>NC_044322.1:83114562-83792953 GCF_007399415.2 Gopherus evgoodei
ATCTGCGCACTAGAACCATACACCACTGAAATGTATTAAATTTTAAACACCTTTAGTCATTGAAAACTTAAGTGCTAAAATTAATATACAATTTTATTTTTTATTTTAGTGCTTAGAAGCAATACATCAGTTACTACTGATCAGTTCAAGGGTTGATCAAAAAAGGTAATACACCTCTACCCCGATATAACGCGACCCAATATAACATGAATTTGGATATAACGCGGTAAAGCAGCGCTCCAGGGGAATGGGGCTGTGCACGCCAGCGGATCAAAACAAGTTCGATATAACACGGTTTCACCTATAACACAATAAGATTTTTTTGGCTCCCAAGGACAGCGTTATTTCGGGGTAGAGGTGTAATAGCTATTGGTTGTGTGGAAATGAAATACCTCTGAGTCACAGGCTACTACTATTGAAAACTAAAGTTATGATAAGGAGGACACAATTTGCAGTGTCCAGAATTGTGGCCAAAGCATGTTGTTTTGCATTGTCCCATTATCCTCCTCCAAACTCATTGAGAATACTGTGCTAAACCAAATGCAGTGCTATTGAATAAAAACCAGTTGCAATAAGAAGGCAAGTAAATAAAAGAAAATACACTATGTTTTGGGTCACAGCAGTGTCTCCAGCAGCAGGTCTAACTCTACATTCTGTTCATTATGCCTTATACTAGAAAGTCAGCAGGGCCGTTTTCTGCAGATGGCACAAAGTTTTGCTCATGACTGAGTGATGAATCAATTGTTTCTGTTTCCTTTGTGCACTTTATCATAGTTCATCAAACATCCATGAGCATGACTGATTTCTCCATGAGGTAATATGCAAATAAGTGTTTGGACTGAAGTAACATGAATTACAATTATTCAATAAGTATCACTTACAATCAGTTTTATGGTGTTTTTTTATTGGCAATCTGACACATCACACTTGGTAACTGATTAGGTTTAATGTAGATTTTTTGCCTCTAAGTTTTATTGTAATTAATTGTAGTCATATAACTAATACTTTGACATTTCTAGATATAAACAGTTCATATAATCACTATAAATTCAGGATGTGACACAGTTTATCCTCAATTGCATTCCTTAATCGGGGGGGGGGGGGAGCGTGGAGAACTTCCATTTCATCCATTTGAGATAAAGAGTGGTGCTCTATTCAGTCAGAGTTGTTGGCCACACACAGTAAATGTGACACATATCCACTTCAAAAACAAGGCTAACAAATATGCCTCATCAGAAAGTAGTTTTACAAAAGACGATTTTTTTAGTATTACTGTTGGCTTTTGAATTTCATTCCCTAAAGGATAATTTTGCATTTCAAATACAGGGCTGGAATTATGGGATGTGTGTATAAAGCACTTGGAGATAACTAGTGGGAAGATACTATAGAATGCAAAATAATATCACTTCCACATTCTGTGGATATTTAGGGATTAACAATTCACTGATGGTTTTCACAGAATAGCAGCACTGATTGTGGTCTGTAGCGGTGGTAAATGGAAAGTAGGTAATCATGTTTAAATTAGATAAGACATCAGAGAGCAAAAAGAGCTTGTAAGAAAAAGACGAACCCTAGGTCCTGCTGGATCAGGATAAATCACTGGAAGCTGTTAGTATTCTGTTATATTAACTTTTGCTTATATGCCACCTGCCTGCTCAACAGGAGGAGGAACTTGGTGGAGCTGCCGGGGAGTTGAGATAGTCCCAGAAGCAAGGGAGGGACAATCAGTGAGGAACATAAGACGGTTACTCACCTTTGTAACTGTTGTTCTCCGAGATGTGTTGCTCATATCCATTCCAATTAGATGTGTGCGCGCTGCGTGCACGTCCGTCAGAAGATTTTTACCCTAGCAACACTCGGTGGGTCAGCTGGGAGCCCCCTGGCATGGTGCCGCTATGGCACCGAATATATACCCCTGCCAACCCCTCCGCTCCTAAGTTCCTTCTTGCTGGCTACTCCGACAGTGGGGAAGGAGGGCGGGTGTGGAATGGATATGAACAACACATCTCAAAGAACAACAGTTACAAAGGTGAGTAACCGTCTTTTCTTCTTCGAGTGCTTGCTCATATCCATTCCAATTAGGTGAATCCCAAGCCTTACCTAGGCGGTGGGGTCGGAGTGAGATACTGCAGCGTGTAGAACCGCAGAGCCAAAGGCAGCATCCTCTCTGGATTGTTGCACCAGAGCATAATGAGAAGTGAAGGTATGAACTGAAGACCACGTAGCTGCTCAACATATCTCCTGGATGGGTACTCGAGCTAGGAAGGCGGCCGATGAGGCCTGAGCCCTGGTAGAATGAGCGGTAATATGTCCCGGAGAGACATGAGCTAGATCATAGCAAGTACGGATGCACGCCGTTACCCATGACGAAATTCTCTGAGAAGAGACGGGTAGGCCTTTCATCCGATCTGCCACTGCCACAAAAAGTTGGGGCATTTTGCGGAAGGGTCTCGTTCGGTCAATGTAGAAGGCGAGCGCCCTACGGATATCGAGGGAATGCAACTGCTGTTCTCTACCAGATGTATGTGGTTTGGAAAAGAAGACAGGGAAGAATATGTCCTGGTTGAGATGGAAGGCTGAGACTACTTTAGGGAGGAACGCCGGATGTGGACGTAACTGCACCTTGTCTTTGTGGAACACCGTGTATGGTGGGTCCACCATCAGAGCCCGAAGCTCAGAGACTCTCCTAGCTGATGTGATGGCCACAAGGAGAGCTGTTTTCCATGACAAATACAGGAGCGAGCAGGTCACCAATGGCTCGAATGGAGGAGTCGTAAGTCTCGTCAGGACCAAGTTGAGGTCCCAGGAAGGGGCGGGGCATCGTACTAGGGGGTATAGACACTCCAAACCTTTGAGGAACCTCGAGACCATAGGGTGGGAGAAGACGGAGTAAGTACCTTCTCCGGGGTGGAAAGTAGAAATAGCCGCCAAGTGCACTTGCAATGATGAGATAGCGAGGCCTTGCTGTTTAAGATACCAGAGGTAGTCCAATATAGTGGGAATGGGAACCTCCGTGGGTGTTACATTTAGTGTTTGACACCAGCAAGAAAATCGCTTCCACTTGGCCAAGTACGTAGACCGGGAGGAAGGTTTCCTGCTATCCAGGAGTACTTCTTGCACTGGGGCAGAGCAACGTAACTCCGATTGGGTTAACCATGCAGGAGCCACATTGTGAGATGGAGGGATTGCAGGTCTGAGTGGTGAAGCCTGCCATGGTCCTGCATTATAAGATCCTGATGCGGGGGCAGAGCGATCGGGTTGGCTATCGAGTGGTCCAGCAACATGGTGTACCAGTGCTGTTGGGGCCACGCAGGGGCGATCAGGATCAGGCGAGCCCTGTCCCTGCGGAGCTTTAAGAGAACCCTGTGCACCAGTGGGAAGGGTGGAAAGGCGTACAGCAGCTTGTTCTTCCATGAGATTAGGAAGGCGTCCGATATTGAGCCCGGGACGAGACCTTGGAAGCAGCAGAACTTCTGGCACTTCCTGTTGTCATGGGAAGCGAAGAGGTCTATGTGGGGAAAGCCCCACTTCTGGAAGATGGAATGCAGAATGTCTGGGCGAAGCGACCACACATGAGACCGAAAAGATCTGCTGAGATGGTCTGCTGGGGTGTTCCGGACTCCTGGGAGGAACGATGCTACAAGGTCTATCGAGTGGGCTATGCAAAATTCCCACAGTTGGATCGCCTCCTGACAAAGGGTGGAGGATCAAGTCCCTTCCTGCTTGTTTATGTAGTGCATGACTGTTGTGTTGTCGGTAAGCACTGAAACACAATGACCTTGCAGATGTTGTAGGAACGTCTGGCATGCCAGGCGGACTGCTCTCAGCTCCCGGAAGTTTATGTGCAACGCTAGCTCTTGAGATGAACAGAGGCCTTGCGTGCGACGATGGTCTAAATGAGCCTCCCAGCCGAGAGACGACGCGTCCGTCGTTAGGGACACCGAGGGCTGCCTCGGATGGAACGACAGTCCTGAACAAACCAGGGAGGGTGTTAGCCACCAGTTGAGGGAGTCTAAGATGCTCTGAGGAATGGTGACCACCATGTCTATGGTATCTCTTCCTGGACGGTACACTGAGGCGAGCCAGGTTTGAAGGGGATGCATGCATAGTTTTGCGTGCTTGGTTACAAAGGTACATGGAGCCATGTGACTGAGGAGGCTCAGACAGGTGCGAGCCGAGGTCGTCAGAAGGGTTTGGAGGCTTTTTATAACAGAGACTAGTGCCTGAAACCGAGGCAGTGGCAGGCAGGCTTTTGCGAGTTTGGAGTCTAGAATGGCCCCAATGAATTCTATTCTTTGAGTGGACACGAGAGTAGACTTCTCTAGATTGATCATCAGGTCCAGTCTCTCGAATAGTTCCATGATGATGGCTACGTGCTGGGGGACCTGGGCCTCAGAGGTCCCTCGAATAAGCCAGTCGTCTAGGTAAGGAAACGTATTCGCCGACGACGGAGGAAGGCGGCCACTACAGCCATGCACTTTGTAAAGACACGAGGGACCGTACAGAGGCCAAACGGAAGGACCACAAATTGGAAATGTTGGTGGTGCACCGTAAACCGTAGGTACCGTCTGTGCGGGGGATAAATAGCGATATGGAAATATGCGTCCTTCATGTCGAGAGCAGCGTACCAGTCTCCGGGATCCAAGGAAGGGATAATGGTCCCCAGGGATACCATGCGGAACTTCAACTTCTTTAAAAACATGTTGAGTCCTTGCAGGTCCAGGATGGATCAAAGACCTCCTTTTGCTTTGGGGATTAGGAAATATTGGGAGTAAAATCCCCTGCCCCTTAATTCCTCCAATACCTCCTCTATAGCTCCAGTTGAGAGGAGCATGCGAACCTCTTGTCAGAGGAATTGCTCATGAGAGGGGTCCCTGAAGAGGGACGGGGTGGGGGGGTGAGAGGGAGGGGGCGAAATAAATTGGAGCTGGTATCCAAATTCCACTGTGCATAGGACCCAACAATCCAAGGTTAATTGGGACCACGCAGGGAGGAAGGAGGAAAGGCAATTGGAAAACTGAAGGGGATCCTGGGGAAGGACTGGTGCTCTGCTCTGAGGCGCACCTTCAAAAGTTCTCTTTCTGGCCCGTCGCTGGTTTGGCGGGACCGGTATTGTGTCTGCCTTGGGACCCAGATTGTTGTTTGCGGTTCCTGCAACCGCACCTTCTGAAAAGGTCTTGTCGCAGTCTGGGCGGGGGATAAGGGCACTGAGGTTGGCTATGGAAGGACCTCCATTCGGTTTGTGGGTTGTGCATCCCAAGGGAACGCATGATCACCCGATTGTCCTTAAGACTCTGTAGCCTAGGGTCTGTTTTCTGGGAGAAAAGGCCCTGGCCTTCAAACGGCAGGTCCTGGATGGTGTGTTGCAGTTCAGAAGGTAGACCTGACACTTGCAGCCATGAGATCCTCCTCATCGTAATTCCCGAGGCCACGGTTCTGGCTGCCGAATCCGCAGCATCGAGGGAGGACTGCAGGGACATCCGTGCCACTTTCTTTCCTTCCTCGAGAAGGGCTTGGAATTCCTGGCGGGAGTCTGGTGGGATCAGCTCAGTGAACTTACCCACCGACTGCCGGGTGTTATAATTATATCTACTGATCAGGGCCTGTTGGTTCACCACTCTGAGTTGGAGGCCCCCTGCAGAATAGACTTTACGTCCCAACAGGTCCATCCGTCTAGCCTCCCGCGATTTTGGGGCGGGGGCTTGCTGGCCATGGCGCTCTCTTTCATTGACGGATTGAACCACTAGGGAGCATGGGGGAGGGTGGGTATATAGGTATTCGTACTCTTTGGAGAGTACCATATACTTTCCTTCCACCCCTCTGGCCGTAGGAGGGATAGACGCCGGGGACTGCCAGATTGTGTCCACTTTAGCTTGGATGGAGCTTATAAATGGCAAAGCTACGCGGGTTGAGGCATCCGCCAACAGTATGTCTATCACTGGGTCTTCAACCTCTGGGAACTCCTCTACCTGGAGATTGATATTTAAGGCGATTCACCTCAAAAGGTCCTGGTGAGCTTGGAGGTCGATAGGAGGCGGGCCCGAGGAGGATGTACCGGCCACTGCCTCGTCGAGTGAAGAGGAGGACGACAGACCCTGTACCAGTGGTTCCTGTAGGGACTCTTGGTCCGGAAGTACATCAGGGTCCAGGAGGACCTGAGGGTCCGGTGCCTGAGGAGAGTGATCTGTACCCGCTGGAGGGGGGCGGCTAACAGTGGCCTCTGATGCGCGATGTTCCCACGGGGCGGAACGTGATGGTAGTGTGGGTTTGCCTTGGGCCTGGTGATATGCCCAAGGCGTCCAAAAGGACCACTGATGAGGATCTTGGTCTGGACCTCGAGCCTCATGGAGAACTTGGCTGTGTGGCTCTGAATCGGGATACACGGCACTATCAGCGAGCAATGATTCAGATGCGTGCCTCAATGGCCATGGTGGAGCGGAGGCATTTGAGGATAAGCCATGTCTCTAGGGTACCGTATTTTGCGCAGCACCGGAGAGCGGTACCGGGATCCATACGGTACCGGGAGCGTGATTGGGACCTGCGACCGGAGCGGTGCTGGGAGGTCGACCGGGATCTTGACGCTGTATGATGAGAGCGGCTGCGGTGCGAACGGTGCTGGGAGCTGGACCAGTGCCTGGAGTATCGGCCCAGTGAGCGGGACCTCGAGTGATGCCGCGAGTGCGACCGGTACCGAGGAGGAGATCGGTACCGGGACTGCAAGCAGTGCCTGGATCTGGAGCGATGACGAGATCGAGAACATTGGTGGGACCTCGATCTTGAGTGCTGTCTGCCTGAGGTGCTGATGGAAGGTGGTCTTACCATGGCAGGCTTGCCTGTCGATTGAATAACCCACACTGGCGGTGCCGGGTTTTGAGGCAGGGCGGGCTCTGTTAACGCAATAAGTTCCCTTGCCGTAGCAAATGTCTCTGGCATAGTGGGAATGAGAAGCTGTACCGAGGCATGTGCCGGGGAGCTGTCATGCACCAGATTCAACGGCTCTTGCACGGCTGGAATCAACAGTGCGGAGATTGTCAGTGCCGCGGCAGTTAGTAGTGCCGGGCGGTTCGACTTAGATTGCTGCTCAGACTGCGGTGCAGATAGTGGGGCCACAGGAGCTTTAAGCTTCTTGGCACACGGGGAGAGGGAGCAGTGCCGGGACGGTTTCTGGGCCGGTGATGGCTGGTGCCGAGCTGTCTTCGCGGTGCCAGCGCTTGCTGATGCCGATGAGGCACTTCTCCCGGCGCGGACAGTCTGGCAGCGTGTGCCGAAGGTGGAGGAGTGAGGGCTGCCTCCATTAGGAGCTGCTTTTTCGTCCGCGATTTGAATGATTTGCAGATCTGGCACTTGTCTGCACGGTGGGATTCCCCCAAGCACTTGAGGCAGGAGATGTGGGGGTCTCCCGTGGGCATCGGCCAGCGGCAGGCCGAGCACCATTTGAAACCCAGTGAGCCAGGCATGGGCCTGGGCAGTGGGAGAGGGAAAGGGCTAATCCCTGACCCTCTGAACTATATACACTAACTACGTTTACAAAAATCTATTAACTAGAACTACAGAGAATAAACTATATACACAAAAAGTATGAGAACGAGCAAAAAGCTAGGGAGGTGGAGATCAGCTAAGCTGCGCTCCACTGTTCCAATGACAGACATGGGCTGTAAGAAGGAACTGAGGAGCGGACGGGTCAACAGGAGTATATATTCGGTGCCATAGCAGCGCCACGCCAGGGGGCGCCCAGCCGACCCACCGAGTGTTGCTAGGGTAAAAATCTTCCGATGGACGTGCACGCGGCATGCACACATCTAATTGGAATGGATCTGAGCAAGCACTCGAAGAAAAACAGATAGTTTCTCCTCCACAGAAGTTTGTTACCCCCATTGGCCAGGCCAGGGGGCGTTAAGTTCTGATTGGCCAGCATTCCCCAGCTCCCAGGATTTAACCTAGAGTGGGGGCCATGTGAAGCCTCTTTCAGATCCATTCCAGCAGCACAGAGTTAGACACCATTTCCAACAGCAGTGTTCCTTGTCATCAAGATGTGAAGGGATACAGCAAATAAAAATTTCAGAACCCCTTTCACTGGGGGCAGAGGGGCCTCTTCCCTGCCATGGGGGTCTGTTTTCCCAGCATGGGGACTCTGCCCACTATTGAAACAAGAGCTTCATTAAGGAGCGATTCCATGTTGGTTCCCTCCAGCCCGCTATACCTGAAGTGGGGGAGGCCAGGGCTGTATGGGGAAGCTGCTGATGCTGAAGTCAGGCCTGGAACTGTGTGCCTGGCAGGGGACGAGGCCAGCAGACACATGGTGCAGCTACAGTGGCTGAGAGTGGCCCTGCCTGAGCGGGGTTTGTTACTCTCCCACTAGTCACTAGGGAGGGGGGTCATGTGGTGCTGCTACAGTGGCTAGGTGGTGGTGGACCATGTGTCCCTCGGCAGCCCTGATGGAACCAGGTCTGATGCCTTGCCATGGCTCCTATCCCCTGTGTGGGGCAGGAGAGGCTGGGAGATGCTGCAGCTGCCACAGGAGGGCATCACTTCTTCTGTGATATTACAAACCCCTCCAACTGCCAGCTTTTGGTGGGGGCAGGGGAAGGGCTTTTGGGCCTTTGGCCAGGGTACAGCCAGCAGAAGCCCACTCCAGGAGCTGCTCTGAGGGAGCCAGGCAGAATGCACAGTCTTCCTCCCTTCCACCAGGGTGAGGGTGGCAGCAGTCAGGCTCTAAGTTGTACGGTGAGGGTTCCTTCAGGCAGCTTTGCTGGGGAATCGTGTGCTTGGATTCACAGCCGCATAGGAAAGGATGTTCTCGGTCTTTACAGGAATTGAGATCCGATAAGGACCAATGGCCTGCAACTGGCACAGAGGGAGAGTCACAAGGTGAGGGGAGCAGCTGCGTTAAGTGAGATACTCATTATTTTATGTTGTGGTAGCCATAGTCAGGGATTGTGGCCCAGGGGCACTAGCAGAAAAAATGTGACATTAAATCTGCATTCCATTTGTTTCCAGTGCATCCCAGGGACTTTAGGTTACTTGGGTTTCAGTTTGAAGGCCACTACTATTTTGATAAAGCCATGTACAGGGTGGAGCTCAATGATTTCAGGAGGACAGATTCCAGGAACTTGCCCTGCTTGCCAGTAAGGATTTGTGGGTGATGCCTCAACAACTGTGGAATCTTGGTTCATGACAGCTGTGGGACTAAATGAGGATTTGGTTGTTTTGTGAGAGCTTTTAAGGCCAGTCTTTCAGATTTCATGGAATGTAGGGCACAATAATTGCTTCAACATGAGTGCCCCATACCCACTGGCAATGTGGTGCAATATGTGGTGTCTTTGACCTATTCTGTGTTGACTCCTTCTACTATCTCTGGTCGGTAGGAGACCTGCCCTAGTGGAGTAGTTTGGCAGGTTTCCCAGGCCCATGTATTTGGCAGTATAAAAGCTCATAGAAGGGTGGCCCAGGTGAGGTGAGTGCCAGAGGGATGACAGGCTACCCATAACATTGGAAACCTTGGAGGGATTATTATAGGCTTTACTGTGGGTTGGCAGCTGTGGGAGGGAGAGAGGCCATTTTATTTAAAGCAGCAGTCATTGTTGCCTTTTAGGCTCATTTAATGTGAAGGAGCTGGTGCCTATTGCAGCTGCAGACAGTTCCCAGAGTGCACTAAATGTAACAGACATGCAACTATCTACAGGGGAACTGTCCCTCATTTGAGGTACTCAAAAAGACACCAGAAGGGAAGAGGGGCCTATGTGGTATTGAAGGAATGTGCAGATAAATGCTTGTCCTCGTAAAGCCAATAAAAGCCTTGTGAAAAATTTAGGGTCTGCAGCCAGGCTCGCTGTCAACACATAGTAATGGCAGCTTCTTAACATGTTACCAATTTGGCATGCTACTGAGAAAAACCTTGAAGTACTATGATCTTGACCCAGGAAAATGTGGTACTCATTCTTTCAGCATCAGAGCAACGATATCAGCAATTCTGGATGGGAGGGCGTGGTTGTCTTGCAGCAGGTGCAGACTGGAAATCAGTGTTAAGAGGCTTATGTCTGCACCAAAAAAATGATGTCAGGGAACAGTAAAATGTAACTAACCCAATGCACTTGTTCGTTTCAGAGGCTGCCCAGACCATACACAATATGGTCTTGCAGGCACTCTGTAGTGCATTGGGCCCACAAGAGGGCAATGCAGATGGGAGCTAGACTTCAGCTGGGCTTTAGGGCTGAAGCTAATTGCATCCCATGGTTTAGCAGAAGAGGCATGCAGTGGAATCAGCACTTGTCACTTCTGAACACACTGTTGAACAACAATTCATGCTCTGGTTATTCACCTCAGGGACAATGATATCGAGGGCTGTACAGGAGTCAACTTATGAGACTTGTTTGTTGCTGCCCTAGCACTCCTGGCTTTGCTGCTGGCATCCAGACACTATGGGCAGGGGCTTGTTTCAAGTAGCATCAGCTAGTGCCGGGCTCCTTTTGGGGAGAGGCAAGAGAGCATCAGGGACGCAGCTCAGAGCTGTGCTGTCCACCCTGCCTGAGAAATGCCCAGCAGCGCAAAGGCAGCCAGGCTTGGGAAACAGGATAGTGAAGGCTGGTGGGCTGCCAGGCAGTGCCCTGGCTTTCATGGAAAGCCAGGGGTCCGAGCAGGCTGGGCAGCTTCCATCAGCTTCCGATCCACCCACTCCTGGCAGGAAGTGACCACCCCACAGTTTGAAACCCCTGTGCTAAATGGATGGCAGAAATCTGGGGGGGACAAGTGAACCTGCATGCCTCCCCCCATGCCTGACCTCTAGGGGGCGCAAATATGCTTGCACGGCCTGGGAACCTAAATAGCTACTTCTTACGCTGTTTGCAGTCATCCTGCCTTCTGAGAAATGTTCAAAGAACTTGAATTTATGCTGATTGGAAGTATTCAACAAATATTTCAAATACATGTACAGGCGCTAGGCCTAAAAATAAGACTAGACAAAGAAATTGTGGCGAAGGGGAGATTTTTTAAAGAGGTTTATTTTTATTCAGTAGACACAATTTCTATTATTAATCTGATTTTATTTAAACTACATTTATATTTTTTAAAGAACTGGAAAAAATGATAGGGTGCTTTCCTAAAATTCAGTCCTTGATTCCAGTAGATGTCCCCAAAACTGCATTGTATTCACTGAGAAATAATTAAAAAAGAATTAGGAATAATAATTATACACTGAAGGCAGATTGAATCTCAAATCTTACATATTAAACCATTTCTAAACATATTAGGGCATATGTTTATTTAAATTAGCTTGACAGCTACGTGTACACATCAGCACACATGGCTGCATTTCTGGTAAGAATTTGAAATATACATATTTGAATCCCTCTTTTTTCTACCACAATATATTAGAAGTATTCTTTAAAGATATCCATTACATGAATACACTTTCATTTTATTTCACACTTTAAAGATTTTTGCCAAATAAATGCCTTAGATAACAAATCCCAATCAATCTAAGCATGGCTCATTACCGGGAATACATAATCCTCCCTAGGTTTCTACATAGATTTGGTCATTTGAAGGTAATTACAAGACTACTTTCTGGCATATGAATTGTAGCCTAATTAAACTAGGCTCCAGGCAGCCACAGCAATAATGCTGGATAAGCAGTATTTTTGAAATTCCCAAAATGCTACTAAGTTCTCTTTGGTTTTGCTGATTTCATGCATTTTCTGCCAACTTAAACTACTTAGTGGTTTAAGTATGAATCAATGATTTAGGGGAAGTTTTCTCATAAAACATTCCCTTTTCTAGACTTCTTATACTTATGTAGATTAATGAAATAAGTGTGCTTAACAAGAAATGGACAACTTAATAAATATTGGTTTCAATGATTACATTACTAATGTGCATTCTCACTTCTAGGTGAATAGATCAGTGGATGCATACTATATATCTGTATACCCTTGATACATTTTAAAACATGTTGGAGTGCTGGGGCCTGGAGCCTCCCCTGATACTCAATCAGGTTAAACCTAGCAGCTCCATTTAGCTGTTTTTCACGTATGTGTGATTTGGAGACATACTCACAGTCATAGTATAGATGCCCTGAAACTACTAACTCAAGGCTATGATCATAGTGTCTTAGTGACTTGTAGCATTCGTTATCATACTTCATTAATTTATGTTCAGAAGTTTTGAAAGATGCCTCCAACAGCTCCTCCTAGGCATATCTAGGTGTGATTTGGCATAAAATGTAATGTTTTCTCCATCCATTTAGGGAGAGATTTCAAAGGCAAAAAAATGGCAGTTAGGGTGCCATTTATGACTTTGAAAATCTTCCTTTAGAATGTAAAACTTCTATACAAAACTTAATAGAGAGCAGGGGGGGAGAGAAAGTTCAGAATTGATCAAAAGTTTCTAATTTTCCCTAAGAATAGTGGACTTGAACAAACAGCTCAGCACCTATTTTTGACAGATATTTCTTTCAAATTCAATCTCCTCCACACAGACCTTTCCTGCCCCCCTCCAACTTAATTCTGTTATAAAATGTTGAAGTGTGGTGGGTTTTATATATGAGCTTACTCAGACATTGCAGTCTTGACTGCAATAGCTATGAGCATCTGGAAATTTGAGTTTCATTATCTTGTCCAAGAAGTGCTTCTGTTGTTTTTCGTAATGCCTCATGTGAGTTACTTCTATTCCTCCAAAGCCTGAGCAAAGTCCTAGACTAAATCTGTGTGGTAAGGGGAACAGCAACATATAATTTGTCCTTTTAGAAACAATATAGGTAGAATGAAATAACTCTTTGTTCTAATCTTATCCATTAAACCGTAGCACATCTTTGCAGTCTTCTGCCCACAAAGGCCATTGTTTGGGGGTAAAGGGAGAGAATCTTCCAGTCCTGTCTCCACCAAGAAAAATATCTGCAAATAAAAGTAAAAACTCTAGAAATGGGTTTTCTCAATTTGTTACAAATTTCAAAACCCTGTATTTTTATCACCCCAGCCTCATTTCTTTCTTTCTTTCTTTCTTTCTTTCGCAAATGGGGCCCTTTCCCAATAATGAGTCTTTTTAGAGAGAAATATTTGACTTTGAAACTCAAGATTCAGAATTTGAATGTACATTTTTTTGCTTGTTGCCAAATTATGCAACAAATTGCGGAGCCCAGAATTTGCTTAAAAGAAACTGACAAGGATATTTTTGCAGGATATAATGGAAAACATTTCCCCGAATTCAAATAATGTTACTGCTAGGTTACTTGTTTTTTTGTTTGTTTGTTTGTTTCTTAGCAGCACAATTGCCGACTCCTAGATGTGTCTTAGCAGTGCTACTCTGCATGTAATAGAGCACAGCAACCCAATAGCAGACTGGGTGTAAACACTGACTCCTGGCAATACAACACTCTAGTGGTACACTTTGTGAGCCTCTTCATATTCTCCAAACATCTGCATACCAACCCCTTGAGCAGGGCCGGCTCCAGGAGTTTTGTCGCCCCACGCAGCCAAAAACAACCAAAAAAAGGCATGATCGTGATCTGCAGCAATTCAGCAGGAGGTCCTTCGCTCCGAGCAGGAGTGAGGGACCCTCCATCTAATTGCCGCTGAATACCACCCTGCTCCAGAGTGGCTGCCCCAAGCACCTGCTTGATAAGCTGGTTCCTGGAGCCAGCCCTACCTTTGAGAGTCCTGGAAGTGAGGTTGGAATATCGGTGCAGTATAGATGAAGCACCCATTGTATTTACAGTACACTATCCCTTAGCAGTGTGTCCATTAACTGTAAGGCTTTACAAACCTTTCATAACAAATCAAAGTGTGAAAAACTCCAGTGATTTTATGTTTGAAAAACTGAAAACAAGGATGGTTCAGATCCAGGCGCTGTTTATCCTACCCATAAAACTTTCATGGAGTTTGGGTAAATGCTCTTGGTTTTGTCTCATTTCTAGCCATGAAACCTGGAATTAGGACTGAGTGGAGAACAGTAATTCCATTTTACAGAGGATTTCAAGATTTTGAAAAGTGGTTTTGCTCTGTTTGAAATCAAAGCCAAAAATTGTGAAATGTTCACTACTTGAGCTTCCCTGGCTCAAGGGAATATTAGATGATCTGGGAACTCAAGGCCTGGGAGCTGAGGCTTTCAAGCTTTTAGTTCTTCATCAGCTACTGAGGAGACAGGCAAGGGAACTTTCAGGAAATCAGGTAGGGTTCTGTCAGAATTTTCATGTCTGAAACATTTTGATTTTGATGAATCATCAAATTCTGACAAAAAATGTTTTGTCAAAATCTTTCTCACCAGCTCTACTTATAAAGTGCATGATTTTAGGTTTCACAGGTCTTGTAATTGTATTACAAAAAACACCATTTGGTGGTATTTTTAAAGTCCCATCTCCTTTCCATTCATTTTATAACTCAAGAATTTCATCTTTCGTTTTACAAAAAAAGTATATTTCTAGCACTCATGGAAGCAGATAAGAGCTTGAAAATGGAAATCCTAAAGACAAAATTGAGAAGAAAAATAAAAAGAACTCACAATTTATTATTTGTAAAAATCTCATGATTTTAAATCAGTCTCAAGATTTTGGGGCTGACATGATTTTTTGCATGTCTGCAGTGAGCAGTACTGATTTCCATACAAAAGGGAAATTGATGGAGGTGCACACAGACTCCAGAACCAACAGACCAGACAATGGCAACCTTTGTTTACCATCACTAGCAGACCTGTCCCTGGATTCTTCAAAAGGGAATGCTGACCCTAGCGGTGGTTGTGGAGGAGGACTTCTGTACCTCAAATCCATAGGAAGAGTAGATGTGACATTCTGTGCCTCAAAGCAGCACCCTAGAACTCCTATATTCATCCCATCATATAATTATGACATATTTCATACAAAGCATGTACAGAATCATATGAAAGGTCATGATCAGCTGAAACCCATTGTTCTGTCAACATATATATAATTAGTGTGTATGAAGTTATGAGATTTTGCAGTAAGGCTGTTAGTGAAATATGTATTAAGTCTGAGAGTCTCTATTACAGGGTTGGTGATTCCCACCCAAGAGTGTGTTAAATGATCATTAATCAGCAGGGAGTTGCAATCATGTATTTACAATTCTATGACTCATTTGCACAAGACCACAGCAGGAGGATTGCGGAACTCTGTGACTCAGCAAATCCCACCAGGCATGTCTGGGTTAATGTTTTCCAGGCACATGGACTAAGGATATAAAATAGGGTACTGTGGCATCATGCTTTTGCCTTTGTCCTCCTGCACCTATGCTGGAAGCAACAAGAATGCTGGAAAGACAAAGACATCAGCTGAGGAGACTGGTCCCAGATTTGAGAGAGAAGCCTGCTTATTAAGAACTGTAACATCCAGTAGGGTGTTGATCTAAATACTCCCTAGTGTAATAAGGATTAAGATTTAGACTGTGTGCTTACCTTTTATTTTCTTTGGTAGCTATCTCTGTCCAATTATGCTCACCACTTATAATCACTTAAAATCTATCTTTCTGTAGTTAATAAATCTGTTTTATATTTTACCTAAAATAGTGTGTTTTGGTTGAAGTGCTTGGGAAATCTCAGCTCAGTTTACAATGGTTTGTGTATGTCCTCTCCACATTGAGGGAGGGGCAGATTGGCTAATAAATTTACACTGGTCAGACCTCTGACCAGAGCAGGATAGTATAGTTTCTGGGATGTGAAGCGGGGGGGCTTGGGAGGTTGCTGGTGCCTTTCTCTGTGTGATTCATGAGTGGCTCAGGGTGCAATCTAGGTGGGTGTGGGGCTCCACATATTGTGCTGAGTGATAACAGCTCAAGGAGAGGTTTGCTGCTTGTCACTAACAATGCATTGTGAGAGACAACCCAGGTTGGAGACTTAAGGAGGCACAGTGGTACCGCAGTTCTAGGTTGTACCCTGGGGATCCTGTCACAGTAGGTTAGGATCCTGCTCCCACTTCTGCTGGTGCTCCACTGCCCCCTAGTAATGTTGAGGACCTGATATATCTCAGGCTTCCCCAAGCAATAATTAGTGACACCTCCAGAATGCATCACGAGTGTACACTGTCATTTACAATCAAAACAATAATTCAAAACATTCGAATTTTTTTCAGCATCATCATTCAGGACCCTCCCTCAGGTCGCCCCAAAGGTTTACCTAGGCATATTGTAAGTGCTGCCTACTTTTAGAGTGAACAAGCACACATGCCAATACTATGGTGGATTTTGAGATGTTCCAATATTGCAGTGCTTTTATACTTAATTTCAATGGAAGTTCCTCTTATGAAATCAATCTTTTTCAAGCTAGTTGGGTTTTTTAGAATAGCCTTCGGTTTTATATTATTCTGCTAAAAGCAAACCTTCTTTTACAAATGTTATTAGCATAGTTATATGCTCATCACAATAAAATTAAAATAAAATAAAATAAAATAAAATAAAATAATAAATCACTCTACTGAAAACAGCATTGTAATTGCATAACATGGATTAGTGTCATTGTTCTCTAACTCAATAATAACAAATGCTTTCTGTTTCTGTTTGCCCAGAGATGAATTTTATTGGCATCCATCAGTACTTATCCAAAGATCACCAAAAAATTCTTGGATATTCACAGTGCAAACAAAATAAGTGATGAGTTACTAGCACTGGATAATGGTTTCATCATTCTTCTTGCTGCTTTTCTTTTGTGCTCTGCTACACGGCTGCTGTGCCCTGAAATTTTTCAGGACAAATAGTCTAATATCACATAAACAAGGCCTGCAAAAATTTCACGTATGTTCATAGCACTCACAACAAGTAATCACATTCACAAAACAATATTTGTGTGTGTAATTACAGAAATGTGAATTGTATGAATGCAAAGATGATATGTTAGGAAAATGTGTCCTTTTATATCAAGATTAAGCACACATTGAATATTCATGGTTGATTTATAAATCCCTAAACCTAGATATCTGCAATGGAAATTAGAGCTAAGAAAAGGTACAGAGTTTTGACTTAAGGGTGTTCATATGCAAAAAAAATTATCTTGAATTTTCGTGGGCAAGAGAACCAGTTTTTCCCAAAGGTAAAATGGTGCTATATCTAGCAGTTATGCTGGTCTTCTGTATTGAAAATAGAGAGAGAGCGAGAGAGAGCACATGTGCATACAGAGAATTCCACAAATATTTACTTGAATTTTTCAATTTATTTGTTTTAGTTATTCTCTCAACTGTTTAGTGTTTGCTTCCTGCAAATATTTGTGCATCCCATTTGTAATGGGATGACTGCTTATAGAAAGTGAATTTCAAAAATGGGTGACTATTTTTGGAAACCACATTTGAAAATTATATATATTTCCATTACATACACACACACACATATATATCTATAAAACACACACACACACACACACACACACACACACACACACACACACACACACACACACACACACACACACACATATATTATAATTATGCACTCATCCACCTAATCAGGCAATAGAAATGATATGTGGTATCTGACAATGCAGTAACACAGCATGAGTGGCAAAGATTCACAGAGTATCCTTTGAAGTCATTCACTAGAATTAAAATAAAATTAAGAACAAATATGTTTAATACTTTTGAAACACTGACAGCAAAATTAAGGCAATCACAGTCTGTTCACAGAAAAAAAAAGTTTGCTCTTTTTTTTTAAAACCAAATGCAAATAAGTCTTAAACATCCAGATGCTAAATTCTTGAAATATGGGTGTCCCTCCCAGCACAAATTCTTTCTGAACATGAGTATGAATTTCCCTAGTGATAATTCAGTTTTCATAGCTGATTTTCAGTCACTATCATGACTGAGTGCTGGGGTTATCAGTGCCTATTTAGAGGCATCCACTCACGCTTTTACATCCACACTTTAGCCCACATATATGCTCTTCCCTCCATGCTGCCTAGGAGCATTTTTTTTTTTTGATTAATTCAGAATCACGTGCACTCAGTAAAAAAAACAGTTTACCTTCTGCAGTTCTTTAAAGCAGAAATGTTCTTATTCATGGAGCCACATGGCTGTTGCTTTGCCTTCACTTATGGCATTGGAAGTATTCCAGCATATTGAGGACCAATTTAATAAACTAATGTTCAGAAAATTCAATGAAGCAATTATTCCAATTCATTTTTCTGCGAAGAGCATCTTCTCTTGTTAGTCATTAGGCCATTACCCGTGAGAGTGGTCAGCAAATTCACAGCATGCAAATGAAATAGACTAGTATACAAGACAATAGAAAAGAAGCTAATTTTCCATAAAACCTTGTAGTTCTGCTGCCAATGTTTCATATATGCCAGCAGCAATCTGAGTAGCTATGATAGAGGAATCTAGTTAACTCCTGCTCCTCTGTTAAGATAGTTATTCACCTCCCTACTGCAATTATCTAGGGAGTGACGGTGTCATGGTTCATTAGCAAACTCATAAACTGCTATTTAACCGCTTCAGGAAAGTTAGTCACTGTTTATCATACTGGACAATAGTATCAACTACTTTACTTTAGATTGCAAAACATCACCCCATGTTTTCAGATGCTCTGAGCTTCCTGAACCATGCAGTTTTTAGGAAATTTCCCATGCTTGACCTATTACCAACATCCCCCTCCCCGGCCATTTGGGAAGCCAGGAAAAGCAAAAATAGAAAGGCTCCATGAGCTGAAAGCTGACTGGTTCCTTTGTATGTTCCTGCTTTGTTATATCTTCACCATCAGAAGCTAAGGCCAACATTTTCAACCTGGGTTTGCATACCTGCCAGATCTGTTGTGCAATCATATGTTAGTGAGAGATGCAGTCCATATAAGCAGGCAGGGGTATAGATTTATGTTCTGGTGGCTGTAGGTTTGCATCCTGGCCTTTTAGGAAAGGCTCAGACTAAGGTGGGTTTCAACAACAGTCAGAAGGCTGGACACCTGTATGACTTCCTACTAGGAGAAGTGGAAGTAGAAAAAGTCTAGAAGGAATGAATTTTCCTTTATAGCTGACAGACTCCCTGGGACTATGCAGCCCTATAATGTCATGGCTAATATATGGCCAGCACACATGCTGGTGGGGCTCCAGGTATACATGGTAGGCAAGAACTTAAATAGGGTGTATGAGGCCAGAATATCCAGCCACATCTTCCCCTTGGATTCAGGTATAATGTGTTTAACTGCTTTGCTGAATAGGGATTGGATAACTTCTGTGCTTAAAGATAATCAATTGCCTTACATCAATATTACCACCTTTAATCTATAATCTCATCTGAAAATGTAGCAATTTAATTTGATAAGTCTAGATTCCATAAACCCATGCTGATTGGTACTAAGTATATTACCTTCCCTTAATTCTTCACTAAGTCCCATATAAGCCATTCCATTTTTTTGCCTGACAACATTTCTAGAATTTGGTTCATTTCTAGAATCTTGTTCCTTCTGTCTTCCTTCATTCGTGAAACAGGAAAGATTTATGAGACCACTTGTGTATTCTTCTCCTTTAGCACTCTTCCTAGTTCCTGAAATAGTCGATAATCGGTGAGGTTTCTTGTGAAGTAGTGTTATTAATGAAGATATGTATCATCACCAGTTGATCCTTGCCTACAGACTCCAGAAGCCAGTCTTAGAATCACATCTCGGCTCCAGAAAGACATCATGTTTTCCCTTTGTCCACCTCCTCTTGGCAGAACATTCTTTCCATTCTTCTTAGCATAGAATCTCCAACAAGGATCTTCTGCCTTCCTGGGATGGTTGAACATCTCTCTGTGGACATGTTTGATTTTCTTGAGGGTTGGGCTGAGCAGCCTCAGATATGTCCTACATAGCTCTCCATTCCATTTGATGAGATCAATCTTCAAAGAATATTTTCTGTGGTTTTCAAACTGAATTCCTTGTAAGAATTTGATACTTCTAGCTGTGTGGAATTTTTCTCTCTAGTGGTAAGAGCCTGCCCATCTTCCTCTGCTCTCAGCTAAGTAGAAAGCTGACTAGTTCTCTTGCTTCTTGTGATTATGAACTGTCAGTCCTCCTCTCTGAATTCCACACTCTCAAGCTCCCCAGCTGCAAATTCCTTTTATAACTGAGTCGAGGTTGGTGATGCTTGCTAAATCTCAGTGTTAAAGTACTTATGAGCTTCTCTGATGCTTGCCAGTGGCAGTACTTGTCCTTACAAACCTTTTCTTCCAGAACACCAACAATTTTCACTTTGGATCAGAAAATCCCATCCAAATTCAGGCAGGAAGGAAAGCATGGCACATCCATTGCAAGTCACCTGCACTGTTCCATTCCTGTCTATTAAGGTACTGAGTATAGAACTGTTCTTAAAAATACAGCCTATCACACTACCTCTCAAACTCTCTCCAAAAGCTCCATTTGCTGCTCCGGTTCATCTGGTTCTCACTTTCTGTCCTGGGTGCTCCTAGAGCACACTTTGGCTCCATCTTGTGACTGTTGTGGGCCAATTTATCCTCTGGCACAGATTAGAGGGAAATTCTGACTTGCCGTATGGCTCCAGTGGCCACTACTGCATCTGGTGCAATCCCAAAATAGAGACAGTGAAGCTATACACCCTGCCTTTCCCAACCTATCCAGAACCGCTCTTTCTACTCCCTCCACTAATAGCTCCTGAGTGTGGGGGATGAGCAGAGATGTGAATCTGCCAGTCGGGCATAGCTCTGTTTGCTTGGAGGCCTTTTTTGCCAGGATATTTTCCTATGGGGAGGAGTCTTCTGGTGGCTTTGTGATTCTTTTGATCCAGCAGTAGGACAGGGATGAATTCCCCACTTTAGTCTCAGCTGGAGCTAGATGTAATAGGGTATACAGGGATATTTTAGCAAAGCACAAACATAGTTGAAAATGAGAAATGCTTACATAAATCTAGTGGTATCATTCAATATGAACTGTAGTCTTATGATGTTAAGTAAAGCTACTACTCTGGCAGTATGCTTTCCCATAGAATCAGAAAAATAACACTCACTGTAATTTATTAGATAGTTTTTACATTTCAGATTGGGTTGCTGGACATAACTATTCAACAAGGAAGATTATCTCATCTTGGCAGGGCAGAATGATAGAGGTGACTCTCCAAGATAATGTTTAAAAGCAGTATGTGCAGTTTTAACTTTTCAACTCCTTTTGATACTTTCAATGCTATCACACATCCCACTGTGCTTTCTGTACAGCAAAGAAATCTGGCAGAGCTTCTTTGAAGTACTACAGTTCCAACACAATGTGTGAACTTTAAAGCATCAAACCAAGCATGTGAACAGCACATGTCATGTGCTCTACCTCACATAAGGGCCTGATCAAAGTCCCTATTACAAAATCATCTACATGGTCAGATTAAAATCCTTTCTTAAAACTCAATCTTTTAAACTGTCATCACTGTCCTTTTTTGCTCCTTTCGTTGCTTCTGGAGTGTGGCATCCAAAACAGTATGAGCTGTTCAAAAGGTGGATTCCCATCTTCGTGGCATTGCTTCTTGTTCATAGAATGGCTTGAGTCACTGGATTATTTGCAAAACCAAAAGGTTGGAGGGAACAAAGGTTTTCTTCTTATCTGTTTCCATTTTGTAAATGCCTCCTGAACATAATTATCATGAAACGGAAACCACATAAAATTTTTCATAGTATTTATTGCTATTTATTGCAAGTTCCACAAAAGCTATTAAAGCTGAAGGTACAAAATATTTTGGATGACCTTTCCAAATAGTTAGAAATTATAAAGGAGAAGCAGATGACTATTACAATGATGAAGAAATCAGATTCAGGATTGAGACTGTAGAGGGAGTAATATATATTATGCTATTAATATGATAATGTTTTCTTTAGTTTTGAAGGATAATTATGATAAAGGAATTTGAACTAGTCCAGAGTTATGGTAATATTTTTTTTCCTTAAAAAATTTCAATTATATTGGGATTTATTTTAGACATTTGTCACTAACTTCCAAAATAGCTGGGAGTCACTATGTACCTTATCTGCATTGCCGGACAATCAAATGCCTGGATTTGTTTTAAGTTTAACATGAACTCTGAATTCCTAGGCTTAAAACAGCATTTGATTTTTTTTAATGGTTATGTTCTTACTATATTTTTACACTAAAGTTGCATTGAAACTGAACTACAAGTTTAACATTTTTTATTTTATTTTTAGTAAGAGGAAAAGTACAATTACCATTAATGTTTATTAAGGTCAAAAGACAGGATACAGAGTGAAAAGCACAGGCAGGTTAAGTGACTTTCTCAGGATCACAGAGGAAGCATATGTTGGCACTGTTCATCCATGGTCTTAATAACAGGGCCAGATTTCCTCCCGTTTAACCTCTGAGACATTTAGCACCTATCAGTGAGAGTGATTCAAAACAAAAACACAGCACCCCAAGTTTAAATCAACTCTCAGTATCAGTAACAAAGACAATTGATAAGTGGTGCATTTCATTCCAAGGTCCTCACTGCAACACCACTCCTGCCCTCCAGGTCCTCTCTATCTCTGCTCTGCTCCCAAATCCCCCCCAAAACTACATTTACACCCCTAGACTGGTCATAAGCTCATGGGTATCCTCCTGTTCACTTGATCTAGGCATGATGGGGAGCCAATACTTCCTTCTTTCCTGGGGTCCATCCATCAGAAGGGAAGCTGAACTCTTGTTCCTTCTGGCTTCCCCTTCTAGCTGAATCTGGAGTTACCTGTGTGCTGCTGAGCAGAATTTTTCGCTCCTCTCAACAGCTGATCAGCAGCCCCCATGGAGCTGGTCTATTACTTTATTTTCTTCTCTTTGCTTACCCTGGTGAGCCGCATACCAGAGGTTGCCGATCCCTGAACTATGCCAATGGAAGAAGCTCTCCTGTTGGTAGGAGTGTCTTTGCATACAGCGCTAGAGCAGTGCAGCTACACCGCTGTAGTGCTGTGTGTGAAAACAAGTGCTAAAATGTCAATCCTTCTATGTATATGTGGTGAGAAAACTGAAATGCTGTAACTTCAAAATTATTGATCCCATTGCTTCAAACTTGGCTTGGTCCTTGGGTCTCATTGGGAGCTACAGAACAAGTCAAGTTCAAGCAAAATCCTTTCAGCCATTGTTGAGTTATGTTTGTGCGAATGTTCTGATTGGAACATACAGGAATAATGTATTCCTTTTTGCACACATGTAACTCAAAAATAGTTCAACAGATTTTGCTGAACTTTCCAAAATATTTCCTCCCAAAAGGCCAGTCATGGACAACTTCAGCTCCAAAATGCAATTGAGAAAAATGGAGGGAGGTAATAAAGAAAGTAGGATTTCCCCCTTAAATATAGGGGTCACTACCATTTTTGTCACAGGGTGACACTGGCCATTTAAGAGGGAGCAGGTCCAGTGCAAGGTTGCCACTCCAGCTGACCCAGATTAGGCTTCAAAAGAGGGTGACACAGAGGCTCATTGATGCCAGCTGGCAAAAGGTTCACTGTTCTTTAACAGCAACTCCTAACAGGCCTGAAAACTCAATACACCTAGCACATGCTTTCATGGTATTTATGAAAAATGTCATGTGAGATCTTACGTGAAAGGCAGGATGACTTGGTAAGTAATACCATTCTGAACTGTATGTACTGACATTATGTAAGGAGTTGTGTATATGCACTGAAAATATATTTTAAAGTTTATCACCAACCAAAGAAAGAAACAGGTTTCTTTTAGATGGGAGGTAGGATGTGTATTCACTTGTCTATCTTTGATCACATGTAAATTAAGCATTGTAAGCCAACACAATGAGCCCAATATGAAGTCAAAAGGGTGCTGGGGAGAAACTGGCAAGTAAACCACACATGGTTTTCCTGTCTCTGGGGAGCAAAAAATGAACTTGGAAAAACATAAACAGAATGCAAGGACACATCTTGTTATGATTTCACAGAGGGAAAACCTCTGTAAGGCAAGGTAGTGAAAGCTTGGATCCTGGTTTGTCTGAAACTAGCTAGTTCACACAAGAATGAACCTGTGGGGAAAAATCTATTTTATTATGTAGGAAAGATAACCGGTGGTAAAGTGTAGACCAGGTTTGTGTTCTATGATTTTGTTTTATATGTAGCCATTTTGCTTCCAATTAGCCTTATTTGTGCCTGTTTTCATTATAAGTATATCTCAGTGCTGTGGTGTTATATAGAAGTTAATCCTCAATTGAATCAAACAATTTAGTGTGTACACCATCCCCTTGGAGATAGCAAATCTAGTCACTTCTGTGAGTGACCCGTGATCAAGGGCTAAATACTGCAGGTAGAGCTTGGGGTTGGCATGTGCCTATTACCAGCCTGGACAGAGAAAGTGAGGTCTGCAGGGGTCTCAAAGTCAGTGTATGTGTGTTGCCAGAGGCTGCTGGTTTCAGGGTGCTGAATTGTAGGAGGAACAGACAAGACTGTATAAGGGCAGGTGGTGGTGAGGTGCCTCACAACCCTAGGTACCCCTGGGGAGCATCACAGAGTATGCCTGGGCTTGTGCAGGAGAACCAGTGACAAAGACCTGGTAAATCAGACTAGAAAACAACCAGAAGTAGCAGAACTGCCAGAATCCTCTGGGATATGAGGCAAGGTAGTGAAAACCTGAGATGAACTGTTCTGACAAGGGGCCTCCAGAGAGAAAAGCTCTGTGTGGCAGTGTTCTGGGAACAGGGCACAGAAACAGGAAGCAGGGGCAGAAGAACTGCCATAGTGCCCTGAGGGGGAAGCAATATAAACCTGAGAGGTAAAGGGGGGGGAAACCTGGATATTATAGCCCAAGGTGAAATGAAGAACCATTTCTGTTTGTTTTGGTTAAGACTGGGACAATAAATTGTCTAAAAGAGATTATGGGCATGGCAGTGTATCTTTAGAAGTCAGGGAGAGGACCTGCCTTGTTACACAATCGCTCTAACGTATATTAATGGCATTTAAAAAAAATACATGCTCTAAATAAGAATTGCTAACATATCTTTCAAAAGTCCCTCATTTCAAAACACTTTGTACAATTTAGTCTCTATCCCCAGAGATTTGCTGTTTTTCTTTTCTTCAATTGTGGAACATTATTTACATCATAAATAAAGAATCATGAAATTGAGAGCTGTAGAGTTATATACACTAAAGGAAGGAATCTCACATCATTTCAAATTTCTTGCATGATAATTTGTTGTCCCTTTTTGGTTTGCATGGAGTCACATGGAGTCTCTTCATTAAAAATATGAGAAAGAGGAGAAGCAAAAATGTCAAAAAGGTCATATATATAAGTTTAAATATAGCACTTGTATAATGTAGTTTTAGTTGCAATTTTGTCTTATGATTTTATAAACCTAACATGATAATTAAAAATATTAGGTCTGATCCTGTAGGCTTTAGTGAGGCAAATTCCCATTAAAGTCAATTGGAGTATTAGTTGAATAAGGACTGACTCATCAGTTCCATACGTTTTATTTTTGTGAATTTATAAAAGTGAACAGATTTGCAATAGTGGGAAAGAAACCAAAGTGGGGAGACACTTCATAAGGTGCTTCTATTAGTATGTAAAATATTTTTCTAAATGTGCAGAAAATTTTAATAGCTTAGATTTGATAAGGCTTATTTGGCTGATGGTGTTTCATGCTTTGCTAGCTCGGTAGCTGGATATTTTCTAGATGTAGTTGAATAATTTGTTTCTTTAATTTGTATACACTTACTGATTGAACTATATCATCCAAATCAACATTTTTGTTGCTTATTTCAATGTGGAAGGTTCCACATACTCTATTAATTCAGCCGCACACATTGTCAGTTTAACAGCGTATCTTATGGAAACAGCTGCTTGCTTTGATCTAGTTGAATACGATGGTAAACTAGGATTTTAGACACATTGCCTGCCAATCATGCTGTGTGATTTGGTTGATGTCTGCTTACTTTAATAAACAAATTCATTAGTATTTGAAATGCTCATAATCTGCGCCTTATGTATACAGCAGTACACTGGACCTCAATTCAGGAACAAGTCCCACTGATTTATGTGGCACTTTAGCTCTGCATTGTGCGATAAACAGCGGCTTCCATAGCAATGTCAGATGCAAGGAAAAACATATAAAAATTGGTTTATATAGATTGAAATATTTACATGCATAAAACAACAGCAATCTTCACTGCAATTCATCCTGCAGATTCTTTACCTATGTTTTTGTTTGTTTGCTTATTTTTCCCATGGGAGAGGGTGTGGTGGTTCCTGGAATTAAAGGTCCCATGGCACTTCTTACAGCAGTAAGACTATTAGCCAGTGTAGCCTTGCCAAATTCTCTCTATATAAAACTATATTCTTCCTCTCAAAATCTCTCTACAAATTTTAGTGACATATGCCATTCTTCTATGCAGGCTGTTCTACGTGGTTGTGTTTCATTAATCCATATCATTAGTAAGAACCTCCCAAGTTCCATTTCGGTGGGTGAAATGATTCCTGTACATACAACATATATAGCAAATGGGAGTCTTGCAGTAAAAGACTTCCTATGAATGTGATACTAGATATTTACAATGAGATTAAAATCATGTAGCTTTAAGGAGAACATATTGACACAAACATAACAGCAAGCGCTAGAGGACATCATTAAAAGTTTGTCTAGTGTGTCATTTTTAGGATAAGGCAGCAGTCAACATTTCTAAATCAGTAGTCCCAAAAGAGGAATTCTCAAACATTCCAACTTGAAACTTTCATATCACTCAAGCATTCTACATTTAATACAGAAATCTTTCAGGTAACAAATCCAAACTTCTGCCAACAAGCTACTTTAACAGGAGTTTGTGCACATCATGCAAGCACTTAGAATTCCACTTTGGTAACTAAAAAGAGTATCCAGTAAAGGCAGTGGATACTGGCCTCTGCATTGTCTCATAGGTGTAACCTTAACCCATGTCATTTAACTGGAACCACGTAGTAAAGAGCTCTCTCTTACCGGCACTTCTGCATGTTATACCTTTATTACAGTAACCCTTAGGAAGGATACAGTAGCGCCAAGCCTTTTTATCTCAATTGCACAAAGCAGTTGTCACCCAAGAGTATAACTTACTGTTGACTATAAAGTTCTGTAGATCTATAGTTTTCAAGCTATTTGGGCCTAAAATCCTTGACATTGCCAGCTGTCCTTTCAGGCTCTGTCTGGGTTATTTTCAGCACTGGGGAAAGCATATTCTAAGTGGCATGGCCTTTTCTTTTATTCACCTATGAAACAGAATAATTTATGGAGGAAAGCCTTGGAAAGAAGGGGCAGAAAAGGGAGTTGGGGGCACAGTTATGTACCTCTGGTATCTTTGTTTAAAATGCCCTACTCCTAAAATTCCCTCCTTTCCTCTCTCTTTTTTCATACTGTCCCCAATCTCCTCTTACTTTCCCTACTTCTATTTTCGAAACAGGACACTCATTATCTCCTTCCTCTCTCTCTTACTTTTCTCTTCATCTGCTCCCCTCATTCCCTCACAGCCAGATCCCCATTCAGTCATGTCTTACCCAACCCTCTCCTCCAGGAACCCAGTTCTTCCTGCTTGACTCCCAGTTTTGCTCCCCTCTCTATTCTGTGCCTCCCACATCCATTTAATTCCTTCTCCAGGTACATCACTCACTCTGTTATGTTTCCCCACTATGTCCATTCTGCTTCCCTGCCCCCCAAAATACCCAGTCTCCAAGTACACACTCTGTCATGCTGCTCCTTCTTCCCCCAAGTATTTGATGCATAGACAGTACACATGGTGCTGAGCTATGTGTAGCCCTGGGATCCTATATACATATGCTTCACAGAATTCCATTTTTATGTTTTTATAATTTAATGGATAATTTTGACATTTATTTTAAGCATATTTAGATTTTCATAGTTGTGTAAAATGATAGGGTCAGGAAGTGGAGTGGTCAGACAATAATTATTTAATAACAGCAAATAATCCTGTGGCACCTTATAGACTAACAGACGTTTTGGAGCATGAGCTTTCGTGGGTGAATACCCACTTCCTCAGATGCATGTAGTGGAAATATCCAGGCTAGCAAGCAAGCTAGAGATAACGAGGTCAGTTCAATCAGGGAGGATGAGGCCCTGTTCTAGCAGTTGAGGTGTGAAAACCAAGAGAGGAGAAACTGGTTCTGTAATTGGCAAGCTATTCACAGTCTTTGTTCAATCCTGAGCTGATGGTGTCAAATTTGCAGATGAACTGAAGCTCAGCAGTTTCTCTTTGAAGTCTGGTCCTGAAGTTTTTTTGCTGCAGGATGGCCACCTTAAGGTCTGCTATAGTGTGGCCAGGGAGGTTGAAGTGCTCTCCTACAGGTTTTTGTATATTGCCATTCCTAATGTCTGATTTGTGTCCATTTATCCTTTTCCTTAGAGACTGTCCAGTTTGGCCGATGTACATAGCAGAGGGGCATTGCTGGCATATGATGGTGTATATTACATTGGTGTATGTGCAGGTGAATGAACCAGTGATGGTGTGGCTGATCTGGTTAGGTCCTGTGATGGTGTCGCTGGTGTAGATATGTGGGCAGAGTTGGCATCAAGGTTTGTTGCATGGATTGGTTCCTGAGCTAGAGTTATTATGGTGTGGTGTGCAGTTACTGGTGAGAATATGTTTCAGGTTGGCAGGTTGTCTGTGGGCAAGGACTGGCCTGCCACCTAAGGGTTGCCACCTTGATGATGCATTGGAGGGGCTTTGGCTGGGGGCTGTATGTGATAGCCAGTGGAGTCCTGTTGGTTTCTTTCTTGGGTTTGTCTTGCAGTAGGAGGCTTCTGGGTACATGTCTGGCTCTGTTGATCTGTTTCCTTATTTCCTTATGCGGGTATTGTAGTTTTGAGAATGCTTGGTGGAGATTTTGTAGGTGTTGGTCTCTGTCTGAGGGGTTAGAGCAGATGCGGTTGTACCTCAGTGCTTGGCTGTAGACAATGGATCGTGTGATGTGCCCGGGATGGAAGCTGGAGGCATGAAGGTAGGCATAGCAGTCGGTGGGTTTTCGATATAGGGTGGTGTTAATGTGACCATCACTTATTTGCACCATGATGTCAAGAAAGTAAGAAAGTGGACCTCCCGTGTAGATTGGTCCAGGCTGAGGCTGATGGTGGGGTGGAAGCTGTTGAAATCATGGTGGAATTTTTCCAGAGTCTCCTTCCCATGGGTCCAGATGATGAAGATGTCATCAATGTAGCGTAGATAGAGAAGGGGAGTGAGTGGACGAGAGCTGAGGAAGCGTTGTTCCAGGTCAGCCATAAAGATATTGACATATTGTGGGGCCATGCGGGTGCCCATAGCAGTGCCACTGATCTGGAGATATATATTGTCATCAAATTTGAAATAGTTGTGTGTAAGTATAAAGGCACAGAGCTCAGCAGCCAGTTGTGCTGTGGCATCATCAGGGATAGTGTTCCTGACAGCTTGTATTCCATCTGTGTGTGGGATGTTTGTGTAGAGAGCCTCTACATCCATGGTGGCTAGGATGGTGTTTTCTGAGAGGTCACCAATGCATTTTAGTTTCCTCAGGAAATCAGTGGTGTCACGGAGATAGCTGGGAGTGCTGGTGGCATAGGGTCTGAGTAGAGAGTCCATATATCCAGACAGTCCTTCAGTGAGAATGCCAATGCCCGAGATGATGGGGCGTCCAGGATTTCCGGGTTTGTGGATCTTGGGTAGTAGATAGAATAACCCTGGTCGAGGCTCTAGGGGTATGTTGATTTCTTCTGGTGTTAGTGTAGGGAGTGTTCTGAGTAGATGCTGTAGTTTCTTAGTGTATTCCTCAGCGGGATCTGAGGGAAGTGGCCTGTAGAATTTGGTATTGGAGAGTTGTCTGGCTGCCTCCTTTTGGTAGTCAGACCTGTTCATGATGACAACGGCACCTCCTTTATCAGCCTCTTTGATGATAATGTCAGGGTGGTTTCTGAGGCTGTGGATGGCATTGCGTTCTGCACGACTTAGGTTGTGAGGCAAGCGATGTTGTTGTTCCACGATTTCTGCCTGTGCACACCGGCAGAAGAATTCAATGTATAGGTCCAGGCTGTCATTTCGACCCTCAGGAGGAGTCCATGTGGAGTTCTTCTTCTTGTGCTGTTGGTGGGAGGGCACCCGTGTATCAGTGCACTGTTCAGTGTTGTTCTGGAAGTATTCTTTGAGTCGGAGACGGCGAAAGTAGGCTTCCAGATCGCCACAGAACTGTATCGTGTTGGTGGGGGTGGCAGGGCAGAAAGAGAGTCCCCGAGATAGAACAGACTTTTCTTCTGGGCTGAGTGTGTAGTTGGATAGATTGACGATATTGCTGGGTGGGTTAGGGGTACCACAGTTGTGGCCCTATGTGGCAGGTAGGAGTTTAATATTTAATAACTGTAATCATTGAAATTCAAAAAGTAAGAGCTTTATAATTATAAAACCAAAGTTGTCAACATCAGATCAAAATATACAAAGTAAATGTCCTTAAATCAAACCTTAATAAATTCTCAAGCCACATTTTTCTAACTCTGACTATCTGTAAATTTCAATTATTATTGATGGAAATATTCTTATTGTTGTTTTCATAGGCGTTGGCTTCCACTGGCTCTGGGGGGTGATCAACACCCTGCTCCACTCCAAGCCCTGCCCTCATCTGACCCTTTCCACCAATTCCCCTGCCCCGTGTCCCACCTCTTATGGCCCCTGCTCTGTCCCAGGACCCACTCCTACCCCATCTTTACCCCCAAGCCCTCACCCCCCCACCCATCTCTTCCCTGCCTCTTCCCACCAGTTCCACCCCCTCCTCCAGCATGCCCCATCTCCACTTGTCTGCCTCCCTCCCAGAGCCTCTGTGAAACAGGTGATCACAGCAGGTGGGAGGTGCTGAGAGGGAGGGGAGACCTGGCTGCCAGTAGGTGCCAAGCACCCACTAATTTTTTTCCACGGGCAGTCCAGCCCTAGAGCCCCCACGGAGTTGGCACCTATGGTTGTTTCGTGTGTGTGTGTGTGTGAAATAGACATTTAACAATTAAAAATCGAATCCTTCCAAGCCTATATATAGACACTGGTGTTTATGCTATGGGGAGCCAGCCAGACCTCAGTTTTTCCTCCTCCTGATTGGAGAAGGGCAAGCAACATCACTGGAATTAGGATGGCTCCTAGTACCATCGATTCCCCTTCCCCTGTGCAATAAACAGTGCACTGCTTTAATTTCTCAAGTCACAGGGAGCTTTTTGCTTCATTTGTAGATTTCTGGCCCTAGACAGTACTATGCAGAGAACAGAAGTAGCTGTAGTTCCATGAAGTCCTTCTGTCTCTCAGGAAGCTGGTGAAGTAAATCTCTAAGAAATAAACAGGGCAGACATGCAGTTGATGGTGTCTAACTGATGAATAGGGCAGATAGATTCGTGAGGAAGTAATACTATGGTAACAAATAAATGCAATTTTGTTTTTTTGCTATGAGAAATTTTGTGAACATTCTGCTATTCTCCACCATATGCTAAAATACTGGCATAATGCCAATACAAAATCAAACACAACACAACTACAGAGGAAGTCAAATGTGTTGAATGTGGGCAAATATGGAGAGGGTGGGAAGGGAAAGAGGAGAAGCTTGCTGCTGGATCATGTAAAGAAAACACATAACAGAGAGAAAAAGGACACAGATGATATCTTATAGGGTGACAAAAGGACAATCAAAAGAAAACCAAAACAAAGCCCATCCAACAAGAAAACACAAGGAGCTTTAAGAAATGCCAGGGAAAGTACACTAACCATCTTATTGCAGTATTTCTGTAGAGTTTGACTTACACAACAAGCTTTTGGGGGACCCGCAGAAGTAGAAATTGTTTTCTATACAGGAAAGTATAGCTTTTTGGGGATTCCAGTCCTACTACTATAATTAGCTGTGTATTCTTTGACTGTTGACATTCTTGATTATCTTGCTGCTAACTCTGTACAACATTGAAATTAACATGAGGTAGCTTAATTAATACTGTCTACAGCTATTATAACCAAACTATGCTATTTAAAAGTATTAGAATTACTAAATTAGTCCAAGTAGTTTGATTAAATTCTAAAATATGGTGTCTGGAAAAAAATGATCTGCTCCCCTCGCCTCCCCACAACTCAGGAAAATAGATACAGTATCGTGGTCTTCACCTTTATTCCTATTGCAATAAATGCAGTTAACGGAGGTTACATCTTCTGCATTTAGGAAATGTATGAGTGAAGAATTACACACAAACCATTAATAGTTTTATTTTGGAACTTGCATTATTCCCACATACTGCTCATCGTAAGTGATAGCCGGCAAGAAAACGGACATGAAATTGAATCTCAACCATTTGTAACTACTGAGTCAAAAGGTGCTGTGGGTGTGAAGGATGTAGTTACTGATAACAAAACTGTCATATTAGATCAAAAGGCTAGCTGCAATATGAAGCTGCGGTAATCAAAATCTTCTGCCTTTCTTTCAGACAGTGTTCCAAAACAGTGTAAGCAGACTTTGGAGCTTTTTAAACAAAGAGAGAATAGAATAGAACAGAATAGAATTTAGTCTTAAACAGTGATTTTACTTTAAAAGTTGGCCATCCCTCAGGACAGACTTCAGGGTTTAATAGTATAATACAACTCTCACATTTTAAGCAGCCATTTTGGGTTTCAGATCCCTATGGTTATGTATTAAGCTACATTTTTTATTGATTCTTTTAGTATAGGCAATGAAATGAAATTATTAAACAGAAGGGAAAAGATTACACCATTCACTTAAAATGCTTCAGGACTTACACTACAGTAATAGCTGAACAAGAGTATACAATACATCTGGAAGTACATCTGGCAGCTGAAGTCATGTGGCTTACCATCATGCTGTATGTTGTTCAGATAAAACACCTAGGATGCTGTACTCTATCATGCGAACAGGCATATGGGAATTTTATTTTGGGATGCATCTGTAGCAAACCCCCTGATCCGAACAATCCTAAATTTTGAGAAAGTTCAGAATAGCTATGAAGCTTTTCTTGTTTTAATTATTTTCTTGTTTCTTTATGCAATTAATTGAAATAACTGACAAATGGTTATGGTTTCCTAAAGAACAAATTATTGTTTAAAGCTTTTTCCAATGCATATATTAATACTTGATTCAAACAAGCCACTTCTTGCTTCATTATATCTGAGCTGCTATTGAACATGTATTAGTCTTGTTATAATGATAGATTTTATATATGACTCATAGAATCATAGAAATGGAAGGGACCTCGAGAGGTCATGAAGTACCTTCCTTTCAGGAATAGAAGTGTACTGATCAATTGAACTTTCCATTCATATATCATCTTATTTCATTTAGTGCTGACAACACATTACATTTTAATGTCAGATTCTACCCATAGCACACATCACTTGGAACAAATGGATTTTCAATTAAACATTAACATAGGAATCCTATGAAATTTATATTAACAGAGCAGTTGCTGATAATTAATGCAACTGAGTTTTACAGAAAATCATGTCTGTGTGATTTATGGTTTGACAATACCTATCCATTTTTTGCTGTATGCTCACTTTTCCATTATTACAAATGCCACTGACATTTGCCTGGCAGCACCTCTTAACAGCAGGAGTATTGTTAATTTTAAGGGTTTGCTGAGTTTTCTTTAGTAACCACTGTGATTGAAATGTCTAAAATTATCAAAACTGCCCCTTGGCCTGCAGATGACAACAATTCAGCTACAGCTTCCTTTGCTGAAGGAAGACATTTAAATTTCATATATTGGACTTCAATTCCAGCTATGTATGGCCACAAGTGTGAAAGGTACAAAGCAGTGGAGGATTGGGTCCTTTGTCTCTTCTCTCCTCCTCACTTTGTTCAATCTAGACAAGCCTTGATACCATCTTTTCTCACGGTCATGCCACTGTTGGTGCAAAAGGCACATCTGTAATAAATTCATACTGGAAACCTTGCCAGTATTTCTTCGTCTTAATTCTCCACCTGTTTTTGAAAAAAATGACATCAATCATATTTTTCCCTGGCCTGTGCACATTAATTTCTTTCTCCCTCTCTTATGGCTGGTCAGAAAATGAGAACTTGCTTTCTGGGGAAATCTGGCACTGGATACTGTGGGAAACATGACACCAGATTAGACAGACTGCTGATCAGTTGCAGTCTAATATTTCCTAGATTCATCAATGCTTACATACATATAATAGGATATGCTAACCCAAAGAATGTTGGAACTTAATCCCAAAGAAATTAAAAGTTATGTCTCAAACTTCATCCTTTATTTGTACACTTCTTCATAAGATTTCAATGCTATCTGCAAATGCACCCTATCCAATCATCTGTGACAATACTTACGTACTTTAAGGATGAGATCTCTACATTTTCAAAAGCAATAGTGATTTTGGATGCCTATATTTTTGGCTGCTCATTTTGAGAAACATTAAATGGACCTTATTTCCAGAAAGTACTGTGCACCAATCATCATATTATTAATAATAAGTATTATTAATATTTTATCACTATCATCATATTGCCTAGGCGTCTCAGTCATGGACCAGAACCCCATTGTGCTAGGTGCTGTACAAACACAGAACTAAAATACAGTCTTTGCCCCAGACAGTTTACAATCTCAGGGTGAAACAAGAGAAAACAGATGGATACAGACAGATGGGGGGAGTACAAGGAAACAATGAGACTATATTTGTTAGCATAGTAGACAGTGATCTTAACACCTCAAAAGCCTAAGAACTGTCAATGTTTTTGTAGGCCTCAGAGCAAAGTAGAATTTTAAGGAGGGTCTTGAAGGAAAAAAAGGAGTTAGCTTTGCAGACGGTTACATGGAGTTCCTCCCAAGCATGAAGGGCAGCATGGGAGAAAGTATGGAAGTGCTTCCTTGAAAATTCAACATGTGGGCAATGGAAGTTGAAGGAACAAAATGGACACTGTGTAGAATCAAGCACGTGGGTTTATTATGTACAGCGCTGGTGGAGTGTCACTTTGCTTTTTAGGATCAGAGACACTGCCAAGCAATTGATTACAATAGATTATATAGGATTTTCATGGACAGCAGGAAGTGACGGGGTGGGAGGTCCCAAGACCCTAGATAGGTCTAGCAGCAAGACAAGATAAGCACAGTAAACCAATAGTCCAAGAGATTACATAATGGCTCCACCCAATGTTTCAGGTTAACATATAACATACTGTTAGTACAGAGGTGTTTTCCATTAAACAATGTATTAAGTGTATAATTATAATATCTATCTATATATAGAGATTTCTGATTTGGGGTCCATAGGAATGAAGTAGCTCTTCTGGTTGTCCAACAGGTGTGTAGCTGAGATTAAAGCAAAAAGACATTGAAAAGTATGTGGCAATAGAAATTGTTTTTCAGTTTATCATTTGTGGTTCTAAAGTGACACTGGAATCTGGGAGGTAGGGGGTGCACCAATTAGAAGGGACGATCTCATATCTCGTACTGACATTCTTGAGCCTCTTGAGGGTGATACGTGGGGAGGGTATTGGTTCTCTCTTCCTGCAAAGGAGTGGACATAGATGCCCCTTTCAATACTTTGGTATGTCTATAGCTTCTGATAAAGATGCCAATTACTGCTCCCCATCTGGAGTATTGCTGACCGTGCTTATCTTAGTAAAAAGCAAGGCTATCTCTTGTTTGTTCAGGTTCTCTTAGCTAAAATTGTTCACTTACAACACAGCCTCGTAGAAATGGTTAGCAACGAGAGCTCAGTCACAAAACAAAGGATTATAGCTCTTCAAAGGTCAGAGGAAACAAAGCTAAAATTTACTATTCCATGTTCTCTTAATAAGTTAAACTGCTAGGCCCCTAGGCCTCTGACCAGGCTTTGGACTTTGGGCCTGTGAAAAGTTGCTGACAGAGCCTGTGTCAGGGTTTTACATACACAGCACATGGATTTTGGCTCTTCAGATGCTGATATCTTGGGCCAATCAGAGGCATGATACAACTTTTTCATACTGAATAAGAGATGATGGGTAAGTTGGGGACAGGTCACAAAGGGCTTTGAAAGTGAAGAAAAGTATCTTATATTTGGTTCAATCAGGACTGCTTTAGCTAATGGCAAAGTAGGCAGCTGCTTAGGTCAGCAGATTGCTGGGAAGCTGCTAAAGGGAGCAGATTAGGCAGAGAGTTGGCTAGGCCATATTTGAGTGGCACTGCAACGCCATGCACCAGGCTGCAATACCACTCATTCAGATTAGTCCTGGATACCCTCCATCACTATGGAGGTGTGGCCTGGCTAAATGTGCTGTCCTAGCCTACGAGAAAGGGGCAACTCACTAAAGTTTTACCTAGGATAGCAGCTTGTTTTGAGTGGCCCCTGAATATGACAGACAAGAGGGAATCAGTACAGAGATGTAAAGAAAGGCCTGACAAGATCAAAGCAACTGGCTAGGAAAAAAAAATTTTTGCAGAAACATTCTGAATGAATATTGAGCAGGGAAAGATTGCATTTGTGAAGGCTGGAGAAAAGGATGCTGCAGTAATCAAGATACAAAACAAAGAGAGCCTAGACAAGAGTTTTAGCTGTGTTGATGAATAGGAAAGGCTGTGTAGAGAGCCAGGGTGGCCTCCCTACAAACCAGAGGGTAAAAAGCCACTCAGCCTGAGTGGGTGGAGCTAGGCCAAGCTTACTGCACCCCCCAGAAGGGGAGAGGTGGAACAGGACATACAAAAGGTGGTGCCTTTAGCCCAGTCAGGGCAGCACAAGGGAGGGAGACAGACACAGGCTGCTCCATGTAGACCCTAATGCCAAACCAGGGGATGCCCTGGACCAGGGAAACATGACCTTGAGGAAGGACTCAGGCTACTAGGTCTGCCAGCCACAGAATACCCCGAGGGACTGGAGAAGCCAGGCAGTGACCTGAGCCAGAGTGAGCCCAACACCGAGGCTGAGCTGGCGCCACCGGGGCTACCAGTGGCTGAATATCCTGACAAGTTGGAGGAACCAGAGGGACCCACTTAAGAGACCAGGTAGGAAGTAGCCCAGGGGCAGAACTGGACAGTGCAGGGAGTCAGTATTTGATCAACACGTTGCGGATGGATTCCCGCTGACCCAGTGGCGGGACCCTCTCCTTCCACCACTGTCAGAGCCCTGAGCTAGAATGCAGTGGAGTTGGGTGGGCCAGCATTCCCCTATCCCTGCCTCCCCGCTTCGGGTGGCAGAACCCCAATAAAGAGCTCTGAACCTTGCTGGCACTCCCCTGCCTGAGAAGCGAGTCACAGACTCTTGCTGGTGCTCCCCTTCCAGAGGGGTGTGTCACAGACTCTTTTTGGCACTCTCCTGCCTGTGAGATATGCCACTGACCATTGCTGGAGCTCCCCTGTCTGAGGGCCTGTAAGGAGGCGCCCTGGCTCCCCGCCGCGCCTGAGAGGGACGAGCCAGAGCAGGTGCCTCAATGGGCGGCGTCAGCATGGCCTGTCCCCGCCCCCCCGGAAGTCAAGGGGCGGGACAGGAAGTATAAAAGCCCAGCCCCAGCGCTCAGTTGAGCGCAGGCTGCCAGAGAGGACAGACGCTGGTGCCCGGGCTCCCACCGGGCCGGACCTGCCCCGCGCCCACTACCCAGAGGAGTGCTGGCTTGACCTGCCCCATGCCCATTACCCGGAGGAGCGCTGCCCAGACCTGCCTCGCGCCCACTACCCAGAGGAGCGCTGGCTGGACTTGCCTCAGACCCGGTACCCAGAGGAATGTCGGCCTGACCTGCCGTGTGCCCGATACCCCGAGGAGTGGCCTGAGCTTCCCCACGACCGGTACCCGGAGGAACCCATGGTCTGGGACCCACCAGACAACGCTGGCAAGGACCAGGTACCCAGAGAGGGGGAGGATGGAAGTAGCCCGGGGATAGCCGACCCTGGTTTGGCTCCTGAAGAGCCCGAACCCATGTCAGTGTGTTGCAGCCAGGATCCCCACTGACCGCAGCGGGTCTTGACTGCTGCTAGGGCCCCGGGCTGGAACGCAGTGGAGTGGGAGGGCCTGCGTTCCCCCTGCCACCCGTAACCGGGTGGCAGACTCCCCCTCTTTCCGCCTACTGCCACTGCTCTGCCCTGACCCAAAGGGCCAGAGCTAATTAGACTTGTTTGGTGCCCCGCCCGAACCAAGGGCTGGGCCCCTTTGACTTTGCCACTGCTCTGCCCTGACCCACAGGGCCAGAGCGAACTAGACTTGTTTGGTGCCCTGCCCGAGCCAAGGGCCCGGGCAGATACTGTGTTTGCTCAGCCCCTGCTAGAGGCCTGAGCCTGAACTATTACTGCCCGCCCTGTCCAAGGGCTGGGGCTTATCTACTTTGAGAGCCCCGACCCCGGCTAGAGGGCCGGGGCTCTACCTTGTTTACAGACCTTGTACCCCGCTCAACACCTGCCGAGGGGCTAAGCCTACCCGGACTGCAGTGTGTAAGGAGGCGCCCTGGCTCCTCGCCGCGCCTGAGAGGGACGAGCCCCGACACGACCGGCTTACACGCGGAAGCACCACTGGGGGGCTACACAGCGCCAGGATGTGGGCGCGGACCCTTAACGCCGGTGAACGGGGGGCCGTGGGAGAGGGAGCCCCCTCCCCCGAGACGGACCTGTCCCACCTCGCCGCCCTTCTGACCGGGAACCAGGATCGGCAGCAGGCGGCGCAGTCACGACGGCAAGAGGAGCAGCAGGCTGCCCAGCTTCAGCAGCAGCAGCAGCTCGTTGAGCATCTGGGGACTCAACAACGCCAGCTGATCCAGGACTTGGTTCAGCAGCAGCAGGAGTTCCAGCTGAAATGCCTCCAGCACCTTGCAGCGGAGCGGGGGCCCTGAGAGGGGGTCCAGTCGGGGGGCACCGATGGTGGCCCGGGGCCCCGCCCACCAATTCGACTGACCAGGATGGGCCTGGGTGATGACCTGGAGGCCTTCCTGGTCACCTTTGAGCGGGTGGCCACCGTCGCGGGGTGGAACCCTGACCACTGGGCCTCCATCCTGGCGCCGTACCTGACAAGAGTGGCTCAGGCAGTCTACCGAGGCCTGTCTGCCGAGGCCGCCCAGGACTATAGGCAGGTGAAATCCGCCATCCTGGACGCCCTCGATGTGAGCCCGGAGACGTTTCGACAGCGCTTCAGGGGCCTGACGTATCCCACGGGGGCCCAGCCTCGTCTAGTGGCCCAGGAATTGCGGGAGACCTGCCGGCGGTGGTTGCAGCCCGACCGTCGAACGTCGGAAGAGATAGCAGAGCAGGTGATCCTCGAACAGTTCACCCACATCCTGCCATCGCGAGGAAGGGCCTGGGTCCTCTGTCATTGACCGGCAACACTGGCTGCCGCTGTCACTCTGATTGAGGACTTCCTGGCGGCAGAAGCCCCGATGGGCCCGACAGGCCGACCAACCCCACCAGGGCCAGAACTCCCCGACCCCGGGAAGAAGGCGACACCCACCCGGGCTGCAGCCCCACCAGCACGGCCGGCCCAAGCCCCAACGCCCGCTCCCTGGAAGGTGCCCTGGAACCCCGCCAGGGACTCCTCGAGGACCCGGCCCCGAGTCGGATGACCCGATCTAGGGCCTTGTTTCTCCTGCGGCAAGTCGGGACATCTCCAGAGGGATTGCCCCCAAATGGAGTGTACCTTTGGCCAAGTCTGCTCCGGGGAGGCTCGGGCCCGGCGCCGACAGCCTGCCAAGATTACGGCGCCTGTGATGGTGGAGGGGTACCCAACCATGGCCCTCCTCGACTCCGGTTGTGGACAGACCTTAATCCGCAACCACTTAGCTTTCCCAGCGGATGCACGCCTGGGGGAAATTCGTTTCCAATGTATCCACGGCGACGTACGGCCGTACCCCAGCGCCTGGGCCCGACTGACAATAGACGGGGAGACCCAACGGATAGTGGTAGGTCTCGCACCGAGTCTGGCGTATCCAGTAATCCTGGGCCGCGACTGGCCCGGGTTTCCGGCTGTCTTACGCCGACATGCCGGAGGCAGCCTGGGTCCCGTACCAGCCTTGGAAGGGGAGGCCTCAGAAGGGAAGGATGATGAGCGGGGGCCCCCAGAAACAGAGGAGGATATGCTGGACCCCCCGGAGGACCCCGCCGCCGAGGATGGGGACGATGTTTCCCCGGGCGAGGCCAGGGATCCCTCGGCTCCCACGGACTTCTGCTGGGACCAAAGAGCTGACCCCACTCTCAGCGAGGCATATGAACAGCTCGCCGCCGTGGTGGATCTATCCTCAATCCCGGGCGAGCTGCCCGGTGGCCACACTTCGAGTTGCGCCAGAACCGCTTGTATCAGGTCGAGAGGGACCCACACACCAGGGAGCCCCGATCACAACTCCTTGTACCCTGCTGTCATCGGCGGGCGGTCATGAAACTGACCCATGACGTCCCGGCTGCCGGACATCTGGGTACTGAAAAGACCCTAGCCCGAATATTGGGGCGCTTCTATTGGCCGGGGATATACCGCGAGGTGAAGGACTATTATACCTCGTGCCTGGAGTGCCAGTTGACCGCGCCGGCGAGGATGCCCAAGGCACCACTGGTCCCGATGCCGCTAGTCGAGACCCCTTTCGAGCGGGTGGCCATGGACCTGGTGGGACCCCTCCCCAAGAGTGTTGCAGGGTTCCAGTACATACTCGTGATGCTGGACTACGCCACCCGGTTCCCTGAGGCGATCCCGCTCCGTAACATCACCGCCCGCACCATCGCGGGCGAGCTGGTTAAGGTCTTCGCCCGCGTTGGCTTGCCCCGGGAGATCCTCAAGGATCAGGGGACCAATTTCACCTCGCGGCTGTTGGAGCAGATGTGCAGGCTCCTGGGGATCAAGCAACTGCGAACCTCGGTGTACCATCCCCAAACCGACGGCTTGGTAGAGAGGTTTAATCGCACCCTCAAGGATATGTTGCGAAAATTCCCCCCAGAAGACCTCCGCCGGTGGGACCAACTACTCCTGCCCCTGCTCTTGGCGGTGCGAGAGGTCCCCCAGGCCTCAACCAAGTTCTCGCCGTTCGAGCTATTATATGGCCGCCAACCGCGGGGCCTGTTGGACCTGATGAGGAAGACTTGGGAGCAAACCCCCTCACCCGCCCAGGGTCTCCTGCAATACATGATCCAGCTCCAAGAGCGTCTCAAGCAGGCTGGGACCCTGGCACAAGCAAACTTAAAAGCCGCCCAAGAGATGCAGGCCCAGGCGTACAACCGGGATGCACGCACCTGGGACTTCCAACCTAGAGACCGGGTCTTACTCCTCCTCCCCTCCAGCGAGTCCAAGATCCTAGCTCGAAGGCAGGGCCCGTACGAGGTGGTGCGAAAGGTGGACCCCGTCACCTATGACATTCGTCAGCCCAGCTGGCGGAAAGAGCTTCAACGATATCACGTTAACCTCCTTAAACCCTGGCGGGAGCGAGAAGGATTGCTGATCAATCCCTGTCCACCAGAACACGAACTCGGGCCCCAGGTACACACTACGGAAGACCCCGAGGGACCCCAGCTTGGGGAAACGCTGACAGAAGAGCAGCTTGAACAAACCCGCTGCCTCCTTCACGCATTCCCCCGTACTTTTACGGCCCAGCCGGGATACACCTCCATGGACTATCATCAGATTCAGACAAAGCCGGGGGTGGTGATCCGGGCCATGACAAGACCCCTGCCATATCACCGAAGATGAATTGTTGAAGACGAGGTACGGGCGATGCTAGACCTGGGAGTAATTGAGCCGTCACAAAGTGAGTGGCGTAGTCCCATCGTCCTGGTGCCTGAACCCGATGGCTCCCAGCGTTTCTGTATCGACTTTAGGCGCGTCAACGCCGTCTCCAAATTTGACGCCTACCTCATGCCCCGAATAGACGAGCTGCTGGCCCGGTTGGGAGAGGCCCGCTATATCACGACCCTGGACTTAAGCAAGGGGCATTGGCAGATTCCCCTGGATCTGGCCTCCCGGGAGAAAACCGCGTTCGCCACTCCGACCGGCCTGTATCACTTTACGCGGATGCCCTTCGGCCTTCATGGGGCACCCGCAACGTTCCAGCGCTTGATGGACCTCCTCCTCCAACCGCACCACGACTACGCCGCAGCCTATCTAGATGACGTGGTCATCTACAGTCGGCAGTGGGAGACCCACCTGGACAAGGTCGCTGCAGTCCTAAGGTCCTTGCGGGAGTCTGGGTTAACGGCCAACCCTAAGAAGTGCCACATCGGCTGGCATGAGACCACCTACTTGGGGTATACCGTTGGCAATGGACAGGTGAAACCTCTTGTGGACAAGGTTCAGGCCATTGCCGCCTGTCCGCCGCCAAACACGAAGCGCCAAGTCCGCCAGTTCTTGGGGCTGGCGGGTTATTATCGGAGGTTCATCCCCCAGTTTGCAGCAGTGGCCACCCCTTTGACCGGGCTCCTCACTAAGGACAGCCCGCGATACGTACACTGGACCTCCAATTGTGACGAGGCTTTCCAGTCACTTAAGGCAAGCCTCTGCAGCAAGCCAGTCTTGTTTAGCCCGGACTTCCAGCGACCATTCGTCCTACAAACAGATGCGTCGGAAGTCGGGCTCGGGGCTGTCCTCTCACAGGAGGTGGATGGGGAGGAGCATCCGGTTCTGTACATCAGCCGGAAGCTGTTCCCCAGAGAACAAAACTACGCAGTCGTCGAAAAGGAGGCCCTCGCGGCGAAGTGGGCCTGCAATGCTCTGCATTACTACCTCCTTGGGGCACCATTCACTTTGGTCACTGACCACTCCGCCCTCCAATGGCTATGCCGCATGAAAGACCACAACGCGCGGCTTCAAGGGTGGTACCTAGCCATGCAGCCCTACGCCTTCACCGTCCGCCACAGGGCAGGAAAGGACCACGCCAACGCGGACTTCCTTTCCCGCCTGGGGGGCATGGATGAGCCTGGCTCCGTCACCCGGGAGCCAGCCTTGAAGGAGGGGGTGTGTAAGGAGGCACCCTGGCTCCCCGCCGCGCCTGAGAGGGATGAGCCGGAGCACGTGCCTCAGTGGGCAGAGTCAGCACGGCCTGTCCCCTCCCCCCCAGAAGTCAAGGGGTGGGACAGGAAGTATAAAAGCCCAGCCCCAGCACTCAGTTGGGCGCAGGCTGCCAGAGAGGACAGACGCTGGTGCCCGGGCTCCCCCCGGGCCGGACCTACCCCGCGCCCACTACCCAGAGGAGTGCTGGCCTGACCTGCCCCGCGCCCACTACCCAGAGGAGCGCTGGCTGGACTTGCCTCAGACCCGGTACCCGGAGGAACGTCGGCCTGACCTGCTGTGTGCCCGATACCACAAGGAGTGGCCTGAGCTTCCCCACGACCGGTACCCAGAGGAACCCATGATCTGGGACCCACCAGACGACGCTGGCAAGGACCAGGTACCCAGAGAGGGGGAGGTTGGAAGTAGCCTGGAGATAGCTGACCCTGGTTTGGCTCCTGAAGAGCCCGAACCCATGTCAGTGTGTTGCGGCCAGGATCCCCACTGACCGCAGCGGGTCTTGACCACTGCTAGGGCCCCGGGCTGGAACGCAGTGGAGTGGGAAGGCCTGCCTTCCCCCTGCCACCCGTAACTGGGTGGCAGACTCCCCCTCTTCCTGCCTATTGCCACTGCTCTGCCCTGACCCAAAGGGCCAGAGCTAATTAGACTTGTGTTTGGTGCCCCGCCCAAACCAAGGACTGGGCCCCTATGACTTTGCCACTGCTCTGCCCTGACCCAGAGGGCCAGAGCGAACTAGACTTGTGTTTGGTGCCCCGCCCGAGCCAGGGGCCCGGGCTGATACTGTGTTTGCTCAGCCCCTGCTAGAGGTCTGCGCTTGAACTTCTACTGTCCCGCCCTGCCAAGGGCCCGGGCTGATACTGTGTTTGCTCAGCCCCTGCTAGAGGCCTGAGCCTGAACTATTACTGCCCGCCCTGTCCAAGGGCTGGGGCTTATCTACTTTGAGAGCCTCGACCCCGGCTAGAGGGCCAGGGCTCTACCTTGTTTACAGACCTTGTGCCCCGCTCAACACCTGCCGAGGGGCTAAGCCTACCTGGACTGCAGTGCGTAAGGAGGCGCCCTGGCTCCCCGCCGCGCCTGAGAGGGACGAGCCCCGACACGACTGGCTTATAGGGCCGCATCACAGATTCTTGTTGGAGATCCCCTGCCTGAGGGGCATGCCACTGACCCTTTCCAGCACTTCTGTGCCTGAGGGGTGCATCAGAGACTCTTACTAGCACTCTCCTGCCTAATGGGCATGCCACTGACTCTTGCCGGCACTCCCCGGCTTGAGGGGTGTGTCATAAACAGATAGTTAAGGGTTAATGTCTCTTTTACCTGTAAAGGGTTAATGAACAGTAAACCAAAAACACCTGACCAGAGAACCAATCAGGAAACAAGATACTTTAAAATCTCGGTGGAGGGAAGCCTTTGTTTGTATTTTTTGGGTTTTGCTTTGTTCTCTCTGGATTCTGAGAGGGACCAGACATGTAAGCAGATTCCTCCAATCTTTCTGAAAAAATCTCTTCTGTTCTAATTTTAGTAAGTACCAGGAAAAGGCGAGTTTAGTCTTTTGATTGTTTTCTGTATTTGCAAATGTGTAGTTTGCTGGGAGTATTTTAAATTGTATTTTGCTGGGGGGAGGTTTTTCTCTAGTGTCTATAAGCTGAAAGACCCTGTAACTCTTACCATCTAAATTAGAGAGACAACTTTTACTTTTTTCTTTTTATTAAAAGTTTTGCTTTTTAAGACCTGTTTGATTTTTTCCCCTTGTTAAGACTCAAGAGAATTGAGTCTGTACTTACCAGGAAATTGGTGAGAGACAGGGAGAGAGAAGGGAGGGGGAAAAGGTGGAATCCCTTTGTTTAGATTCACGGAGCTTGAATCTGTCTCTCTCTCCAGGATAGCCCAGGGAGGGAATGCCTGGGAGGGGGAGAGAAGGGAGGGAAAAATCCTGATTTCTCTGTGTTGTGATTCAAGGAGTTTGAATCACAGTGATCTCCTAGTGTACCCAGGGCAGGAAAGATCTGGGAGGAAGAAAGGAGAAGGAGGGGAAATAGTTTATTCTCCTTTGTTGTAAGACTCAAGGAATTTGGGTCTTGGGGTCCCCAGGGAAGGTTTTAGGGGGACCAGAGTGCCCCAAAACACTATAATTTTTGGGTGGTGGCAGCTTATCAGATCTAAGCTGGTAATTAAGCTTAGAGGAATTCATGCTGGTACCCCATTTTTTGGACTCTAAGGTTCATATTGGGGAATTATACCGTGACATGGTGGCAGTGTGTGGGAAAGACGGAATCCAAAAGCCAGTAAGATTATTATTTTTCTTTTCTCTCTCCTAGCTGTTTGTGAGCAGGAGAGAGGGTTTTTAAAACTACAACCAGAGAAATTTTCTTTCTGGTTGTCCAGAGAGACTGCCTGAGGGCACACACATTAAGGTTTAACAAGGGTCTTTTGTTAAACAAAGCAGGCTTAAGTGGTCAGCAACAGACTCCAGCAAAACACATCTGCAAATGAAAGGGTTCTTTATTCTTTTTACTTTACCGTGAAAGGCTAGTGAAAAAAGTTAGACTCTGTTGCTAAGCAAACCCAAGGAGACAACAGAGAAGCAGCAGTTCAGGCAATAAACACCAGAGGGTGCCCCAACACAAGAAATCAGAAACCATGAGTACCAAGGACGTCCTGAAGTAGGACCGGGCAAGGCTACAAGCCATAGAGAAAGGCAAGGAACATAAGAGACGAATGGAACTCATTAATGCAGAAATAGCCAAGGAAGAGGTGACCTACGAAAGAGAACAAGCAGCCAAAGAGTAAGCCTACAAAAGAGAACAAGCAGCCAAAGAGGAAGCCCACAAAAGAGAAGCAGCAGCAAAAGATGTAGACCACCGAAGACAGATGGAACTCCAGAGGGAGGCCTACCGAGCTCCCCTGCCTGAGGGGCATGCCACTGACCCTTTCCAGCACTTCTGTGCCTGAGGGGTGCATCAGAGACTCTTGCTAGCACTCCCCTGCCTAATGGGCATGCCACTGACTCTTGCCAGCACTCCCCGGCTTGAGAGGTGTGTCATGGACTCTGGCCAGTATTCCTATGTCGCACCAATTATGACAGCACACCTCCCTCCACTAATTCCCCGTCGATGGAGAGGTGACACCAAGGTCTTTCGGCAAGGTATTAGCTCCCCACGCCACCCAGCAGCTCTGCAGACCAACTGAGACCTTGCTAAAGGCTGTATCTTAGAGATATTATCGAGAAAGAATCTAGATGATCACAACGGTCCCTTCTGGCTTTGTAATCTATGATTATCATCCTCTGAAGAATATACAGAAGAAGCAATTAGAGAGGTAGGAGGAGAACCAGGAGAGGGCAGTCATGGAAGCCAATGAGGAAAAGATTTCAAAAAGAAGAGCATGATCAATTATGTTGAAAGCAACTAACAAGTCATGGAGGATGAGGATGGAGGACTTTTTCTGAGATTTGGCTAAGAAAAGGTCTTCAGAAACTTTGGTGAAATGGTTTCAGTGGACTCCAAACAGATTAGAGAAGGACTAGGATTACATGGAAGGAGAGGAACTCCAGACAGCAACTGTAAATAACAACAACACTTTTCAGGGAGAAAGGAGATTAGGCAGTAATTAGAGACAAATGGAGTCTGAAAATCAAGCCTCTATAAGGTAACTGAGGTTGGACATCCACAATGTCCATGAGATACTACTAAGCACGAGATATTACTAAGCACATGAGATATTTTGGCTATACTGGCAGGGATTCATTCACATTTTCTTGCTTTTGTGTGCTGCCATTAGAATTCTAATATATTTACCTCTCTGTTCAGGTGTTTGCTCTGTGCTTTATTCTAGTACAAGTTCTTTTCTGCAGGATCAGGACTGGCCTTATGTGAGTGGGCAACCATCTAAGGCATCATGGTCAGGGTGATGGTGCTCGAGATGATGCAAAAGGGCTGTGTCCCCATGGGGGGAGGGGATAAAAGAGCATGCAGGGCGGGAGCCAGGGGGTCACACATGTCCCCTCTCTGCCCTCTCACAGTATGAATGCTGCCATGTTGCCGCCACTCCGTCAGCTGCTGTTCTACCTGCTGAGCAGCTGCCCGCTGCTCAAGGAGCAGTACTTAAAGGGCGCCAAATAAAGTTTGCCCAGGGTGTCATTTTCCCTCTGGTTAGCCCTGTGTGGGAGAGTACGGTTGCATTTTTAAATGCCAGCATAAGAGTAGGCACCTCGACAGAAACATAGTACATATATTGGACAGCACTAAAGGTGATCTCTGGTGTGTAATCATCACTGAAGCAATTCTTGTTAACTTTTTATTTCTCTCTCTCTCTATATATATATACACACACAAAAGCGGTGATGTTAATACGCATGACATGAGCATATAGGTCCATTTTTTTTTTCTGGAAAATATACTGTAGTCTGGATAATGGGAGATGAAACTTTTCATCTCTAAATCACAGGCTCATATCCAGCCCAGACTAGCAGTGATTGAGAGTTATTGCCTTCTGAAGCGATATGTCAAAGAAATTGGTAGCCTCAGGTCCCATATCTGCTTGATAGGTATACACATCAAATACTATTACAATTGGCTACTTTTTTACTAATCACAGGGTGGAGAGACAGAAGATTAAGTGGGCCAGGAGGGTGTATGTTTTCCCTTTCCTAGCTGTAATTTCTCAGTCATAGCAGAGGCATGTAGTTAGGATAGTAGAAAGATGCTTGTAGTGCTGCTTTTCATGTGCTTCATTTGATTTGTGGATAGATTAAATTCTCCAACTGGAAGAATGAAATTTATATATTTAAATTACTGAATTGAAATATATAGCAAACTCACTTATTATAATGTAAAACTTACTTTATACAATTTCTTTTCCTCTGTGGCACATATCATAAAATATAACAGCTTCAAGAATGATATGGAAAATGACGCATGTGACATGATTTATTCCAAGACAAAAGGCTCTGAGTAGATCATGTCACACAAGAACTTCAACTTGAACTTGAATTATTTGGGGAACAAAAATCGAATGCATCTGACTGTGATAAATTCATCATGCATTCAATAGAAAAGTTCACCTACTTCAGATAATACTGTGAAAGTGAAATGCTGTGCCTTTGTATAACAAGTTGGCAATTTGTATGCATTCTGGACATTCTTGTATGCACAATTATCTCCCTAAATGTTCCATTATAATCCAAATAAGTTTGCTATATTTGCTAGGAAATGCGTTTTAGTATTATTAATTGAAATTAAAAAATGCTTAAATTCTGTATCTGAAACATTTATATCCAATGTTTAAATATACATATATAATGTAGTAAATGGCAGTGAACATGGATTTCTGAAAAGAAAGGCAATCAGTTGATGAATTTGTTTGTGGCCTGTAAGCATATTAGTAAATAGATAAACACTGGGGAGTTAGTAGCAACTTCTTATCTGTACTTAAACACATTTTCTTTTTTAGTGTGCAATGCAGCGTCAGTCAGTACTATAAAAGCGAACTGCTGAAATAAATGAGAAATTGCCTTAGTATAGGGAAAATGGATTTTCTCTGATTGTAAGAACAGATTATTCCGTTCAAATTAAGAAAATTATATTGCTCACACTTCATATTAAGAGCACACTTGTAGACCATAAATGTTGCGAACATGTACCAACATGAGCCTGGTAAAAATAGTGGCACAGCTGCAGTAACTGTACAGTGGTAAATGGCAGTGTGGGCTAGCTACCCTGACTATTAACCTGCCTGGGCCCTAGAGGTTTGTACCCAGAGAGGCTAGCCTGTGCCACCACTCACCAGAGCTCATGTTTTCGTAGCTATGCTATTTTTAGCATGCTAGTTGAATGAAAGCTGCTGTGTGTTTGTGTTAGCTGGGAATCCCGCTCCTATCTCTAAGTGTAGATGTAGCCTATGGGGAAGTCTAATAGACTAATGCTCCCAGGTGCTATGATAATAGAAATGATAAATAATAGGAACTGCAGTGTTAGGTGAATGGTCTACATGACCAGTGAGGAAGGATCAGAAAGTACTTCTCTGGGCTGAGGTTTGTTATTTTCACTAAACCTTTTGGAAATACTGGGGACGGTTATGCTACTGACAGCTCTTTTCAGGAATCCCTTTCTGGAACACCACGGGAATTTATGGCAATTCAGACTAGATTGCCTTGATACACTGGACATTGAAGAGGTTCTCATAGAGTACCTGCTTTCTAGGGAAGTCTCTACTACCAGGAAAGAAACGGATATCAAACTGGTGGAGTATTATCACTAGATCGTATAGTGGAAGAGGACCAGGGTTTTTTTAGCCTATATTGTGTATCCTGGATTGCATAGAGTAAAGGTTGAAAAAACAGGAAATCAAAACACTCTTTTGATAGCTCTGGAAAGGAAGAGTTATTCATTTCACAGTGCTCCATGGTGGACATTCTTATGACAGGATAAACCCATGGCTGGATACCTGAAGTCAGAAGATAGAATGTTCCATATTTCTGCACTAAACAGGGTCTTCCCTATACCACAGGACTCTTCATCTTCTGATACAGCTGCAGCTTTATGTTTGGAAAGACTTAAATCCTCCATTATTAGTTCTACAATGAATGTTGGAGGTAGTAACATTTTGCTCTATGCACAGTTCTATAAGAATTCCCATTCCTCTGGTAAATGTAGATAAATATAATTCAATATCATGAGAGCTCAGCTTGTTTATATGAATAGTCAAAACCTAGATATAACAGTTGCCAAAGGTGATTTTTTAGATCGGTCTTTGATAACCAAAGCCTATCCAAGCTTTCCTATCCACGCCATCTTTAACTATTCCTCTGGAGGAGCATGTGGGCTGGCATACTGGCATGGTATTCAATGTGCACATTACCTCAAGAGTTTTCATATAGCAATGAAATCAGTAATTTGCCTATTTAGATTTCTACTTGTAATTATGCTAATATTTAGGGTGATATTTTAAATGTTCCAGCCTTAGAAGAACTGTTTAAGTTACACTGTCAGACCATAGATGATATTTTAAAGGACCAGGGTTTTCTTGGTAAACATAGGCAGATCTATTTTTACCCAATTCTTCTAGCTAAGATTCCTTAGGATTTTCAGTAAATGCAGAGGAATCTTCTGAAACTTTCCCTGATCCAGAAGGGAATGTATAATAAGGTTGTATCAGGATATAATGGTTACCTCTTTTGCCTTTCAGAGAAATTTAGCCAAGCTAGATTGGGGTCATTACTAGCACTATTGCCAGACTTTCTATTGGTTAGACTCAGTGGCATGCTGAAACAAATGTAGAATACTGTGTAGCAAGTTCTTGTTTCACAGGGGACAGTTAAATAGACCTGGCATGTTGGAGAGGAAATATAATTCTGTTAGAAAACTGCTCCTTTGTGCATACATCCACTATACAACTATTAGAATCAGATACTTCAAAATTGGACAGGGCAGGTTCCCTGGACTATCTGACGACTGGTGGTTCATGAGCTCAGTTTAAGTACAAAAAAAACCTCGTAAAAAAAAGTGTTGTGATTAATTTATTCCGTGAATTTAGCCCTTTCTTCTGTGAAAGATCTCTGATCAAATTTTGACTGTATATGAATTTATTTAGAACATTTTGATAAACTCTTCTTGTGAACATATTTCAGACTGCGTACGTTCTTACTCTTTGTATGCACTCAGATATTTCACTGATGGACACCAGTATGAAAATCTGGAGAAATAATGCCAGATTAAGAGTTTGCTATGTATTAGATACAAAATAGTCTGTGTTAGAATAACATTATTAAGATTGCTAAGCCAAATGCTCCAAAGTTAGGATGCTGAAATTAAGGTTGCTTATTCGTTCAGCCCTGTTGTGTCAATTATATGATCACAACTATTTTTTTTTTACGAGTCCTCAGCCTGACTCCCAACATGGAAAATTTAAGCCCAAATGGTTAAATTTTGATGAGGTTATAAGCAGCTGAAAATATGGTCTTAAAGTGAGATTTGTTGGGCATTCTCAACTGTAGATGTTGCTACCTGTGCCATATATAATACATAGAAATTAATGAGTATTCTCCAAGGATAAATTCTTGCAATGACCCATATTTGTAATTTAACAAAATTAATTGGTATGAATTCAGGTTTCAATTCCTGTGCTGTTCAGTTTGTTAGTTGAAGCTGAAAAAGAACACTGAAGGTTTCTTCAAAATAAGTAAAGAAATGTAAACTAAGGCACAAGTGGGAATACACCAGGGAAAAACAAATGATAATGAACAAGCATTCTTCTAGAAGTGTTGAATAAATATGCCTATCTTTCTGATATGAGCTCAAACCAAGACAGTTTATTTTGGTATAATGTGTGAGTGTCATTTTATCATTATCCATGGAGGAACCAGGCAGGATATAAAAGAGAAGAAAGCAAGTGAATAAAAAGCTTGGTTTGAAGTCAGCAAAGGCTGACTTTTGCTTCTTTTTTTCCTCGTCCTACTAAAAGAAATAAGTGGGGTTTGAAGTTAGATGACAATGGGACAACTTTTGTCATCTCCCACTGCAGGTAGCATTATAAAATTGTACAATATTTTTGTTTGGAACCAAGTGTTGTGGAAAAGGTGAAATATGGATACTTGAAAGTTCACCAAAAGCAAACTCATGTTTGGATCAATAATTGTAAAGTATCTGTCTCTATATATAGAAGAATACTCTAAAGTTAAATAAAGATATTTCCAGTTATTGTATATATAATGGAACAAGTTCCTCCTTTAGTCACCCCTGTACAACTCTATTGAAATCAATGGCCATGTAGTCATCAATGTAACTGAAGGCCTAATTTGGAAGGTGTCTCCAGTATTATTACATACTGCTGTATTTACAGCTGGAACCTGCTACCACAATTTGAAGCAATGGAAAGGTTACAGATAGTGATAAGTAAAACTTAAGATTGTTTAAAGGACTAGCTCTATTTGAGAAAGACCCCAAACATTCAAATTAATATCCTAACTGTATCCAAACTATATCAGAGCTGCAAAATTAGATGGGAAAGCTCACAAAATGTTCTTTCATGAGAACTGCAGTGTTTCCTGTTTCTAGTAGTGTTGGAAATAGAAAAGTAGTAGCCTTTTAGTATTGGCACATTTGTGTCATCACAGCCCAGCATAGGGAATGATGCAGAGTTTCGACAGCATAGACACAATCCCTTACCAAGCTCCCACATGTTCAGTAGGCCTCCACACACTGTATCATCATTTACTAATTTCCTGACTGGAACAAAGTAAGAAAGTTCAGGGCTGCATGGAAAAAAAACAAAAAACAAAAAATCGAAACAAAAAACAACCCACAAAACAAACAAACAAACCCCATTTAACTGAACTCCAAATCTGTAAAAATATATGGCATCAGTTCAGTTAGAATTTCAAAGGAAAGCTTTGGACTGTTCTTCACAGATTCATATACCATCCACTTAAAATATTAGGTTTCTAAGTCCATATTTACGCTCCCAAATAAAAAATAACCTGATTTCAAGAGGTAAAAATCCAGATATTTACATAATTTTGCCATTAATCAATAATTTGTCAGTTATATATGTTTCCTATTACACTGGACACCCAAAATAGTTTTCAAGAAACTGCAATTACATTATTAAAATATTATATTGCCAACTGATAAAAATATTTACTGATCATATGTGCCATTTAGATATTAAAATCAAGACAACAGTAGTAATATATTAAAAAAACAAATCATGGGTCAGAGTTAAGGTTATTGTGTTTTGATGAAATAAGCATTTCTTTATACCTAATAAGAATATGCCTGTCTAGCATGTATAAGATTTATGATCTCTTTACTTTTTTGAAACTTATTAACTTAATTTTAAGTATTTAGGTGTTATAAATATTTTGATGGGAAAGGCTATAATTTTCTCTTAGGAGACTTCACTGGCATTTGAAACAATAAGAATGTTAATGATAAGGTGCTGTTCCCTGGAGCACTGCCATTCAAACACTGAAGTTTCCATCACAACAGTGGTTCTCAAAATGCATGTGAATCCTCAAAACCAGTGTTTCCAAACAGGTTTGTTTATCTGCCATGTCCACAGATCCGGCTGATTGCAGCTCCCACTGGCCACGGTTTGCTGCTCCCGGCTTGCGGACGCGGCAGGTAAACAACCTGCCCAGCCCGCCAGGGGCTTTCCCTACACAAGCGGCATCCCAAGTTTGGGAAACACTGCTCAGAACCAATCATTAAGAGAACTGTTGGAACTAGAGTAGCATAGCAGTTATTACACCAAAAGAGAACCAACTTTTCCTTTCGATTCCCGTGTGCTGTGGCCCTGCTCAGCCTCAACAGAGATAATTTTCCTAAGACCAGGTGCCACTCAGGTGCATACATAGACTTCTCAGTAACACCTCCTGCCCCAATAGTAAATTTTAATTTCCATTGCAAAAGGTATGTGAATGTAGCTGATTGGCTGATCACAGTGGTGTCTTCAGTGGTCTCCTACCTCTACATTTCTTATGCTCACTCTTTGATCAATTCATCTCTTTAATCCATTTTTAGTCCAAATTGATGCAACTTTTTTTCCTTCCCTTGGCATCGCAGTTCCCCAGAATTCTGCCTTCCTCTTTTTTTCCCCATAACCATTTGGCCTTTTTTCCCCTACTGCCACAGCCGTCCTCCTTTCTGGCTGCTGCCTCCGAGTCTCAGCACTGAGCCACTGGAGGGATCTCTGAAGACCTTTTATCTGCCATTCCCCTGTCTTGTTTACACCTGTCTCATCCTACCTAAGAGCACCCCACATAGCTCTGAAAAGAGATAGCAAGGACCTGTTTCACTGGCCACACCCATTATACCACCTACTTGTGAACATCTACCTTCAGCATACACTAGTTCTGTACACCACTATCAGCCCATCTGCAAGTCCGCTATATGTATATCTCCTGCTTACATATGAAGGGATTTGTGATTTCACAAGACTCTGAAAATTAGGTCTCAGTCTACAATCTGTTAATATGAGACCACTCTCTTATATAATGGTTATTTACAGTAGTGATTAAAAATTATGGTAGCACCTGATAAAGAATACCATTCTCACATCTACTGCTACTTTGTTCCTCCAAAAGAGACAAGAGTTACCTAATAAATGTGTTATGCTTATCTAGATTAATTAAATATTCAAACATTGTGGAAAGTGCGAATAATTTGAAAAGAGTATTGTCAAGCTTGAAATGAACAACAGTATTGTCAGTGTTAGACCTAAAACTTCCAGAAACTTCACAAAGCGAGCCTTGTAAAGTTAGCTTTAAAAAGCAAGCCTTGCAAAAGGAAATAGACTTGCGGACAAAACGGTCTGCAACCAGATACTTCTTTAAGATGACTCAAGCATTTTTGAGTCTAGCAAATTGACCACAATTAGGAAAAAAGGCTGCAGAAAGAAAAGATGAGCTGAGCACAGGTGCACAGTTCGTAAAATCAAGACAACCGCAAATACCACACTAGAACATTTGGCCACCTTAATTGGTTGACCAGTTTTGAAACACGGTCAACAAATACTGTATAAATAAGGTGCAAAGACTCAAGTGTGTGTGTGTGTGTGTTGTCCTAAAAGAGATCACTCTGTCAGGCTCACATACACCCGCTGAACCAAAGGGATTTGCACTTCACCGGCTATTTGTGCTTGGCCAGTGCGAAAAGTGGTCAACTGAAGGTAATGTATGAATGGTATGAATGGTAATGGAAGAATGCAGGGTAAGGTTTCGGACTGAAGAGGTCTTGTTGTGCTCGATCTAGTTAATCTTAAGTCTGTATCAATACTGTAATTTAGTTACCTTGGTAAAGCATTTTAGAGTTGTTTAAGTTGTTTAAAGATAACAGTCGTCAATAGTTAATCAATATATAATAACTATATATGTTCTTGTGTCTTGCTGGGAATGGCACAGTGCTGGTGAAGCTATTAGTTTGTAAACAATAATAGCTTTGCATGTCGTTGTGCCTGTCTCCAGTATAACTTGCCATTAAGTTTGTCATAAGTCAGTAGAAGTTTATAAATTGTCAAATAAGGTTATAGGTAGATTAAGATTAGTAGAATATAGTTAATCAATGTATCAGTATTTCATCTGAAATTGTGTTTGTTGGAATACATGTGAAGTTGCTAGGCAATCAGTAATAGTATCGTTGCATGTTCTTGTGACTATTTTCAATATTATTTGCCTCTTATATATGCAGTTATAGGAATAGGTAGTTGATGCATAATATTACATGTACTTGTGCTTGTCTTCAGTATAACTTGCCATTTATATAAATCCTCACTCAGTGTTGGTCTTTAATTCTGTTTTTCTTACTCTGTCTGTGTTGCCTTTATAGTCGTAAGTCATTAAAACCCTTTCTTGAGGAATAATTAGTTGTTTAGTTTCTCTTTTGTGGACACTACTCAACCTCATTACATCTGCGTTGGGTGGTGGGAAGTAGCGATCTGATGTGTGCCTCCTCCTTCCATTGATCTCCATGGAAAGATGGATTAGTCAGAGAAAACAGAAGGCTTGTAGAATGTTATGCAATCTAACATTTTAAATGAAAAGCTGCCAATTTATGGATTTTCTGCCAGTGATTGTAAAAACCTGAAGTCATAGAAATATTTGTGCTTCTTACTCATCCAGGATTCTCCGTAACTATTTGATCAAAACATGAAAGGCTTCAAGAACCCATGATGACACATTATGTTAATGGCTGTACCAGTCTGCTACTTCTTGCTCGGAGACTGCTGCAGTCAGTGTTACTACAATGACATTGCTATTAAATAATTTACTTTGTTTGGCTGCACAATTTCCTCAGCTCCATTCTTAACATAATGATAGGATTTAGGATATGGCAAGTATATTTTTTTCCCCACCGATCCTTCTTTCAAGGAGGCTTAGATATTCCCTCCCAGGTAGATACATGATGAGTTAGAAGGCACAACCCTGAACCAAAAAGTTTATTGTGTAAGATAGGACAGATGACATATATAATAAGAGTAGTAGGCAGGAGGATGAAATGAAGAAATAGTGGAGAACCAGATGAATAGGTAAAGTTGTTCTTAGAAGGAAATAACACATGGAGCTAATATCATGCCATTTTTGCAGTTTTGTTGCTTCTTAATAGTTTTGGTTGTCTATTTCTGTGTGTCTATCTCTGTCTGTTTAAATATAGTTAGGCAAACAAAAAATGACATGCTCATTAAAGCCCAAGAATTATTGGCCAGATTGTTAATGGCATTTTGGTCCGAAAGATGCCTAGACACTTTTGAAAACACTACTGGCATCTATTTGCATTTTAGGCATCTATAAACCTTTAAAAGTCAGACACTATGCTATTTCCCCGTAATGCACCAAATTACATGGATTTTAAAGAATCCAGGATCTTCCCAACACAAAGTTAGTATATATTGTGCTAAATATAAAATTCCTCTGTATCCCAATGGTAACTTAACTCTGAATGTGCCACAGAGTGTTCTGCATTATAACCAAACTGAATATCATTCATGGTGAAAAAAGATCATATATTACTTAGCACCTAAATGTATTTCTTTATTAGGTGTTACTTTATTATGGAACAAATCAGGATTAGGATTATTGGCATTGCTGTAATATAAATAATAAGAAAAAGGTAAGATTAGAGTTTTCATGCCTGGATGCCTAAAGTTAGGCATCCAAATATTTATTTAGGCATGAAAATAATTTGTCTGATTTTCACTGGCATGGAACGCCCACAACTAATATTGAAGTCAGTTGGAGCTATGGATGCTCAGTCTTTCTGACAATAAAGCCACTTTAGACATCTAAATTCTGTATGGATTTAGGTCCTCAGGACTGGGCATCAAAATTTGAAATGATTGTTTCAAATATATTGTTTTGTTTACTGAATTAAGCCCAAATAATACATTTCAGAATTTCCATGGTTATGATAAGCCATGAGACTTATACAATAGTTCATTACTAAACATAAAACTTTCTTAACAACCACTATTAAAACAGCAGCAAGCCCAAATGCTCCTTTAACGAGTTCCTTGAGTGACTCATGAATTGCCAGATTAAATTAATCAAATGGAAATGTTGGCTCTAGAATATGTAATCTATATCAAAGAGGAAAATAAAACCAAAATACTTTCAGTACTTACTGCCAAAGATATAATTCTGTCAAACATTAGATGTCTTTCCTTCTCTTAAAAAGTATCTAGTTTCTTTGGCAACTGAAATCACAAAGGAGAATTGAACGGCAACCATCCATCTTGAATGATATTGTAAACACCAATGTAGTTCATTTACTGTCTGTTGTTCTGTAGCACCATGTGTGGCTAAAAAGCCCAATTCTCAAGTGTCAGTCCTTACCACTGTCTCAGGGTTCACTCACAGCTGGTGGTGCTTCCTTCTGGCCATCCTTGGGATTAGCTCTGGCCAGGCATTGTGCCCTTCCCTGATGGTGTCATCCTCTAGCCCTGAGAACCCCTCTAATTAGATGAGCCACCGACTCCTCTCTTCATGAGTCATACATGTTCCCTCTTTCCAGGATATCAAATGGGCTCACCCAGTCTTCCTGGTCACTACCACACTGATGCCACATCATCCATATCTGTTAGGGCGACCCAGGCCCGCCCTCTACTCTGGATCCTGGCTTAGGGGCTTCTCATCAAGAGTCAGAGTTTGACCTAGCTCATATCTCACTGATCTTTCCCCTGAACTTTGCCTACCTTTCTGGCTCTTCCCCGTCTTTGGGCTTGCCAAGCCACACTCCCTCCTCCCAGGGAGAAATTGTAGGCTACTTGCCTATAGCCCCAGACACACCTCCCTTTTCCCAGTGAGGGACTGGAAACTCCTTCCCTCCAGCCCCTTTTGTTGCCCGTTTCCAGGGCTTATATAGGCCCCACGTGTTCCTAACCAACTGAGCCTGTTCTACTTAAATCCCTGCTCTCTGTCTCTTGGCTTATCTGCACTATCGGGATAAATTGGTTTTGCTGTGATCTATGTAGCAGTGTCAATTTAGTGGGTCTGTTGAAGATGTGATAAGTTGATGACAGAGCACTGTCCTGTTGATTTCATTACTCCACCTCCCAAGAAGCAGAATCTATGTTGACAGGAGAGAGTCTCCAATTGACAGTACAGTGTAGACACCACTGTAAATCAATCTAAGCTATGTCGACTTATGTTATGTAACTTACATAACTTAAATGGCATAACTTAGATCGATTTCCCTAATTAGCATAGATCAGGCTTCCTTCTCCAGATGCAGTCTGGACAATTATTCGGCCCACTTAGCCATCTTAAGCCTTCCAGGCCCAATGTAGGTTGAACACTCCATCACAACCACATTCAATGAAGGCATAAAGTGTAGGGCCAGAAGATGAAGCCAGTGCACTTTGAGCACTTGAGGCCTGTTGGAATTTTATTATTCACTTTCCTCTCTCTCAACCATTGCATTTCAATCTCTTTCAATTATCTCTGTTTGACTCCCAAGTGCAGCACAGATCTCCACTGTAGCCTGTTAGCTGCCTCTTCTCAGCTTGTTGTGTTGATAATGAAAGTATTCAAGTCTATCTTGCAAATGTACTAGAATCTGAACTTAAGTTGGCCAAGTGGCCTTGGAGCATCCACAAGTTCTCCATACAGAAGTGCCTCTGGAATGCCTGAGGCATGACTTCCTTCCCATCCCAAGTTCTATGGAAGATCTGCCAAGACAGAGCTTCAGTCATCCTGATTGTGCCCAACTGGCCAAGACAGTTCTGCTTTATGGATATGCTGAAGTTTTCAGTGCACCCACAGAGGCAGCAGTGGTAGTGACCCAAGCAGTGGAAGACACAACGAAGATGACTGGATGCGGAAGCTGAAGCATGTACATGATCCTAGAGGGGGTACCTGAAAAGAATTTCATCTGCATGAAGTGCTGCCTTGTAGAGCTCATGGAAGAAAAGATCTGAGGAATGGAGATGCAGGTGGAAACTCTGCTTGAGTTTATAAGGGAATTTGAGCGGATGATGTAGCAAAGACATGGAGTCTGAAGGGAAAAGCTCAGAGTTGCAGATGGAAGCAGGACCAAAGAACTGAGAGGAGGCTACTGGGTGAGGAAAATGGACAGTGAAAGCATGTGACTAAGAGAAACAGGCAGAGGAAAAGATGGATTAGTGAAGGAGAAACAGAGCTTAGGAACAGGTTTGTGGAGTTGGAAAATGAAGGGGCACAGCAGGTGGTCACTGAAGGTGAGAGGGAAAGGAAGAAGAAAAGAGTCGCTAGTCCTATAGGAAGAGGGGAAGAATCATTGGAGATAACACCAAATATCAGCCCCAGGAAGATATGGGATTGTTTGCAGAGGACTGCAAGGGAGAGTAGGAATCGAGAGGACTTGCAGCCAGAGGGAACAGGGGATAGACTGGAGAATCATACCATCACCAGGAAAAGACAGGTCTATGTGATTGGGGACTCCTTACTGAGAAGGATAGATAGGCCTGTAACCAGAGCTGATCCAGAGAATAGAAGAGTGTGCTGTCTGTTGGGATGTCAACCTGAGGCTAAAGAGGATCCTAATGGGAGCAAGAAAGAATCCACTGTTTGTTCTTCATGTGGGAACAAATGATACCGCTAGATTCTCGCTGGAACATATCAAGGGAGACTATGCCAGGCTGGGGAAGACACTTAAGGAAATTGAGGCTCAGGTGATCTTCAGTGGGATTCTTCCTGTTCCTAGAGAAGGGCAACAAAGGCATGACAAGATTATGATGATAAACACATGGCTCAGGCAGTGGTGCTATAAGGAGAACTTTGGAATGTATGGCCACTAGGAAGCATTCATGGACAGAGGACTGTTCTCTTGGGATGGACTTCACCTGAATAAGGAGGGAAATAGACTTCTAGGATGGAGGTTGGCACAACTGATTAAGAGAGCTTTAAACTAGGAATTTGGGGGAGATGGTTGGGAGATGTGCAGGTAATCTCCATGCCGGATTTTAACACTGAGACGGAAGAAAAAGAAGAAAGAAAGGATACAGCAGTGGGTAGGAGAATGGACATAAGGAGGAAGAGTAGTGTAGATAACAGTCTAATAAGTGATATTAGCCCTAGAATGACTGTGCCTACTCAGTTAAAGAATGTGAACGAAGCCAAACAGCAAAAATTAAGATGTTTGTATACTAATGCGAGGAACCTAGGTAACAAAATGGAGGAACTAGAGCTACTGTTGCAGGAAGTGAAACCAGATATTATAGGGATAAGAGAAATATGGTGGAATAGTAGTCATGACTGTAGTACAGGTATTGAAGGGTATGTGCTTGTCAGGGAAATCTACCCCCCCTTACAGATCTAATTCGCTAATATAAATCATATAAATCGACCTTAGGCCTGCAGTACTAACACAAAAGAAATAAGTTGCCAACATAATCATTGCGGAACTGCTCTCCCAGAAGGCAGTTTTGCAATACACAAACCATGATCATGCTGCTAGCATAAGGGAAAAAATTCCCCTAAGAACCAGCTTACCCCTGTCCTACAGTAACACAATGAAAAGCCTGCATTAGCATAATTCAAAGTTTCAGCATAGCAACTGTTGGCCAGAAAAGGGAACTAAACACCGGACACTAAGTCCCAAGGGGCCTTACAAGGCAGGTCAGCTTAACCACAAGTAGAGTAACTGTTAGACCGCAAGTAGGGTAACTGATGTCAGGGTCTCCTGACAATCACGAAAACATCCTTAAGGAAGTAAGAATAAGAGCTTGCAATTTTATATTTGTTATACCTACCATATAAAGATAATGTCAGTTGCTTTTTGGAAATGTTTGTCATATAATTGCCAAATAAGGTTTTAATGTCTGTATAAGCACATATGCTAATTTGTGGTTTTAGGCTTTATAAGCTGTGGCAAAATTCAGTTCGAGAGAGCGGCTTAACCCTTGCTAGGGGACATGCTGTCTCTCCGTGTGTGCACGCATGTATTGATGATTTCTCAATAAAAGGAGCCTCAGGCTGTCTGATCAACCAACAAGGTAGTGGTCTTTTTCCCCCGACAGTGCTGTTTAGGAAAGACCGAAATAAAGGCAAAGGTAGTAGAGTAGCATTGTATATCAATGATGAGGTAGACTGTAAAGAAATAAGAAGTTATGGAATGGATAAGACAAAAATCACATTGGGGAAGAAAACTACTGGAACTTCCCCTTGGATAGTGCTTGGGGTGTGCTATAGACCACAGGGATCCAATTTGGATATGGATGAAGGTCTCTTTAATGTTTTTTAATGAAGTAAATACTAATGGGAATTGTGTGATCATGGGAGATTTTAACTTCCCGGATATAGCCTGGAGGACAAGTACTAGTAATAGTAATAGGGCTCAGATTTTCCTGGATGTGGTAGCTGATGGATTCCTTCAACAAGTAGTTGCTGAACCAATAAGAGGGAATGGCATTTTAGATTTGGTGTTGGTGAGTAGTGAGGACTTCATAGAAGAAATGGTTGTAGGGGACAACCTTGCTTCGAGCGATCATGAGCTAATTCAGTTCAAACTAAATGGAAGGATAAAGAAAAATAGATCTGTAACTAGGGCTTTTGATTTCAAAAGGGCTAACTTTAAAAAGTTAAGGAATTTAAGGAAGTGGATTGGACTGAATAACTTGTGGATCTAAAGGTGGAGGAGGCCTGGAATTACTTCAAGTCAAAGCTGCAGAAACTATCAGAAGCCTGCAAACCAAGAAAGGGGAAAAAAAATCATAGGTAGCAGTTGTAGACCAAGCCAGATGAGCAAGCATCTAAAAGAGATGATTACGAAAAAGCAGAAAGCCTACAAGGAGTGGAAGATGAGAGGGATTAGCAAGGAAAGCTACCTTATTGAGGTCAGATAAAGTGAGAAAGGCCAAAAGCCATGTAGAGTTGGACCTTGCAAAGGGAATTAAAACCAATAGTAAGAGATTCTATAGCCATATAAATAAGAAGAGAACAAAGAAAGAAGTGGGACCACTAAACAATGAGGGTGGAGTGGAGGTTAAGAATAATTTAGGCATAGCTCAATATCTAAACAAATACTCTGCCTCAGTCTTTAATGAGGAGCTTAGTGATAATGGTAGGATGACAATAAGGATGTGGAAGTAGATATTACCACATCTGAGGTAGAAGCCAAACTAGCTTAATGGGACTAAGGAAAAGCAGTGGATCTAATTTACCTCAATTTCAGTAAGGCATTTGATACGGTTCCACATGGGGAATTATTAGTTAATTTGGAAAAGATGGGTATCAACATGAAAATTGAAAGGTGGAAAAGGAACTGGTTAAAGGGGAGACTACAATGGGTCACACTGAATGATGAACTATCAGGCTGGAAGTAGGTTACTAGTGGAGTTCCTCAGGAACTGGTTTTGGGACCAATCTTATTTAATCTTTTGATTATTGACCTTGGCACAAAAAGTGGGAATGTGCTAATAAAGTTCACAGATGACACAAAGCTGGGAGTTATTGCCAATACAGAGAAGGACCGGGTTATCATATAGGAAGATCTGGATGACCTTGTAAACTGGAGTAATAGTAGGATGAAATTTTATAGAGAAAAGTGCAAGGTCATGCATTTAGGGATTAACAAAAAGAATTTTGATTATAAGATGGGAACGCAACACTTGGAAGTAACAGAGGAGGAGAAGGACCTTGGAATATTGGTTGATCACAGGATGACTATGAGCCACCAGTGTCACATGGCTGTGAAAAAACCTAATACGATCATGGGATGCATCATGTGAGGCATTTCCAGGAGAGATAAGGATGTTTTAGTACCATTTTATACAAGGCACTGGTGAGACCTCATCTGGAATATTGTGTGCAGTTCTGGTCTCTCATGTTTAAGGATGAATTCAAACTGCAACCAGTACAGAGAAAGGCTACTAGGATGATCCAAGGATGGAAAACCTGTCTTATGACATGCGACTCAAAGAGCTTGGTTTGTTTAGCCTAACCAAAAGAAGATATGATTGCTCTAAATATATCAGAGGGATAAATACCAGGGAAGGAGTGGAATTATTTAAGCTCAGTACCAATGTGGACACAAGAACAAATGGATATAAACTGGTCATCAGGAAGTTTAGACTTGAAATGAGACAAAGGTTTCTAACCATCAGAGGAGTGAAGTTCTGGAACAGTCTTCTAAGGAGAGTAGTGGGGGCAAAAGACATATCTGGCTTCAAGACTAAGCTTGATACATTTATGGAGGGGATGGTATGATGTGATAGCCTAATTTTGGCAATTAATTGATCTTTGACAATTAGAGGTAAATATGCCCAGTTGTCTGTGATGGGATGTTAGATGGCGCAGGATCTGAGTTATTACAGAGAATTATCTTCTGGGTGTCTGGCTGGTGAGTCTTGTCCACAAGCTCAGGGTTTAGCTGATTGCCATATTTTAGGATGGGAAGGAATTTTCCTCCAGGGCAGCTTGGCAGAGGCCCTGGGAAGTTTTCACCTTCCTCTGCAGCGTGGAGGATTCTCTGCACCTTGAAGTCTTTAAACCATGATTTGACGACTTCAATAGCTCAGACATAGATTAGGGGTTTGTTACAGGAGTAAGTGAGTGAGATTCTGTGGCCTGCGTTGTGCAGGAGGTCAGGCTAGATGATCCCCTTCAGACCTTAAAATCTATGATTCTATGTTAATATCTCCACATTTCTGGAGCTTCTAATACAGCAGTTTCAAGCACTCCAGTTTCAAGGGCAGTTTCAAGCACTCCAGTCTTTGACCATTGCAGCTCAAAACCTGGTATTTGAATGGGCATCAGAAATAGAGTGCTCTTGTTCTAAAGTTGTGCAAACCATCCTTAACTAAAACAGAAAAAAAAGAGTTTACAAGAAGCTGTTACTCAGCACAATGGAAGTTTTTCCTTCTTCGGCTTCCCAGTGCAACCTGTCTTTGCTATCTCAGAGTATCTCTTTACCCTTACATTTTTGGGTCTTGAGCTAAGCGTTTTGCCTGTGCTAACAGCAATCAGCATTTACCATATTTACTCATCTTGGATAAGGACCACGCATCTCTCAAAGAACCTTCAGTTACTAGTGTGTAACCTATCTTTTCCCTGAGATTCAAAGTGAATTGGAGACAACTTCCTTGGTCTTTTGCATTGTTAATGCATGGGAAACAACTTTAGTATGATGGAATTTCTGTAGAGAAAGCCTTATTTGAAGCATACAAATGAATGGCCTGTGTCTCAGTTCTGCACTGTGATTATGGAGATTATCATGTAATTATTTTCTACATGTGACAATTAAATCCAAGTGGTATCAGTAACTACATCTAGGGTTTCTCCACAAGACCTTCCAGCAGTGACTGTCTTGGAAGTAGGGGTTAGTAATGCACAATTCTTGGGGCACAGTCCAGTTGTCTTTGCCCATTGCCATTCATTTTTTCCCCCACTCTGTGGTGGCTAATGCATAGTAGCCACATATCATGATCTGAGCTGACTTTAGCATTGAAGTCTCCCAGTAGACAGTAGCTCACCCAATGGTAGCTTAGTGATGATTCTGTTGAGTTGCTGATAGAACAATTACTTCTCTTCAGAGATAAAGGAAATCGTGTGAACTGATGTACATCATATGTACTGATGATGATGGAAAGTCACCTGTGGCAGAGATTTAGTGATACAATATGTTCTGATGTTGCAATGCAGCATTTGTCCATGGGCATTAAAGAATTTTTGACTGAGTACTCCACCCTGTGTCTGGTTTACTTTTTCCATGTCAGAACAAAATGTGTAATTTATTTCATGTAAAGAGCCTGTGACAGCTAGTCTGGCTTCGGAGAGAGTTGCTACATCTATCTCAAACTTCTCCAGCTCTCTGTCAATGATGGCAGACTTTCTAGATTCATTGACCTCCTCTAGATCATTTGACATTACCAGTGCAAACTTGAAAAGGGCAACCACTGTACCTGAAGCTTTGGCATGTATGTATAGGCAGAAGAAAAAAAGGAGGCAGAGGGGTGATATTGAGTCCTCCTGACCCACCAGCCAGGTCTCCATTTACACTGTGCTGCTGTGACAGGCTCTCAAGCCCCCCTCCAGCACACATACAGGTAGTGATACACCCTGCTGCAGCTATACACAGATGCTGAGATCAGCTCTGCATGAGAAGGCTCAGCTAAGGCACTGCCCAGTTCCTAAGGCATGCACCCCTTCCTCTCTCCCCCCCAGAATGTAAACCCAGAATTACACCATCTTGCGCTGCACAGAGAACTATACAGCATAAGCTCGTGAAATTCGTCCCCTCTCTCAATGTGGAGAGGAATATACACAATAATTCTAACCCAAGTAATGGCTCCCACACACACTGGTTTTAGAGAAATAAAAAATAAATTTATTGACTACAAAAGATAGATTGTTAGTGATTATAAGAGATAGCAAACAGATCAAAGCAGATTACCTAGCAAATAAAACAAAAATGCAGTCTAAGCTTAATTACTTTAATTAAAAACTAAAGAAATTGGATATGAGTAGGAAATTTTCACCCTATTTGTTGGTTTAGGCAATTTGCTGAGATTATTGAGGGAAAGCTGCACTTGCTTGCATCTTAAAACCCCAGGTATTCCTTTCACAGGCAAGAAGCCTTTAGCCTGGGTTAAGGTGTTCTCCCCCAATTCAGTCCTTGTTTCTCAGGTCTTTCCAAGTGTCTACTTTGGGTGGAGAGTCAATGAAGACAGCTGGTGATGTCATTCTCCTGCCTTAAATAGCTTTTGCATATGGCAGGAACCTTTTATCTCCAACTTTAGTTCCCATGCCTTTCAGTAGAAAAACACTGGTATTCTATGATGGAGTCCAGTACCACGTGACTTGGTCACATGCCTCTGGAGGGACACAGCAGCCATGACTCAGAAACTGTTTTTAGTGTCCTCAGAACGTCTCCTCAGTGGTAGATTGTCTATGTATCTATTACAAATAGGATTATACATGAGGAATGCCCACTAAACAGATTGCAGTCAGTCTAGATGGCTGGCTGGGAAGGGCCATTAGGGAGAACAATATATAATATATATACACACACAATATATATATTGTTCTCCCTAATGGCCCTTCCCAGCCAGCCATCTAGACTGATTGCAATCTGTCTAGTGGGCATTTCTCAGGTGTAAACCTATTTGTAATAGATACATAGACAATATTCCTAACTCAGACACCAGAATGATACATGCATACATGTAGGATAATTATATTCAGTATCTTACAACTTTTTCAATAATCTCACATGCCTTATCTTGCACAAAATACATCATAATTATGCCATGCTGATATCATAATATTACTATGAAGAATCTGAGGTGTAATGCCATAGTATGTATTAGGGTTACATGGATTTTCAAGGTATTATGTGTGATTTTTTTTAAAATGCAGTTTTCCCCCCTTTTTTTAAACATATTGTTCCCGACTATTTCTTTAACTTTACTGTTATGTAGGTTTTTAAAAGTTGAAGATAGATATTTGTTGTTCCATTCAGCATATTAGAATAATTGAATAATAATAACTGAAAAGAAAGGAGAAAGGGTGAGGGAAGTATCAGAATATTGACTGACTGTGAAAGTGGTGAATGGAAGCAAAAAGCAGAAAAATTCCCTTTTTTCCTCTTTTTAACATTTGTATTGTATATCAGGTGGTACTGTAGAACTTCTCAGATCTGGTATGAAGCCAAAAATGGGAGAGCACTTTGATTTTCATCACAAGAAACCTAGCTTTGCTAAATTATGGCTAAGGAGTAGGGACTACTCCAGTGTCACAAGTTATTGACCTACTTAAGTATTTCTAGGCTTAAGATCTACTTTAATTTAAGAAAAGATGCAACAAAAGATATAAAGCTCAGGTGGGAAAATTGGGAGGGAAGTCAGTGGGTAACAGTGATGGGAATATGGGGTCACAAAGACTAGCTTTGTGTACAATTTGCAGGTTTTCATCTGTTTTAATAGGAGATATTAAAGAGGCCTAGCCAGTGATAACTAGCCAGTGACAACCCATCTCCATCCCCACAAAAAAACCAAAACAAAACATGGTAATTGCTCCCTTTTATCCAAACTTCTTATGTATGATTTAATACCAAGATTTACTATATGTGGCAAGAGATAGGAGATTAAAAAAAAACAAACAGAGAAATTGAGTTCTGGTGCTTACTAGCAGTTGGAGAACACATTTGCAGACAATCATCAGTTCCCACTACACTTCATACTTCTCCCTAGCTTGACACTCCATTAAAGAAAAAGCTTCCCCAGGCTAGATTATTTTCTTGTCAGTCGGAGATAATGTCCTAGTATGAAGCAAATGCCTTTTGTAAAACAATACTAAAAATAATTGCTTAAAATACTATGGTGGCATCATTGCTTTCATTAACACTTGCACAGGTTGCCTAAGAAACAAGTCACAGCTATTTAGTCAATAATTCTGTTCAAGTACAAGTTACTCCATTAAATAGCACTAAATGTATCCTCAGATTTTTACACCTACATTACCTGCTAAAGTGATTCAGTTCATGCAGCTTCCCATCATGATTAAAATACAAATTCAAGGCCAACCAAAAATGCTTTTGTGACAAGGTTGGGACACACGACCTTCGCGCCTCCGGCTGGTGACTCTGGGAATTATCTCAGTCCAGTTTTCTCCAAAATGGGCCCAGATTGGCTCCCAATAAGCCCTTTTCTGATTGGCTGTTCATCTGTTCAGGCTCACTGGCGTGCTGCAACCTAAATTCTCAGGGAGTGGGGCAGCCGCCACACTACACGCCCTCCCCTTTAAGAGTCTACAGGGGGGTGATCCCAATCACCCCAACTTCCATCTCAGTTGGGCCCTCAGGGAATTCCTCTTGAAGCTCAGGCCCTCCACCAGCTGAAACAACCTGCCTCCCTCTTCTACGGTCTGAGTCCCACCGTAGACCTCCCTGGTCCTATGTGGGTTCCTACTTCTGTTTGGGTTCCCATTTCAGCCCTCCGGGCCCCTATGTGGGTTCCCTTTTTTAGGTGGGGCCTCGCTGCACCAGCCTCTCTCTCTTTAGGGGCCTCAGTTTTCACCACCCCTTCCCTGGGGCTGGTCTCAGACCAACCCTTTATCTCAGGCACTCTCCTTTTTTGCCTCAGGGGGCAATGCCTCTTTATGTGGCCCTTGGTGTGGCAGCAGGTGTCCTAACTCCCCACAGACCCAACAAGCTGAGCCTCCCCCCCGTTACTCTCACAAGGAGCACTTTGTCTGACTGGGGCCTCCCTGCCCCTAACCAGTAGGGACACTCCCTCTCATAGTGCCCCTTTCACTCACAGGGTGAAACAGTTCCAAGACCCAGGCCCTGGCCTCCCATCTTGGGTGCCCACCCCTGCAGCAGCCAGAGCACCTCTCTCTTCTGCTCGGCCAGCCAAGCCACCCAGGCCCTCCAGTAAAAGTCTTTCTTCTCCACCATTTTATCTTAGTCTCTCAATGTGGCACAATCCGCCTAGTCCTCATTGCCCCTTGTGTCAGGGGAGGATCACTCATGCCCACATTCTCCACCACTTGTGACAAGGCTGGGACTCACCACATCCGCACCTCTCGCTGGTGACTCTGGGAATTAGCTCAGTCCAGTGGAGCGCCCTCTCCTGGTGGTGTCCCGTCCCTTGTCTCGCCCTCCGTTAGTGTCTGAGCCTGTGTCGCTCTCCAGCTCACAGCATCCTCTTCCGGACCACTGTCCTTTGGCAGTGCTCCTTAGTCCATCCACATCCCCTTCCGGGCGCGGGTTCTGATCAGCAGTCTCTCTGCACCCCAGCCACCATGTATAACCACACTCCCAAAGTCTAATCCCTCCAGTCAGGGATCTGGTCTTGTTGGTGATGGCTGCTCCCCACAACCAATGGCAGGGTGTACTGCAAGGGTGGAAGGCGGGGGGACCCAGGCCTGCTCACTATTCTGGGTACCAACCCAGGGACTCTATAGTGGTAGCCACCCTGCCCTCCTTCTCTCCCTCTGTCCACATCCCTGGGCCGCTTCCCCATCGGCCCCTTGCACCGGCTAGGCCCTTCCTCTCAGGGTCTGCATCCTGGCAGATGCCAGGCTGAAGCTCCCTTCTGCTTCCCTAGGCCTGCCCAGCGCTGTGCTGTGCTGTGCTGTGCTGTGCTGTGCTGTGCTGTGCTGTGCTGTGCTGTGCCTGGTGCTAATGTCCCAACTCTGGAGACAGACCTTCCCCTCTTGAAGGCCTGGGACAGACTGCCTACTGCTGTCCTGGGCAGCCTTTATATATGGCTGAGCCTGGCCCTGATTGGATCCCAATAAGCTCTTTCCTGATTGGCTGTTCATCTGCACAAGCCCAGTGGCCTGCTGGAGCCTAAATTCTCAGGGAGTGGGGCAGCCACCACACTACAGCTTGATTTCAAATATTCACACATACGTACACACATCTCCCATCCCAGTTCTTAACTATTAAATGACACCATATATCTAAACATGTTAACACCAAAGTAAGACATACTTTCTACATTTTATTATGTGATAAGGGGCTGGGAACAAACCTTAATCAAAATCTGACCAAAAATTTCTCTTTTATTACATAATTTAAAACACATTTTACCTGTGCTTTCTGCTTGCTGAGAAGGCGAAGTTCAATATATGCTAGCAGCTTTCAAACTCTCATACTATACAAAGGAGATTCCATTCTGACTAGAAATCTTCTTCTTCTATGTTTGATCTATTGTGAAAATGATAAAAGTTAACATTTAAATTATAGCTAGCTGCAAATTAGTGCATTGAAATGTAAATTCTCTCTTTCAGAAGAAACTCTTTGGTCTTCATGTGTTAGGCAATAAGTCTGGTACCTCTGGGTCCACATGCATTTTGCTCATGCACCTAATAGTAATGCATGCTATTGCCTATTTTCCATCCCAGAAGGCAAGCATTTGGAGCTGTTTGAAAGTATCTGTTCAAGCTACCTGAAGTAATGTTGTGTTATCAATGGGAAATCTGAAAGTGTGAGGTAGAGAAAGCTGGTAAGACTGAGCTAATTATTCATTAAGGGAGAAGTTTTAGAGATATATGAATCACAATGTAAATGTGGTTGACATATATATAACTCCCATAAGTGGTTAACTGGAGTTATAAATATGCAGTGTATTCCAGTATATTTAAATATGTGGCAAAGAAAAGGCAGTTTCTGTGGTGGTGGAGTTGGAGGAATCACTTCTAAAGTATGACTGAAAAATACAACAACAAAAACAGTTACACTATAAGATATAATACTTATTTTTAAGATTCATAGATTCCAAGGCCAGAGGGGGACCATTGTGATCATCTAGTCTGATCTCCTGTATAACACAGGCCATAGAACTCCCCCAAAATAAGTCGTAGAGCATAGGGTTTTGTTTGTTTGTTTTGTTTTTGGGGGGGGGAGGGAGGAATCCCATATTGATTTAAAAATTGCCAGCGATGGAGAATCCACCACACCCTTCATAAATCATTCCAATGTTAAAAGAATATGCCTTATTGCCATTCTGAATTTGTCTAGTTTCAATTGCCAGACATTGAATCATGTTTATACTTTTCTCTACTATATTTAAGGACCTATTATTAAATATTTGTTTCCTACATATTTACTTATAAAAACTGTAATCAAGTCACCCTCTTCTCTTCATTGAGCTAAATTGATTGAGCTCCTTGAATCTATCACTACTAGATATATTTTCTGATCCTTTAATGTACTGGCAATTCTCCGTACCCTCTTCAATTTTTCAACATCCTTGAATTGTGTACATCAGAACTGAACACAGTACTCCAGCAGTGGTCACCCAGTACCAAAAAAGATGTAAAATAAACTCTATTCACACCAAGATTCCCCTGTTTGTGCATCCAACAATCACATTAGCCTCTTTGGTCACACTGCTGTACTGGGAGGTCATGTTCAGCAGATTATCCATCACAACCCACAAATCTCTTTCAGAGTCATTGCTTCCCAGGATAAAGTCTCCCATTCTGTAAGTATGAACTAAATTCTTTGTTCCTAAGTATATACAGCTACATTTAGCCATATTAAATTGTTCAGCCATATCATATTGTTTACTTGCATGCAGTTTACCAAGTAACCCAGATTGCTATGTATCTGTGACCAGTCTTCTTTGTTATTTACCATCACTAATTTTTGTATCATCTGCAAACTTTAACAGTTATTTTATGTCATTAATAGGTTATTTTAAGTCATTAATAAATTAAACACTGTAGGGCTGAAAACCTGCAGGACCCCATTAGAAATGCATCTGTTCAACCATATTTACAATTACATTTTGAGATTTATGAGTTAGACAGCTCTTAATCCATTTAATGTGTGCCATGTTAATTTTATATCATTCTATTTTTTTTAAATCAAAATGTCATACAGTTCCAAGTCAAATTCCTTGCAGAAGTCTATGTTTATTACATCAACACTATTACTTTTATCAACCAAACGTGTAATCTCATCAAGGAAAAAAAAAGGTTGACAGGATATATGTTCCATTAACCCATTTTGGTTAGCCTTAATGATATAACCCTCTTTTAATTCTTTATTAATCAAGTCCCATAATTGTCACTTGGTTTACCTTCCAGGATTGACGTCAGACTGACAAGCCTATAATTACCTAGGTCATCCTGGTTTACTCTTTTTAAATACTAGCACAGAGATCAGCAACCTTTGGCACGCAGCTCACCTGGGTAAGCAACCTGGCAGGCTGGGCTGGTTTGTTTATTGTCGCGTCCACAGGTTCGGCCGATCGCAGCTCCCACTGGCTGTGGTTCTCCGCTCCGGGCCAATGGGGATGGTGGGAAGTGGCACAGGCTGAGGGATGTGCTGGCCGCCACTTGGCCTGGGATGTGAACCACTGCCAGCGGAAGCCATGATCAGCCAAACCTGCAGACATGGCAGGTAAACAAACCAGCCCGGCCCACCCCGGGGCTTACCCTGGTGAGCAGCATGCCAAAGGTTGCCGATCCTTGTACTAGCACAACATTAGCTTTCTTCCAGTCTTCTGGAACTTCCCCAATGTTCCAAGACTTATTGAAAGTCAACATCAGCTAGCTCCTTTAAAACTCCAGGCTGTGAGTTATCCAGATCTGCTGATTTTAAAATGTCTCTCTTTAGTGGCTGCTGTTTTTATTAGTGGAATGGAAAGAGCTTTATCATATGATATGATTACAACATCTGTTTTTCCACCAGATACAGAAAAGAAATATTTATTAAATACTTCTGCCTTTTCTGCATTATACATGGAACTAGCTCCAAGGTGGTAATTAGATACAGGATCATGCAGGAATGAAATCTGTGCATCCATAGAATTAGGCAGGAAGCACACATATATGGGGAAGCAGTTGGTACTATGGAGTTTATATAGGGTTGCCAATTTTGGTTTAATCATATAACATATTCTTTCATTAAAAATTAATCTTTAATTCCTAGACTCCAGGACAATCCTGTAGAGTTGGCAACCATAAATTTACACTACTCCAGGTTCTGAACAGGCTTGTGTATTCTCACAACCACTCCTACAGTGGGACAGACCATCACAAACTGAGCAAAAAACTATGGGGAATTTTGGGGAAAAAATGAGTTTGCTCTTATAATTGATTTAAATATTCAATAATCAAGACTTAAAACTAGGCAGAAATGTAGATGGTTTCTGTCCTTCCCCAGGACAGGTGACACATTCATATTAGGCACCTGATAATCTGAATTTTCACCTCTCATAGAAATATTTGACCTTCACTTTTGTTCTTTCACTAGCACTTACTTTATATTTCATTTACTCCTGATTATATCTTTCAACAAAGGATGCTGAAAGCTGCTCAGCAGACTGCTTTACACATTGTAGCTGTTGACTCATTCATTTCACAATTGGAAGATCCATGGTTATTAATGTTTCTCGCAAATTTCCTTGTTGCTCAGCAGGGATTTCATTTTTTCCTATTAAGGTCCAGCTTAAAACAAACAGGGATAAATTCATCTACACAAAACCTTGACACTAGCCTGTAAAGCAAGAAGTACTGAACCTACAAAACTCATGGAATCCTGTTTTATGACATCACACCCCAGAGGCTGTGGAGCAGTCCCACCAGTAGGAAGTAGCCAGGAAAACAAGGCACTAATCCTCTTGTATTAACTGGTGTTGAGGCTGCAGTGGCATGTTTCCCCGACAACCTTGGATCACCCGTCGCTTCTAGGGCCCTGGCCTAGGTCCTCCAATCCCTGGCCCTGCAGTCAGGGCTGAGTAAATGGTAAACTTTAGGCTGAGAGACCTAACCTACTGATTTTTTACCTTCATCTGTTTACTTGCTCCACTCTCATCCAAGAGGCCTGGACTATTACTTGCTTAGTTGCCCAGCCACAGGTCAGAATGCCTGAGAGACTAATCTGGCATGACTGTGGATTCCCCAGCACCATTGAAGGGGACACCCTAGCCCTGAGATGCAACAACCTTATCCACATAGATGATTTTGGTCCAATAAAGTCTAGCATCATACTGCAGATCACATTCTGCCTTTCTTACAGCCTTCTTTTCTTTTCTATATAAAGTAACAGCTGTCAGAAACACGTGCATGGAAACTCAACTAGCAAAGCAAGAGAAAACCAAATAATTCCAAAGGGCTCAGTATAGAGTATCTAAAATGAACCTCCCTCCCACCATCCTGACCACTTTCAAAACAGTTCAGCAAGGAAAATTCTAGACTCATACTCTAAAGATATTACACTGTACTACAAATGCAATTGTGTGTGTGTTATCGTAGCAGGGAGTTACTAATATAATTCTTCCATTGTCAGCCCTTTGAAGCCACCTCCCCTAGGAGTTGTGCATATGTTAGTTCAAACTGGATTCTCCAGAGATCAATAGACAAAAGATCTTTTGATACGTAGTCTGCTTTTAAACTGGCTCAGGGCCTTTTCCCTGATCACCAAATGTACAGGACCTTTAGTCCACAGAGGACCCTAATTCTTAGCGAAGTATTGGAAGGGTTGGGACTACTGAGGCCCCATAAGACTGTGTGCCTATTCTGAGTTGAAGCTGTGATGAACTTAAAACCACCAGCCAACACCTTGGGTGGGGTATTGAGAGACTGCTCCTGCCAGAGCCCAGAAGATTGGTATAATATATAGTCATTTTATTAGCACGCATGTTTTTATTGTTTTTAATATGTCTTCTCTGTAGTGTTTTTACCTTAAGGATAAAATAGTTTTGCATAAACTCAACTGCGCATTATCTATAACAGTCAGACTATTAACTGTCCCAGGAAGCAGGTGTGCTTGGGCAGCCTATCCTATATCCATCTGATATACTGTTCTTACACATTCAGAAAGCTTTTGATAAGGTTCCTCACCAAAGGTTCTTAAGCAAACTAAGCAGTAGTAGGATAAGAGGGAAGTTCCTCTCATGCACCTGTATATGATTAAAAGACAGAAAACAAAGAATGGGAATAAATGGTCAGTATTCTGAATAGAGAAGTAAATCATGAGATCCCCCAGGGATCTGTACGGGGATTTGTGCTGTTTAACATATTCATAAATTATTTGAAAAAGGGGGTAAACAGTGAAATGGCAAAGTTTGCTAATGATACGAGATCCCAAAGGTTTATCCCAAAGCTAACTGTGAAGAGTTACAAAGAGATCTCACAAAACTGGGTGATTGGGCAACAAAATAGTAGATGAAATTCAATATTGATAAATACGAATTAAAGCATATTGGAAAACGTAAGTCCCAATTATACATACACAATGATAGGTCTAAATTAGCTGTTACCACTCAAGAAAGAGATTTTGGAGTCCTTGTGGATAGTTCTCTGAAAACATCCCCTCAATGTGCAATGGCAGTAAAAAAAAAGCTAACAATATTAGGAAACATTAGAAAAGGGATAGATAATCAGTCAGTAAATATCATAATGTTACCATATAAACTCATGCTATGCTCACACCTTAAATACTGAGTGCAGCTCTGGTTGCCCCATCTCAAAAAAGATATATTAGAAACAGAAAAAGTACAGAGAGGGGCAACAAAGATACTTAAGGGTATGGAATAAATTCCATATGAGAATAGATTAAAAAGCCTGGGACTGTTCAGTTTGGAAAAGAGACAGCTAAGAGGGGCTATGATAGAGGTTTATAAAATGTTGAATGGTGTGAAGAAAGTGAATACGGAAGCATTATTTACCGCTTCACATGGCACATGAAACAGGGGTCACCCAATAACATTAATAGGCATTAGGTTTAAATCATACAACAGGAAATGGTTCTTCACACAACGCACAACCTGTGGAACTCATTTCTAAAGGATTTTGTGAATGTCAAAATTTCAACTGGGTTAAAAAAATAAGATAAGTTCATGAAGGACAGGTTCATCAATGGCTATTATCCAACATGGTCAGGGAAGTAATCCCATGCTCTGGGTGTCCCTAAATCTCAGACTGCCATATGCTGGGACTGGATGACAGGGAAAGGATCACTTGATAATTCCGTTGTTTTGTTCATTCTCTTTGAAGCACTTGACATTTGTCACTATCAGAACACAGCGCGTTGGGCTATATGGACAATTGGTCTGACTTAGTATAACCATTCTTATGTTCTTATGTCTCTGAGGGGAATAATACTGTGAGATCAATAAATTGTTCAGCCAGAAAATACTCTCATCAGAAGGGAGTAAGACATGTGTCTCCACCCAAGAAGGACAATGGCTGGGAAACTGGAAGCCTGGGAATGGGTGCCCTTGCTAGACCACTGAGGGGAAACAGGAGTGCACTTGTCCCAAACTGTGATAGCTTTTACCCATGGCATATTCTTTCAAATAAGTGTTAGAGATAAAGAGAAATGGGGAAAAGACTTTCATTAAATTCTTAGTAATTTTCATGTAAACATCAGAAAAAGGTTTGAGTAGCTCGGCAAAAACAATATCAGAATACCTTTTTTGCTGTCTTTCAGTAGTATATTTCAATTTGACTGAATCAAGTTACTTGTTAAAAGAAAAAAATGTATTGCATTATTGTGTTTTGACTCAAGAAAAAGAGTGTAATTATAGTAGTGTGAGTAAACTTTTTATCCCCCCACTAAGGTTGAGTTAAACCCTTCACCAACACATTAAACCACATAGGACTATATAATATAATCTTTGACATGAGGGTAGGCAGAAAAAAAAAACTCTCAATGGACTTTAGTTAATAGATAGTAGTTCAACATGTACATGTTTTTAGGGAAAAAGTATTCTCATTTAACAATTTATAAATTTCACCAATTAAAGAACTTTAAATGGGTTTTGTGAGCTGAATCATAAACACTTTATTGTCACAACAATAAAATCAGACAAATTCATGTCAAATAATTAAGTCTTGACAGTTTCATGTTTCATATAGAATCTGACTATAAACATTCAGTGCTGTTTCATTTTTTTCAGGTTTCAATTTAGCCCACTGTATGCTCTTAAAAGATTCTTTAGAATCAAATGTATATAATAAATCAGCATGGCTTAGTTCAACTCTACATGCCATCGAAACCACTACTTTGGGGGTAAAATACTACAGAATTTAAAATAGTATTTCCATAGGGTTATTTTAACCATCCTCAGAAATTTAATATGGAATCGTGTGTTTGATGTAGGATGGATTTTAAATTCACAATTTAATTAAGTCACAGACTAGATTCGCTTGGAGCAGATGCAAGAATTTAGGGTGTCATGGCAACATGCAATGGGTGTTTTAGTGTGTCTAGAAGGGGATGCCTGATTTATGGATATAGCTGCAACAGTCTATGGGTTTATTTTATCTGGATGGTTGTAGTTTACTATTTCTTATTGCAATGATGGTGTCTAAAACTCCCCCCACCATGCAGAGCAGTTGATTTTTTAAGTCATTGTTAAAAATAATTGATTTTTTTTCTCCTTCTGTCCATAAGATGAGACTGTCTCCTAAAAAATGGAGCTCCCTGAAAGGTACATCGTTTAAGGAAGTTATCTTCCAGATTTGTCATAAAAAAGCCTGTGTGTTGTCATGCCATTCTGGTGTCCACAGCTTTTTCTGTAATTTGTAAGGAATATTTTTTGTTTGTTTTTATGTTAAAACTGACAAATAGAAAACTTTTATTGGCCCCAAACCATAATTTTTCATCCATAAATGTTAAGATCATAAAGTGATACTTCAGTATTAAGATGGTGAAATAATGATACGTTAGACGACAGCTCTCCCATGTGGACAAGGAGGGGTAGGGAGCAGACAGAGTTTTGCTCTATCTCCTCAGTTTACCAGATAACATTCCCCTCTTGCTTCAGTAATGGATTCCTTCTCCTCCTGGAGCAAAGGAGAACTGCATAAACAATTATGAGTGCAACCTGCTCCTGACATGGCACAGTTATGGTCACCTATTATGGCAGATTGCAATGCCACAATATAGCCCTTGCTATGCAGCCCTGGTAAAGTCACATAACTTCAGTTCCCCCAATCTTTAAAATGTATATTATAATAATAAAAGAGACAATCCAAATCTGGAACCTCCCTCAGAGCAACTTAAATTTGGATTGTTAAGTTGAAATGAAATCACCTTGGGCCTTTGTATAGCAAAACCAAAATTCAACAAAAATATAGATTTGCAAAACCAAAAACACCAGAATGTTCATAAAATCTCTGAGTGATACCTGCCACAGTATCAGGGTTGTGATTCTTAATTACCCATTGTTTGGACAGTGTTTTGAGATTGCTGGATGAAATCTGCTGTGTACACATGGGGTTCAATATTATCTAAAATATAAAACTTACTTTCATTCTAATATAAAAGCACACAGATAATTTTAAAGTGTTACAATAATTGCACATGGTACAGAGTGGTTCCCCTAAATTGTATGGTCTGAATCATGCCTCAAAGATACAACCCAACCTCAGGGATGGAATGGAACTTCATTATCCCAGTGGGTCACTAGGAGTCAAAATGCCTCCCAGAATATCCTGCTCGATGGACGAGTTGAAGGGGAATAAATATAGTTCCCACCACAGTTCGGGGGTGCTGTTCATCCCTAAGAAACTAGGAAGGGTGCAGTCCTTGTGCTCCCCAGAGCAATTCCAGCTGGCTCTTGTGTGTGTATGTGAGGGGAGATTCCTTCTACTTCCCCATTACATATGTGGGTGACAGCCAAGCACAGTCTGGGCCTGTGTCTTGTCATATTTTGAAAGCTATTAATTCAGATATCCTGCTCAATTTCCCCGGAACATCTTTTCTGACATTATGGGCAGTTACTGTATGTGATAAGGGTAAATCAAATGGCATTTTCTCACAGGCTGATTGACTTAAAAAAATGAACAACTATTAAATCTGCTATGGTGAAATTTCATCTAGGACAAAGTGTTCTCCTAATGCAATAATTTTAAAGAAATACTTCTTCCATATGGTAAATGGAATTCATAGTATTTGGATTCAAACTGTTTTAATGAAAGAGCAATTGTCTAGGAAAATGTACTCATAAAAAGTTCCATTTTCTCTGAAACTAGACTAGTTGAGATTTTGCACTTGAATAGAATCCTCTTATCTGAAATTAGTTCATTGATTTGCATACACAGAGACCACAGATGGAAAGGAGATTTAAAAGTGAAAACACCATCTGCACTTATCTTTAATGACAGGTTATAGGGCTGACTGAGAATCTCACGTTCAATAACTGGTTTTTGAATATGGTTTACAAAAGTCTTCATAGTCTTAATTTGTTTTGACAATGCAAAGTTAATATTGTGAAAGCCAAAACAATTCAGGATAATCAGAAGACTTTGTATACTATCTGTTTTGTAGTGAATGATATAGTGACAAAAATTCTTCTGCACGCCGCTGAGAACATGTTGACACATAGATTCTTTAATGTAATCAAAGGATACATTTGGTTTAATGTAGCTATTTCAATCTGAGAGTGATATTATTGGAAATCATTGTCATTTGCAGTGGTGACCTGAATTATGTGATCATAATCTTATGTGGGAAAAATTCTGAAAGATAATAAGCACCTGGTACTCCCACTGAAGTCAATGGCAATTGAAGGCCTTCAGCACTTTGTACGACTCAATACCTCTCAAAATCAGGCTTTGATGTGTGTTAACACTTTTTTCTGCAAAGATTTCTATTTCTAGTAACCAGTATCACACATGAACATATCAGAAGAACTTGGAGGGTAAAATGAAGAGGCCTCCAGGCCAAAAGGGTGATCATTAACAGTTAACATTTCTTCTCATATTGAATATTGACAGGTAGGAGTTTTGGAAGGTGTGCAGTTGAAATCTAAGATGTGAAGATTTCATCTTCTGACTTTCTCTTCTGTAACCAAAGGTTTAAGCCTATTTAGGCAAATCTGGGTGCATACTTAGTACCATGTATCTCTGATTTAATCTGATCTTCTCTGCATTTTTAATAACATTTTGTAGTATGTAAGATACTTAAACTGTTTCTGGATTAAGCCACTATCATCTGTCTCAGGTACATCATCCTTTGGCTGCTGATTTTTCAGCTGAAGCACAGCTTGGGTTCCTGGCAAAGGCACAGAAGGTGTTGCATCCCATAAGGTGCTGTCAGTGCTCTGGCTGCAGTTGGACCAGTGCATGAGAGCGGCTTAAATATCACAGAGAAGAGTATGTGCGGATGAAGATATATAAGATCACTAAATCTAACCCAGAACTTTTCCTTTGGTGCAACATGACCCCAAGAGGCGATAACATACAACAGCAGAGAAAGAAAGATGTTTGCTAAGACACAGCTGGAACAAGGGCAGGGAAAGAAAGTAGCAGTTCACTCCCTCTCTTTTCCTTCCCGATACCTCTCCTCCATGCAGTTTTGAAGTAGCTCCTTAGCCCTCCTTGATGGTGTCCTCCCAGTGCGGTGCAGCCCATGCCTTCCTATGGGCAGGGCCTAAATGCTTTAATCTACCTATGGAGACTGCACCTTTTATAACTATGCATATATTAGAGCTCGCTGAATAGTAAGGAAACTGACTTGCTAATTTTCTTTTGTGCATAAAAAGTCAGTTTTCCTTGGGTTCGTACTATTCACTATTCACGAGTCTTCTGAAAACTGCCATATATTCATGGGAACATCTGAGAATCTAATCTAATTATAGCACAATTGTTCATCTAAGAAATCACATTGGAAGCTTGTTACTCCTTAATTGCTCTTTGTTTTTTTGTTTTTTGTTTTGTTGTCTTGTAGAAAATGTTTTAATCGTTCAGTGAGAGAGCAAAAACAATACTAAGAAACTCAAGCAACCCGTCACATAACATAAATAATGAATAGCAAAAAGGGAATAGTCAAAGTGAACACATTACAAACAACCCATTGCCTGAAAATTACTTTTCCAAACTATACAGTGAATAAGTACAATGGATATGCTAGTAGAAAATCAGGGATTGGACTGAATACAATTTGCTGCCAAAAAAGGACTCATTCTGTCTGAATGGTTCTCTGTTTAATCTCAAATATTTTTAACAAATATTTGCAATGGTTTTTAAGCTTTTGTAAGAGAAATTAAGGGAGCTCTGCCTGGAGCTAACCATAAGGAGTATCTAGCAGGATTAAGACCATTATTTGTAACTAGCAGTTTGACCACCTCTAGTGTGGATAGCTAATAACTTTTCAAATTAAGTGAAAAAATTAATATCTGCCTTGTATATAAAGCAAATATATTGGCAAGCTGTCTGTATATTTGTGCAGAATGTTCAATTCACTGGAGTAGCTATAAATAGAATGCTGAAGAAAGTATGTATCCAAATGCATTATTGCTGCGATGACATCTTTGAACATGGCAGATATATTTGACACTGGTTTCTTATACTCCATCCTCTTGATGCTTCTTCTGCTATTCAGTGAGCGAGCACCATGGCCCACTGGTAATTGCTAAAGGTGTCAGATAAAAAATGCTTGTGGGAAACTTGCTCAGGGGAAAACAATCAGAATTGAGAAACAAGAGGTCAGATACTGCACAAATATTCATTTTAAGAAGAAATAATTGAAAAGAATTCAGCACACCACCAAAACAATAAATACATTAAAATGAATGTTTTCCTTCTTCTAAAGGGCATTTGACACTGACCATAAATCACCATTTGCTGTGGGACTTGCAACTTGCTGGCTCCCTGAAAAGATAGATAAGCAATTGTCTACACAAAAGCTCTCTGTGCTGGGAATCAACAGATAATTCAAAGTGGTGAATTCAAAGGATAAGACATGCTTGGATATCTGCATTTGTCTTTCTTGGTGTGGAAAGTAATTCAGTAACAAGAATATTGGTAGATGATTTAGTACTTGTTACTACATAGCACAGCACCAAATTCTGTCTTTGAAATAGATGCTGGAGGATTCTCTGCAGCTTGAGGTCTTCGAACCACAATTTGAAGACGTCAATAACTCAGACATAGATTAGGGGTTTGTTATAGAAGTGGATGGGTAGGATTCTGTGGCCTGCTTTGTGCAGGAAGTCAGACTAGATGATCATAATGGTCCCTTCTGACCCTTGAGTCTATGAGATGAAAATTTTGCCTTTGCAGATTTTGGCTCTCATATGATAGTAGCCAATGACATTATATAGTAGTTAGTAGCGGAAGGATAAAGTTCTAATGTAGAAAGTTTAATAGCAAAACTGAGCCATCATGAGGATGAAATGTGTCTAACACCAAGCTTGGTGAACGTTCCTTCAGTTTCAAAGCTACTTTTTTTTAGTAGTACCAAAAACAAAGTGTGATGGTTGAAGATCTTAGGCAAGTTGGCAATTGCCAGCAGAAAACTAGGATTAATTGATTTATATATGTATTGCATTTTTAAAACTTGTTCACAGAGGGTCAGTTTGTGGCTGTCCCACATTGCACCACAAGGGATAAGAGGATGTGAGGCACCCCTTTATTACCATAATTCAGCTATCCCTATGGAGGGTAGTAGCATGAAGGAAAGAGCTCCTCCACAAGGCCATTACTTCTTCCCTGAGTGGAAAGTGGATAGAAAGAGTTAAGGAATGGGTGGATCCCCAGAATGTGCTGAGGGGCCTAAAGTTTACCAGGCATAGTGCTGATATAACATATGACCCCCATATGGCAGATGAATACTGAAGCAATATGCCCTTGTGGCTAGAACACAGGACTGAACCCAGAAGATCTAGATTCTAGTCTCAGTACTGGCCTGCTGGGTGACCTTAGACAGGTCAGTTTAACTCTCTGGGACTCACTTTCCTATCTGTCATGAGGGTAATGAAACTGACTTCCTTTATAATGCATTTAGAGATCTATGGATCAAAAATACTATATAAGACCAAGGTATTATTTATTTATTTGTCACTCAGTCACAGTCTGCTTTCTGGTCTGCTTGTGCATTGCAAAAATGCACAGCACCATACAAGGGGTTTGTGGCAAAGCCACAATTTCCCTCCTGCTAAATGCTGTGAAGTGCACATTATTCACGTGCACTAAATACTTCTCCCCATATTTTTTTTCATCCTGTACGATATATAATATTGAAATGCCATGACAATAATATTAAACAGGATGTCAGTTGTCCCAAAGTATTCATGAAATGCTATGAAGTCCAATAATTACATTTATAAATCAGAAAACAGTACATAAAGTACAACAGTTAAAATATTCAGTGAAAATATTACTAACAGTGAATTATGTCATGAGTATGAAGGAGACAGAGAAAAAAAAACAGAAAGAAAACCTAGAAAAATAAAAGCTTAAAAAGAATTAGGCACAGAAAGGGACATGGAAGTAAAATTAAATACTTTAGTAACATAATATATTAAATTAGATTTAATAATGTAAGACAAGAATTGCCCCATACACAAGGAAATAGTCAGATTCTGTTTTCACATACACTCCTGTATATCTAAAGTTATCCTAATGCACTCAGCTGATGGTGGAGTTTGGCTTTATGGGTATGATTTTCAAAGGCTCCTAACTCCTATTTTCTAAAGGGATCAGGGCACTGTCTTTCAATGAAAATTAGACTTTTAAGTGCCCAAATCATTTTGGAAAATTAGACTTATGATTCAAAATCACTTAGGAGCCTTTGGAAACTTGTACCTTAATGTAGCACCTTGGTTCAGAGCCCCCTGACAAATTCTTATCTCAGTTATACATCCAGACTAAAGTCTCTCAAGTCAGTGGAAAAATTCCTAATTTATGCTGGTATAGGACATCAAAATCTGACCTCATATTTCCTATGTTCCGTCTAGCAACAAGCATGCTATCAGTACTCAAAAATAATTTGTATAATAAGAAAATAATAGCAAAAACAACATATGTTTTAAATATCTATTTAAGAATATTGCCAGTATAGCTCTGACATTTAAACACTTTTGTAGGAATACCTGTGTTATTTGATGCACATTTATAGTAGTATTTACAAATTGTTGTAGATGTTCAAAATATGGGCCCTGGTGGTTTTCTGTTAATGCATTCACCTTTGCTGATGAGGTCAAGTTAATATTAATTAATTAATGCTAATGTTAATTAGTGTTCATAAGGAGGTTATGTTATTACATCTAAATCTTTAACTATGTGAGATCTAATTTTGTAGGCAATAGGAACTCATGAGCAGAGTTAGCCAGATGTACCCCTGTACTAGAATGAAGGGTGGAAGGATTGGAGTTTGTCAAGGATAGAGCCTCCAGCTAAAACCCCTCCAACGCATCATCAAGGATCTACAACCCATCCTGGACAATGATCCCACACTTTCACAGGCCTTGGGTGGCAGGCCAATCCTTGCCCACAGACAACCTGCCAACCTGAAACATATTCTCACCAGTAACTGCACACCACACCATAATAACTCTAGCTCAGGAACCAATCCATGCAACAAACCTCGATGCCAACTCTGCCCACATATCTACACCAGCGACACCATCACAGGACCTAACCAGATCAGCCACACCATCACTGGTTCATTCACCTGCACATCCACCAATGTAATATACGCCATCATATGCCAGCAATGCCCCTCTGCTATGTACATCGGCCAAACTGGACAGTCTCTACGGAAAAGGATAAATGGACACAAATCAGACATTAGGAATGGCAATATACAAAAACCTGTAGGAGAGCACTTCAACCTCCCTGGCCACACTATAGCAGACCTTAAGGTGGCCATCCTGCAGCAAAAAAACTTCAGGACCAGACTTCAAAGAGAAACTGCTGAGCTTCAGTTCATCTGCAAATTTGACCATCAGCTCAGGATTGAACAAAGACTGTGAATGGCTTGCCAATTACAGAACCAGTTTCTCCTCTCTTGGTTTTCACACCTCAACTGCTAGAACAGGGCCTCATCCTCCCTGATTGAACTGACTTCGTTATTTCTAGCTTGCTTTTTAGCACACATATATATACCTGCCCCTGGATATTTCCATTACATGCATCTGAGGAAGTGGGTATTCACCCACGAAAGCTCATGCTCTAAAATGTCTGTTAGTCTATAAGGTGCCACAGGATTCTTTGCTGCTTTTCAAGGATCCTGTTACAGTTGCTTGATTCTCAGGGTGTATATGTGTTGGCCCGAGCCTGAGTAGAGCAGCCCAGCAGCTACTTTAAATAACAGGACTGGAAAATAGTCCTTCATAGATTCCAAGACCTAGAAGAACCATTGTGATCATCTAGCCTGACCTGTATAACATAGGCCATAGATTGTCCCCAAAATAATTCCCAACTAGAGCATAGATTTTAGAAAAACATCCAACCTTAATTTTAAAATAGTCAGTGGAGGAGAATCCACCATGACCCTTGATAAATTATTCCAACAATTAGTTACCCTCACTGTTAAAAAAATATGCATTATTTCTACTTTGAATTTGTCTTGTTTCAACTTGCAGCCATTGGATCATGTTTATACCCATTTCTGCTAGATTTAAGAATCCATTGTTCCCCATGTTGGTACTTAAACTATAATCAAGTCATCCCTTGTCCTTTTCTTTGTTAAAATAATGAGACTGAGCTGCTTGAGTGTATCACTATGAGGAATGTTTTCTGTCTTGTATCATTCCTGTCACTCTTCTCTGAACCTTCTCCAATTTATCAACATCCTTTTTAAATTATAGTCACCAGAAATAGACACAGTATTCCAGCAGTGATCACACCAGTGCCAAATACAAAATAACCTCTCCTCTCCTACTTGAGATTTGTAATGGACTCTATGCCAATGGAGGTTTGATGTAGCAGAGCTCCACTCTGCCACACTCCTCTTCTTTCCCATACCTTATGTCTCCTTAACAGGCAGGGAGCAACAATGACAGAAGATGTGGCAGTGGTACAGTTATACCAGCAGGAAGTTCCCCTCTGACAGGGCAATTATATGACAGCCACTTGCAGCAAAATTATGGTCACTTTAGACTAGAAGGAGGTAAAATTCCAGTGGGAATCTGGTCCAGTTTGTTGCTATTATGCTAATTAGCAACCAGAGATGGGCACATACCAAAACCAGGAATCCAAATGCTCTCAAATACTGATGCAGGAAAATTAATTTAAAAACATTGCAAACCTTACTCTAATTTCATTGAGACTCCTTGGGAGGTACTGCAGCAGGATTGTGGCCGGGAGAAGCTGACCTTAAGTATTGCAGAAGTTAGTAGACAGTAGTTACTGCTGTCCCATTTCTACATGGAATAAGTTTAAGGTCACGTTTAATTAGTGTTTGTGTTTTGTTTTGTGTGACATTCTGTATACCAAAGCAACACCCTGGCACCCCTATATTCACCATGGTGATATTAAAATGCCTATTTCTGACTTGTGAGGTATCATTTTAAGAGTCTTGATCTGTTGAACATTAGTATCCTGTTGGATTGTATGTGCTATTTATATGTGAAGTTATGAAGTTTGCCATGTGTGTGCTACTGAAATACATTGTAAGGTTGGGAACACTCACAATCAGCCTTTCAGGTACAACAATGGGGCAACCAGACACTAATGATTCAGACTCAGACTCAGACTCTAGGACTGGAAGGGACCTCGAGAGGTCATCGAGTCCAGTCCCCTGCCCTCATGGCAGGACCAAATACTGTCTAGACCATCCCTGATAGACATTTATCTAACCTACTCTTAAATATCTCCAGTGATGGAGATTCCACAACTTCCCTAGGCAATCTATTCCAGTGTTTAACTACCCTGACAGTTAGGAACTTTTTCCTAATGTCCAACCTAAGTCTCCCTTGCTGCAGTTTAAGCCCATTGCTTCTTGTTCTATCATTGGAGGCTAAGGTGAACATGTTTTCTCCCTCCTCCTGATGACACCCTTTTAGATACCTGAAAACTGCTTGCAGGTCCCCTCTCAGTCTTCTCTTTTCCAAACTAAACAAACCCAATTCCTTCAGCCTTCCTTCATAGGTCATGTTCTCAAGACCTTTAATCATTCTTGTTGCTCTTCTCTGGACCCTCTCCAATTTCTCCACATCTTTCTTGAAATGCGGTGCCCAGAACTGGACACAATACTCCAGTTGAGGCCTAACCAGCGCAGAGTAAAGCGGAAGAATGACTTCTCGTGTCTTGTTTACAACACACCTGTTAATGCATCCCAGAATCATGTTTGCTTTTTTTGCAACAGTATCACACTGTTGACTCATATTAAGCTTGTGGTCCACTATGACCCCTAGATCTCTTTCTGCCATACTCCTTCCTAGACAGTCTCTTCCCATTCTGTATGTGTGAAACTGATTGTTCCTTCCTAAGTGGAGCACTTTGCATTTATCTTTATTGAACTTCATCCTGTTTACCTCAGACCATTTCTCCAATTTGTCCAGATCATTTTGAATTTTGACCCTGTGCTCCAGAGCAGTTGCAATCCCTCCCAGTTTGGTATCGTCCGCAAACTTAATAAGCGTACTTTCTATGCCAACATCTAAATCGTTGATGAAGATATTGAACAGAACCGGTCCCAAAACAGACCCCTGCGGAACCCCACTTGTTATACCTTTCCAGCAGGATTGGGAGCCTCTTGATGGCCCATTCAAGAGGATACGCACTCAGAAGGGTTACTCCAGGAACTGTATACAGTGGAGCCATCTCACAGAGAGCACATAGACAATGGAGACTGCTTGACTCAGATCATTGGAAAAGATCTTTCCAGAAAGCTAGAGGAACCTATAAAGGAGGGGAAGTGACCTTATCTTTGTCCTCACTTCCCTCGCAACTCAACGCCAGGAAACACATCTGGAGAACAAAGACTGAACTGGGGAAGTGGTCGCAGGCTGAAAAGGAGAATCCCACCTTGTGTATAAAGAAACTATATCATCAGGGTGAGACACTGCTTGATTTAAATCCTGAAGTACTTGGGGAATCTTCTCAGTGTACAAAAGCTGGTGCATGTCCACTTTCCTTTTTGAAAGTGGCAGAGTGAGTAATGAACTTACGCTGGTCAGGCCTCTGACCAGGACAAGATGATACAACTCTAGGGTCTTAGGCTGGGGAGCTGTGAGGAATTGGCTGAAGCCTCTCTGTTGTTTGGTTCATGAGTGGCTGGCAAAGCATTCATGTAACACTGCTGGGTGTGTCCCTGACCATGGATGCTTGTGTAAGTGCAATACCTGGCAAGGTTTACAGATTGTCATAGCATCACAATGTGAGAAGGTGCTCAGGTTAGTAAGCCAGAGAACTCAGCAGTATCCTAGTTCTAGGTTGCATCCCAGGTATCCATCACATTGTGTTTTGTTTTGCAGATTGCTACGGGAACTCAGCAATTTGAGCTAAAAGCCCAATTCAGCAGGAGACTTAATTATGTGCTTAAGTTTAAGCATGTTAGTAGTCCCATTGAAGTCAAAATATTATTGACTTTCTAACTGATGCCATCTGGACTATTCATGTGCTTAAATTTATGCACATTTAAAGCACTTTACTAAATTAGGGCCTAAATCATCAACTTCAGTCCTGTACAGTTAAAGATGTCCACAGTAAATGGTCAAGAAAATGCTACTTGGGACTTAGTGGTAAATTTGTGCTATAAAAAGATTAGGTGCATTGATCCTTTTCTTCTTTTCTTAGCAGCTTGTACTCATTTACCTTCAAAAAATAAACATGAAAAACAAATCTGTTTTCTCTTCATGATCACAGGAAGAATGACAAGAACAGAGGACAATATCAGTTATGTCCTGCTTTCATTTATTCTTTAAAGGATATACTGCTTAACCTTTTTCTTTCACAAGTTTATTCAGTTCACAGGATCAGTTTAAGGGATTTGCTCCAGCACTCAGGTGCCCACATCCTTTGGAGTGTAGACACAAAGAAGAGAGATGTGCAGGCCTTCTTGCCCCACCCCTGATATGAATTGCACAAACTGGGTTACGTTATAAACAAGAAATAAGTTTATTAACTACAAAAAGTAAATTTTAAATGGTTGTAAGGGATAGCAAACAGATTAAAGCAGATTACCTAGTAAATAAGCAAAACTGCAAACTAAGCTTAACGCACTAGATAGGTAACATATAAATTAGCAAATTCTCACCCTGAGTGATAAATGGGCTAGAAGATTCTTAAGGCACAAGTTGCCTTGGCTTTCCCAGGTTTTCATACACAGGCAAAAAATCCTTCTATCCTGGGACCATCACTTCCCACAGTTCAGCTTTTGTTCCTCAGGTGTTCCGTTGTAGCGAGAATAAGGTGCCTCCATAATGTCATTTTCTCTCTTTTATATCTTCTCCCCACTTACTGGAAAGCTCTTTTTGTTGTAACTTGGGTCAAACAGTTTCCATTGTGTAGTGTTATCTCTGAGAGATTTCTACTGTACACAGTTCCTGGGGTAATCCTTGTGTTTGTGTGCATTTCCTCAATAAGCCATTAATATTGTTTGTCCTTTTTTACTGTCATACCTGAAAGGCTGCTTGTGGGTGTTTTCAACCTTAGGACATGTTTCAGCAACACATACATAGCCAAACTTCATAACTTCACACATGATGATGCCACACACAATCCAACGAAATATTAATGTCTAGCAGATGAAGACTTTTAGAATGACACCTCAGAAGACATACTTTGTATAAGACATATGCTAATTACATGGCAGTGGTGAATATTGGGGTGACAGGGTGTAACAGCCCGTGGTTTATTCTTCTCCCTCCATTTTGACTATTCATTGTCTCATTGTGCAGGAGGGACAGCTCAGTGGTATGAGCATTGGCCTGCTAAACCTGGGGTTGTAAGCTCAGTCCTTGACTAGACTCAATGACCTTTCAAAGTCCCTTCTAGATTCTATGATTTCTTTACCAGGAGCCAATATTTGGCTATGTCCCTCTCCATCTCTGCAGGAGCTCACTGCATATCTTCTCTCATTTCGTGTTTTTTCACTTGATTTCCCATCCCACTTCTGTGGCATGTTGTTCTCCTTTCTACTTTATCTCTTACCCTACTGCTTCACTCCAGTGCATATTATTCTGGAACAGTTCCTCTGAGCATTAACTGCACTACCAAGAAGTAGTGCTAGGAGACATTGTGAAGCACAATTCTCTATCTGGTTTTCTCTTGCTCCAGGCAGAGGTAGTAATTTACTGCAGGTCAATTAAAATTTCAGTTTACTGCTGTAAATTATGACAATTACCACACAAGTTCAGCTGTGCTGGTCAGCCTGTTCAGGAGTGGAGCCAACTTTCTTAACATCTCTCTGCCCATTTCTCCACTCATCTGGCCCAGTGTGAGCATAAAAGGGCACACAGCATCCTCTTACCTCTGAATGTGTGGGCCTGAAATACAATTAGCCAAAGGTGGTTTTACTGTCTTTACTTCTCTGTGCAGTTGTCAGGGTTCCCTTCCCACTCTGAACTTTAGGGTACAGATGTGGGGACCCACATGAAAAACCCCTAAGCTTATTTCTTCCAGCTTAGGTTAAAACTTCCCCAAGGCACACATTCTTCCTTGTACCTTGGATTAGGTAAATGCTGCCACCATCAAGTGATTCAAACAAACATTTAGAGAGGGCCACTTTGAGCCCTATCTCCCCCCAAATATCTCCCCAAGCCCTACACCCCCTTTCCTCGGGAGGCTTGAGAATAAACAAGATGAGCACAATACCAATCAGATTCTTAAAAAAACAGAACTTTATTGGAAAGAAAAAAGGTAAAAGAAGCACCTCTGAAAAGTTAGAATGGAAGGTAATCTCATAGGACAATCAGATTCAAAACACAGAAGATTTTCCTCTAGGCTAACCATAAAGTTACAAAAAGAAAAAAAAAAAAAACAGGAATACACTTTCCTCTCAGCACAGATAAAATCACAAGCCAAAACAAAAGATAATCTAACACATTCCCTTGCTAGTACTTACTGATTCTGTAGGAGTTGGATTGCTTGCTTTCTTGATCTGTGTCCGGCAAGAGCCACACGGAACAGACAGAACAAAGCCTTCCCCTTCCTTCCCCACAGGTTATTGGTCCTTTGGGTCAGTGCCAGCCTGGTTACTTGAGCTTCTTAACCCTTTATAGGTAAGAGGATTTTGTGCCTCTGGCCAGGAGGGATTTTATAGTACTGTATACAGAAAGATGGTTACCCTTCCCTTTATATTTATGACAGCAGTATATAATCCAAGTCATAGTCTAGTCCTCAGGAAGACACACTAAAATGAAACCTAGTTGCTTTATTTATGTCTCAAGTGCTATCGTCCAGTTTTTTAGAAAGCAGGAACCTAGTAAATTTCACTGTTCCTATTGTACTATTAACAGAGTGAGTACCTGTTATGCACAACCATATACCCAAAAAAGCATATATATTTTCTGAGAAACCAAGTTGTTACCCCCCTGTGAAAGTGAAAATATCCCATGTTAACATCAATAAAAATGGCGATTCACTGAAAAGGGTAAGTTTGGAAGTGAGTTTACCCCAGTATTTGCTAAGCAGCATGCAGAAATTTAGATGGACAGCTTTCATGACTTTAATGGAAATTGTATGGCTAAGTCCTTGTATAGTGCTTTGAAAATGTATTGGGTGGTGTTATAACATCATATTTGAAATATTTTTTCACTGTTAAAAGAAAAAATAAAGCTATGTAGGTGACATAGTGTAGTGGTTAAGAGTGCTGCCCTTTGATATGAGAGACTGGGCTTCAAATCCCCATTAGTACCCCTAATGCATCACCTGCCTACCTCAAATATGAGAGCAACATGAACTAGGAGAGTCATACTGGCTCGGACATCACCCAGATTAACAAGGTCTGCGCCAGATGTTGAGGAACCAGGACAATCTGACGATAAGTGGGCTACTGGAACAAACCATTCATAGATGAGACAAGAGAACCTGGAATTGATGGAATGCTACTATAACAGTAGACCTAATGAGAGGGGATGTATGAGGGGACTATGGATAGACAAAAGACCTACATCCACACTTACTGAGAAACAGCTAGTTACCCAAAGCTTCAACATAGTAAAGAGGAAGCTGCTCTCACAGCTTGAGATAGACCCACTCCACATTACATCCCAGACTCAAGAAGGCCTGGAAGAACAAGTGGATGTGCAGCCCACTCCTGAAGCTGAAACTTCACTGCCACCCCCTCCATTGCCGAGCACAGCAGCTGATATGAGGTATAAGATCATGGAGAAACTAGCTACAGTCAATCCTTGAGACCAATTACCAAGGCTCAGTGGAGAAGTACCATCAGATAGTATGTTAGAAGATGCCAATAGAGCCCTCATGACAGTCCCTACTACCACCATAACTCAAACCAATGAACTGGTATACGCTACAGCCTCTGTAATCCTGGAGATGCTTGGCTATACGATCATGAAGAACAACAGTATGTACCCACCCTGGAAAATGAGGTTGGAGGATCAGACCAAGGCGACTGGGAGAGAAGTTAGTCAGCTGGTGGAACTACAGAAGGGTGTAGAGATTAAGGATAAGACTTGACTACTGAAAAAATACAAGAGCCTGACTCCATCTGAAGCTCTAGAGACTGCTAAACAAAGGCTCACAGCACTGGCTACCAGGCTAAGGAGATACACTAGAGAAGCAGAGGCCAAAAAAGTAAATGCCCTCTTCTCTAAAGAACCATCTAAGGTGTACTCCCAATTACAATGCAAACAACACAATAACAGCAGAGCCACCAGCAGCAGAAACTGAACAGTACTGGAAGAACATATGGGAGAAAGAGAAGACTCATAACACCAGTGCAAAGTGGCTGCAGGACCTGAGCTCAGCAATCTCCCAGAACAGAAACCAGTTACCATCACAGTAGAAGACATCCAGCAGCGGGTTGAGAACATGAAGAGCTGGATAGCCCCTGGCCCAGACATGATCCACACCTACTGGCTAAAGAAACTAACAGTAGTGCATGAACAACTAGCAGCACAGATGAACCAGCTGCTGACAGCAGGCTCCCACCCAAACTAGCTAACACAAGGAAGGACAGTGCTGATCATGAAAGACCCCTGCAAGGGAATAGAACCGGCCAGTAACCTGCTTCCCCACAACATGGAAAATCCTATCAGGTATCATAGCCACCAAGCTACAGGACCATAGGGGCCAGTACATGAGCGCAGCTCAGAAGGGCAATTGGGAACAACACCAGTTGCTCATAGATAGAGCAGTCACCCAAGACTCAAGGTCTAAACAGACCAATCTGAGCACAGCCTGGATTGACTACAGGAAAGCCTACTACTCAATGCCGCACTCGTGGATCTGTGAATGTCTGCTGCTATACAAAGTCATTAGGATGCTAAGGACCTTCCTCAAGAACTCAATGGGACTATGGAAGACAACACTGGAAATCAACTCAAGGCAGCTTGCACAAGTGGCCATCAAGTGCAGCGTATACCAAGGTGATGCACTGTCTCCACTGCTGTTCTGCATAGGCTTAAACCCCCTCAGCCAGATAATTACAAGAACTGGGTATGGGTATGGGTTTAGGAGTGGAACTACCATCAGCCACCTCCTCTACATGGATGACATCAAGCTGTATGCTAAGAATGAACGAGACATCGACTCGCTAATCCACCTGGCGCGGATTTACAATGAGGATATCGGGATGTCATTCGGACTGGAGAAGTGTGGCCGGATGGTAGTGAAGAGAGGGAGGAAGATAGTCAAGACTGATGGGGTGGAACTACCAGCGGGGCCACATAGCAGACATACAGACTAGCTACAAGTACCTTGGCGTCCCACAGTCACATGGAAACCACGATGAGGAGGCAAGGAAGACAACAACATACAAGTATTATCAAAGGATAAGACAGGTCCTGAAGAGCCAGCTCAGTGGGAAAAACAAGATCCATTAACAGATACGCCCTGTCGGTTTTCAGATACCCTGCCGGTATAGTGAGCTGGCCAAAGGAGGACATGGAGGCTGCCGATGTGAAGACCCGGAAGCTCCTCACAATGCACGGAGGTTTCCACCTCAAGTCCAACACCCAGAGACTGTATACCAGCCGGAAAGAAGGCAGGCGGGGCTTGGTGAATGTCAAAGCCACTGTCCTGGACGAAACCCAAAGCATCCAGGAGTACATCAGTAAGATGGCCCCCAAAGATGAGCTGCTGAGAGAATGCCTGAGGCAGCAGCAGACATGGGAGGAAGACCAAGCAGAAGAAGTGCCATGGCAAGACAAGATCCTGCATGGGATGTACCATCAACAGATAGCTGAGGTGGCTGACATTGGGAAATCCTCCAGTGGCTGGAAAGGGCCGGACTAAAAGACAGCACTGAGGCACTGATCATAGCAGCACAGGAACAGGCACTGAGCACCAGATCCATTGAAGCAGGGGTCTACCACACTAGAGAGGACCCAAAGTGCAGAATGAGAAGAGAGGCCTCAGAGACAGTCCAACACATAGTGGCAGGATGTAAGATGCAGGCAGGAACAGCATACACTGAACGGCACAACCAAGTGGCTGGCATTGTGTACAGGAACATCTGCACAGCGTATGGGCTAGATCCTCCCAAGACCAGATGGGAGATTCCACAGAAGGTTGTGGAGAATAGCAGGGCTAAGATTCTGTGGGACTTCCAGATCCAGACGGACAAGCAGGTACTGGCCAATCAACCAGACATTGTGGTAATAGATAAGGACCAGAAGACAGCGATGGTGATAGATATAGCAGTGCCAAGTGACAGCAACATCAGGAAGAAGGAATATGAGAAGCTGGAGAACTACCAGGGCCTGAAAGAGGAACTAGAGAGGATGTGGAAAGTGAAGGCCAAAGTGGTCCCAGTGGTGGTAGGAGCACTCGGGGCTGTGACTCCTAAGCTGGGTGAGTGGCTCCAACAGATCCCAGGAACAACATCAGAGCTCTCTGTCCAGAAGAGTGCAGTGCTAGGAATAGCTAAGATACTGCGCAGAACCCTCAAACTCCCAGGCCTCTGGTAGAGGACCCGAGTTTGAGGAAGACACATACCACTCATAGGGGTGAGAGGGGATATATATATATATATATATATATATAAAACAATAGATTCCTTTATTGTTCATGATTCCAAAGCTGAACTCAGTCTCTCAGGGATCTACTGCCATGTATATAAATGATTCAAGCTGTTTGCTCCTGGGTGATGACATCAGCATAGCCATCAAATGAATTGCAGCCTTATATTAACTCGGGGGCATCTATTATCCCATATGTGTTACTAACTTGAATTCTTTGTTCAGTCAATTGCTTTTTTGCAGCCTACATTATTCCTTTAATAATTATCAGTGAGAATTCAGTAAAAGGGTTAGCTTTTGTATTATAGAATAATACCAAATTCTGGGTTTGTAAACAGCAATGCATTAATGCACAATTTATTGAGATTTCAGAAAGAATTAAATAAATATATAATGCTTTTGAACAACATAATAAATAAATTTGCTGGATGCAGATACAATATTTGCTGGGAGAGTAACAAATAAAATTATATGTGAAATATCTTCCACTCTATCAACTCCTATAAATTACAATAGCAGGTAATAAAAGTAGATTCTATTTTTCCTAAAAGCAAATTTATACCTCCATTTTATAGTACAGATTTAAAGGAAATATGTCACTGTAACGGATTGTTTTTGCTATATCCCCATTGTATGCTGTAGTTCTTAAAATCTTTCCTAAAATAAATTAGGGCATGTCTCTTCAGGCACACTAAGGAAAGTAAAGATGAATTAATTAAAGATGTGAAGTTAAAGCTAGGGTGACTAGAGAGCAAATGTGAAAAATCGGGACAGGGAGTGGACCCTATATAAAAAAAAAGACCCAAAAATTGGGACTATCCCTATAAAATTGGGACATCTGGTCACCCTATATAAAGCATATTACTTAGAGTGCATCAAGCTCCCATGTAGATGTGCTCATTCAGAAGTAAAGTGGTTTTAGTGTGCTGTAGTGTAATTCTCCTTCAAACAAGATTAAGTTACAACTAATTAAAGCCACTCTGGGCCAGATTCTAATTCCCTTATTTGCCTTACTGCTCAAGTATTCACTTTGACTTCAGTGACTATTCAATGTGAGTAAAGGTGGCAGACTCTACCCCTTCATCATTATTAATTATTATTCTATTATTGTTGTTGTTATTATTTATTTATTTATTTATTTGTGGTAGCATGCAAATGTTTCCATCAGAACCGGGGCCCCATTATACTAGGCACTACGCAAATACATGGAAAGACACAATCCTTCCTCAAAGAGCTCAAAAACAAATTTCCCTAGGAGCAAGCACAAGCCTTAACATTTACTGCAGTAACACACAAATGAGTGAAAAACAAGACCAATTAACCATTCTAGCCCATACCCCTGACAGTGAAGGATTGATTATTCCCTATAATATATTTTTTAGTATTTTATCCAAATGACCTTTAAAAGAGAGGCCCAAGGTTTGCATGTCTATATTTGTCCATAAAATTGCACATTCAAACTAAATACTCATGCACATTTGAATGCATTGGCATGTGAAACTACGACAAGTGAAAATGTTATGCAAGGACTTGGTTTCGGTGGGTCATAGCACACACAAAGGACAAGTCTTCACAGACATCAGTATATACACACAAGACCAAATGAATAGGCATGAAGGTTTAGCTTAATTTTCCAATTGGACTCTTTTGGCCTAGACTCAAATATTCACCAAAGTCAATCCTAGCTGCTGATCTCACCTTCTAATTTTGAAGCTGATCTATCTTGTTTTGTAGACTTTGGAAAAGCTGTAAAAATTAGCTTTAAAGAGAAACCGTTGTAACTTCAGTTATACAGGACATTAACCCTTCCATAATCAGCCCTCTGTGACATATAATGCACTCAAATACTGTACTGATGGGAGTCTAAACAATATCTTAGATAAGAGAGGACAATGTAGAGATTTTTATTACACCCTTAATAATACTTCTCACAGCTCTGGACTGTTGTGTTCATTTGCTGGCCAGTATACTGTAGTTATCAAGTCCTTTCTAAAACTGCAAAAGTATTTTTAGCTTCCACCTGCACTGCAACTGGAGCCAGAAAAAAAGAGACTCCAATTTAATATCTCATCTCATGGAAGGCATCTTTCATGATGCAGCATCTCTCAGGTACTCTTCTGCTCCTATTAGCAATCCATGTGAGCCCAAGACATGTCTCAGACTTCCTACCTGCCCAGTCAGAGATAAGAGAGTGCTACTAAATTAACTGTATTTATACCTTTCTTGGGAATGAGCCATGTTCCATCTCCATGGTAGTGTTAATTAATCCTACTATAGGTCTAGATAAAAACTGGCACTCTAAGAACACATAATTGTGCTTAATTACAGTACCAACAGTTGAATTGTCACATAAATTATTGTTCATCAGTGACTGATCTGAGGTTTCCAAATTCTGAGAAGCAGTTTGGATTCCAAATTATCTACAGAGCTATCTAAAATGCATTTGAAGCATAACCCTGAAAGAGCTTTCCAGTGATTTGTATATGATAGTGATTTAGGAAGTGTTTCATGTGAACAGAAAAAACCTTTACTCTCTTATTTTAGTCCTTAATTTACACTTTTTTCATTTTGTTTTACTGAAGAGTAACCTTTCTGAAAGGCAACCTGTTGTGATCAAAACTGAAGTAATGACCAAAAAAAAAAAAGATTTATTATTCACAGGACCTGTGTTTGTCACATATATTGTTAAAATCCATTCCACTCAAACCTCTATGTTTTTTTACCACAGCCTAATAAGTGCTTCCCAGTTTAAAATTTCTACTTAGAGCTATAGTGTGGTTTTGCGAATCTCACAGAGCTCAACTTCGCAATAGGGCAACCTGTTTTTTTTAACTGAGTGCTACCTTAAACACTTCCTGCTCCACAATTATTCTTTGAGCACATTAAGTGCTCGCCGACAAAATTAATGCATGCATGGTATATACAGTAATACAATGCTGCAGTAAAGCCTTTCCAGTCATAGCCCCTATTTTCATTTTTCCGTCATTTACAACTTTCTAAAAGGTATCTTTTTGCAAATTAAACCTTTAATGTCTGATTTCAGTGGGAGACAGTGCAGGCCTTAGGGAGAACTCATGTAAAGCCAGTGCTATTCTATTCCACCAGAAGTCACTCTGATTGAGGCATGATGCTGTGAGACTAGAAGGGTATAATGCTTTTTTTTTTCCCCCTCCCTATTGTAGCTGAATTAGTTTATCAGAGAACGTAGCTGTGCTTTGGAGTCATAGTTACTCTGTTCAGTTTCGATCACTTAGATTCTGAAATGTACATAACCATAAATGTTCCCTAAATGTACAAGTGGCAGTTACTATGTGGTGAAGTTTAATGTGTTTCATTGTGCTTCAGGCTGCACTGGATGAGGATTAGGAGTAAGAAATAAGAGATATTTCTCTCTCTAACTTCTACACAAACTAAAGTATTAATTGAACAGATTCAGTGAGAAAATTCCTGAAAGTGTATTCTTATAGGCCCATCTATAGCAGCTGGGTTCATAACCTTTTAAAAAATCTGTTGCTATACATTTGAATAATTGGTTGCTGATTCTTGGGCTAGACACAAGCCATCTTAGCTAATGTTAATTCACCTTACAGCTGCCTTAAGATGAGTGCCTCAGGATTCCATTCTAGGTCTCATGCTTTTCCCTGTCAGTGTTCTTCTCCTTAGAGACATCATTAGGAAACAAGCTGACAATTCATTAGTAAGCAGAAGAGGAATGAGAAGCATATATTTTATTTCTCAAAGTATTCAAATACCATTTTGTTTTGTGTAAAATGTATCACAGGTACACATAATGACAGGGCCGGCTCTAGCCATTTTGATCCCACGGCTCCAGTGGACGCCTGCGAGAGGTCCACCGGAGCCACCTGCCGCCCTCCTGGCAACCGTCAGAGCACCCCCCCGCGGCATGCCGCCCCAAGCACGTGCTTGGCGTGCTGGGGCCTGGAGCCGGCCCTGCATAATGAGATGTATTTCAGCTCCTAATTTCAAATCCTGACAAGATCAAAATAACTGTACTTGGTTTAACTCTATATTAAAAGGAAACTGATTTGAATATCTGCTTTCCATATTTTTTTTTCCTGTAACTAGAAAAGTTTTTGGTGTTATTCACTTTTACATTTTAAGGAACCTATTCAAAGCACCCTGCAGGCCTTATAAAGTGTAGCACTGAAATTCATTCATAATGGAATTTTATGAATGCTGGAAATCTAGTCTCACTTGCTCTAAGTGGTCTATAATAATTCATCTCTTAAATATTCAATGATTTGTAGCTCTGCAGAATTACTATGGATTCTTAATTTATTTTTTAATGAGACTAATATCTCAGAAAACTTCTGGCTCTCACCAGACTTCAGTTGTAATGGCCATATTAAATATTCACATACTCTAACCAAGTAGGAGGGTTCTAGGTGGTGGTGTGCTATAATAGATCATGTGGAACTGGAATGCCTTCAGGAATTTTTTTCTCCAAGATATCCAAAGGATATGACTTTCATAATTTCCCCTGCATATTTCTTGTAACTAGTCAGGGATCCAAATATTAAGGTACGATCAGACCATGAAAATGAAATACTTTTCAGTGCTCAGAGAAGAAAGACAGAAGTGCAAGGGATCAAGACAGTCTTCTGTTTAGTTCAGACGTGCAATAAGATAAGAAAGTTGTGAAGGGCATGTGTGTGAGCAAAGCTCCTCTCTCAAGCATTTACACTTTGATAATCCAAAGACATACTGAAGCACAGTTCCTTCTAAGTTAATTCTTTCAAGTTCTCTCATAAAGCTACCATTCTCACTGTACTTATAATTCAGAGGTCTCACTATGCTGCCCTTTTGCCTTGAAATTATTAAACTTGTAGGGTTCAAAATATATTAATATTACTTTATCCAATTCTGAAATTGAATTAATAAAGGAACATTGTCAAGATGAAAATCATATATTAAAAATATCTTTATGTGTTCCTAATAATACCTTAATATTATAAAAATAGAAATCATTTAAAAAAGCTACTTTACTTTTTAAAATGGATATTGCTTATTTTTATTTCCATGTCACTCATCTCAATCAAATTAGATGGTCCAGTTTCATCTTATTGTTCATGGTATATAGTGTAATGCTGTTTTGTGAGGGGTTCCAATGTTGCACTAATATGTTAAAATACTATTTTTTTTCAGAGCAATTAACTGAAAATCTAAAACATGAAAACATTCCATTCACCTAGAGGTTGGAAAATATTGATGCTAAACCAAGTGATAATATGTCATGTAATCTGTTAATAAGTGAATAAACAAACAAACAAATAAAAGAAAAGAAAAGAAAAACACCTTCAGTATGGTTCTTAAAACTACCTTTAATACTCAAGTCCTCAGTCACCCCTGCATGGATGTTTAACTCTGTTGAAATTAGTGATATTACAAAAGCTTCAAACAGGGGTGGCACAGTAGTAATTTGGGAACTATATTTCCTTCTTGAGTGCAACACAAGATGTCATAGCTCCTCTGTTTTGCTGTCTTCTTCCCATTTGGCACCAGTCACTTCCATCTTGTGTACTGGAGTCTTTCTTTGCCAGTGGTTCTAATATACTCCTGCAATAGACAACTGACTATTCTTCTGCAACGCAACTCAGCTCATCAGATCTGACATATGTCAGTTGTTTCCTGGCATCTGCAACCTCCAAGGTAAGTTGAGCCTTAGGGCTGGTCTACACTAGGGGAGGGGATCGATCTAAGATACACAACTTCAACTACGTTAATAATGTAGCTGAAGTCGAAGTATCTTAGATTGATTTACCTACCGTGCTCATGGCACGGGATCGATGTTCGCAGCTCCCCCTGTCGACTCCACTACCGCCGTTCATATTGGTGGAATTCCGGAGTTGACAGGAGCGCGTTTGGGGATCGATATATCGCGTCTAGATGAGATGTGATATATCGATCCCTGAGAAATCGATTGCTATCCGCCGATACGGCGGGTAGTGAAGACGTAGCCTTATCTGCAAAATATCCATTAGCATTTCTTTGGAAATGCACTCAGAGATGGAAGTATTTATTTTGAACATTAATGAGAAGATGACTGTGTTACTTGCAGTTTGTAAAAAACACTATTTTTTTAAAGAAATACCCATATTCAACTGTCTTACTGCTTTAGATCATTATTTAACAACACACAGGAGTTTGTAAGTGTGATTGATAGGACAGTAAACACTTATGTTTTCAGCTTGAATTCAAATTCCTAATGGCGTGACATACTCCCAAGTTTTTCCTTGCAAGTCACTGATTCTGAGCATGCAATTCTTTAGAGGACTTCAATTTACTGCCAGTGGTAGAGAACAGAGAACAAAGTTGTCATTTTGTGTTCACAAGAGCAATCAGTACAGTGTAACTTATTTGGACAAAAGAAGCTGATTTCTTCAGAACAGCTCTGAAAGTTTCACGGATCTGAATCATTTTTATCTCTTATGCCACACAGCAGGAAATTCAGTTTCTTCAGGTTGCATACAAACTGAAATACACTCATAGAATATTGGAGTATTTCTTTTACTATACCTGTGAAATGAAAACTTTGGTATATAGCTTCTTATCATCTTGGTTTCACTGGTATTTCTTACGGATACTGTTCTGTGGTCTGGATATTGTGCAGGTGCTACAAAGTTTGTAGGGAGCACAACAAACAATGTCTACTTTCAACGAGGCTTCTTTATTAACTTACGAACAATAAGATTTGTTCAGGAAATTGCCATCTCTGTCACAAGAGGCTTTAGGGGACTGATGGCATCCAGAGTTAATGGGAGGCAAAGGAACTTGACATCCTGTGGTCTCCTAGCTTTACAAGAGGACCCTACACATCATTACTTAGCATGACAGAAAATAACTCCGATCCTCTGTGGAACAATTGAAGAGGATATTTCCATGAGAGCATCTTCATGGAGATTTCCTCCACCAGAGCATTTTCTGCAGAAGATGGCAATCCAAACTTCAGTAAGGCCCTAAGAATTGGCTCTCGGTGAGCTTACGTCAATATTCTTTGACCATCTCTTTAGGTGGAAATCTCAGCAAGGGTCTGAACTGATTAAATTACAAGAGTTGTGTAAAAGCTGAATAGACATGGGGGATGTTATCTCCCCAGAGGCTGAAATCAATTATTTTCTCACAAACAATTAATGAAGTACTGTTTATTTTGGAACCTTTAGTGAAGATTTTTAATTTGATTTTCCATACAACCATAAAAAACCCAAGTCTCTTAATAGGCTAAGGAAGTCAACTGTTATGTAGTCCCTATTGTTCCCCAATCGGTTTTAAATTGGTAATTGGGCTAATGTCTTATGTTTTACACATACACACACACACACACACACACACACACACACACACATATATATCATGCTTTCAGTCTGAATGACTTTTTGTTTCAGACTAAAGGAAACAAAACTAAAAGGAACTAAGTGAGAGCATGGTGTATTTCTCTGCAACATACGCCATCAACTCTGCCCAGAAAGTGGCAGCTGGCCCCTGCATAATACACAGAAAACCAAATTACAACAGTTACAAAGCACCACATTGTCCACTATATATGATCAAGCTGGAGGCTAAATTGCAAAGGAAGGAGGTCACACAAGAGCAAACCAAATCAAAACTCTTCAATATATCATTGACTGATTGTTCCATAACTGAATTTTTTCATCATAATCTGCATCTTCATGGAGAGACATCTGGAGCTGCAGGTGTTTGGGGCTTCCCCAGGGGAAAATACCTATCAATTTAGTTTTCTATCAGCAACACTGTGTTGTCACAGGGCATATGCTTGTATGGCTCATCATTCAGTTGTGCTGTATTGCTTTCAGCAAAAACACTGATGATAGACTGAAAACAACAAAGAGACTTTGGTCATTAGCTCCCTACAAATAGACAGCTGTCAAAGGGCTTACCCTCCAGCAGTGCAAGGAGACTTCAGTGAAACAAACCTTGGAGATTCCTAGTTTAATACGACATGTTCAAGGCATCTTGTTGACATATTGCATATTGCATTATCCTCTCATTTTTATCTGCAAAAGGAAGGGAAATAATATACTGTCATTTGTTTTACCTTTGCTGCGAGGAGAATATGACTAAATATTCATGACTAAATCTACTACCTCAGTTCTAGTTTTCTTAAAGTTATCCCAGCAGCCTTTCCTGACATTGTGGCAGATTACTGGTGCACAATAGTATCTATTAACAACAATAAATTCGGTTTAAGGGATTCTCAATATTGTGCATTACTCACTAAAATTCCCTGAGTTGGCTGCCAGGAAGGGAATTATATTTCCAACAATTTGCTTCTCAATAATGTCTGCTAGGCTCACAATGCAAGGGGAGGGGAGTGGGATGGCTTGTCTCTTGTATTTCCTTCTGCTGGAATGTGATATGCTAGATACAGTTTAGGATCAAATCTGTACATGGCAGAGCAAAGGACATTTTATAAATATTAATTATTAGTTTAGTTAGAAACAGAAACTGACAGTTTGTAAAAAAAAAGTTATAATTTGATCATATATAGTTTAAGTACTGTATATTCACTAAATTCGACTGTGAAACCAAGTGAATTTAAACAAAACAAAACAAAACAAAACAAAAAAACCCTACAGCTCAATTGTCATGTGTATTCTCAAAGAACTGTTTAGGTCTTCGATGATGTAATACTATTACCAATTTTCCAGTGTGGAAGACCTTCCTGGTTTAATCCTAAAGCTTAAATAAAGCACACATTTCCTATCCATTTGTTTTGTTCACAGATATATTTTAAGTCACTCAGACAAAAATCTTTTTTTTGATGGACTCACTTTTTATAGGTTCGCTATTATAAAGGGCAATCACTTTGCTTATGTTGGTTTTCACTGAAAATCTGGCAGTAGTATAAATGGGCCAATTTGCTATACCCATAATAGTCTGCTTGGTTTGCTAAAAGGCAAAGCAGTGAATTAGTAGGCAGAGCTCACTTGAAAGAGCTCACTTATCACATACATTCTAACATTTGATGGTACATGATATTGTAAAAGTTAACCAACATAGAAAGACTTCATTACATGTTTCTGATGACCAAAAGACTAATGTAAGCCTCTCAGGTGACTTGAGAGAAATGCAGAATTCCTACGAGTTTTAAATCCATGTTAATTTGAGATGTTTTTTCATTACTAAAGCTTTTTAGGCAATGGCAATTATTTGAATTGCAGGTTTGCCTGATTAAAAAAGACAATTCAGACTCTTAGATTAACACTGTTTCTCTGGGGGAGAGACTAAAGGTCTGTCAGTAAAATAAAATTTTCACAGCTACCCACTCTGCTGAACAATTTAAAGTGTTCACAGATTTTTTGCCAGGTGTCAAGGATCCTTCCCCACTCTGAACTTTAGGGTACAGATGTGGGGACCTGCATGGACACTTCTAAGCTTAATTACCAGCTTAGATCTGGGTTCATTGCCACCACTAACAAGCACTACATTTCTTCCTTGGGTAGTCTTGAGAGACTTCACCAATTTCCTGGTGAACACAGATCCAAACCCCTTGGATCTTAAAACAAGAAGAAATTAACCATCCCCCTTCCTTTGTCCCACCAACTCCTGGTGGATTCAGATCCAACCCCCTTGGATCTAAAACCAAGGAAAAAATCGATCAGGTATTTAAAAAAAAGGCTTTTAATTAAAGAAACGAAAAGTAAAAGAAAACCCTCTGGGAGAGATTAGCATGTCAGCTACTCTCACAGACAACAAATTCAAAACACAAAGGATGTTCCCCTGGGCAAAAATCTTAATACACACAAGAATACCCAAATTTGATAATTCCCTTAAATGGTACCAAGACAAGTTACAAAGAAAATAAACATAAACCTATTTATCCCTTTCTAAAACTTATTACTCTGATAAGAGGCTGGTTCCTTGATCTTTCTCACTCTGGCTGAAACTGAGACTCTAAACAAAGGAAAACTTCCCTCCTTCCTTTTGAAACATCTTGTTCCCCCATTGTTTCCTCTGGTCAGGTGTCAGCTAGGCTAGGTGAACTTCTTAACCCTTTATAGGTAAAAGAGGCATTAACCCTGTCATGGTATAATTCCCCACTCTGAACCTTAGTGTCCAAAAGATGGGGTACCAGCATGAATTCCTCTAAGATCAATTACCAGCTTAGTACTTGTAGCGCTGCCACCTACCAGGAATTCCAGTGCCTGGTACACTCTGGTCCCCCCAAAACCTTGCCCAGGGACCCCCAAGACCCAGTCCCTCTGGATCTTAACACAAAGAAAGTAAACCCTTTCCCTCACCGTTGCCTCTCCCAGACTTCCCCTCCCTGGATTATCCTGGAAGATTACTTGATTCAAATTCCTTGAATCTTAAAACAGAGAGGAAAATTCACATTTCCCCCTTCTTCTCTCCCCCCCCAAACTCTTCCTGAGAGAGAAAGTAATCCTAACACAGAGAGAAAATTAACCTTTCTCTCCCCCTTCCCTCCTTTCTCCCCACCAATTCCCTGGTGGATCCAGACCCAGTCCCCTGGGGTCTCACCAGAATGAAAAAAACAATCAGGTTCTTAAACAAGAAAAGCTTTTAATTCAAGAAAGAAAAAAACAGTAAAAAATTATCTTTGTAAATTTAAGATGGAATATGTTACAGGGTCTTTCAGCTATAGACACTGGGAATACCCTCCCAGTCTAAGTATACAAGTACAAATTAAAATCCTTTCAGCAAAATACAAATTTGAACTCCTTCCAGCCAAATACACATTTGAACTCCTTCCAACCAAATACACATTTACAAATAAAGAAAACAAACACAAGCCTAACTCGCCTTATCTACCCAGCACTTACTATTCTGGACATACAAGAACCTGGATCAGAGAGATTGGAGAGAAAGCTGGTTGCACATCTGGTCACTGTCAGAACTCAGAGAGAACAACAACCAAAAACTAACAGCACAAACACAAACTTCCCTCCCTCAAGAGTTGAAAGTATCCCTGTCCCCTGATTGGTCGTCTTGTCAGGTGACAGCCAGGCTCACAGATCTTGTTAACCCTTTACAGGCAAAAGAGATATGAAGTACTTCTGTTCTACTAACTCTTACTTATCTGTTTATGATGTCTGGGAAAAAGACCACCACCTTGTCAATTGATCAGACAGCCTGAGGCTCCTTTTATTGAGAAATCATCAATACATGCGTGCACACATGGAGAGACAGCGTGTCCCCTAGCAAGGATTAAGCAGCTCTCCTGAACTGATTTTTGCCACAGCTTATAAAGCGTGAAACCGCAAATTATCATATTTGCTTACACATAAATCATAACCTTATTTGGCAATCATATGACATATATTGTCGAAGAGCAATTAACATTATCCTTATATAGTAGGTATAACATATGTAAAATTGCAAGCTCTTATCTTTTACTTCCTTAAGGATGTTTACATGACTGTCAGAAGACCCTGACATCAGTTACCTTACTTGCGGTCTAGCTGACCTGCCTCGTAAGGCCCCTTGGGACTCAGTGTCCGGTGTTCAGTTCCCGATTCTGGCCAGCTGTTGCTATGCTGATACTTGGATTATTTATGCTAACGCAGGCCTTTTAGAATGTTACTGTAGGGCAGTGGTGAGCTGGTTCTTAGGGGAATTTTTCCCTTATGCTAGCAGCATGATCATGGTTTGTGTATAACGAAAGTGCCTTCTGGGAGTGCAGTTCTGCAGTGGTTATGTTAGCAACTTATTTCTTAGGCCTATGGTCTTATGATTTAGTATATGCGGATTAGATCTGTTATAAGAAGGGGGGGGGTAAATTTCCCTGTCATTCCCTCCTTTTTGATGCCTTTAACTTACAAGGCATCAAACAAACTCCTCACTTTGGACGTTTATTAAGTCTTGGACTTCTGATTGGTTTTTCGGGGGTAGGTTTTCCAGATTTGGGATGCTTTCATAAGTGGCTTCGTTGATGGATACGTCTAATGTGGCATAGAGTAGGTGATGGTCAGCAGTAGGGGAGGTTTCCGTTAATGAGTTTACAGGTATTGGTGGTGGGGTATATGATGTGGGGCTAGAGCTTAGGCACCTGGAACGTGTTTTACAACAACAACGTCTATTACAACAACAACAGCAACACCAGCAACAAAGGCATAGGGTGATGAGTGTACCGACTCCTAAAAGGGCCCATACATACCAAGGGTGCTTAGAAGGGTGTAAAACCTTGGTGACTTGGCAGAGAACATCATTTTCTACACATAGTGAGGTGACTAAATGGGCGGTCTGGAGTGCCTGCAAATTATTTTGATATATGGTTTCAAGGTAATGAATTTGTGTTTGTAATTGCGATATAGATTGTACTTCGGGTAAGAGGGACAATAGGGTGTGAAAATGATCAGGTACTACCGATGTCCAATCAAAAGGGACTCTGAACTGTAAAGGAACTCGGTAAGTTTTGTCTGTGGGCCAATAGATAGCATGGGTGCCTGAATTCGTATGCAAGTTGAAAGCCACATCGTGTAAAACAGAAGAATTAACATAGACACAGCTGTTGTTTGCTATAAAGAGGGTGTGGGAGGCTAAATCTTGTAGGTGTCCGACACCTTTCCAACATACTCAGTGGTGAACTGTGACTACCTTTCCGGGATTTAATTTTCGAATGCATTGAAACTGGGGAGGTTGTAAAGGCCAATAGGTCCAAAGGTTACCGAGGCCTATCCAAAGGTCAGGAGTGATGGCTGGGGCGCTGACCAAAAAGCAGTTAGGGCCACCAGGAGGCTTAATCTCCCATACATCTCGGTGGATTACCCAGTCCCACAAGCAGCCACCCCATGGGCCTGGGAGGATACGGTACGCAGGAGCCCACACTCCATTCACAGGTCCGTACGCCTGGAAGGAACATTGTGAGCACCAACACTTCTATCCGGAGAATTTCCACGTGTGCCTCCATGGCCACAAATCGGGTGGGACGCCTGATGTGTTAGTAAGGGCAGTGGGCCAGTTTTGCAGTTCTAGTTCCTGTTGAATAGAGGTGAGGATGGTGTTTAGGTAATCCTGTATCTCTGAACATGCCTGGTCCCACTGCAATGCCTTTCCTACCATAGTGGCGTGTTGGATCATTTGCTTTAGCAGATCCTGGGTAACCACACTCAGGGCAGAGATGATATGTAACTCGCCTATTGCGGCCTTTTGCTGTGTAATTTGAGCCCCAGACATGAAACCTGTAGCCTGTTCTAATTTTCCTAGCCGGCCCTCATGTAGCTGTGTTTTGTAAAGAGTCCAGGCTGAGGCCGCAGTATTAGTTCCTAGTATCAGGGTATCAGCTAGATCTCTTCTTTTCCTACTTTTCCCACCCTCTTGGATCCACGACTGCTGCTGCATTAGGCGAATGGCAGCTCCTTTGGAACAATTTGGATATGTGGCTGTAATTTGAAAATGGGTCAGAGGGAGAGAAAACCTAATGGTGCCTAGAGTGGCATTTAACACGGTCCATTTAAATCCAGAGAGCTTAGGTTTTTCTGGAGACTCATACCACAACTGTTGGTCATGTAGTATGATGCCCTGTTTGGCCATGGAGATGTTAACTGAGTGGGAGGGGGTATATTGAATTAGAGTACACGTTATATTTTCGGTAATGGGAACAGTTTCTACGCAAGCAAATAAGAGTGGGGCAGGACATATCTTCTCTGTGAGAATATCAGTTTTTGTAACTCGGGTGACTAGAAAGCACTCTGGTCCTTGCGTGTCCGGGGAGTGGCACAGGCCAGGAACTAATGTAAAATCGACATTGGTTCCCCATCCTGTTATGTACTGTAGGGTCTTATAAGGGGGGCCGGTATAACTGGCGGTAGCGGTTGTGTCTATGTAAGCAAGGTGTTCAGTCCCGAACATATTCCATTCAATCATACGTGCGTATATATGCGACCTTGCATCCAGAAGAATAATTTGGTTGCACAATATGAGAACAGGTCACTAGCAAGGGATGGTATAGGCCATTGCAAAATGGTGGAGGTGGTTGGTAGGAGTTTGATGGGGTTGGGAGTTTGATGAGGGTGAATTGTCGGGGACTGCGGAGTTGGTGCAGGAACAATGGGAGGTGTTGGAGTAGGGGGTATGAGGGAAGGGTGCGGATTATTTAACAATTCGGGAATAGTTATACATGCAGAGGGAACATAAGGTGGTGGGCAAAGGGCTGGAAGGGGAAGAACATAACTCCAATCAACATGACAGTGATAATCCCCACTTTCACCACATCTCCCTCTTTGCCACCAGACAATGCTACACCTTTTATACCACGGCCAGTTTTTGATGTCTTCAACAGTGAGTTTCTTAGGCTGTTTCTTCTTTTCGGTTTCTCGGGACTTCCTGGTTCTTTCCTTTTTCGTGACTGCGACAGTTCGTACGTCACGTGGGGAAGGACTCAGTCTGGACTCAGTCTCTGGTATTGGTGTTGGTGAGGAAGGTGCTGAATTAGTTTTGCAAACAGTTCCTGAGAGTACAAAAGAGTCATAAAGATTTAAAAGGAACAAAAGGAACATCAGGGCAGAGATTAGCCATAGGGAGGGCAGCAACCATTTCCGTATCATGGTGGTTTCTTTAATCTTAGCTCTAGGGTCACTCATCGTAACCTTATACAACCTGCCAGCCCCTGAGGTGATACTTGGGCTGGGTTCCGGGTGTACATGTTGCAGATGATGGTTGAGTTCGCGGAACAAACGGAGCAGTTGTCGGATCTAGTGGTGGAGTCACTTTTTTGCAGTGGGACGTGTGTATCCAATTAGGCAGTCCCCGGCACTTCACTGCAGTATGCGTAGTCAGCAGAACCTGGTATGGACCTTTCCACGTGGGCTCCAAAGTTGACTTTCGCTGGAAAGCTTTGTAGCAGACTCAGTCACCAGGCTCCAGGGGATGGCAAGCGGTCTCTGCTGGATCCGGCAGGGCGCTTTGAACCTGTAAGTGAACAGATCTGACATGACAAATTAGTGCCTTGCAATATTCTAATATTGTCTCATCACATAATTGCAAGTCCACAGCCTTAAGGTTTAAAGGCGGCGTTACAGGCGTTCTCATTGGTCTCGCCATGAGAATCTCGTGGGGGGGACAATCCATGTTTGCGCATAGGGGTGTTTCTCATTTGCATTAACACCAAGGGTAATGCATCTGGCCATTTAAGGCCCGTTTCTGCACACAATTTTGCCAATTTATTTTTCAGATCCCCATTCTTATGTTCCACCACCCCAGCACTCTGGGGGTGGTGTGCACAGTGTAGATGTTGTTCTATTTGGAGGGCTTTACAGATGTGTTTTGTAAACTGGCCAGTAAAATGGGTACCTCTATCACTATTTATGGAGGCGGAAGTCCAAAGCGGGGAATGAAATCTTTCAGTAGTTTCTTAGCAACGGTTATTGAATCTGCCTTTGCACAGGGATACGCTTCTACCCAACCCGAGTACATAAAAACACATACTAACACATATTCATATGAACAACATTTGGGCAAGCTCATAAAGTCTAGTTGGATATTTACAAAAGGTCCCCATGGCGGCGGATGCGCCGCCTGGGTGGTACGAACTGGTTGTCCACTGTTGTATGCTAGACAAATAGAACAGGAGCGACAATACTGCTGGGCTATGCTCGTAAAATTTGGAGCATACCAATATTTCGCTACAGATGCAATCATTCCTTCCTTTCCTACGTGAGCCAGCCCATGGGCTAGACGGGCAAGGTGAGGGAGTAAGGCCAGGGGCGCTACCAGGCGACCGTCTGGTGCACGCCAAGGCATCATCCAGCTGCTTGAAGCAACCGGTCTGTCTCCAGTGGTTTTTCTTCTCCTCCGGTGCCGATTCCTGCGTAAGCGATAGATCTTGTAGGGAATCGACGGGAGAAGAAGGTTGAGACATACAAAGAGCAATTATTTCGGTAGGAGCCGGAGACCCGGAAAGGGCCGCCTGCCTGGCAGCAGCATCCGCCAGGGCATTTCCTCGAGTAACATCGTCTTGGGGTTTCTGATGAGCAGGACACAACTACAGCAATGGCGGAAGGCAACTGCAGAGCAGACAAAAGAGCATTGACATAGGAGCCATGACTGATGGGAGCTCCGGTAGAGATGAGAAAAACCCTATATTTCCACAGTTGCCCATAATCATGTACTACTCCAAAGGCATATCTAGAATCAGTACAAATGGTGACAGACACACCGGTTGCCAAGCAACAAGCTCTAGTAAGGGCGAACAGTTCAGCAACTTGGGCTGACCTCACTGAGGGAAGGGAAAAAGCTTCTATAATGCTTTGTTGATCACACACAGCATAGCCTGCTACTAGCTGGCCTTCTGCATTCCTTAGACAGGAACCATCTACAAAATAAATCAGCTCTGGGTTTTGCAGGGGAATATCCTGCAGATCAGGTCTAGGAGCAGATAATTCAGCAGTTACAGATAAGCAATCATGAGGTTCCCCATCGGTTGCCGTAGGGAGAAGGGAAGCAGGATTAAGTACTGGACACCTAATTAGAGTAACATTTGCAGCATTTAAAAGAAGCATTTCGTACTTTGTAAGCCGAGAGTTAGAAAGGTGCTGAGTTTTACTTTTGGTTAGAAGGGCTGTAACAGCATGGGGAACTGCTACAGTCAAAGGACTGCCTAAGACAAGTGAAGCAGAAGCTTCAACTAACACTGCGGCAGCAGCTACCGACCGAAGGCACAGGGGTAATGCTGCAGCCACCGGATCCAAGGAAGAGCTAAAATAAGCGATGGGTCTATTTTTCTCCCCGTGGGATTGTGTAAGGACGCCTTGGGCTGAACCCTCCTTTTCGTGGCAAAACAGAGTAAAAGGTTTTTTATAATCCGGGAGACCTAAAGCAGGCGCTTTAGCTAAGGCACTTTTGACTTGTTGGAATACTTCCTCTGCGTCCTTGGGCCAAGGAATGGGATCCGTGACCTTACTGAGGGTTAAATCTTGTAAGGGCCGCACAGGAGAGGCATATCCGGGGATCCATTGCATGCAATAGCCTGCCATGCCTAGGAACCCCCTTAATTGCTTTTTTGTGATTGGCTTTGGAATCTATTGAATAGCTTGAATTCGTGAGGAAGACAGGCCACGCTTTCCAGCGGAAATATCATGACCGAGATAGTGAACCACAGGGAGACAGAGTTGCAATTTTGTCTTAGAAGCTTTATGGCCTTTCTGAGCCAACGCCTGAAGCAGAACTAACGTATCGGTTTTAGAGGCTTCTAGAGAATCAGATGCTAGTAATAAATCATCAACATATTGGATTAAAACAGATCCCTTAGGGAACTGGATGTCATCCAGATCCTTCTTTAGGATTTGAGAGAAAATAGTGGGTGAGTCAGTATATCCCTGGGGCAATCTGGTCCAGGTATACTGGGCACTCTGATAAGTGAAGGCAAAGAGAAACTGGCTGTCTACTGTGAATCGGGATGGAAAAGAAAGCTGAACATAAGTCTACTACAGAGAAATATTGTGCAGTCGGGGGTATACAAGAGAGAATGGTAGAGGGATTGGGGACCACCCGGAAGGTTGGAAGGACAGCAGCATTAATGGCGTGCAGATCCTGTACTAATCGCCAGGTATTCTTCCGGGTTTTCGCACAGGTAATATCGGCGAATTACATTCACTTACTGTCGGTACAATGACTCCTTGGTCGAGTAAGGCAGAAATCACTGGACGAATTCTCTCTTCCGCTTGCTGGGAGAGGGGATATTGTCGAATTTTGGGAAGGGGGTTTTCTGGATTCAGCCGAATTTTAACAGGTTGAGCAGAGCTAATGCGCCCTACTTGATTGGCATGTTCGGCCCACAGCGTAGGGGAAACCTGAGCCAGCAGTTCCTGTTGCAATGAGGAAGGGCTGGGGTCAGTCTCCCTGTCTGGGGCATGTTCTGCTTGTAAGAGAGCTAACACTTCATTGTGTGCCGGATCGGGCACTTCCAGGAAGACCTCGTCAGGGGAGCAAAAGATAGTACAATTTAATTTGCAGAGCAGATTTTGCCTAAGAGATTAACTGGGGAACAAGGGCTGAGAAGGAAAGCATGGTCAGCGGAGAGGGGACCAATGGAGATTGACAAATGAGAAGAAACAGGGTGGGGAATAGGGGTGTTTCCCACACCTATAGCGGTGACTACATCAAAGGAGAGGGGCACAGCGGGGAACTCCTGTGCTCTAAGAGTAGATCTAGAGGCTCCCGTATCAATCAGGCAGGGAGTGGGAACACCGTTAATTAAACAAGAAACTGTTGGACCAGTTTCGTCCACTGAGATAAGAGGGGCAACGATGACATTATTAGTCTCCAGGCATACCTAATAATTAAGGGGTGGAGGGGGTAGAGCGGGGAAAGATTGAGCAACAAAAAGTTGTCCTGCGGTTCCCCCCATACCCGGGTTGGGTCTAGGGGGGCGTGTGGGGCAATCCTTTATAAGGTGTCCTTCTTTTTTGCAATATCTGCAATAGACATTTCCCAACTGTGGGCAATTTGCTCTCCAGTGCCCCTCCTGTCCACATAGGAAGCAGGCTGTTTGATTGGGAACGGTTGAAGGGTTACTGCCAGTCGGGGGCTGGATCCCAGCTACCGGTGGCGGTCGCTTCCGTCTAGGTCCTTTTGCACTAGTATCCTGCATAGTTTGTATTTGCAGGGCCATAAGCTTAGATTCTGTCTCGTCCTTTTTTCTTTCTAATTGTCGATAAAAATGCTGGGCCGCATTCTATATTCTTACCCTCCCAATCCACTACATTAAACCTTAACTGTTCTCCCACCTTAGGCAAGAGTCCTTGCACAAAGGCAGCCACTACTGCTTGTCTAGCTGTTTGCTCTGCATCGTCAATCCCCGAACACCTTTCAAAGACTTTCTTAATGCGCTCCATATAATCAGCTGGATTTTCTCCCTTATTTTGCTTACAGGCATTTATTTTTGCCCAATCTGTTTTCCTGGGGCAGACAGTAAGGACCGCCCTGAGCAGGGCCTCCCGTCTCAATACTAACTCATCCTCTGGGTGATGACGGGCATCGGTAGGCCAGCTGGCCTCCTCATAGAGGCATGTAAGAGTTTCCCTGGGCACTATAGCTGTTAAAAGCTGGTCCATATCTGCCCAAGAAGGGTTATAGCATCATACTATCATGCCTAGTTGTTCCTGGAATTTAACGAGGTCCTCCAGAATCTTTGGGAATTTTTCTATCAGGTTATATAAATCGCCTGGTGACCAAGGGGCGTGTACCAACCCTGTTGGACCTGGTAATTGCCGAAGAGGGAAAGCGCTTACGCTTTTCCCTGGTCCAATTTTTTCAGTCTGTTGTAGTAGAGATTTAAAACAAGTACAGTGGGCTATAGAGTCAGGGGTTGTGTCAGGACTTTCTAAGATGGCCTGATATCGGGGTGATATTAACATTTTCTTAAGCTCAGATATGCCATCGGATAAACGGCGTATCGGTGACTGAGGTGATGAAAGTTCAGTTTCCCAGTCGACCTCTTTGTCCCCCACCTTTTTCTGCCATTCAGCTATCAATTTCTCTGCTCTAGACACCAATTCATTGAACTCTTCTTTCCATTCGGGCGTTAGAACGGGTTCAGGGGTAGGTTTCAGGGTTATAGGTGGAGGAGTTGAGGATGTGGACCCACCAGAACTAGAACTCGGGAAATGTTCAGAACCAGTGCCAGTGGATCTTGATCCCGATCCAGCCCCCAACCTGGATCCTGATGAGGATTCCCTTTCTGCGGGGTTATACGGTGGAGGACAGGTGACTGGCCAGTGTCGGCTCTCTATGAACAGATCAATCAGTTCATCAGAGGAGGGAGCGGAGACTGGTTTCCCTGGCTGTGGGGCCGGGGCGGTTGGGCAGGTCTTAGATGGGCAGAGGGGAACTAAAAGGTGGCTCAATGAACTGTGAGCACTGGCCACTTTCTCTCGTGCATCTTTAAGCTGGGTTTTTATTTTTCTTGGGTATCCTTAAGACCTCTGACTTGGGAGTCCTGGAGGCGCTTTTCCATCTCATCGTGCCACTCAAAATACGCATCAAATTGTCCCTGACTTACTTTATTGGCCAGGAGGGCATCCCGGAGGTGCACGATCCTGTCAAGATCAAAACTGCCCTCCAAGAGGAACTGCAATTTCGGGTCGTCCCTGGTATACCAATTCCATTTCTGTAAATATTTACACATCGATGGGCCACGGTGCACATACATGTAAGCAGCAGGAGTGCCTTTTGGCTGGCTAGGAATCCCTTTGGACTGGCCCGCCCCCATTTTTCCCTCGGCAAGACACACAACAAAAAAGACAGAGACGAGTCTACACGCTTGCACCCCGGCTGTAGAGCCACTCACCAAGGCCTGCCAGCTGGGGAAGCTTCTCAGTCCTTTCAAACTCAACTGTGGGGCTTGCTTTCGAGGCACTCCCGGTCACGAGCTTTTGCTTAGCGAGAGGCTCAGGGCGTCTTCCCACAGTTGTCACTCACTCCGGCCGCTCGGCCTTTTCACACAAGCACACAGCACTCTCAAGACAACTTTAAGTCTCAGACTTGGTCAGCGGCAGGTATTCACCGAGACCCTTAGTTGATTACAACTTCGGTTTCCAATAAATCATTAAAAGGAAAAACAAGATTACCCCTCCCAAGAACAAGAGCAATCCCTGGGGTTGCTCCAAGTCCCAATAATTGTCAAGGATGGCCCAGGCACTAGTGGAGTTACTGAAGTTAGTGACATTACTCATTGGCTGTTACTTGCTTATGCGGGCCTTCCCCGGGGAGCCGGCTCTCGGGACAGGACAGGAGACCCCAGATCAACACTTGGACATGCAGTCTGGATCACGGGTGAACCGGGACGGGAACCTTAGAAAGGATGTCAGGTCTGTCTGATGATCAACAGTTCGGAGCCAGCTTGTGACTTATCCCAAACCAGAGCCCACGGCCCAGTCCATCGCCAAACCCCATAGAGATTTCAAAAGGTCTCTTACCTGGTGAGCCCGGGGTTGGGACGGGCTGCCCGAGGGTCTTCTGGTCCAGGAAAGCCCCCTTGTGGCATCCGAGTCACGGCACCAGTTGTCGGGGAAAAAGACCACCACTTTGTCAATTGATCAGACAGCCTGAGGCTCCTTTTATTGAGAAATCATCAATACATGCGTGCACACACGGAGAGACAGCGTGTCCCCTAGCAAGGGTTAAGCCGCTCTCCCGAACTGATTTTTGCCACAGCTTATAAAGCGTGAAACTGCAAATTATCATATTTGCTTACACATAAATCATAACCTTATTTGGCAATCATATGACATACTTTGCCGAAGAGCAATTAACATTATCCTTATATGGTAGGTATAACATATATAAAATTGCAAGCTCTTATCTTTTACTTTCTTAAGGATGTTTACATGACTGTCAGAAGACCCTGACATCAGTTACACTACTTGTGGTCTAGCTGACCTGCCTCGTAAGGCCCCTTGGGACTCAGTGTCCGGTGTTCGGTTCCCGATTCTGGCCAGCTGTTGCTATGCTGATACTTGGATTATTTATGCTAATGCAGGCCTTTTAGAATGTTACTGTAGGGCAGTGGTGAGCTGGTTCTTAGGGGAATTTTTCCCTTATGCTAGCAGCATGATCATGGTTTGTGTATAATGAAACTGCCTTCTGGGAGTGCAGTTCCGCAGTAGTTATGTTAGCAACTTATTTCTTATGTGTTAGTACTTTAGGCCTATGGTCTTATGATTTAGTATATGCGGATTAGATCTGTTATAAGAAGGGAGAGTAAATTTCCCTGTCAATGACAAACCCTTAACTATCTGTTTATGACACGCCCCCCGAATCTCAGACAGTGTTGAACCACACTGGCGGTGATTTCTTCCTAGAACTTTAGAATAAACAGATTAATAAAATACATACACCTTTACATATGCTAATAATTATATAAAACTACAAGATTTTTCACATTTTAAGGACAATTTTAACCAGTTAACTCTGGGAAACTTTCACGGGAGAGTGCATCAGCTACTTTGTTAGAAGCTCCTGAAATGTGTTGAATTTCAAAATCAAAATGTAAGAGATCTAAACTCCATTGAAGAAAATTTTTGTTGTTTCCCTTGGCAGCATGAAGCCACTTTAGCGCAGCATGGTCAGTTTGTAGCTGGAAACGCTGTCCCCAAACATATGGGCGTAGCTTTTCCAGGGCATACACAATGGTGTAGCATTCTTTTTCACTGATTGACCAGTGGCTTTCCCTCTCAGACAGTTTCTTGCTAAGAAACACAACAGGATGGAATTCTTGATCCGGTCCTTTCTGCATTAAAACTGCTCCAACACCATGCTCAGACGCATCTGTGATTACTAGGAATGGTTTGCCAAAGTCTGGGGCCCTTAGCACAGGGTCAGACATGAGTGTCTCCTTAAGCTGGGTAAAGGCCTTCTGACACTCATCAGTCCCCTTAATTGCATTTGGCTGTGTCTTTCTGGTCAGGTCGGTCAATGGGGCAGCGATTTGGCTGTAGTGTGGTACAAATTGCCTGTAATATCTGGCCAAACCTAAGAAGGATTGGACCTGTTTCTTTGACCTTGGCACAGGCCACTTTTGGATAGCATCTGTCTTGGCCTGTAGGGGATTTACTGTTCCTTGACCTACCTGGTGCCCCAGGTAAGTCATTCTCTTTTGGCCTATTTGACACTTTTTAGCCTTAAAAGTTAGTCCTGCCTGCCTGATGCACTTGAAGATTTTTTCCAGGTGCTCCAGATTTTCTGCCCATGAATCAGAAAAAATGGTCACATCATCAAGGTAGGCAACTGCAGATTCTCCCAATCCTGCTAGGAAACCATCTACAAGTCTTTGGAAGGTGGCGGGTGCATTTCGCACCCTGAAAGGAAGCACATTAAATTCATAAACCCCTGCATGGGTGGTGAAGGCTGACCTTTCCTTGGCGGGTTCATCTAGCAGTACTTACCAGGACCCCTTGGTTAAGTCTAATGTAGAGATAAACTGGGCACGTCCCAATTTCTCCAATAACTCATCAGAGCGTGGCATTGGATAGTTGTCGGGATGAGTTACAGCATTTAGCTTACGGTAGTCCATACAAAAGCATATTTCCCCATCTGGTTTAGGAACTAGAACCATTGGAGATGCCCATGCACTGTTAGAGGGGCGGATTATACCCATCTGTAGCATGCTTTGGATCTCCCATTCTATAGCAGCTTGGGCATGAGGAGACACCTGGTAGGGTGGGGTTCTAATTGAGTGAGCATTATCTGTGTCAATGGAGTGGTATGCCGTTCAGTCCATCCTGGGGTGGCTGAGAACATTGGCACAAAGCTAGTGCACAGCTCCTTGATCTTCTGTTGCTGCAGACGTCCAAGGATCGGGGAGAGATTCACCTCTTTCACGCCACCGTCACTTTTTCCTTCGTAGTAGACACCTTCAGACCACTCAGCGTCATCTCCTCCCTGGGCTGTAAACTGACAAACCTTTAATTCGCTGGAATAAAAGGGCTTTAGAGAATTAACATGGTACACTTTAGGCTTTAGGGTTGAGGTGGGGAATGCTATGAGATAGTTAACAGCTCCCAGGCGCTCTTGGACCGTGAATGGCGCTTCCCATAATGCTTCCATCTTATGGGCCTGTAGCGCCTTTAAGACCATAACCTGGTCTCCTACTTTGAAGGAACGCTCTCTGGTATGTTTATCATACCAGGCCTTTTGCTCTTCCTGAGCATCCTTTAGGTTTTCTTTAGCAAGAGCTAAAGAGTGTCGGAGGGTGCTTTGTAGGTTCCTTACAAAGTCTAGATTGTTAGTTCCTGAAGATGGCATAAACTCCTCCCATTGCTGCTTCACCAACTGTAATGGACCCTTAACCTCGTGACCATACACAAGTTCGAATGGTGAAAACCCTAAACTGGGATGTGGTACAGCCCTGTAGGCAAAAAGCAACTGCTGCAACACTAGATCCCAATCATTGGAGTGTTCATTTATGAATTTACGTATCATGGCCCCCAAAGTTCCATTAAACCTCTTCACCAGGCCATTGGTTCGATGGTGGTAAGGGATGGCAACCAAGTGATTCACCCCATGAGCTTCCCAGAGGTTTTTTATTGTCCCTGCCAGGAAGTTAGTTCCTGAATCTGTAAGGATGTTGAAAGGCCAACATACCCTGGCAAAAATGTCTGCTAAGGCCTGGCACACACTGGTAGCCCTGGTGTTGCTTAGAGCTACTGCTTCCTGCCATTGGGTAGCAAAATCCATGAAAGTCAGTATGTACTGCTTTCCTCTGGGGGTCTTCTTTGGGAAAAGACCCAGAATATCCACAGCTACTTGCTGAAATGGGACCTCAATTATGGGGAGTGGCTGGAGAGGGGCTTTGACCTGGTTTTGGGGCTTCCCACTCATTGGCACACCTCACAAGACCGGACATAATTAGCAACGTCCTTGCCCATCCCCTCCCAGTGGAAGGACTTCCCCAACCTGTCTTTGGTTCTGTTCACCCCAGAATGGCCACTGGGATGATCATGAGCTAAGCTTAAGAGCTTCCCCCGGTACTTAGTTGGAACTACCAACTGTCTTTGAGGGCACCAGTCTTCCTGGTGTCCACCAGAAAGAGTCTCCTTGTATAAAAGTCCTTGTTCTACAACAAACCAGGATCGGTTAGAAGAGCTGAGAGGCAGTGGGGTGCTCCATGCCACCACCCAAGCTTTCTGAAGGCTGTCATCTGCTTCCTGCTCAGCCTGGAACTGTTCCCTTGATGCTGGAGACATCAGTTCCTCCTTAGACTGTGGACTTAGGCTTGGTTCCTCTGGAAGCTATGTAGGTGATGGGATTGTTTTCGTTGATTGTGAACCACTCTTTGCTGGTGCACTATGTGATATTTCAGGCTCTGGCTGAGCCTCTTGGGTATGGTTGTCTGCTGCCTCTGCCAGTTCAGGCCCGCTGGTGCCCTCTGGTGTTGGAGTTGTAGATGGGTTTGCAAGTGCTGGAGTCAGTGCTGGCAACAGTTCTGGTGCTGGTTGCTTTGCCAGTTCCGGTTCTGGGACTGGATTCACTATGGCTGTTGCAGTCATTGGCAGGGGATCAGGGTCCACCACCTCTGTCTGGGTCTCTGGTAACACAGACGGGGCCCTGGTAGACGGCTCAGGAACAGGAATGGGTCTGGAAGATTGCTTGGCCTGGCTGCGTGTGACCATTCCCACCCTCTTGGCCAGCTCCACCTGGTTGGCCAAGTCTTCCCCCAGTAGCATGGGGATGGGATAATTGTGATAGACTGCAAAAGTCCACATTCCTGACCAGCCTTTTTACTGGAAAGGAAACTCAGATGTAGGCAAGTTTAAAGATTTTGAGATGAATGGGTGAATTGTCACTTGGGCCTCTGGGCTGATGAATTGGGGATCCACTAAGGATTGGTGGATAGCTGACACTTGTGCCCCAGTGTCTCTCCACACAATAACCTTCTTTCTGCCCACTCTCAAGGTTTGCCTTCGCTCTGAGGGTATTTGAGAGGCATCTGGGCCTGGGGATCTTTGGTGTGATTGTGGTGTAATGAACCGTAATCTGTTGGAGTTCTTGGGGCAGTGGGCCTTTATATGTCCCAGTTCATTACATTTAAAACATCACCTAGCTGACTGGTCACTAGGCCGAGGTGGGATGCTGGAGATTGGTGAGGTGGGACAATAAGGTGTCTGGGGCTTTCCTTGTATTGTAGGTGGGACCTTGGGTTGCCCCCGGTGATAGGGTTTGGTTTCGGTTTGTCCCCTCTGATATTCACTCCAATTGCTAGTAATTTTTTTCTTTTCTGCCACTTTCACCCATTTGGCTCCAGTCTCCCCCACCTCGGTTACAGTTTTGGGCTTCCCATCTAGGTTGTACCTTTCTATTTCCTCAGGAACACCCTCTAAGAACTGCTCCATTTGCATTACGAAAGACATAGCTTCCACAGATTCAGCACTTGCTCCTGATATCCAGGCATCTCAATTCTTTCCAATGTGGTAGGCGTGTCGGGTAAATGACACATCTGGATTCCACCTTAGGGCTCTGAACCACCAACGGGCATGCTCAGTGTTAGCCCCATTCTGATTCTGGCCTTGGTTTGAAAAAGTTTATAATAGTTCATGCGTTCCTTAGGCATTTCAGCCGCCACCTCTGCTAAGGGTCCATTGCGTTGTGGCCTCAGCTCTGTCATGAACTGGTCTGTAAAGATGCTGTACCCAAGGCAGGCCCTTTCGAAATTTTCTAAGAAGGCCTCAGTATCATCACTTACCTTATAGGTGGGCAATTTTCTGGGATGGGAAACAGTATATGGAGAAGGGTTGTTAGGGTTGGCTGGTACATTCTGCTTAGCCCTTGCTAATTCCAGCTCGTGCTTTCTCTCTCTCTTTCCCTCTCCTCCATCTCTTTTTCTCTCGCCTCCTTCTCTTTTTGTTTCTCCTCCATAGCTCTTTTGTGGGCAGCCTCAGCCCTGGCCATCTATCTGTCATGTTCCTTTCGGCTCTCCTCAGCCTGGAGTTTGGCTAATTCTAGCTGTTGTTTTTTTTCCTTTGCCTGACATTTTCCCCCTGGTCTACCTTAGCTATCTGAGGGGGTGGAAAACAGCTTGGAATCTTTGGTTACTGTAATGTGACTCTTTAGAAAAAAAACAAGTAAAACAGGTTTTTATTACTTGCCTTGGCAATATGTTAATGACCCTCCAGTGATCACAGCTGGAGCTTCCCTTCTAACAAAAAGCCCTTTGTTAGAATCTCTTATCTGTTTGCCTTCAGGATATTTCTCCTTCACTGCTTCCCCAGCATCTCAAAGGAGGGAAAAAAAATCTGGCTTTTGGTTCCTAAAAAATCCCTCACCTCTGCTCACCATGTCAAGGTTCCTTCCCCACTCTGAACTTTAGGGTACAGATGTGGGGACCTGCATGGACACTTCTAAGCTTAATTACCAGTTTAGATCTGATTTAGCTGCCACCACTCACAAGCACTACTTTTCTTCCCTGGTTAGTCTTGAGAGACTTCACCAATTTCCTGGTGAACACAGATCCAAACCCCTTGGATCTTGAAACAAGGAGAAATTTACCATCCTCTCCCCTTTCTCCTACCAACTCCTGGTGGATCCAGATCCAACCCCCTTGGATCTAAAACCAAGGAAAAAATCGATCAGGTATTTAAAAAGAAGGCTTTTAATTAAAGAAAAGAAAGGTAAAAGAAAATCCTCAGGGAGAGATTAGCATATCAGCTACTCTCACAGACAACAGATTCAAAACACAAAGAATGTTCCCCTGGGCAAAAGTCTTAATACACACAAGAATACCCAAATTTGATAATGCCCTTAAATGGTACCAAGACAAGTTACAAAGAAAATAGACATAAACTTATTTATCCCTTTCTAAAATTTACTACTCTGATAAGAGGCTGGTTCCTGGATCTTTTTCACTCTGGCTGAAACTGAGACTCTAAACAAAGGAAAACTTCCCTCCTTCCTTTTGAAACATCTTGTTCCTCCATTGTTTCCTCTGGTCAGGTGTCAGCTAGGCTAGGTGAACTTCTTAACTCTTTATAGGTAAAAGAGGCATTAACCCTAAACTATCTGTTTATGACACCAAGTAAACAATGCTAATTTTCCAGAAAGAGCATTCAAGCTTCCAGACTGAATAAAACATATTGGGGTTAGGGAGACTCAAGGAAAAACAATGTTACCCACACACAAATTAGGATATTTAAAACTATGCTTTCCATGATTATCATTATTGGCCACTTGTACATACATACATAGCATGCTGTTGAACATGTGCCATGCTAATCACAGTACAGTTTAAATTCTGTCTCCATCTCTGTGGGCATGGAAAGACCTAAAGATGACAGAATGCTCTTGCATATAGAAGAGCGTAAAGAAGCTTGCAAAAGAGGAGTTACCCCTTATTGTTAGCTTCAGAACTGGTCTACTCAAAGGTTGCAACTGAAGTTCTGTGCAAGATGAGTTTGGAGGGAGGGCAGGGCCAAAACTAACGATGGGGCTGGTAGATCTGTAAATACACAGATACATTGGTAATTACTCTCAATAAATGGAGAGGGAGCACACTGGCCTCAGATACCACTACTGCCCTGACACTGTTGTGTCAGCCATGGAGCAGCTCCACTCATATTTTGCAGCTTGGGGAGAGGACCTTCCTTCCTGCGAGAAGTGCCTCAGGCCAAGGGATGTGCTGGCCACGGCTTCCCGCCTCCCGCATTTGCCTGGGATTGTGAACCGCGGCCAGTGGGAACCTCAATAGGCCAAACCTGCCAGTGCAGCAGGTAAACCCGGCCCGCCAGGGTGCTTACCCTGGCGAGCCGCATGCCAGAGGTTGCCGACCCCTGAATTAAGGTGAAATTCATCTGGTTAAGGGCTTAAGTGAGATGTGAGCCATGAAACGTTATAGAGAAAAATTCACTCCATATAAACATAAACTGTATATGCCAGTATATACCAGTTCCTTCTAGATCAGTGGTTCTCAAACTTTTGTATTGGTGACCCCTTTCACATAGCAAGCCTCTGAGTGCGAAATTTAAAACATCTTTAAATATATATGTCATAACATTTTTTCCCAGATCTGGACCTTAGCGTCCAAAATATGAGTGTTAGCATGAAAACCTCCAAGCTTAGTTACCAGCTTGGACCTGGTAATTGCTGCCACCAGCTAGGAATTATACAGTGCCTAGCTCACTGTGGTCTCCCCAAAAACCTTCCCAGGGGATCCCAAGACTCAGATGCCTTGAGTCTTACAACAAAGGGAAATAACCCCCTCCCCTTGTTTCCTTGTTACTTCCTTCCAGGCTCCCCTCCCTGGACGACCCTAGGAGATTCCCTGCTTCCAGTCCTGGAAACACAAGTACTGAGAGATCTAATCTCTATTCCCCCTCACCCAGGGGGTATGCAAAGTCAGGCTTAGTAAATCTAACACAAAGAGATTTTCCCCCTGACTTCTTCCTCCCACCAATTCCCTGGTGAGCTGCAGACTCAGTTCCCTGGAGTCCCCACTAAAGAAAAAACTCCAACAGGTCTTAAAAAGAAAGCTTTATATAAAAAGAATGAAAAAAGGACATAAAAGGATCTCTGTATTAAGGTGACAATATACAGGATCAATTGCTTAAAGGAAAAAAATGAATAAACAGCCTTATCCAAAAGGAATACAATTTAACACATTCCAGCAACTACACACATGTAAATACAAAAGAAAACAATATAAACCTATTGTCTTACTATCCTTGTACTTACAACTTGGAAACAGAAGATTAGAAAGCCAGGAGATAGAAAGATCACTCTCAGAGCCAAGAAAAGAACAGACCCAAGACAAAGGACTCACACCCAAAAACTTCCCTCCACCCAGATTTGAAAAAGTCTTGTTTCCTGATTGGTCCTCTGGTGTTTCAGGTTACTGTTGTTACCCCTTTACAGGTAAAAGAACATTAACCCTTAGCTATCTGTTTATGACAATATATAACACCATTATAAATGCAGGAGGCAAAGCGGGTTTGAAGTGGAGGCTGACAGCTCATGACCCCCCATGTAATAACCTTGTGACCCCCTGAGAGGTCCCAACCCCCAGTTTGAGAACCCCTGTTCTAGATAACCAACACTTAAGCATTAGTTCAAAAAGTTATCCCAAAACTGCACTCTTCAACATGCATTCATTTTTTTTTACTATAATACCATCAATATTAATGATTGAATAGGTGCCATTCGCATTGATTATGGGGCCCAATATACATTCTTTAAATTTTAATTGTTGACAGCTCATTCCATTCTGTCAAATTTCTTGACACACTGTGATGAAGCTACTAGGGGGAATACTTTCTTTTGATACAACACCTACTTTCTATTTGGATAGCAGGATTCTGATCCAAATTTGAATAGTGAATAGCAGCAGTGGGTGAACTAACATATCTGCAGTGTTAATGAAGCCGCAAATGCTGAAAATCTATCTGACTATTTTTTATAAAATAGTTCAGCATGTCTCTATCAACTATTTTTAAAATTTTGCTTTACTATATATTTCTGCATCAGGTTAGTGCCCTTGAGAAAAACATCTCATTGACAGATGTCCTCAGGGAGGAAAGACATTTAAATCACAGTCTTAAATATAATACTGTCAACACTGTTTATAACAAGAGTGTTTGAGAAACTTGTAACTAGCACAAAGCTTGATACATTGCTTCTTACTGCTCTGCATTTTGGATTGGATCTCTTCTATGGAGCTACAAGAAAAACCTAAACAAAAACATTAAAGTGGAGTAGTGGAATGAATAAAAGTTATCCCTTTGTAGCACACATAAGAACATAAGAACGGCCGTACTGGGTCAGACCAAAGGTCCATCTAGCCCAGTATCTGTCTACCGACAGTGGCCAATGCCAGGTGCCCCAGAGGGAGTGAAGCTAACAAGCAATGATCAAGTGATCTCTCTCCTGCCATCCATCTCCATCCTTTGATGAACAGAGACTAGGGACACTATTCTTTACCCTTCCTGGCTAATAGCCTTTTATGGACTTCCACCATGAATTTATCCAGTTCCCTTTTAAACATTGTTATAGTCCCAGCCTTCACAACCTCCTCAGGTAAGGAGTTCCACAAGTTGACTGTGCACTGTGTGAAGAAGAATTTCCTTTTATTTGTTTTAAACCTGTACCTATTAATTTCATTTGGTGACCCCTAGTTCTTGTATTATGGGAATAAGTAAATAACTTTTCCTTATCTACTTTCTCCACATCACTCATGATTTTATATATCTCTATCATATCCCCCCTTAGTCTCCTCTTTTCCGAGCTGAAAAGACCTAGCCTCTTTAATCTTTCCTCATATGGGACCCTCTCCAAACCCCTATTCATTTTAGTTGCCCTTTTCTGAACCTTTTTTAGTGCTAGAATATCTTTTTTGAGGTGAGGAGACCACATCTGTACACAGTATTCGAGATGTGGATGTACCATGGATTTATATAAGGGCAATAATATATTCTCAGTCTTATTCTTTATCCCCTTTTTAATGATTCCTAACATCCTGTTTGCTTTTTTACCGCCTCTGCGCACTGCATGGACATCTTCAGAGAACTATCCACGATGATCCCAAGATCTTTTTCCTGACTTCTTGTAGCTACATTAGCCCACATCATATTGTATGTATAGTTCGGGTTATTTTTTCCAATGTGCATTACTTTACATTTATCCACATTAAATTTCATTTGCCATTTTATTGCCCAATCACTTAGTTTTGTGAGATCTTTTTGAAGTTCTTCACAATCTGCTTTATTCTTAAACTACACCAAACTGTAGTTTCATTCAGGAAACAATAGTTTGTTCACCCCATCAGAATTGCATAATGAAATTATAGCTTTAAAACACCTTTTGTGGTACATTATTTAATATGACAGAGTGGGTGAAATCCAGGCCCCATTCAAGTCAATGGGACTTGTCACTGATGTTAGTGAGGCCAGGAGTTTGCACACTGCTTATCAAACCTTCAGTCTGCTTGACTTCCTCTTTTCAACATTCAGAGTCTTAAGTTCCTCTCTCGTGTCTTCTACCTTCCTCCCTCATCTTACATCTTTTAGGTTCTCGTCTCTGGCCTGCCATTAGTGTTTCATTTTTAAAGCAACTGCCATTCTATAAAGTAGATATGTTTTTAGTTTTTGTTTTGTTTACTCTGGACTTTCCTGGTGTCACACTCGGATGATACAGAGCTTGGGGGAATACCTCAAACATTAATATTGCTCGCATAAGTATTTAATTAACACATTTATTTGTTTGTGTTTTAGGCCACTTTTTTGTTTGCTCTCCATGAATATTCCAGCAAAGGGTCAGATTCTGATCTCACTTACCCTGGTATACATCAGGAGAAACTTGAAACATGAATTGAGTTTAACTGGTGTAATTCAGAGGAGAATTAGGCACAACAAGTTAAACAGCATGTTTATTTATTGAAACAGAAAATGTTAAGTGTACATTATTGTGCATGCATGTAGAATCATAGAATATCAGGGCTGGAAGGGACCTCAGGAGGCCATTGAGTCCAACCCCTGCTCAAAGCAGGACCAATCCTCAGATAGATTTTTGCACCAGATCCCCAAATGGCCCTCTCAAGAATGACACTCCTAACCCTGGGTTTAGGAGGCCAATGCACAAACCACAGAGCAATCCCTCCCCCTCAATGTAAAATTAATTGTGAATGTTTAAGCACATTTGTTCATATGGATTCTTGATTCAATGAGTTGTGCTCACATAAAAATACAGTAAAATAGCTCTTAATGTGGTATATAAGAAAACGTGTGCTTGCTTCAACCCTTTTAATTCAGGAATTGCAAGTTACAGTGATGGACTCTGAGACTGAGGAGGGCAGGTGAGGTTTGTACTCAGTGGTGCAAGTAGGAATTATTTCTTGCTGGTATTGCACTCATGGGAGGAACACAGGGGGGAATGTGACCTCCCCATATGATACTCTATTTGACTTCTCCCCGTCCCTCCTCCCCCAGCCCCAACTCTCTCCCCGTCCCTCCCGTCTACAATTACCTGTCTACAATTTTACAACTGCATCCGTTAAACAGATGCAGTTGTAAAATGATGGTGTGACCTGTACTTTCAGGTGTCACTGAGAACTTCTTAAATAAAGGAAGGATAGGAAGGACAATCACCCCATTTTACCTATCATTGCCTCCCTTATGTCGAAACTCAGCTTCTGCCAGCTTGCTTTTATCTAAGTATTGCTCTCCACCAGACTGTAGGAAAGCAAAGATCCTGCGCCTTCTAGGTTTGATGGAAAAGAGACATAGAACTGTGTGTGCCATGTACATCTTGATAGAACTACAGCCCGGATTATTTTATTATTTTCATCAGCATGACATACAGAAGGGGCTGTTAGAAGGCTTTCCCTTCACCCTCTCCCCTGGTTCTTGTCACACAGACAGAAAGCAGAAGACCAGAAGTCCGAAGTGCAGGCAATTTGGTGTTTATTGGGGTTAGTTCAAAGCAAGCATCTCCATAGCTCTAAATTGGGGCAGAGCCTGTTTCCCAGTGTTCCGTTCCCAAATCTGACATCACAGAATCTTTATCCCGTGTCCCTTTTCTCGGCTCTGATAACGCAGAGCCTTGCCTGTGTCCCTAATCCCGCTTCCTAGCTGGCCCAAATATACCTGAAGTGCCCGCCTCAGTCCCACCCCTTACAACTTGTGATTATCTTTCATTTTGGAGGTCATGACTTGGTTTCTTTGTCTCACTCCTTTTGTACCCCATGGGAGAATGAGGAGTGAGGAGTACTCCAATCAGAGGCAGGCATTTCTCTGGTCTTTCATTGTTTAGCCTAAAAGGGCAAGGTTAATTATTAGCTGTTCAGGTGTGACTATGCCTTTCAGCCTAGTCAGTCAGGGCATCCCTGCACAAATTCAGGTTAATGCTTAAACACACTGAGGCCATCTGGACAGTGCAACTGATTTTTCATCTGCTGGATCTTTGTTCAAATCTCACTCTATTTTCACTATAAAAGGGGATATTATGCTTCCATATACAAATAATAAAGCATACATTTTTCAACCTCAGATGAGTTTTATGTTTGACAAGGAAAAACAACAAAAAGAAAATCTTAATGAGAGAACAAAGTCTGTGAATGTCTCCTGGTTTATGGACACAGAGCAACTCTGGAAACAAAACAGGCAACAAGCTCTGCAGATGTGAAAAAAATCCTAGAAATTGAAAGATATAATACACACAAAACATAAAACCAACACATCTACCACAGAAGGATACAGAAAAGGGAAGGAGCAGACAGAGATGGAAGATATGAATGGATAAAAGGAGAGGAAACGTAAAGAGGAAAGATTTTTAGGAGAATCATCCTTGATCTTTGAGTTCTCCCTTTCAGCCCTGTATAGTGTATTGTTCCTAGACAGTGGCTTATATACAAGAATAATTCCACCAGTGTTTCAGTCCTATATGTGGTCTAACATAGTTCCAAGGGTTACAAGGGGAAGTTTATTTCTTTCACTATTGGTTTGCCAAGTTTTCTTGTTGCATTATTAGATTGAACTCACTTGTATATTATTCTAGACAGAGGCCTACATCTTTTCCCTGTTTTATCGTTTGTTATTAGATTCATCATGTAATGCCATGTTCATCATAAGACATTTTTCTAGAACATGAAGGTCACATCTGGAAACAATAGCACCAGAGGTGTCACATGCTGAATAGAAAACAATACAGACGCTTCCCGACTTATGTAAGTGTTCTGTTCCTGAACACCTTGAATAAGTCGAATTTTGAGTAAGTTGGAGATGTATATCCAACTATTACAAAAAAAACCCCAAAACCAGCTTACGGAAGTGCGGGTTTGCTTATGTCGGGTTTGTGTAACCCGGGGATCATCTGTAAACCCTTGGAGCATGTATCCAGATATGGAGGGACAGAGGCTGCTCAGCCTGCAAAACCAAAAGAGATGCTGCTCAAAAGTGCATCTTTCATTTATCCAGTCAACCAGGCCACTTAGGTCCTTTAGTTCTGTGCCCATACTGATTTCAGTCAGCCTTTTCAGAGCACTGTTTGTGGGTGGAGGACACTAATGACCAATTCCTGTGCCTTTGACTTGGTCCTGACCAATGTTAAACAGCAATACATATGCTAACAAACTTAAACAAAGGCTTTGTTTAAAGTTTTTTTAGCATATGTATTGTGCTGTTAAGAATGAATGCCCTAGTTGCATTTGCTCCTTTCCCTGCAGCGGCAGTGAAGAAAGTAGCAGAATGCAGCCACACCCCTCAGCCATGTCCTCCGGCGGGGCTATGCAGCTGTGTGGGGGCAGGAGGGGGCAGAGCTGCTAGCATGGGGCTGTCCAGCAGTCCTACATTTTTCTGGTACCCCATACCAGCTAGAAATCACTTGCAAGTATGGGGTACTGAAAGGTACCGTTGTACTTGCACTCCTGTTTGTACTGCATTTGTTCCCAGGGAGTTCCACCAGCAGAAGGCAGCCTTACTACATCATCAAGGTTCCACAGGAGCCTTCCACTGAGAGATTGCCTGTATTGAGTTAGCAGTTCCAGAGAGAGAAGTCCTATGTGATCTTTGCACCTGAGCAACTCTTCTTGTGGGAATTTGTTGGAGACCTTCATTATGTCACTGGAAGTTCATTGTAACTACCGGGGACATAGGGGTAAATTGTGGCTTTAACACAAGCCCTGCATATGGGGCAGCTGCCTTAGGAACAGCTTGGAAGCTCTGTGTCACAACCTGCCTACTTTTTCTAGCCCTGCACTGGGTGGGATACCTGGAACAAGCCCTATATCTTGCTATGGCACTAAGGTGTAACCATGCTGCCTGATGCATTGGGGTTGGACACAGACCAAAGCTCTGTCCATCCCCTACCCCTGCTTCAACCACCCATGTGGGAGGGGAAGACGTAGCTCTGCAGAGACTGCTTCACATCCTATGCTGCAACTCAGGGCTGGTCTACACTAGGGGGGAAATTGATCTAAGATACACAACTTCAGCTACGTGAACAGCGTAGCTGAAGTCAAAGTATCTTAGATCAAGTTACCTACCGTCCTCACAATGTGGAATCGACGTCCGCGGCTCCCCCTGTCAACTCCGCTACCGCCGTTTGTGTTGGTGGAGTTCCGGAGTCGACAGGAGCTCGTTCGGGGATCGATATATCGCTTCTAGATGAGACGTGATATATCGATCCCCGAGAAATCGAGTGCTACTTGCCGATACGGCGGGTAGTGAAGACGTAGCCTCACACTGTGAGTGACTGGCAAAGGGAGTAAGGATTCTTCCTACTCCTTGTGCATAGCAAGGGCCAGGATCTGTCCCTTAATATACTAAAAGATGATAAACTGCTTGAAAAACACTACCTCATCTTGTAATTTTTCATGTTTTTCTCTGCTCTGTAATTGCAACAAACAATAAAGTTCTGATTGATCGTAGTCGTAATGTTTAGTCATAATGCAGAATACAATGAAAGAGACAGCTTGGTTCCTGTTTCCTGCACACAGAACAACTTTTTTTTTTTACCACAATCTGTTTTTCCATGTCCAACTGTTAGAAACATTGGTGCAATTTATATTGATGTTCCTTTTGAGTAGGGGTAGTAAATAAGATAGTCAACATTGAGGCAGGCTGATTGGTTTTTTGTCCATTGTCTGACTGAAGAGTTAGGTTGATCTAATTGGCCTTCAGATGCTGTAGGAGACACATGGGGAAAAGAGCATGAAATTTTTTTTTTATTTTTACAAAGAAAAGGTAAATCAACATCAATAAAGGCAACACGAGAAAGCATGGATTGAACAGCACAAAAGATAACAAAAAAAGCATAAATATATAATAGAAGGAAAGCAACATCCATCTAACAAGCTTGCTAGATTTCATTTAAAAATATCTGGAAAGAAGCTGAACACAACGTAAAGGCAAAAATAAACTGGGAGTAAAGAGTCAGGAAATGAATTTAAGCTACAAAATAGACTGAAAATAGAAACATGGACAAAAATTAAATTTGTAGAAAGAAAATGGGCTATTAAAAACTCTCTATAATAGCTCTCTTCAGCAGAGTCCACTTGACTATAGAGAAATCCACAGGCTCATGTGACTTGGCAAAAAGAAAGCTGAATCCAGCACTACATATGCATGTCTCCTTAATGCAACCAAAAATGAAAAAATATATATTGATTAAAGATCTACTGAACTGGTTGGCAGGGGAATAACACCTAGCATACTCCCCTGTATCCATGGTAAAATACCAAGATCTGCATAAAACTTCACTACAGCTCTTGCTAGTATACTAATGTCAGTCTCTGAAGTTAGAGAGGAATTCATTTACTTAAATGGAAATCTTTCAAATACATAAATAGGCAATATTATTCTGTATGCACAGGCAGAAAACAAAGCAGAACATAAACATGAAGAGTTGGTCTTTGGAGCTGTCAGCCAGAACCGCCCACAATTTTGAGATATAGAAGTAGAAGACCTGATCTCAGTTTTTATGTATTTCCTTATGGAAATAGCTTTGAACAAGTAAGCCAATACAATAAATTAGTCTCTCTAGGGAAGAAAGCAACAAGTGTCTATGCTCCATTTCTGCAGCAGGAGGCAGGGGCAAGCTGAAGATCTCTCTCAGTCAAGTATGGTGAGTATCCCAGAATACTATCTGAAAATCTTGATCAGCCTTGGGAATGGTGTGATTATAGTAAAGAGGAATCTGTTACAAAGAGATTGGTGGAGAACCGAACACTTTCCCAGACCTGCCTCAAAATGCTTGTGCTCTGCTTGTTAAAGATTTCAACCCTTTTTCTCAGGCTGGGTTTAAGTCAGCCAGCACTCTACAGTTCAGACTCCTTCTACACTGATTTACACTCACAATTACTGAATTTAAAGATTTATAATTTACCTCTCCCCTTTTTCACCCATGTGTGAGTTTAGACTCTGTGCAAAAGGAAGCTTAGGTTGGCATAACGCAAATGTGGAGGAACCAAAAGAAACCAATTAAGCACCAAAAAAAACCAAAAACTTGGATGAGGCTGTTAAAAAAGTGTAAGTAAGTTACTACTTACTTTAACTAACCCTTTCTTCTGGATCCTTGGCATGCAAGTTACACCAAATGAGACTCCTTTAAAACTATTGCAAATCAAAAACCCAGTAAGTGGATGTAAATAGGTTTAAGGGAGTGTAGTTTAATGCAAATAAGTCTAACAATGTTAGGAGGGCCAATGTTCATCAGTTTACACATTACCTCTGAATTTGTCCTACTATATGTAAGGTAGAACTCGTAATATTTAGTATTTATATAGGCACTTTATAAGTATAAAGCATTTTACAATTGTTAACTATTTAATACTCCCAGAACCCTTTTGAGGTGGGTTGGTAAATATTATCTCCAGACTTGTCGATTAATTGCAGTTAACTCTTGCAATTAACTCAAAAAATAATCACAATCTTAAAAAATCATGATTAATCACAGTTTTAACTGGATTATTAAACAATAGAATACCAATAGAATGTATTAAATATTTTCGATGTTTTTCTACATTTTCATATATATTGTATTCTATGTTGTAATTGAAATCAAAGTGTATATTATTTTTATTATAAATATTTGCATTGTAAAAATATTAAACAAAATAAATTCTATTTTTCAATTCACCTAATACAAGTACTGTAGTGCAAACTCTTTGTCGTGAAAATGCAACGTACAAATGTAGATATTTTTCTTACCTAACTGCACTCAAAAACAAAACAATGTAAAACTTCAGAGCTACAAGTCCACTCAGTCCAACTTCTTGTTCAGTCAATCACTAAGACAAACAAGTTTGCTTACATTTACAGGAGATAATGCTGCCCTCTTCTTATTTACAATGTCACCTGAAAGTGAGAACAGGCATTTGCCTGGCAATTTTGTAGTTGGCATTGCAAGATATTTATGTGCCACATATAAAAAAATTATTCAAGCTAATGTTAAAGTTATAGAACACACAAGCTGAGATAAGAGTGTCTATACATCTGGGTATAGTGCTTAGATTATCCACAAATACAAAGTTTGTTTTTTAAAAGTCATATGATACATATAGTACATAATCAGCAATAACCCAAATTTAGATGAATAAATTTAAGAATACAGTATAGATATTAGCATCCAAGTATTTGGGTACATTACTCATGAAAAGTTGTACAAAGATTTGGTTGTGGAAAGCAAAATATATCAATGAGTGAAGATTGTCCCTCAGTAATTGAGCATTTAGAGTAGGTTGTCCATTTAGAAGATACAATCCATGAAATCTGAAGTGCCTTCACAAATGTGAGAGGGATGAGGCATGGAGCACGCTTTCAGAACTCTTGAAAGAGTAACACTCTGATGCAGAAACTACAGAACCCAAACCATCAAAAAAGAAAATCAACCATCTGCTCATGGCATCTGACCCAGATGATGAAAATGTGTCAATCCGTTCTGCTTTGGATCGTTATCAAGCAGAACCAGGCATCAGCATGGAAGCATGTCCTCTGGAATGGTGGTTGAAGCATGAAGGGACATATGAATCTTTAGCACATTTGGCATGTAAATATCTTGCAACACAGCTACAACATGCAAATGCCTACTCTCACTTTCAGGTGACAGTGTAAACAAGAAACAGGCAGCATTATCTCCTGTAAATGTAAAGAAACTTGTTTGTCTGAACAATTGGCTGAACAAGAAATAGGACTCAGTGAACTTGCAGGCTCTAAAATTTTACATTGTTTTATTTTTGAATACAGTTTTTTGTACATAATTCTACATTTGTAAGCTCAACTTTCATGATAAAGAGATTGCACTACAGTGCTTGTATAGTGAAAATACTATTTGCTTTTATTTTTTTACAGTGCAAATACTAGCAATCAAAAAAATATAAAGTCAGTACTGTACACTTTGTATTCTATGTTGTAATTGAAATCAATATATTTGAAAATGTAGAAAATCAATTTTTATAATTGTGCGATTAATTGCAATTATTTTTTAAATCACTTGAGAGCCCTAATTATCTCTATTTACGTATGGGGAAATTTAGACAGAAAGATTTAAATGACTCATCCAAGATCACCCAGCCAGCAAAGGGGCATACAAAACAGTATTAGAACTCTCAAACTTCTGACTGGAGTGGGGGGGAGAAAAGTAATTCCATTTAGTGAATGATTTTGATATTTTGAAATTTGGTTTAGTTCTGATTCTGAAGGAAAGTAAAAAAAAGGAAAGGGAATAGAGCCCTGGCTTCAAGGCAGTCCGCTTGGTGGGCTGTCCTGGAATTGCAGAAACTGGAAGCCCAAAGAGCTAGTGCTGCTGAAGAGCCACGAGCTTGGGATCTGGTACCCACAGGGCTTCCCATCTACCCGTCTACCCATCTAGCAAGTTGCAGAGAATCTGGGATCCTGAGGGCCCCACTATCTGGTAGCCCACCAAGCGAGCTGCACAGGACCTGAGGTGCCTAGGAGTTCTGGGCCAGGGCTTCCAGGCTCAAGGCTCACCATCACCACATCAAGCAGGCTGCTGAAATGCCAGGCAGATTTGATGGCAGGAATCCAGGCAGGTTTCCACCTGAACCATAGCTACTGTCTGTCAGACCTTCATCAAAAGCACACCGTCTCCAGGGAACATTTTGATTTCAACAAATTGGCATTGTCTGACAAAAAAGTTCCAGCATAGAATTTCAAAACCATCTCTACCTACTACCATGGCTAAGTGTTTGCATTATCACCCACCAACTTCATATGAGATTGGTTTGGTTTTGTTGCATCAAGACAAGCTAGAATTAGAAATGAGTGAATAATGGTTATTTTACATAGATTTAATGCCCCAGAGGAGGTAGCCATTAATATAACTGAGACATCTGATAATTTAGTCACTGCTGAATCTCTGGAATTGGAAATAGATTGACAGCCATTGGCTGTATTCTGTATCTGTGATTCTGTTTCTTTTTGATAGGTGTCTAATGTCTCATTGAGATGGCTTATCTTTAACATATCTTATCTATTGAAAGTTTTCTCTTTCTTGCTTCATCTACTGAAGTTAGTATCAGAGAAAGTATTGTGGGTGTTACTGATGAAGAAACAAATGATTAATAAACTGAAAATTAAATAGGAAAAGGAGGTGTGGAAGAGAAAAGAATTTGGCTGAATTCAGCATTTCCCTTGGTTGCAGTAGATGGTGGTGGTCCTCCATTGCTGTTTTCCTAGTGCTACACTAGGTGCTTGCCCAACAAGATTTACAAACTCACTAATGCATGCAATCGTGCTTTTTTTTTCTAAAATGGACCTAAACTTTCCCTTTTAAAAAGCAGTTAAAAACCTTAACCTAAAAAGCCATAAAGAAAATAACATGATTAAGATGTTGGAAAAGATACTCACTTCCTTTCACAGAAGCTCCTTTTTACATATTATTAAAGGGGAAAGAACAATGGGCACAGCAATCATTAGACTGCCTGGTGCCCAAAGCAAAAAGGGATGGGCAGGGTGCTCCTAAAGCAACAGAGCCATTAATGAAATTCCACCAGAAATAGTTTCATATCAACATTGAAGAGGGTGGGGGGGGCTGAGGGACCATTTCTGGAGCTATGGAAGCCCTTTACAATGAATATCTTTCCATGATATTTTTGAGATCAGTGTGTAGACGTACAATAGTTGTCAACTTTGTTTCATGTACTTTTGAAACAAGAGCTAATGCTTCAGAAGCGAGGTTTCCTGGCAAATGGCAGTACCGATGAAACAGATAATCTAGAATAATTATTATTCTTGGGGCCAACTATGTTAGTAGGCATAGATGCTGGATACTCTTGTAGTCCAAGGTCCAGCATGCTTCAACAGCAACTGTGGGAACTACAAGTTATGGACTACAAACTGTGGCATGTTGGAAGAACTTCCTGGTTCCTGACAGGATGTACCCTCTGCGCCCCCAGCAGGAATTCTCGGCACTGACTGAGCTGGGAGCCCATAGCAGGCAAGCAGACAGGAGGCTGCTGAATTGTAATCCTGTTCTATGTTCTTTACAGAATAAAGCCTTGTTCCTGGTGGTTTGTATGAGGGGGTCTGATCTGAGGTGAGGACACATTGACACACAACACAGAGCACATAAAGGAACCTCAGGCCCAGTTCCACAAAGTTGTGTACAAAGTTGCAAGGCCAGCTTCCCCTGTCTTGAACAACCTCATATTGGGCTAGTGAACAGGAGCAGGGGCTACACTGTGATTATTTTTAAGTATGGAAAATACTTGTAATTTTTTCCCCTGATTTTTTTTATAAACAGTGATTTAACTAAAATGTTTGTTGAATAATTAATCTGAGAGGATAGAATTATGTAAAACAAAACAAAAGTTTCACTGTTGCATACATACAAATGGAAAAGGGAGACTGGGCACACAATTTTACTTGTACATAATTTTTCAATATTATTAGGCACCTAAACTTAGTTGATGTATTTTCATGGAAGCAATTCTGAATTATTAAAAGAGTGCTCTGTAGTTCTTTGTTCTCCATTTCCTACCATTCAAATTCCCGGGGGATATATCTGATTTTGTAATCATTTAAAATGCTTTCTTTGGTTTCCTTTATATTAAAGTTTTACAAACATTAAAAAACCATCTACAAAACAAACAAACAAAAAAGAACCCACAGCCAACTATAAACAAAGATACAGAACAAGCAAACGAGAACAAGTATAAAATGTAGCAATAGATGCAGGGCATCAGAGTGATCACAGATAGAGCTAGGTCCTCTGCTGCTATAAATGACTTTCATCCAATGCAGTTCTGCTGCTATAAACCAGCTGTGGCTGTGGTCCATGGGGCCTGATCCTATGATCCTTGTGCAAGACAATGCTTAATAAAATCAGGCTAGGGACAATGCAGTTCTGTCCAGGTTGAATTTCACTGAATAATATGGAGTTCCTGTTAAAGAATACCTACTTCCTGGAGATCAGAGCTCTGTGCAGCATGCTGTAATGTAGAGATACAGCCATCTCTTGGCTCACCTGGAGTGAGAGTGCCTAATTGACACAAAACAGTTGCTTTTAGCTCCAGGAGGTTCTAAGATACAGTATTGCATCTTAAAGCTGTGACATTACTTTGGAAAAGCAACTTTCAGTCATTTTTGCAGTGGTCTCAAAAATGTTAGGGATGTCAGTGAGCTATGGTAGTATTCTCTCACTTCCTGACCTAAACTATTACAAACATTTAAGCATTTGCTATGTTTTAATTCAGTGATTTACCCCAAACTTTTTTGGAATCCAACTATCGGGGGAAAATGATGTTCATGCTGAAATTTTCACACTTGGAGACTTAATTTTAAGGAGCAAAATGGAGACTAAAAATGGATTTTGATACCTAACATTAAGCACCCAGACTCGAAGCGCAGTAAGGTACAACTCAGTGAGTATGAATGGCAGACTCTGACCCTGAAACGTCAGATGTTATAATGGGACATACCGTGCACTTGTACTGCTATTACAAAAGTGGTATTTATTTGTTCATGCCAATATCACTTATTGTATGCCTCAAATGCTTTCCTTAAAACTGTTTCCTAGACTGTTTTGGCTTTTCCTGTTACGGTATCATTAGGGCACTGATTACATTAGATTACGAAATAAGCTAATTGGATCTACTCTTAAATAGCTCTCTATTTCATATTTGACTATTGGAGTCCATTTCATCTGCAGATGTTTAATTTTATATCAATACTGTCCTCCAGCACAAGGTTTAATCCAACGTCTCAATGCTTTTTATGTATTTAATATGCATAATTTATATCATCCTCATTAAAAAAAACCATGTTTTGGTGCCAGGTCATTTACTTTAATTGTGGAGATTTTCTCTACAGGTCAGTCAATCTCCAACCTCTTAAAGGATTCAGCAAGACCAGAGCTGTTCATTGCTGTTTTGGGAACTTGTTCAGTTTTGAGAGATGATAGTGGTGCTGTTTATGAAAGCAAGTGAATTAGAAAAAAGGGTTATGGAGAATTTAATACCCATGTTGGTATTAAGTTCAGAAGGATTTATTTAAAGACTAAAATGAGATAAAATTAAATTTTCTTCAACAAACCTGAATTACCATGGTTTAGATCCCAGCACTTGTGGAAAGGGGGAGTAAATAGGGTTTGGACACTAGCTGTCAAGTGGATTTTTAGGAGGTGACAGTCTCTTCTCTTTCCAGCTGGGGGAATACAAGAGATGATGCTTTACAGTCACGACTGCAGCTCCAGCAATACTGGGCAGACTAGAATTATTCCAGGAATAGGAAATAATTGCATCATCTTGGATTTAATCTGGTGGCAGCTGCTGGTAAAAATAGACTTTTGATTGTAACTGCTATCTGGAAGGCATTTGGGATACTTGACCACTATGGAGCTCATAAAACAGCTCAAACAACTTCTGTCTCTCTTCTGATGTATTGATGTGGTGTTCATAGCAGAGTATTGTCCTTTAGTATATGATAAATGTCAGCACATTCTGTTTACTGGAACTTTCAAGGTGTCTTTCCAGATTCTTCTGAAGACATGGCCATTAGATGCTTAACTTGAATTGGAGCTTGGAAGACTCTTGTTGACCAGTGAGTCAGCAGGTTCCTATTTATGAACCTTTTGTATCCAGTTGGAGTGTATGGGAGTTGCATCACCTATGATAGGAGTTCCCCAACTTGGTTCACGGCTTGTTCAGGGATAAGCCCCTGATGTGCCACGAGATGCTTAGTTTACCTGATTGTCCACAGGTACGGCGACTCACAGCTCCTAGTGGCTGCGGTTCGCCATTCCCTGTACCTGCGGATGCTCTGGTAAACAAAGCATCTTACGACCCGCCAGGGGCTTACCCTGAACAAGCCGCCAATCAAGTTGGGGAACTCCTGACTTCTGCATGTGCTGAATGTAACATCTGTACACCAGAACTAAGAGTTGAGCACTTTTTTCTCTTCTAACACTTTTTTTTGCGATGTTTCTGACCTACTCAACAGCATCACTGTTGTTTTATTTAGTCAGTCACAACCGGCAATCTTGTTTAAGGAAATCTCTGTGTTAAGCAAGGCTTGACAGCCAGATCTGACTTGCTCAATGCATTTCTGTGGCTGGGTACAAATCACTTATTCAGTTGATGAAGATTGATTTTTTTCAGTAAGTTTCTAACCATTATTACTGAAAAGAATAAACTTCAAATTGTAAATGCAGCATAATTGTGAGATGTACAGAAGTAAAATATGCCTTTAGTTTATTTTAATAACTATTAATTCCTTCTGTCCCTTAAATAAAAAAAGCTATCACTCTATTTCCCTATCAAGGACCCAAAAAAGATTCCAGCATATGTAACCGTTGGATGGGCTAGAGTTCACTTCATTGTCCTTCTCCAAAACCCGACTCCCATAGAAAAGTAGCTGGAGACCCGAGTTCAGTCTCTAAGGATTTTCAGCAGGATTGCACAGGGTCAACCTCCCCACATTCAAGTCCAAAAAGGAACTAAAGAAATGAATTTAATTAAATAACTTTATAAAATCTTATAATAAAGAAACAAATAATCATCTAATTTTTGCAGCATTACATGGCTATTTTATAATCCATGCACATTATCTTCGCAGTTATACATAAATATAAATAAAACAAATTAAAGTCTGAACATTAGAAACACTGTGAGAAGAAACTGAGAGTTCCCAAAAGTTTAGGTTTAGTTCACTGAAGTCTGAGTTAGGGAGTCTTTGATCATCAAATCTATACAGTCTGCTGAGTCTAAAACATCTTCCCTCCACTTGCTTGTTGGAATCTTCAGTTGGAATCCATGAAGACTTCCTCTACTGAAATCACTGCCAGCCAGATGGCTAACTGATTAACCAACCACTCAGTTAAATTTATAGATTTAAAGAAAATCCTGCTGCAAGATGTTTCAGAGTTAGGGACAACAGCTTGCTTCCTGCTTCTGGGCTCAGCTTCTCCCAACTCACACAGGAGACATGGCCCTTTGTAAAGCCCCTGACCTGACTGCTTGCCCTCATGGAGTCTGATCCCAGCAACAGGGAACCTATTAGAGCATACCCAAAATTACCACACCTAATTCCAGAAGCTTCTTTAGGTGGAGTGCTAAATCTGCCTAGCAATAATAACTCAGACACAACTCACTCCTACCTCCCTTTAATGAGTCTCTTAATAGATAGCTCCCTACTAGGCACATGAGTTATATATACACCATTGTTTACCCCATCTTTGCCTAGAATAGAAGACCACTTCCCAGCTGAGGCACCTTGCTTAAGCAATTCCAGATAAGATGAAGTTCCTGTCTCTAGTACTTCAAGAATAACAAATGGGGCATTTAAATAAAAAATTCAAGCTATTGTTATTCACTAGGCAAACGTTTCTCATAACCATATAAGGATGTAATTTCTCTCTAGCTACACAAATATCACCAAAGTTTGACTAACAAGGGTTACATTCTGTTTCCCTATGCACAGTGGTCCATTGTGTTCTGGGAGTTAATCAGGTTTTAGACAGGTGTAAAAATGTAGGTTTAATTTTAATCAGTTTAGGAATAGCTTGCCTTGTGACAGAAAGCTGGAGGGTCCAGTGATCAAAACTTCCTGAATCCCCCAAAGAATATGTCTCTCTATGTGCAAATTATCTGACTTGTTCCTTCAATATGTGTCTTGTTCTGCTGTAAGCCCTGGAGGATATGATATAAAAGGTGTTAGTCCATACAATCTTTGGCTATATTTATGCCCCCTCAAAGTAAAGGAACTATAAAGGAATTTGTTTTCTTTCTAAGTGACTGTTTCACTCTTAAAATGACATGAATGGCATAACAATGAAGAGAAAAATTTACAGGTCTAAGCACTTAACTTTGTGTATAAGAAGGGGATTCAAATTAATAGTTTGTATCAATACAGAATTATAAACCTAGAAATGAATACAATATAAAAGCCTCCAATAAAAAGGAATAAAATTTTTTTTTTATAAATCTTTGCCATCTCCTGCATATTGAGGGAAGCAGCAGAGAAACAGAGAAAGATGAAATCTGAGAGCTCAGTTGGCTAATGTCCAATAGAAAGAAGAGCATTGTCACTTCCAAAGAAATTGGGAAATGGGGCATAAAAATTGAGGTCACAGTATAGGATGCCAGAGTTGACTGAACCCACAAAAGAAGTTGCAGAATCCAGAAGTGCAACCAGAGATTTAGACCAGCCATGTGTATAAACTCTCCCCAAACCCAGGGTTACCGGGAGTGAGAAGTGGAAAGATTTCATTTCAGAGATTATATTTCTATCAGTCTTCTTTAGTAGAAGTAACTGAAAGTTACCTTGTTGAATCTACTTTCTTTCTAATGAGACCTCAAGGGACTATACTGTGGATTTTAAATAAATAATTATATATATGCATATTTCTACTTTATAAGGCCTAAGACAGTCTCAAGACATACTTTTAATCATTTCATTTGATGCTTTAAATTAGTCTTTGTCAAACCAAACACAAGAAACAGCAAGCGCTACATTCATAATTGCCTTAAGATAAATGCATCCCTATTCCTTGAAGAATTACTTGAAGTGTGCAAAATATCTAAGAACCTATCCGGCATGTTGCTTGGCCCTGAAGACAACAGTTATGGTGGCTTGAGTTTTTGCTCTGAAGACTGGGATATGTTGATCAATGTTCGATTGCCAGATTGATGGCATTACTCATGATTTCTCACTTAGGGTGAGAATACCATGACTAGACCAGACAATGGAACATAAAACAACTCAATGACTGATTCACAAATACAAATGAGGCATCACAGCAATACATTCTGCTAATCCTGACCCAATTATCTGGCTTACCCACCTGTATGAAAAATTATAGTTGTTGCTCTACATTTACATCAGCCATATGAAGAAGAATGAAAAAACTGAAGCTGATAAATGACTATAAGAAAATGCAATAATAAATATTGGTGATTTGTGTTGTTCTACAATACTGCTGCTGGGCTCCAACACTGGTCTAGGCAAATTGTTTACAAAATTGCAATTGTTTTTTTTATTTTTAATTCATGCCTAGAAAGTTTGGTGTATCTAAACGTGATATATACAATTATTGAAAATATTCCTATGTGATTCTTGATGAATTAATAAATTTGTTGAACTTTTAAGAATAACAGAGTCGTGATCCGAAAGTAAAAATTGACCTAAGAAGAACCTAGCATTAAAATGAATAAGCTAAAGCTCCTGGACTCAATAATAGGTAATTAAAGTGTTAAATTCCATTCACATAATGGCTCTGATATTCATCAAGATGACAAATCTTGTTTGTTAGATTTCAGCTGTAAAATCTACTTGGCATCTCAGCAATTCCTGAAATTGACTCCCTTTCATAATGCCTTCCTGAGACTACAGACTGTCTGAATCATTGATACAGTGTGTGAACTCCTTTAGCCCTGTTAATCTCATTGGTATGTCAACAGTAAGTATTTCATTACAGATCATTTTAGTGGATGGAATGGAGAAGTGGATGGGACTGAAGCTCACAATAAGCAGAATGGAAAGGAACTGCGAGTTGCTACAGTGAAGAAAAGAAAGACGGAAGAACAGAGGAGAGATGAAAAATTGGGTGCCTCCTTCCCTTGGCCCCTTTGAAAATCTCAGACAGACACTCTATTCCACCTTTTTCTTTGTGCTAACCTCCCATTAATGTATGTAAATATTCTACTGTGGTTGGAAGAGAGCATGGAATCCTAAATGTATATCTAGCTCATTGACCATAATTAAAAATGGAATTTGTCTCTCTCCATCAAATGAATTTATGACCCATGGCCTATAACATTACCTAAATGTACCCTAATTATTTCTTGTTTAGTCAAGTGATCAGTGAAAAGCTAAGAAAAGATGAGTAGCATTATCTATGCCCCTTTCTAACATAGTAAGTGCAAACTCAAAATTTATAGTCTTTTACTGTAAAACTCAGTAACCTTCACTTCTATTGAATAAACTGAAGCAGCATAACAGAAACTATTTTTTTGATTGTCAGCAGACATCTAGACAATATGAAAGCCATCCAGCTATAATAACTGATGATACCAGTGAACAAAGGGAATCAGCACAGAGTCATTTATAGCAAAGTGGTACAATAGTTGACATGAAAATGCATCTCTAGAAGCCTTTCAGCATAATAAACTTGTGGTAGAAAACTCCCAGAGAGGGTCCTAGAAATAAAAGAAAACTGCTTCAAACAAACAGGTGCCATTCTATTATATTTATGATCGCTTAGAGAGCCTGAGTTACAAAAGTTAGATTGACACTAGCTGTGACATGCCTGTGTAGGCTGAATCAGAGAAAGGAGGGAGAGAATAGAGTGATTTCTAGAAGTTTTTTTGTGAACCAACTAACTGAGTAAGCTCTTCAGTTATCATAAGGACAAAAATGACCATTAAATGTTCATTTCAATGTAGGAAAGATGAATATTTAGCAATTTCTTCATTTACGACATGAAGTCCAGGAATTCAGTAGAATAAGAGAACAAATTTTGGATCTGTGAATTGGCATTCTTATACACAATAATGTGCTCACCATTTATATAAATTCTGTGAAGTAATTTCATATTTTTCTATATTTCCATATTTCATATCTTGTGTTACTGTCCTCTGGAGCTCCAACAACTGCTTGCATCTATGAAATTTTTTATTTAGTTTTTCTTTTCTTTTTTTTCTTTTATTTGAGGGGTGGTGGTGGTGGTGGTAATAATAAACATAGAATAATACAGTTTAAGAACAGAAGGGACCCCGCAGCTTTTAGTCTGACTTTCTGTACATCACAGACCATTAAATCCCACCCACTTATTGTACTGAGCCCAGTAATCATAATGAAACTAAAGTATTACATCCCTCAGGAGACTGAACTATTGTCTGTCACAGATAGAGTGTAGGAGGGACCAAAGTGCTCCACTGTCTGAGACCCCTGCAATGGCAGGGAACTGATTTGGTGACATGCACAAATGATAAACATAATTCAATAAATAAAGGTGCAATATTTTTATATTTTATGTTAATTATTTTTCTAGTACAAAACATTTTATTAACTAACATTTTCAAACCTGGGTGCCCAAACCTAAGTTTTAAAATCCACATTTAAGCACTGCATTGAGGCTTCCATGCCTGAAAATTTTGGCCATTGCATTTCGTTAGTGCATGAATTATTGTACTAGTGCACATGTGCCTCCTGAGAAATGGCTGAGGCTCCAAATTTGAATATAATACACTTTAAAGAAAAAATGATAAAGTGATAAGAAGTTAAGAGTCTCGTGCTAGAGCTCTTACACATGCAAAAAAATCATGAAGTCAATGGGAGGTTTGTTTGAGTTGGGATTATAGCATTAGGCCCTTAGCTGGGTTATGTAAGTATAAATTTTTGTAAACACATTGCAACACAGTGAATAGGACTACTGAAGTTTGATTTGTACAGTGAAGACTGGAGCTTCACTTGTGTGCATTGAACTAATCTAGCCTCTCCTAAAATTGTGTTCATATGCTCTGTTTCTTCTACCAGAATACTGCATTTTTGAAAAGGGCTTTGGCCACTACATCTGAACCAGAAGGCCTTGAAATGTTTATGAAAGCAAGCACTATAGATGAGGCTGTAGTGTTGGTAAGAACTCTTCAAATATACTAAACACAGATAGTCAAGAGGCTGTCGTAAATCACCAGAGCAGAAGTGAAAAGTAGGCAGCTTGCTTTAACACAATCATACTTCATTTGAAATTAATTTGGATGTGAAATACATTTACATATTGAATGGTGAAACTTACAAAAAAGCAATTGATGTTAACTGCGAACAATGTGCATTTCCATCTGTTAGTTAGAGATCCTACAGTGTCTCATTAATCTAAAATCATTTAGTAATCATTTGAAGTTCTCATATAATTTGCCTAACTGTGCAATATCTTGAAAAGCGATCCTATACCAAACCTGACTAGTGACTTGGATATGGACTACAGTATAAGTGGAAAATAGTTTGTTTTCAGGAGGAAAGGTCCTTTGATCTCCACCCTGGCATTATGTCTCTGAGGCTATGTCTACACTATAGCTGGGATCCATGTTCTAAGATTGAGCTAGTGAAGACCTGCTAAATCGATAGCAGATCACTCTCCAGTCAACCCCTGTACTTTACCCATGACGAGAAGAGTAAGGTAAGTTGATGGGAGAGTTTCTCCCATCAACCCCATGCGGTGTACACCCTGCGGTAACTCAACCTAAGGTATGTTGACTCCAGCTACATTATTCATTAGCTAAAGTTGTGTAGCATAGGTCAGCTTACCATGGTAGTAAAGACATAGCCTACAACAGAGTGAAATATATGAAAATGGTGTGTTCCAGTGAAGTAAGGGAAAACCTCTTCAGTGTAAACAAGTTGTTCCACTGAGTTCTGAATGAATGGCTGATGCCAATCATACTGATAATATATGTCTTGTATCTATTGCTTGTACCATCATCAAACAGGTGCATATGTGGAATATGGAAACTGAAGGTGAAATCCTGGCTGCATGAAAGTTTGTAGGAGTTTTACCATTGCTGTCAATGGGACCTGGATTTCATCCATGCTTCATCCTGTCTGCAGTAAGTACTGAAACAAAATTTTCTTGCTGGCAATAAACATTCTAATGGACAGGAGAAACCATCACTGGGAGAGTAGGTGCATATTGTAAATGCATGTATTTTCAAAATAGGCTAATGAACCCAGGCCCATAGCTCTTTCTTGGGGTGCGCAGAATTGTGAGTCACTGTATTATCCCCTTGCCTCAGCAAAGGAGATAGACTTACTGGGGCTAACTTGGGTGTCAACTCCCTGACACAACCAATCTGTTAGCCACCTTGACAGTCTATTCAGGGCATTGCCAGCCCTTTCTTTGCCTTGCAGAGGTACACCTAACTCTTTAAATATTATCAGAACATACATTTCACCACAATATTAATGACCAGCATGACACCAACTTTTATTTGATTCCTTGTAAGACATTATTTATGGATAAATACAATTAAAGTAGCATGTTAGATGTAGTGAGATTGTCAGGCCTCGTAGGATCTGCAGACAGAGTAATGACCACTTTGCTAGTTAGCCTCTGTGTCAAACATACTTTTTGGAATAAGACAATATTTTCTATTAAACCAAACCATAATTATTTTGATTTTTTCTTTGTGAACTGCTATAACATTCTGGGACTTTTAATGGTATTGTGTTAAACATATGTCTGGAAGTAATACTCCAGTCCATGTGTGCTCTCTTCGTTGTAATTATAACAGTGCATTTTAATATCAAGGAAGTTATTAAGCTAAACTCAAATCTTTCAGCAAATGGAATTCCAAATTTGCTAACTGTATTAGAAGTCAATACATACACCAAAGAAAAAATGGCAATTAATCATAATAAGAAAATGACTTTTGAAAATCATAATGCAAGCTGGCATTTTTATTTCACAACTGGACAATTCTAAAAAAAAAATACTATCTAAAGCTATTTAGCTGCTGAAAAATAAAACCAGATGAGCTACCATAAACAACTTTAAAATATGTATAATAGAATAAGTGCAAGCTTTTTATTTTAACAAGCCACTTTGATTGAGTTATTCAGTACAAAATAGTGATAATTTGCTTCCTCTGTGACTTCAGTGCCTACTCTTTTCCTTCTCCAGACATCTAATCACTTATACAACTTCTTGAAACTTGTTCTCTTATATTTCTTGGTGAAAATCAAATATCACATTATTAAACTCATTTTGATGCTCATCGCTATATTATTACCATGGTATAAATCAGTGTTTAATTATTCCCTTGTTTTTTATTCATTATCTGTTAGATGGAACAGTATTTGAATAACTAGAAATTGGCTTTGACTCAGAGCATAGCCAAATTCTGATTTTTACAAGAAAAAAAAGCAGAAGATGGATGCTCATTATCAAAAGAACTTGACAGCCAAATCCTTTTAGCATTCAGAGACTGATCATGTAAACTAAACTTACACAAATAGTTCATTTCCTTACCCTTATAAATAATCCTATTGAAGTTTAGGACTTCTCACATGATGAAGCATTAACAGAACTGGCCCTAAGATATTAAATGAAGTTAAAGATTTATATAAGTGAACACACCAAGATTTATGATCCATTTTAATTGTATTCATTTGGGAAGTAACTGTCACATCTACATTCATTAGTAGATGTGCAGGTGAATGAGTCCCTGATGGTGTGGCTCATATGGTTGGGTCCTCTGACGGTGGGTCCTCCAACCACATGAGCCACACCATCAGGGTCTCATTCACCTCCACATCTACTAATCTGATATATGTCATCATGTTCCAGCAATGCCCTTCTGCCGTGTACATTGGCCAAACCAGATAGTCTTTACATAAAAGAATAAATGGACACAAATCAGACATCAGGAATGGTAAGGTACAAAAGCCAGTAGGAGAATACTTTAGTCTCCCTAGACATTCAATAACAGATTTAAAAGTAGCCACCCTTCAACAAAAAAATTTCAAAAACAGACTTCAAAGAGAAACTGCAGAGCCACAATTAATTTGCAAATTTAACACCATTAATTTGGGCTTGAATAGGGACTGGGAGTGGCTGGCTCTCTACAAAAGCAACTTTCCCTGTCTTGGTATTGCTACCTTGTCATCAATTATTGGGAGTGGATGATATCCACTCTGAGTGAATTGGACTTGTCCGTGCTGGTTCTCCACTTGTAAGATAACACCCTTCTCTTCATGTGTCAGTATATTTATGCCTGCATCAGTAATTTTCACTCCATGCATCTGAAGAAGTGGGTATTTTTATCCATGAAAACTTATGCCCAAATAAATTTGTTAGTCTTTAAGGTGACACTGGACACCTCATTGTTTTTGTGAATAAAGACTAACATGGCTACCCCTCTGATCTTCATTTAAAAATTGATGGAAAATCAACCACAACCACAACCCTAAGTCAATTGTTCCAATGATTAATCACCCTCACTGTCAAAAATTCACATTTTCACTCTAAATTTGTCTACTTTCAACTTACAGCCATTGGATCATGTTTATACTTTTATCCATTAGATCAGGGATTGGCAACCTTTGGCACACGGCAGCCAGCACATCTCTTGGCCTGTGCCACTTTCCGCAGCCCCCATTGGCCTGGGACGGTGAACCGCAGCCAGTGGGAGTTACAATCGCCCAAACTTGCGGATGTGGCAGGTAAACAAACCTGGCGGGCCCTGTTCCCCATGTAGATACTATAATCAAGCCACTCCTTAGCTGTCTCTCTGTTAAGCTAAGAAGATTGAGCAATTTGAGCCCATCAATATAAGGCATGTTTTCTAATCCTTTAATTACATTGGTGGATGTGCAGGTGAATGAACCAGTGATGGTGTGGCTGATCTGGTTAGGTCCTGTGATGGTGTCGCTGGTGTAGATATGTGGGCAGAGTTGGCATCGAGGTTTGTTGCATGGATTGGTTCCTGAGCAAGAGTTATTATGGTGTGGTGTGCAGTTACTGGTGAGAATATGTTTCAGGTTGGCAGGTTGTCTGTGGGTAAGGATTGGCCTGCCACCCAAGGCCTGTGAAAGTGTGGGATCATTGTCCAGGATGGGTTGTAGATCCTTGATGATGCATTGGAGGGGTTTTAGCTGGGGGCTGTATGTGATGGCCAGTGGAGTCCTGTTGGTTTCTCTCTTGGGTTTGTCTTGCAGTAGGAGGCTTCTGGGTACACGTCTGGCTCTGTTGATCTGTTTCCTTATATACGCCTTCACAAATCAGACATTAGGAATGGCAATATACAAACCTGTAGGAGAGCACTTCAACCTCCCTGGCCACACTATAGCAGACCTTAAGGTGGCCATCCTGCAGCAAAAAAACTTCAGGACCAGACTTCAAAGAGAAACTGCTGAGCTTCAGTTCATCTGCAAATTTGACACCATCAGCTCAGGATTGAACAAAGACTGTGAATGGCTTGCCAATTACAGAACCAGTTTCTCCTCTCTTGGTTTTCACACCTCAACTGCTAGAACAGGGTCTCATCCTCCCTGATTGAACTGACCTCGTTATCTCTAGCTTGCTTGCTAGCACACATATATATACCTGTCCCTGGATATTTCCATTACATGCATCTGAGGAAGTGGGTATTCACCCACGAAAGCTCATGCTCCAAAACGTCTGTTAGTCTATAAGGTGCCACAGGATTCTTTGCTGCTTTTACAGATCCAGACTAACACGGCTACCCTCTGATACTAGTTTTTTATCAAAATTCTGGATGGTACAAAGTCAAATTCCTTACAGAAGTCTACTAAATCAACACTATTATCTTTTCAAACAAGCTAGTAATCACATCAAAAAAGGCATCAAGTTAGTTTGGCAGAATCTATTTTCCATAATCCCATTTTGACTGGCATTAATTATTTTACCCTCCTTTATCAATGAAGTCCCATATCTGCCACTCCATTATCTTGTGTGGGATCAATGTCAGACTGACAGGCCTATAATTACCTGGGTCATACTATTTACCCTTTTAAAATATTATACCTCTGCATGACTATGCATCCAGAGTCACAATCTGGCCCTGACTAAGCACCCATAAATTTAACATTTAAATAGAGAATGGTGTTTAGTGATGACGAGGATTTCTTTGCTTTCGTAGTTTATACCGAGAATGTAGATGTTCGGTAGTAATTGCGAAGCATTTTCCTTTTTTTTTTTATCTTTCTTTTTTTTCTTTTTTGGTAATTGCTACAGGAGAACATCACAAGTCATTAAAATCTAGCTCTGATTTTTTATCTTGGTATTTTAATAGCAATCAGTTGATGACTGCTGCTTTTTCAATGTTGTGATGGTATAGCAGTGAAAAGGATATAAGTCCATGAAATGTGGCATCTCAGAAGAAAGCTTTGAGTCTGTGCAAGAGTATGTAGATTGTCTTACAACATCAAAACACAATAAAGCAATTTCATTGCAAATTAGACCTTGAGAGAACATAAGAAAAACAACATGGCCCCAGTCCTGTCCTGTGCATAACCTACAGTTGACAAATTCCAAGTTGGACCTGGTCCTCTCAAAAAGAATGTGAATTAAAATATGTTTATCTGTATCCCATTAAAAGGAAGTGTAAAATGCAGAGATGGGATGTGGTACACGTTACCTATTTACTCTTTGAGGTTATGAAGAAAAAAACTGAGTATGGTCTTGCAACAAAATGGTCAAAGCGTAAGATTCTGTTAAGCTACTGTCTGGGATGTGGGTCTTTCACAATTTTAATGTAGGGTAAGAAATGTTAGCTATGATTGCTCTGATGAAAGACATGCAATGAGATCCTCATCCAAAGCCCAGTGACATCACTGGGAGACTTTTCAAGAACTCTGGATCAGGTGCTGAATAGTTTAGGCATGTGACCTCAGTCATACCACAGCTAATCATTCAGATAAAGAAACTCGTAAACATAATTCCTTAAAGGTTAATCATGATTTTGAAAAAACAAAATAACACATTTGTGTGTTCAAAAACATAGAATGCAACATCTTTAGGGCAAGAATGGCCATTTACAGTATGTTTGTACATTATGCCACTAAAATATCTTCAGTGACTTTTGCTATCACTTTCTATGAAATGTCCACATTTCTTCAAACAGGTTAAGTTAAGCAGAAGAATTAAATTATTAATTTATTATTAGTTGGTACAGCACCTACCACAATGGGGGCTTAATGTGGTCCTGGCTTTTATCCATTAACACAATATAAATGAATAATTATTATTATTGTGTCTTTATATTTTGCTAGTGCCTAAAAGCAAACACAATTGAGGCCCCAATGTGATGTACAAACTAATAATGATTACATCATTTAATTATTCAACCATCTTTCTTCTTCAGAGAAATATGTAGAGATGTCATAGAAAAAGTGCTGGCAAAATGCATTGAAGATTGCTTTAATTTTAGTAGCGTAATGTGATGCACTTGTAGTTTCTAGCAACATTGTTTTCATTCTTCCTCTTGATTGTTAGGCTTCACTGAAATGCTTAAAATGTCTTTAATATTTTATCTACAGGTCAAAAATATCTGGCTGGTAAACACTGTACTAAAAACAGAGACTTATGTTTTAAATGTTTTGCTCTTCATTTAAACTAAACTAAAAATCTTTAAACATCAACTTGATCATGTGGATTGGAACACACTGTGGCCTGACAGAAGAGAGAGAATGTTTACGGATGTTTTTCTTCCTTTTGCTTTATCAAACTGAGTACTACATGGTTTATTCACTTTTACTGTTGACTTTGATGAACACTGCTGACAAGCTTTTTCCCATTTCAGCACTTGGAAGCAACAATAATGTATCTTTTCTAATTCAGGTGCTTGTGGTTTCTGATATCAGGGAGAAAGATAGTGCACTTCAAACAATGTTCCCACCACTCCTGTGGAAACTTTATAGCTTCCACTTCCAGTCACAACTATGACAAATGACCTACACCAGAAGCTGCCTTTTAATGACAATCTGACTGAATTAATTGATTGGTTTAACATCATGGGGCCTGGACATTAGAAAGCTTTTTATGCGCAGGGATCAGCATGAAGAAGATAGCTTTTATGCTTTACTGAAATAGAAATATCTCAAACAGCTGGTTCATCATTAATAGACAGAGAAAGATAATGAAAATGAATAAGTATAATAAGGGGAATGAACAGCAGGCTGTATGAATTATGGTGCTCTAACTCCATCGGAACCTTGAGATAGAATTATACCCCTAAGGGAAAATTGCCTGATTTTATTTTTATTTCCAGAATCAGACACATTGTACATATATATATTCTTTACTGCTCTCAGTAGTAGTTCTGTTTTCTATACCTATTCTTACTGCTACAGGACTCCAAACACCTCTGTCTGTTCCTCAACACCTCCTTTCTTTTTTAATCCCTGTCAAAACATCTCTCTCCTCTTCCTGCTTTAGACTCGTCTTCATCATCTGTTTTATTTGGGTTCATTGGCATTTTGGGTGAAGGCTGAGGTTGCTTTTTAATTCGTGTGAAGCTGTTCTCTCATTCCTGGAGTTTAACACCCTAATCCATGTTTTGTATTGCTTTAACTTCAAGGCAGTATGTACTATATAAAAGTATCTGCTATAAAATTTAATAGCAACAATACTATTTTCCTAGTACACTAAGTTCTACCGATATATATTCAATGAGCAAACATTAAAATAAACTCAACTAAAGCACTGAAATCAATTGCATAGGAGCAATCTCAATTAGCCTGTCTTGGGTTATTTTCAGTTTATAAAACTATGCCTAGATAATGCTCTAGGCCAGTATTTCTCAAATATTTCTACACGATGATCCCATGTGTGGAAACAACCAAAAAAAAGAAAGGTTTGGGATGTCCTGTCTCACCTCTTATAAAAAAAAAAAAAAAGAGAGTGATTGCAACCCTCCTGGACCTATTTGTGTTCCCCAGATTGAGAAACCAAGCTCAATACAACACTTTAAGGAATGTTTCAGAAAAAAAACACATTTACCCTATAAAGATAGTAAAATGCTCTAAATTAATAAAATCAAGCTCCTCCAGATTCAACTTACTGCCAACATTCAGTCCACAAAAAAACCTTTGTTTACATTGAGTCTTTACAGTTTGCCCTAAAGATCAGCACCCTTGATCTCTGCCAGAACATGGACTGCAATAAATTCCAGAATCATGTGCATGCCATTGAAGATACCCTACCTTTAGCCATAAGATGAACACATCTGGGGACTGTCACCTTGAACACCCTGTCTTATCCCTGCCTAGTCTTCAGGGCTAAAACAGAAAGAGAGAGGCTGTCTCTGACTTACTCAAGACACAAATTATGAAAGGCTTGAGTCATTATGAATTATGGTTTGGTTATATTTTCTGTGAATAATTTCCAGGATAAGACAGAGTTACTGTACTAGGCATTTAGTCTCACAACCTCAGGAGAGAACATCGTTGGGTATAAAACAAGGACCATGTTCCCCAAAGCATGATATTCCATTTGAGGCATTAGAAAGCATAGGTGGCTTTCTGCAACATTTCCACCACCCTTTGGAAAACAGTGATAATAAAGATTTCCCCAGATATCTTGCCGTAGTGTATCAACCATGAACTAATGAATCATTTTGGGTTAAGAGCAATGTTTCTCAAACTCGGGTCAGCATTTGTGTAGGGAAAGCCCTTGGTGGGCCGGGCTGGTTTGTTTACCTGCCCTGTCTGCAGGTCCAGCCGATCGCAGCTCCCACTGGCTGAGGTTCACTGCTGCAGGCCAATGGGGGCTGCTGGAAGTGACACAGTCCGATGGATGTGCTGGCTGCCACTTCCAGCAGCTCCCATTGACCCAGAGCAGCGAACCACAGCCAGTGGGCCGGACCTGTGGACGAGGCAGATAAACAAACCTGCCCAACCCAGCCTGCCAGGGGCTTTCCCTAAACAAGCGATGACCCCAGTTTGAGAAATGCTGGTTAAGAGGGTGGTTTAGTCTATGACCTTTCATTTAATCCTTGATCTCTCTGCTGTGACTTCTAACAAAGTGCTAATTAGTATTAAACATAAATTTTGTGTTTCTTTCATGGACACCTGGAAATAAGTTATGATAAAACTCACACAGATGTCCAACTTTGAATATATTGGACTAGAATCAGCAGTTCTCAAACTGTGGATTGGGACCCCAAAGTGGGTTTGACCTCATTTAATGGGGTCACTGGGGCTGGCTTAGGGTTTCTGAGGCCTGAAGCCAAAGCCAAAGCCGAAGCCCAACCCTGGGTGGAAGGGCTAGGTTACAGGCCTCCCTGCCTGGCGCTGAAGCCCTTGGGCTTTGATCCCCCAGCCTGGGGCGGTGAAGCTCAGGCTTTGTTCCCTCCCTCTCCCCTTTTGCGATTATGTAGTAATTTTTGTTGTCAGAAGGCGATCACAGTATAATGAAGTTTGAGAACCCCTGGACTAGACTGTGCCTGGTAGGCACAGCCTTCAATCCAGGGGCAGCTTGTCATTGTTTGGGTAAGTCTGCAAATTGTTATACCCTTTGATGACATGCAAAATACTTGCTACACTGGGCAGAATATGGAGGAGCAGAACCTTAGCTGCATTTATTTCCGTGTTGTGTTCCCATTTCCTACTCAGCTTTGGAGTTCTGTATCCATGTGAAGTGATTAAAAAGCCAAACTCATAGAACTGCAGTTCTTTCCCAAATACACAAGTAGAAGGAAGACTTATTTCTTTCTCTCTGCCCCCCTCCTCCATACACACAAGGGGTAAGGAGAATAGCTATCTGAAACTTTGGAGTGCACTGTGATTTTACCAGAAGCCCTGTGTGTGTATGAGTGGGGGTGGGGCACCATGTACCTGTGCTCAGAGATGCACAATTTCCTCCCACCCACCCACACACTTGCTCCAAGTGGTCTAATCAGTAGTAAATTCTACCACCATACTTGCCCCACAACTACTCAGTTCGGCTGGCCAGTGCACTGTAATGCAGAGCTAAGACTCTCCTATTTTCTGCTTATTCCTGTACTTAGTGTATAGGGATGCTGCACAGAAGCATAAAGGGGAGGGGGCATTTACTCTCACTTATGCCCGTTCATGGTATGGATATACCAGGTTACAGAACTCTGTTTTTTATAGAATTAATAAACAAGTGGTAATACAATTCATGCAAATATTTGTATATCTAGGACCAGGTTCTGTCAGTCTTACTCAGAATGAGTAGCCTTATTGAAAGCAATACAACTACTTGTGGAATGGGGTGCTACTTGGTCTAAGAAAGGGCAGCAGACACCTGCATTTAATTAACATATTATACTAAAAGCATATTATCCTCATTTAAACATATTTACTGGTAAGAGGTAAACATGCATATTCCTTTGGAATAATATGCTAACCTGAACAAAACAAAGAACAGTCAACTGCAGTAAGCAGTAAGCAGTAAGCCTAGCAGTGTACTTAGCTTTTCATTTACATATTTGGCATGCATTCATTAAAGAATCAAGAGAATGCATACTAAAAAAAACCAAACCCAAACCAACCTTCAGTAGATGTCATCAAAATCAGTTAAGAGATTGAGCCATTAAACCCCCTTCAAACTCCCAAAACCTCCATTAGCTAGACACAGATAAGAAATTATTTTCAAAATATAAACTATGCAGCAGAAAACAGCCCAGAATTTTTAATACACAAATGTGAAAATACAGCTTCCATTGTATAGAATAAAGAAATAATGAATCAAATAATAGAGTTAGCTGCTAATGCCAGATAAAGTTATATTATATTGATTGACCAAGACAATTTAATTAAAGCAGGCATATTAGAAATCTGATACCTTAATGTGATACTTTATAATCCACACAAATGCTGAAAATATTATTTAATTTAATATATAAGAAGTAAGCCAAATATATTAAGTATTTATCTTTATTAGATTACATGTATGATTTTTATTAATGTTCATGTATAGCTGAAACAAGAAGAAATGATAATATTTGGACTTGATTTTATCATCATGACATGGACCTTTTGTGCATGGGTTTACACAGAAAATTGAAGCACTGGAGGTAGATGCAAGTGCCAGTAATCACAGCTGTAATTTTAATAAATCATTATGAAGGACAATGAGCCTGATCTTGAAGTCCTGATTCAGGCAAACCATTCCATAAGCTTCATTGGAAATTTTCTCTGTGCCAGGACTACAGAGTTGAGCCCTTGGATATATTACTGCAGTAATTATCATTTTGCCATATTCCTTGTAAAAGCAAAAGTTCTTGTTTGAGAAGTAGTCAGGTACTAAAAAGAATTTTGGCTCAGATCTTTCTTGCTGCAAATAAACTCAGTCCTTGTCCCTCTGACTCAGAAAGAAATACTGAACATTTACCTAGAATGCTCTTAGGCAAGAATATGTTACATGACAAAATCAAACATAAACCTTTCCCTTTAGTAAGGATATGTCTACACTGCAAAGTTGTCGACAAAACTTTTGTCTTTCACAGCTACTTAAAAAAGCTCCCCCCCCAAAAAAAGATCAAAGTTTTGCTGACGCAAGTGGCAGTGTGAACACGGCTTTGTTGGCAGGAATACCCTACTGCCAACAAAGCTAATGCCGCTCATGGGGCTGGAAATATTCTGTTGGCAAAAGTGATGACAAAGAGCGTTTACACATGCTGACTTTTATCGACAAGGCTGTATCGACACAGCCTTGTTGCTAAAAGCTGCATGGTGTAGATAACCCCAAGCGAAAGGCCAGGATAGCTAGAATACTACACATTGCCTTTGCAGCCCGAGACAGGACAAGCTCCTGTGGTTTAGGCCTTGTTTACTCTACAAAGTTTTGTAAGCTAAACCTGTCTTTTGCTGATAAAACAGGGTAAGTGTACACACTACAAAGCTACTTTTGGCAGCAAAACTCTGCTGTTTTGCCAACAAAATAAAACAAACTCAATGAGAGGAAGAACGTTTTTTGCAGCAAAGTTAAAGTGACAAAGCATCAGCATAGATGCTGCTGTTTGCTATGTCGACGTAACTGCTTCCATCAGTATCCCACAATGCCCACTGTGACCACTCTGGTTTGATCTCTGCTGTCCTGCAGGCCTGTGCCCCTCCCCTTTCAAAGCTCTGGGAAGTATCTGACAGCTCAGCCTGCTGCTACATTTGGGGAACAAAGAGCAAATCATTGGCATGTAATGCTCCTGTTTTGCCCTGCACAAGGAACACAACAGCAGGCAGATTGCTGCTGTGGGGAGTGGGGACTGGGGGAGGGAAGGAACTGCTGTGCTGCTTTGACATTCCTCAGCACAGAGAGCTCACAGAGCTGCTCAGGATGCTGCTGCTGGCAACAGAGGAGGCTATGGGAGAACTCAGAGGGAATCACAGAACCGTAGGCAGGCAGGGAGAGTGGACTGCTTCCAGAGAGACTGCTGTGCAGAACACAACCAGGGGCTTACATGGGAGGAGTATCCCCCGTCCCCTGCCTCAAGATAAGTCTGTCAGCCTGCTGTCTCCCGACCCACTCTTCTCTCCCTCCTCTACACACTTCAGTTGAAAAAGCGATTGACAATCTACTAGGATTCCCATGGCAGTATGGGACTGAGAAACCTGCATCATATGACGCTGTACCTGCCCCACGGGGCATTGCAAACCCTTCCCAAAGCGCCCTGCAGCCAGTTGCACAGTGTGATAGCTACCACAGAGCACTGCTGTCTGTGTTGATGCAAGTGCTGCTAGTGTGGATGCACCCTTCCAATACCAGACATGTGGACATGCAACAGCGGTTTTAATTAAAGTGCTTTAATTAAAGTAGTACAGCTTTTGCCAACAAAACTTGGTAGTGCAGACAAGGCCTTCATCTTCAGTGTTTTCCCATGCCTGTTTATACTATGTGGTTTACATTGTTTAATTTGCATTTGACAGAGAGATATACATCTTATCTCCTGTCTGGAAAAAACCTATTTTTTCAGGTCTGCCTGGTTCCAGACTTTAAAACATAATTCTAGTGTGTATTTATAACTTTCAAAATAACATAAGTACATACATTTCACAATGATATTAATGACCATCTTAATGCCAGGTTTCATTTGGTACCTTGAAATGGACACTATTTCTAATAAATATCATGAAAGCAGTACCCCATTCTCTTTTACCCCATCCAGATTTAAGAACAAATATTACAAAGGGCATATGTTATGTATAATGAGTGTGTCAGGCCTGTTATCAGTTGCTGTGACACAGCAGTGAACCCTTGCCACTTGGCATTGAGGAATTCTTAAGTTCACACCTTTGCAATGGCAGTTCACTCACATTTCACGATTGAAAAAGAGTGCTGCTGGCCATTTACGTAAGAATGGATGATCAGCGATGCCAGAGAGATGAAAATTATATACTTACAGAGTGGAAGTATCAGTGGAAAAAAGAGTCTCACACACTAAGTCCTGGTTGAAACTAAAAAGTTAGATTGACCCAGCTATTTTGCTGAGGGATATGAAAAATCCATATCCCTGAGTGATCTAGTTAAGCCAATGTAACCCCGGTCCAAACAGTGCTAGGTCAACAAAAGAATGCTTCCTCTGACTTAGCTACCACCTCTTGGGGAGGTGAGTTACTATCCTAATGGGAAAAGCCCTTCTGTTGGTGTAGGTAGAGTCTACACTGAAAGGCTACATGGGGTGCAGCTGCAGCTCTGCATGTGTGCTGCTGTAGCATTGAAAGTGCAGATAAGTGCTAAGTAAATTCAAGAGACCTTTCCTGCACCTGCCTCCTTGTCTACTTGACAGCAGATCTTGAACCAAGCTCAACAGCTACTCTCTGACTCCTCTAGAGTTGCTGCAGCTACTCACCAGCTTGGTGTGATTTCCTCCCCACACTCCGATTGTGAGGCAGCATTTCAGACATTAACTCCTGCTAGGAGAGTGCCCAACTTGAAATCTGGAAGGAGATTCACAATGCCTCGCCACACTAGATGCAGATGCCATTGTCTGGACATTGATCTGTGACAGCAAAGCATGAGAGAGAGAGCTACACTGTAGACATCGTAGTGTGGATGATATACTGCAGGGTACAGCAGCAGCTGCAGTCATCAGGGAATCCTGCTGGTATCGGAGCTGCTCTGACCCATGGAGGCAGCAGTGCAGCTGTTTGCTGCCATGGCATCCTTGCCCATTAGGCATCAGAGGGAGCTGGCACAGACCAGGGAATTCAGACTTCTGTAGGACTATTTTTCATTAGCCTCACAGAGGCAGAGTATAGAGCTCCTTGCAACTTCCATCATTTCCTTCTATCTTAGCTCTTGTTTTTCCTTGTCCAGCCACAAATACAGTTGTTTGTGGAATGGGAGATGAGGAATTTCTAAGCCTGTTGGTGATGGTTGTCTGGTAGGAGAGGGAAGGGTTCTGACTCTGGAGACGGGTGTTCTGAGCCAGGGCAGGATTGGGTGGGAGAAGGATCTGAGCTGTAAAGGCAGGATGAGGAGACATTGCTACCTGCAGCTCCACTATTCATTTTGAGCACCAGCCACCGCAGACTATACTGAAGAATTTAAATTTGAGGCTACAGAGTATTTAGCTTTGAAATGAGCTATGCACAACTCAGATTGATGTATCTTTTTACAGATAAGTAGGAATCTGAGGTCAGTTTAGGCTGAACATCCTGGAACAGAAGAGAGTATAATGTGCTTTAATAGTGGACAATTTATCTATTTATTCATATAGGTATTTGTATGGGCCACATCATGATAGTATATGAGCACTTTCCAAGTATCTAAAGATAAAATAAAAATATCAAAGTCTCTCTTTCTTCCTTCCAAGCCTGCATTAGAAATTATGTGATTCATGTTTTTTTGTTTGTTTTGTTTTGTAATTTCATTCTCTTTTATGCCATGTAGATTTAGGAACAAATATTACAAATGCCATGTGTAGATGGATAGAAATTCAGCAACATCCAGTGTAGATAGAGTTGTCTGGATGCATCTCTTTTCCAAGCATAGTATCAGACAGAAGAGGCACCATCTCCAATTAACTTGGATGGACTTTGAGGACTAATTAATTCCACTCACTTTACTCAAATTATGGGTTACTTCATGCTGTGATTAGTCTCACTGATTTAGTGGGTCAGATGATGATTTGGATTTCCGGGCCAGGCTAGGGCATAATGGGGAATAAAACCACCACCCATGCCCCTGCCCAGCCTCTCCACACCATGGTTTCAGGCATATAAGGGTACAAGGCACACATATTTTTCCCATGCTCACCCCAAGGAGGTAGCTAGAGAGGGATAATGTGTAGAGTACCTATTATTGTGTAAAGATGGGGTGTGACTGCAGAGACCAAAGGTCATCCTCCATTTTGGAAGATGAGGTTCTGGACTTAAGGGGGAAATAGTCAGCATGAGGCTCTGGTTACTGATGGGTTAGAATCATGTAATGTTTAAATAAAAATAACATAAATGTTAAATATAAACTTGCTCGGCTGTAATGTTGAGAAGAACACAAGGTAACAAGAGAGAGGAGCGTCTTACCACCCCCCACCACCCCCTAGTGCTCTGGAGCAAGAAGAGAGGAGGGAGAGATTGCATTGCTCTCAATCATAATTCATTTGTGGTGACGCAGCAGCTGTATGCCACTCCTTACATGGGGCAGATCATCCTTGCACAATCCAGGACTCCTCACCATGAGTGAAGAGGGCACAATTGGGCCTTGACTCCTGAGAGAGTGCGCAACAAAGATCTGCTCATTTGGATGACTGCATCTTTATTTCTTAAGGCATGAGTTCTCAAAGTTCATGGCACCATGACTCTCTCCGGATAAGAAAAATTACTACACAACCCCAGGACGGTAGACTGAAGCTTGACCCTGCCCAAGTTCCACCACCCTTGGCAGAGGGGCCAAAGCCTGAGCCCCACTTCCCGGCCAGGGGAGCCAGGGCCCTGAGCCCTGTCAAACAGGGCTGAAGCCCGTGGGCTTTGGCTTTGACTCCAGGTGCTGGGTATCAGGCTTCAGCTTTGGTTTTGGGTGGTGAGGCTTAAGCTTTGGTTTCAGCCATGGGCGGCGGAGCTCAAGCTTTTGGGCCTTAGCAAGTCTAATGCAAGCTCTGGCTTTGGGGTTCCAATCCACGGTTGAGAACCGCTATCTTAAAGAATAAGAATTTCAAGAGCCATTTACCTTTTTTTCTAAAATGGCTCCAAAAGATATCTATACAATCCAAATATAATTATGTAGCTTAGCATATTGTAAAGCAGGTAATACTAACAATTTAATTTTTAATACTTTCAAAGAGACTTATGTTTGTTCAGATATTTCCCTTGAGTGTTCATTTTTATTTTTGTTTCTTATACATGTGTACCAAAACAAATTATTTTAATCTCTTTATTTTAATTTCGAAAGGCACTTAATATGATTGCACAAGACTGTGGTGCTTTTTTTAATCCCTTGGAGCTTGTTTTGTCTGCATATATTTACTGAAAATGAAAGATAAAGATTTCCCTCACAAATGATGATAAAACGACATCCAACTGGAATTGAGACATCCCTCGAGTTCTCTGCTGCTTTGTGTCTGTAGTCTTAAATGTCACGCAAAAACAAATTAACTAATTGGATTTTAATGGCAGACCCAATCAGAGTCAGCCCTTTGCCATTTGGTGAACTGAGATCGGAAGGTGTTTGCAGTACTGGGTAGGAGACAGATCGCAGCTGAGAGAGCCTAAATAGCAATTTATTTACTTTTAATCATTTAGGTATGAGGAAGGCACAAATGCAAGTTCAGAATGGAGTGGTTTTGTGTAACTACAAGATGTATGGATACTGGAAGATCCATGAGACAAACACCCACAGATAATCATTAGCTATCACAAAGATTTCCAAACATCCAGGGCTAATTTGTCATTGGCTCTGCACAGGTGAATGACCATGGTGAAAAAGGGCACAGAAATAATCTTTCCCTCTGCCCTGGTGTAAAAGAACTGTAGTATGCCAGTATGAAGACCTAATGCCTTGTAACTGTTAGGCTGTTTGGCCAGCCAATGCAACAGCCTCACTGGTGGCTTAACATGGGTGTTGGGGGAAGCCTATTTTGCACCTTTCCAAAAGAAGATGTAGGTGCTGTTTCTCAGCATGCTTCCACCAATGTCTGTAAAGCATTCTGCCTGTATTTGCCTCGGAGCAACACTGATAGGATGTTACAGGTGAGTGCTCCCCACCCACTATCATATTAGCAGTGCTGATCAACAATACAGATCCTGTAAATAGCCACAAAATGTGCACATAACCTCATTAATAGAGATTACATGAAGAAGAGTTTTCCTTTGTTTTACTTTGTTTTTCCTTTGTTTTAATAATTAATTGTCAAATATACTCCAATCAATACTCTCTGGGTGCATTTTCAGCACTTTTCTGTATCACAATATTAAAATGTGGCATATTGGAAACTCTGTTAAAGTTGTAGGCTGTCACTTTAAATGTCAGGTTTGGGGTTTTTTTTTTGTTTTTTGGGTTTTTTTGTTCTGGTCTTGCTGCTTGCAGGTTAGGAGATTCTATAGAGAAGTGTGTGAATGGGGCATATCAGCAGTCTATAGACATCCTGCTTAGAGTAAGCTAGGATGAGCTGTGCCTCTGTTTTGAAGAGCAGCCTGTTTCATCATTCTATTTTTGGATTCCTGTGGGTTATCATATCTTTCATTATCAAAGAAATAATGTAGTGTTATGTTGCAGCAAGAGTATTTATGTTTGTATGCTGTGAACATAACAAAAACAAAATATAATTTTTAAAGGTAGAACAGACCTCCTTGGTTTAAAAGAGAAATTCATGCTGTTCATGCAACCTGCAGCTGAGTAGAGTAGATCACTTAACAATATGCGGAGATACCCTCTTGGGCCTGGTCTACACTACGAATTTATACTGAATTTAGCAGCATTAAACCGAATTAACCCTGCACCTGTCTTAATATCGATATCTGTACTCCTCCCTGACGAGGGGAGTAGCGCTCAAATCGGTATTGTCATTTCAGAATAGGGTTAGTGTGGCCACAATTCAATGGTATTGGCCCCCAGGAGCTATCCCACAGTGCACCATTGTGACCGCTCTGGACAGCAATCTGGAGTCGGATGTACTGGCCAATTAGACAGGAAAAGCCTCGCTAACTTTTGAATTTCATTTCCTGGTTGCCCAATGTGGAGCGGTGATCAGCACGGACTGTACAGGAGATACTGGATCGGATCGCTTTATGGGGAGACAAATCTATTCTATTAGAGCTCCGTTCCAGAAGACTAAATGACAAAGCATTTGAAAAAATCTCCAGACAGAAGCCACAGCAGGGACTCAACACAGTGCTGCATGACAAGTGTAATGGAAAGCCAAAGAATCAAATGGACGCTCATTGAGGGAGGGAGGGGGGAATGAGGACTCCAGCTATCCCATAGTCCCTACAGTCTCCGAAAAGCATTTTCATTCTTGGCTGAGCTCTCAATGCCTAAAGGGTCAAAAACATTGTCCTGGGTGGTTCAGGGTATATCTTGTCAATTTACCTCCCTCCCCTCCCGTGAAAGAAAAGGGGAAAAAAATTGTTTCTCACATTTTTTCAATGTTGCCGTGTGTCTACTGCATGCTGCTGATAGACGTGGTGCTGTGGTGCTGAACAGCAGCATCCCCTACCCTTCCTTTCCTGATGGCAGATGGTACAAAATGGTGGAAAACCGTTCTCATCATCCCGTGAGTGCTCCTGGCTGGCCTCGGTGAGGTCAGCTGGGAGCTCCTGGGCAACAATGGGAATGACTCTTGGTCATTCCCGGCAGACGATGCAAAAGGATGGAAAACCGTCCTCATCATAGGAACTGGGGTCTGAGCTTCATCAGCCCCCACTCCCTTTCATGTCTAATGAAGATTCTGTACTGCATGGACTATCATAGCAGCAGGAAGCTGCCTCTCCCTCATTTTATATCACTAAAAAGTCAGTGTTTCTTATTCCTCCATTCTTTATTACTTCATCACACAAATGGGGGGACTCTGCCATGGTAGCCCAGGAGGGTTGGGGGAGGAGGGAAGCAATGGGGGGTTTATTGCAGGGGCACCCCCTAGAATGGCATCATAATTTCTGCGGGATCTCTGGGGCTCTGACCCGGAGTGGCTGTGCTCTCTGGTTCTCTAGTAGACTTGCCCCATATTCTAGGCAGGACTGATTCTATTTTTAGACAAAACATAAAGAAGGGAATGACCTGGGGAGTCATTCCCATTTTTGGCCATGCACCTCCGGCTGACCTCAGCGAGGCCAGCCAGGAGCACTCATGACAGCAGCAGATGGTACAAAAGGACTGATAACCATCATCGCCAATTTCCAGTTGCAAACGGTTCAAAATGACTGATAAACGTCATCACCAATTTCCAATTGCAGATGGTGCTATAGCTGGTAACCGTCTCTTTAACCTTGCAAAGGCAAATGAATGCTGCTGTGTAGCACTGCAGTACCGTGTCTGTCAGCAGCAGCCAGTAAACATACATTGACAGTGTCAAAAGGCTAAACGGGCTGCATGGTTGCCATGCTATGGCGTCTGCCAGGGCAATCCAGGGAAAAAGGGCGCGAAATGATTGTCTGCTGTTGCTTTCACGAAAGAAGGATTGAGTGACGACATTTACCCAGAATCACTCCAATGGGCAGGGGAGACTGCAGGAACTATGGGATAACTAGGAGGTAGCTACCCACAGTGCAACTGTCCAGAAATCGACGCTAGACTCAGTACATGGATGCACACGGCCGAAATAATGTGCTTAGTGTGGCCGCATGCACTCGACTTTATACAATCTGTTTTAAAAAAATGGTTTATGTAAAATTGGAATAATCCTGTAGTGTAGACATACCAATGTCAAGAGAGGAAGCAGTGCTATAACCACTTTTAGACCATTCCTCCTATCCACTAGCATCACATTTAACTTGTCTAGGTTTGAGTGATGAGAAAATGTATCACAAGATCCCCATTTTAGCTAAGCTCTGGTATATTTTCATTGTTTCAATTCCAAATTATACTGTCTTTTTATCTCACAGTCTTACAAGGGTTATTTTTTCCCCCATAACATATTCAAGAAGATAGCTTCTCTGAGGCGAATAAAGACATGGGGGAGTGATAACTCAGTGGTTTCAGCATTGGCCTGCTAAACCTAAGGTTGTGAGCCCAACCTTAAGGGAACCCATTGGGGATTCATCCTACCTTAAGCAGAGGATTAAACTAGATGACCTCCTAAGGTCCCTTCCAACCCTGACATCCTATAAGAGGTTCAAAGTGACATTGTTCTTATAGCAAAGTAATAAAGGAAACTATTCATGGAAAGAAATAATAACAATGCATATCCAAATTCACAATTATTGTTACTTATTTTATCATAAGACAACTGTGTATTAAAGCCAAGGAAGCCTGATTATAAATCTAATGAGATGATGCCCTGATTAGATAACAATTTTATCTAATCACAAGCACAGTTAGAATTTCTTTTCTATATTATGTAAAAAGTTTGGCTTCAAAGAGAGTTATTGCAATGGTTTTGATAGCAAATAAAAGGGTGTGATTCAACAAAAAATTATGGCACAGCTGAACCCCGAAAAGTTTGATGCAGAACCCAGACATAAATTTCTTCATTAAATCAAGCCCCAAGTGCCTCATAAAAAATGTTCTGACGCTCTGCTATAGTCTATCTCTAAGCCCTGGTCTACGCTACAAGTTTAGATAGAATTTACCAGCATTACATTGACTTAAACCTGCACCCTTCCACACAACAAAGCCATTTTTTTTTACTTAAAGGGCTCTTAAAATTGATTTCTGTACTCCTCCCCCGATGAGGGGATTAGCACTGAAATCGACCTTGCTGGGTCAAATTTGGGGTAGTGTGGTCTCTAATTTGACGGTATTGGCCTCCGGGAGCTATCCCGGAGTTCTCCATTGTGACCGCTCTGGACAGCATTCTCAGCTCAGATGCACTGGCCAGGTAGACAGGAAAAGGCCCGCAAACTTTTGAATCTCATTTCCTTTTTCCTTAGCATGGCAATCTGCAGGTGAGTGCAGATCTCATCAGCAGAGGTGACCACGATGGAGTCCCAGAATCACAAAAGAGCTCCAGTGTATGGGAGGTACGGGATCTGATCGCAGTATGGGGAGACGAATCTGTGCTATCAGAACTCCATTCCAAAAGACTAAATGCCCAAACATTTGAAAAAATCTCCAAGGGCATGAAGAACAGAGGCTATAATAGGGACCCACAGCAGTGCAGCGTAAAACGTAAGGAGCTGAGGCAAGCCTACCAAAAATCCAGAGGGGCAAACAGTCACTTCTGGTCAGAGCCCCAGACGTGTTGCTTCTATGATGAGCTGCATGCCATCCTAGGAGGTGCAGTCACCACTACCCCAACCCTGTGCTTTGACTCTGCCAGTGGAGTAGCATGCAACAGGGATGCAGGTTTTGTGATGAGGAAGATAGCTCACAGCAAGGAAGCAGAGAAACTGTTTTCCCTGACAGCCAGGAACTGTTTCTCACTCTGGACCTGGAGCGAGTACCGCCCAAACCCACCCAAGACTGCATCCCAGACCCGTCAGGTGGAGAAGGGACCTCTGGTGAGGGTACCTTTGTAAATATTATACATGGTTTAAAAGCAAGTGTGTTTAATGATTAATTTGCCCTGGTATTCGTGGCCAGTACAGCTACTGGAAAAGTCTGTTAATGTGTCTGGGGATGGAGCAGAAATCTTCCAGGGACATCTCCATAAAGCTCTCCTGGATGTACTCCCAAAGCCTTTACAAAAGGTTTCTGGAGAGGGCAGCCTTATTCCGTCCTCCATGGTAGGACACTTTATCATGCCAGGCCAGTAGCAAGTAGTCTGGAATCATTGCAGAACACAGTGTATGGTCCCAGTGTTTGTGGGCATTCAAACAACATCTGTTCTTTATCTCACTGTGTTATCCTCAGGAGAGTGATATCATTCATGGTCACTTGGTTGCAATAAGTTGATTTTATTAAGGGGACATTCAGAGGTGCCTGTTCCTGCTGGGCTGTTTGACTGTGGCTGAACAGAAATGTTCCCCACGGTTAGCCATGTGGTGGGGGGAGGGGTGAAGCGATCATCCCAGAGAATTGAGTATGTGTGTGAGGGGGAGGAGTTGTTGGGTTTGTGCTGCACATTAACCTGAAAACCACAGCCCCTTCTTTTAAATTGCCAACCCATTTTAAATGGCCAACCCAACAGCTGCTTGGTATGGGAAATGAGGGCACTGCTGTTCGAAACCATTCCTACATGTTATGAAGGTTAAAGAAGCCAAAAGACTGTGTCTTACCATGGCTGCCTGCAAGCTGAATTCTATTGCCTGGCCCTGCATAAGTGATCTCTCTAACCTAACTGGCATACTTTCAATAAGAGGCAAAATGCGACCTTGTACCGAAAGCATATGTGATATGTAATGTTAACTGCAAGGTTTGCTGTGAAAGAGTCTACCTATTGTTCTCTAAAATGTGTTTTTTTAACTACCACTCTCCCTTTTTTTTCCTCCACCAGCTGCAAATGTTTCAACGCTCACACTTTCTTCTCCTTCCCAGAGGCTAGCTTTGATTAGAAGGCGAAAAAAACCACAGTTGCGATGAAATGTTCTCTGAGCTCATGCAGTCCTCCCACACTGAAAGAGCCCAGCAGAATGCATGGAGGCAGACAATGTCAGAGTCCAGGAAAGCACAATATGAATGTGAGGACAGGTGGTAGGCTAAAGATAATAAGTGGCGGGCTGAAGATGATAAGTGGAGTCGGCTTGCTGATAGAAGGCAAGAGGCGATGGTGAGGCTACTGGAGGAACATACTGATATGCTCTGGCATATGGCTGAGGTTCAGGAAAGGCAGCATGAACACAGACTGCTGCTACAACCCCTGTGTAACCAACCGTCCTCCTCCCCAAGTTCCATAGCCTCCTCACCCAGACGTCCAAGAACGTGGTGGGGGGGCCTCTGGGCACCCAACCACTCCACCTCAGAGGACTATCCAAGCAACAGAAAGCTGGCATTCAATAAGTTTTAAAGTGCAGTGTGGCCTTGTCCTTCCCTCCTCCCTGACCCCACCTGGTGCTTCCCTCCTCTCCCACCCATCCCGTGCTACCTTGGCGGTTATCCCCCTATTTGTGTGATGAATTAATAAAGAATGCATGAATGTGAACCAACAATGATGGAGGGGAGGGTGGTTAGCTTACAGGGAAGTAGAGTGAACCAAGGGGGAAGGGAGAAGGTTCATGAAGGAGAAACAAACAGAACTTTCACACTGTAGCCTGGCTAGTCATGAAACTGGTTTTCAAAGCTTCTCTGATGCGCACCATGCCTTCCTGTACTCTGCTAACCACCCTGATGTCTGGCTGTGCATAATCAGCGGCCAGGTGATTTGCCTCAAACTCCCACCCTTCCATAAACATCTCCCCCTTACTCTAACAGATATTGTGGAGTGCACAGCAAGCAGTAATAACAATGGGAATATTGGTTTTGCTGAGGTCTATCTGAGTCAGTAAACTGTGCCAGAGCACTTTTAAATGTCCAAATGCACATTCTATCACCATTCTGCATTTGCTCATTCTATAGTCGAACAATGCCTGACAACTGTCCAGGCTGCCTGTGTACGGCTTCATGAGCAATGGCATTAAGGGGTAGGCTGGGTCCCCAAGAATAACTGTTGGCATTTCAACATCCTCAACGGTAATTTTCTGGTCTGGGAAGAAAGTACCTTGCTGCAGCTTTTGGAACTGACCAGAGTTCCTGAAGATGTGAGCATCATGTACCTTTCCCAGCCATCCCATGTTGATGTTGGTGAAACTTCTTTCGTGATCCACCAGTGCTTGCAGCACCATTGAAAAGTACCCCTTTCGGTTTGTGTACTCCCTGCCTTGGTGCTCCAGTGCCAAGATAGTAATATGGGTTCCATCTATTACCCCACCATAGGTAGGAAATCTCATTACTGCAAAGCCATCCACTATGACCTGTACATTTCCCAGAGTCACTACCCTTGATATCAGCAGCTCTATGATTGCGTTGGCTACTTGGATCACAGAAGATCCCACAGTAGATTTGCCCACTCCAAATTGATGCCCAACTAACCGGTAGCTGTCTGGCGTTGCAAGCTTCCAGAGGGCTATCACCACTTGCTTGTGAACTGTGAGGGCTGCTCTTATCTTGGTATTCTTGAGGTTCAGGGCAGGGGAAAGCAAGTCACAAAGTTCCATGAAAGTGCCCTTATGCATGCGAACGTTTTGCAGCCACTGGGAATAGTCCCAGACCTGCAACACTATGCGGTCCCACCAGTCTGTGCTTGTTTCCTGGGCCCAGAATTGTCATTCCATGGCATGAACCTTCCTCATTAACACCACGATGTGCACATTTCTGGGCCCCGTACTTTGAAAGAAGCCTGTGCCCATGTCCTCATCACTCTCGTCACCGTGTTGCTGTCGCCTCCTCGTCTGGTTTTGCTTTTGCAGTTTCTGGTTCTGCATATACTGCAGGATAATATGTGTGGTGTTTACAGTGCTCACACTTGCTGCGGTGATCTGAGCAGGCTCCAGCTTGCCATGCTATGGCATCTGTGCTGAAAAAAGCCGCAAAATGATTGTCTTCCATTGCTCTGATGGAGGGAGGGGCAACTGATGACATAGCTTACAGGGTTGTTTACAGGGAATTAAAATCAACAAAGGGGGTGGGTTTGCATCACGGAGAAGCACACACAACTGTCATACAGAATGGCCCCCTCAAGGACTGAACGCAAAACCCTGGGTTTAGCAGGCCAATGCTCAAACCACTAAGCTATCCCTCACCACACTGTTCATGGAGAGAGAGGGGGGATCAAATGAATACAAATGAATACAAAACAAATCTGGTCTCTTTCTTGTTTTGGTCCACTCCATCTCTCTTATACATCTTAGGCTGGCAGCAGATGGTACAGTACGATTGCTAGCCATCATTATCTCCTGGCTGCTCATCAGAAGATGGTGCAGTACAATTGCTAGCCATCGTCATCTCCTGGCTGCTCACCAGAAGACGGTGTAGCACGACTGCAGGCAGGACTGAATGTCCATGAGACAAAACTTAAAAAGAGAATTACCTGGAATCACTTCCATTCATATCCAGGCGCCCCTGACCGACCTCACCGAGGTCAGCTAAAAGAGCACCAAGGAGACAGCTACAACAGCTACCAGTCATAATGCATCGTCTGCTGCCAAAAGGCAATGGGCTGCTGCTGCGTAGCAATGCAGTACCATGTCTGCCAGCACCTAGGAGAAGTACAGTGACGGTGAGCTAAGCAGGCTCCATGCTTGCCGTGGTATGGCGTCTGCATGTGTAACCCAGGAAAAGGGCTTGAAACGATTGCCGTTGCTTTTATGGAGGGAGGGAAGAAGGGAAGGAGAGGGGGCCTGACAACATTCATCCAGAACCACCCACGACAATGTTTTTGATCCGTCAGGCACTGGGATCTCAACCCAGAATTCCAATGGGCAGCAGAGACTGCGGGAACTGTGGGATAGCTACTCACAGTGCAACACTCTGGAAGTCTATGCTAGCCTCGGTACCGTGGATGCGCTCCAGCGAGTTAATGGTCTTAATGGTCTTAAGTGGGGACACACACCATCGACTGTATAAAATCAGTTACTAAAAAAACAACTTCTATAAATTCGACCTAATTTTGTAGTGTAGACATACCCTAAATCTGTGAAATTGAAACATTCCACCTTCACAGCATAAAGCAATAGTTAAGGTAAGATGAGGATGAGTGGAATTCCCAGGAAAAGCAAAATAATTTACATATACATGAAAAAGTTTTCAAATTGTGCTTCCTCTCATTTATCCAGCTGTTTACTGGGAAATATTCAAGTGTACTTTAGCAGCTAATACAAAGAGGAATTAAAGGTGTATGTAAACACTTTTGAAGGAGTCGTTGAGAACCATTTGTAGCTAGTATCCCTCTGAGACAATGAAGTAGGGAGTATTATTATAATCTTTTAAATTACTTTGACCGGGTTGCACTTCATTTTAAAGAAGATAGCCATAATATCAGGCAGTAAGGTGTATCTTTTGAAAATAAATGGCAATAAAATATTTTGCTGTTCCATCCTTAAGCATCCTAATGGTATCCACAACTGATGATGTTTAGGAATGTGGTATTTGTGAAAATGATGTGCAAAAAGAACAGGTCAAATTCATGTAGCAAAAACAAAAAAAATGTCTATTCATACAATTATGGTAGGAGAAAAGAAATTGCAATACTAGATCAGACCTATGTTCCATCTATTCCAATGTCTAGTCTCTGAAAATGGCCAGTACAAGATGCTTTAAAGCAAGGTGCAAGAAACCCCAGAGTGGACAACATATAAACAGGGGAAATATTATTTGAATCCCTGTCAGTTAGCAGTTGGTGTATGTACTGAAACATCAGTGTTTATATTCCACCTGTTATTACCCTGTCTAATGTAACTGTGAATGTTCTTGTTATCTATATAAATGTCTAATCTTTTTTGAATCCTACTAAATATAATCCGTATCCTTTTATACTACAGCATTTTATTTTTCTAAATAGAGAGGCGGGATTTTGTACATCTGCAGAGAGCAGAGCAGTGAGGCTGACTAAGGCTATGTTTACACTGGAATTCAAGGTGTGCTTTGCAACTTGGGTAGGCATGCACACACTAGTTCTAATCTATTTGAGCATGACTTAAGGTAGCAGTGAAGAATAGTGGCACGGGCTTCATTTTGGGCTAGCAATGCGAATATGTACCAATGCAGGCTTGTTCAGTATGCACTGAAGCCTGTACCCCCATTTCTTCACAGCTATTTTTAGCGATGCTACTTAAATTAAAGCCAGTGCTGGTATGTCTACTCAACCTATCAATCACTCCTTTGATTGCATTAATATTATTATTATAATCATAATAATTATAGCCATTAATAAAAGCTTAATCTAGTAGTTAAATGCAATGCACTAGGTTTGACTCTTTGTAATGCTTTCTGAAAAGAATGAACTTTAGCCTGTGCTTCAGCAGAGTTAAGCTAAGCTGAGCTGCTGGACCAGGGCTGTAATAGTAGCTGAACATAATTTGCTCCTTCATCCCCGTTACATAAGGCTTTTTATTTTAATACTGTATTGTGGCAGTAAGTTCCACAGGCTAATCATACCTTTTTTTACAAAAACACTTCTTTTATTCCCTTTAAATAGGTTGCGTTTTCATTTATTGAATGTTCCCCTGCTCTAGAATTACCTGAAAACATAAATGGAAACCAGTAGGAAAGAATACATACAAAAAATGATTCAAGGTTTGGAAATCTGCCTTACAGTGAGAGATTAAAAATATTCATACTATTTAAGTTATCCAATACAAATTTAAAGATGACTAGATAACAATATATAAGTGCTTACATGGTGAGAAGATTTCTGATAGTAGAAAGCTCTCTAGTTTAGTAGATTAGAAATAAGGCACACATTTTTAATAGTGATAACACCAGCATTGGAACAACTTCTCCAGGGATGTGATGGATTCTCCACCACTTAAAGTCTTTAAATCAATATTGGATGCCTTTCTAAAATAAATTTTCTAACCTCAACCAGAAGTTAGTGGTTTGATGAAGGATTCATCTGGAAATATTCTATCTCCCGAGTTATACAGAACATCAGAACAAATGACCATAATGGTCCCTTCTGCCCTTAAAACCATCCATCGATGAAGCTTCTCAATGCCATTCATTATTTTATATACTTCTCCCATTTCCCCTTTTATTTGTCTCCTCCCTAAACTAAAAAATGTAGAACACACTGCAAAAATATAAGTGCATTTTTGTTTCTGAAGTCTGGTCAGAATGTATTCAGTCTGGGAGATACAGACTCGAACATCTTTCTAAATAGCACTGGATGAGTAGGAAAAAAAAGGCTTAAAAATCCTTCTGATGAATTTGTCTGGTATTCATCATATCATTTATTGAATAAATAGTATTCAACCAGCTTACCTTGACTCTGTGCATGTGGGAAAAGGGGGAGTGAAATATCATGAGGCCTGATATGGAGTATTTGAACCACCTTGTGACTGCCTCTAAGATATTAGTACACTCTGATGGATAACTCTGAATGTTTGCAAGATATACAGCAGTTTCAGCCCACATAATGGTGACATCAGATTTTTCTAGTTATTCAGGTTTATACAACAAATAAAGAGGGTTGTTGTTGTTATTTTTTTTTCCTTGGTCTCTGGAGTCAATTTGAATTGATTAATTTGCTGATCTTATAATTATTTAGTTTGGCTGATGCTAAGTCAGTTCTAGTAAACTGCTATTCTGAGAGTTATAGTATATGTGAAACTTTTCAGTCATAGACATACCTATTGTATACCTAAGACCTTTTTCAATTGATCTTGTCTTTGAAATTGCAAAGAATTTGGATATTTTAAATGTCTTTCTGCGTTCTCTACTAACTTTCAAGAACATACATAACCTAAAACTGTTGGCGGGATTGATTAAAAAGATTCATTTTCAGCACAGCAAGTAGTGAACTCAACACTGAACAACAATTAAATAAATTAGTAAAAGGATGGGTAAAGCCAAAGCAATTTCTTTCCCTTCACTTACATTTCCTCCAGTGTCTGCTGTTAGCAATAAATCTGTCCTCCTTCATTATTGTCTTCCTCTTAATTTGACCTAGGGATTACATCTAAGGGGACATTTCTAAGTGAAAACGGTTTGTTCATGTGATGGCCTAATATTAGTGCTGTGTTCAGTGACAGTGGCCCTAAGTGCAACAACAAACTTTCTATAGGCCCAGTTCTAAAGTCAGTGGAGAAGCTCTATATTGTTAGATGTTCACAGTATTTCATATATACTATTAAAAAGAGAGGCAGCTACAAGGGCTCAGTGAATATATGCTCCTCTCCACAGAACTTTTATAAATTACTTTAAAGATGATGTTTTCTGAGATAGCTTTTTTTTTTACTTGTGTACAAGTATGTTACAGACTGGGGAATATGTCTGTAGCGACTTACGAATTCCATTTTTGTTTGGAAAATACCTGTTGTATTTCAGCCTCCATTTCTTCATCTTCAGTAAGGCTCTGAACAGTCAATCTGTAGCAGGCATTTGGCACCTAGTTTGGAAAGCTTGGACAGAACAATCGACGCCATTAGCATTAAATAACTTTCCCCGTTGGAGCAATGGTGGTTCTAGACCAAACCCATGGAGTTAAAAAAAGGGAGTGATGCAGATTAAGGGGGCCGAGTTCAGGAGGTGATTGTTTTCCATAGATCTGTAACTTTCTTGTGCTTTTTCAGAGTATAGTATGTATATTTAAGAAATTCCTTTGTCCGTCCTGTTGCCTTGCTTTACTGCCACGCTATCATTGAAGGGGTTAACTAGAAACTACAGATTCCACAAACAGGGGATCTCAGGTTGGGAGGAGGCATAAGGACGAAGGAATAGTCCTATTCACTGGAGGGCTCAGGAGGGCTGAGGCACTGGTTCCAGGGTCTAGGCAGCCAGACTGTAGGGTCCCCCTGCACAAGAGCAGTGTCAGAAACCAAGTATGCATCTGGGTGGACCCAAAGGTGAGAGAAATGATCACTCACTACTCTGATGCAGAACACTTAGCAGCATATATGACTTAGTGGTTGAAAGAGCAGGACCAGAACTGGTAGTGACAATTACTAATATTTACTATAAATCATTCATTTCCACCTAAAGTATATGCTGATATATGTTATGAGGCAGTGTATTTTTACTCCACTTTAAATCCTGTAATGAGGATTCTCAAACAATTTACACTAGGGATCACACCTTAATTGAGAATTAGTCTCATGGACATGTCACCCATGATTTGTGACTGTATGGCACAACCACCAATTGTTCAATCGTAACATCTCTGTGGCACTGACAGAAATCAATTATATGGAAAGATATTATTTTTAAAGTATTTATGGGCCAGATCCTCAACTAGTGTAAATCAGAATAGGTGCATTGTCTTCAATTTAAATAAACTAATTTATAACAGTTCAGAATATGCCCCCAATGTATTTTTGTCTGGAGTAGGAGAATGTTTGTCTGTTTTTAAGAAAGATAATCAGGCCATCTACTTTTATTTTTCAAATAATCTTCCTCTCCCATGTATTTTGATTCTATATCAGCCACATATGACCATACAGCTCCCTACTGATTACCATCAGGTGCTCTGAGAACCAACATAGCGGACTAGTTTGGGAACTTCTGTGTTATAACATTATCAGATGCAATGATCTCCATTAAAAAGTCATCTTTTTCCAGCTGTTACCACAGCATGGTATCTGACATACCACCATATTTCTGCTGCTCAGCTAGTAGCACAAATAATTATCCATCTTAAAAATTGTTTTGCTAGATGTACTATTTGCTAGTCCTTTGTTTAACATTTTTTGGCAGGGAGCAAAAACATGACCACAAGACTTACACAAGAAATACAAATGGCGAAAGTGATCAAATACAGCAGGGTTTCTCAAATAGGGGTCACCGCTTCTGTAGGGAAAGCCCCTGGCAGGCTGGGCTGGTGTGTTTACCTGCCCCATCTGCAGGTCCGGCCGATCGTGGCTCCCACTGGCTGCAGATCGCTGCTTCAGGCCAATGGGAGCTGCTGGAAGCAGTGGACAGTAAGTCCCTCAGCCCACGCTGCTTCCAGCAGCTCCCATTGGCCCAGAGCAGCTATCCGCAGCCAGCGGGAGCCGTGATCGGCCAGACCTGCAGAGGGGCAGGTAAACAAACTGACCCAGCCCACCAGGGGCTTTCCCTACAGAAGTGGTGACCCCTGTTTGAGAAACCCTGGTGTAAACAATGACTTTAGTTAATTATCCATTTATTGTGTGATGTTATGGTTTATCAATATGTTATTTTCACTATATGTTAATTATAGTTAATTTGTAAGTTTATAAAAGTATAACATCGATCAGTATTTAGAGGAACCAAGCATTAGAGTTGAGTAAGAAAAACTGAAACACAAGACCTGTAGATTGAGGCCTGCAAGACTTTAGCTTAGCTCTTTTAGGCCTTGGAGACAAGAAATGATGACTTAAGCCAATGACTCAGAAATAACCCAATATCCAAAGATTATGGGAAAAGGGGTGCCAAGTGGTAATATTGTGCAAAATTACCCAGAAGATTAATATTAGATCATAAAAAGAGTCTAAAGGCACATCTGTCTCAGACATGTGTCTAACCCATGGGATACAGCAGAGATCGGCAACCTTTGGCACATGGCACACCAGGGTAAGCATTCTGGAGGGCCAGGCCAGTTTTTTTACCTGCCCTGTCCACAGGTCCGGCCGATCGCAGCTCCCACTAGCCACGGATCACTGCTCTGGGCCAATGGGAGCTGCTGGAAGCAGCGTGGGCCGAGGGACTTTCTGGCCACTGCTTCCAGCAGCTCCCATTGGCCCAAAGCAGCAATCGACAGCCAGTGGGAGCCGCGATCGGCTGGACTTGCGGCTGGGGCAAGTAAATATACCAGCCCGGCCCTCCAGGGACTTACCCTACAGAAGTAGTGAGCCCTATTTGAGAAACCCTACTTTAGAATGACACCACCCCCTATACCAAATGCTGTTCTAAAATTTTGTGGTTCATGCAACACTATAGTAACACAATGATCATAAAGTCAATCTTTAATCATTGTAATACAAAGAAAAAATGCCTTTAATCCCTTAGAAACAAGTGATAATTTCTGAAAGCAAAGTATTGGGTGGAATCAACACTGTATATTATAACCACATATGGATTTACTTCTGGTTTGCTTTTTCCTTAATATTTTATGAACATAGTATTCATTAAAGTAATACATGAAAAGCAAGGTTTGTGGTCAGTTGTAATGTTAGGAGGTGGTAAAGCAGAATTCTGACCTGAAATAAACATGTTAATTCTATTTCTCAACAGAGGTTGTCATTCAGACCAATGTTTTTCCCTGATCTTTCAAACAGTAGCGCGCACACACTTAAGCTTTACTCATATAGATAGCCCTTATAGTAACTAAGGCCATCAAATTACAAGTTATTCTATATAAGAGTTACTCAGGCATCAAGGCTGCTTAGAATAGCTAGGACAGAGGGCTGAGAGAAAAACAACCCCATAACCCTCATGGTCTAATGACAAGACTTCTTCAGACCATCTAAGGAAAACTCAAACTTGCTGCAGCCTTTGGCAAGAGTGTAATGCTGGTATAACTAAAGGGACTTCCTTTTCCTCTTTTCTGTGAATGAATGAATATATTAAAAAAAAAAATACATTGATATTTAACATTAAGATTGTCAAGGTTCCTTCCCCACTCTGAACTTTAGGGTATATTTGTGGGGACCTGCATGGACACTTCTAAGCTTAATTACTAGCTTAGATCTGGTATCGTTGCCACCATCCAGAATTTTCAGCGTCTGGATCATTCCCTTTCCCCCCGAAACCTTCCCCTCCCTGGCCAGCCTTGAGAGACTCCTTCACCAATTCCCTGGTGAGTCCAGATCCAATCCCTTGGATTTTAAAACAAGGAGAAATTAACCATCCCCCCTCCTTTCTCCCACCAGCTCCTCGTGGATCCAGATCCAACCCCCTTGGATCTAAAAACAAGGAAAAAATCAATCTGTTATTTAAAAAAAGGCTTTTAATTAAAGAAAAGAAAGGTAAAAGAAAACCCTCTGGGAGAGATTAGCATACCAGCTACTCTCACAAACAACAGATTCAAAACACAGATTTTGGGCACAAATTTAGTTACACAAAAAAATACCCAAATACCAAATTTGATTCTACCTCTAATTGCATAAGACAGGTTACAATGCAATAAACATAAACCTATTTATTCCTTTCTAAAACTTACTACTCTGATAAGAGGCTGGTTCCTTGATCTTTTTCACTGGCTGAAACTGAAACTCTAAACAAAAGAAAAACTTCTCTCCTTCCTTTTGAAACATCTTGTTCCCCCATTGGTTCCTCTGGTCAGGTGTTAGCTAGGCTAGGTGAATTTTTTAACCCTTTACAGGTAAAAGAGGCATTTACCCGTAACCATCTAGATACTATATAATGTGTGAGATATAGAAGTGAAAAATAGGGCACTTAATGGAATCTAATGTTTTGATTAAAGGAAATTATATTATAAAAGAGAAGTCAGTTATAAGTGATACAGCTTTCTAAAATAAGAAACTGACGCCCACAGAATAGAACTATTCTATTATTGCAAAAATTTTTTTAAAAAGTATGCTATTGTGTGGCCAAGCACACAGTTAAATTTCCTATCTATTTTCAGAAAATGAAGGGCCTAGACAGACCATTCTCCATTGGTGTGGCTACATCAAACCAAAATTTGCCATTTTCAAACTGCTACATTGCAGCATCACTCTCCAAAACAGGAAGATGTTAAAGAAAAAGAAGACACAGTGGCAGATACATTCTCCAGGCAAAAGGGTGATGACCCAATGTCTATAGATCAGCCAGGGACTGACCCCTGTTGTATGAGAGGAGGTATGACCCAGAAACCTGTCAATGCTGACTAGTAAGAGGGTTAGAAGAATATCCTGAATCTTGTAGGTACATTCTGGTTCACCGAAGAATTTCATGTGATTTCTTACATGAAAGCTAGGGTCACATCAGTGATTAATATTATTGTAAAATGCATGTACAGATACTAAGGTGTTATGCATGTATGCAAAAAATATGTTCCTAAAGTCTTTTTCAAAGTAGAGTTGACAAACATGTTTCTGTCCAAGAAAGGATGTTCATTCACCTGTCCTTCTTGGGCCACATCTAAATTAAATATTGTAAATCAACATAACAAAAACTCCATTTCAAAAGAAGTCAGTGGGAGAGGGGAAGTAAAACCAACAAGGAGTGAACACACTAGAGAATGAACTATGGCAGGAGATTTCATCCTGACTCTGGAGGTAGAAACAGTGAACTTTGGGTAACCTAAGGGGAAGGTAAGGAAGATACCCCTTTACCCTTTACTTAAGAAATAATCAGACAATGGATTACATTCATGAAAACAGGATCACAAGCAGCCTTGACTGAAGTGCCGCAAAGGACATTTGGGGTGAGATAGAATTCTTTATTCTGTTAAATTTAGTCTCAAGAAATTATATTATGAGTTTGTTTTTATGTAACTCTTGTTTCAATTATCTTTACTCACTATCCCTTGAATCTTTGATCTGATTGTTGTTTTCGCTGTAACTATATATCAGTGATGTAGTGTTATACAAGAAGCTGATCCTGAGTTGAATCATACAAGCTGTTGTATGCACTGTTCCCTTGAGGACAGCAGACCTGGTATTTCTTTGGGTATACCATGTGTAAGGAGGCTGCTTGAAAGAGGCTCAGGGACTGAGGTGTACCTATTATTAACCAACAAGTCAAAGTAAAAGGTGACATAGCCCAGAGGAGACTGTTTGGGTGGTTAATATGCTTGATACAATCAGGTAGCTGACATCTTGTTAAACTCAAGCAAGTTTGTCTCTCACTGGAAGGAGGGAGGTAACAAGATGACTCAGTCCTACCTATTGTGAGAACCATCCTTGGTGGTAATCAGTTAAGAAATTAACCAACTTTGGTTTGTTTTATATCCTATCTTTATTATACCTGTAAGGAGGCGCCCTGGCTCCCCGCCGCGCCTGAGAGGGACGAGCCAGAGCAGGTGCCTCAGTGAGCGGAGTCAGCACGGCCTGTCCCCGCCCCCTGGAAGTCAAGGGGCGGGACAGGAAGTATAAAAGCCCGGCCCCAGCGCTCAGTTGGGCGCAGGCTGCCGGAGAGGACAGATGCTGGTGCCCAGGCTCCCGCCGGGCCGGACCTGCCCCACTACCCAGAGGAGCGCTGGCCTGACCTGCCCCACGCCCACTACCCAGAGGAGCGCTGCCCGGACCTGCCTCGTGCCCACTACCCAGAGGAACGCTGGCCTGACCTGCCCCACGCCCATTACACGGAGGAGCGCTGCCCGGACCTGCCGTGTGCCCGAAACCCTGGCTGGACTTGCCTCAGACCCGGTACCCGGAGGAACGTCGGCCTGACCTGCCGTGTGCCCGATACCCCGAGGAGTGGCCTGAGCTTCCCCACGACTGGTACCCGGAGGAACCCATGGTCTGGGACCCACCAGATGACTCTGGCAAGGACCAGGTACCCAGAGAGGGGGAGATTGGAAGTAGCCTGGGGATAGCCGACCCTGGTTTGGCTCCTGAAGAGCCCGAACCCATGTCAGTGTGTTGCGGCCAGGATCCCCACTGACCGCAGCGGGTCTTGACCGCTGCTAGGGCCCCGGGCTGGAACGCAGTGGAGTGGGAGGGCCTGCGTTCCCCCTGCCACCCGCAACCGGGTGGCAGACTCCCCCTCTTCCCGCCTATTGCCACTGCTCTGCCCTGACCCAAAGGGCCAGAGCTAATTAGACTTGTGTTTGGTGCCCCGCCCAAACCAAGGGCTGGGCCCCTTTGACTTTGCCGCTGCTCTGCCCTGACCCAAAGGGCCAGAGCTAATTAGACTTGTGTTTGGTGCCCCACCCGAACCAAGGGCTGGGCCCCTTTGACTTTGCCACTGCTCTGCCCGGACCCAAAGGGCCAGAGCTAATTAGACTTATGTTTGGTTCCCCGCCCGAGCCAAGGGCCTGGGCTGATACTGTGTTTGCTCAGCCCCTGCTAGAGGCCTGAGCCTGAACTATTACTGCCCCGCCCTGCCAAGGGCCTGGGCTGATACTGTGTTTGCTCAGCCCCTGCTAGAAGCCTGAGCCTGGACTATTACTGCCCGCCCTGTCCAAGGGCTGGGGATTATCTACTTTGAGAGCCCCGACCCCGGCTAGAGGGCCGGGGCTCTACCTTGTTTACAGACCTTGTACCCCGCTCAACACCTGCCGAGGGGCTAAGCCTACCCGGACTGCAGTGCGTAAGGAGGCGCCCTGGCTCCCCGCCGTGCCTGAGAGGGACGAGCCCCGACACGACCGGCTTACAATACCCTATTGAGTTTGATGGGACTACACATATGAATGACATTAAACATGTGTAACTGTTTGTAGCATTAGTACATCTGAGACAGAAATTCAAATTCTAATCCAGGTTTCTATAAATGAAAGGTTATTACACTAATTTAGAGTGCCACCTCTCTCCATTTGTGTCTAATACAACTTATTTAATTTTAGATTGTAAACACTTAAGGATAGGGACTGTGACTTAATATGTGCTTAGAACAATAGGGTCCTGAACTCACTATGGCCCCTAGATGCTACTGTAATGATGACATCTGAAATTTCCATAGATTATTTGAAGATTAGAGAAGAGATTAAATTAATTAAATGAATTTCTCACATTTTTAGTATTTATTGCCTCCCTATATAATATCTAGTCCTAACATGACACATCTGCCCTAATGATTTGTACCTATTTACCTATTTGTGTGAATGAAGTGAAAAGCTAAAATATAATTTAATAACTAGTTTGATTTAGCAATTTTTTCTACAAAGGCTGGATGTACACAAGATGAACTGTTTCTTACATGCTGCTTCTTTCTGAAAATCATATTGGGCAAATGAACTAGTTATTAGGAGGATAGAAACTCCAAAGGTGAGATAATAGAAATCTGCCAGAATTTTGGAAAAACATCAACATCTCCAAATTTATAATTATGCTTACATATACTTTCATCTGAGAATTCCAAAGTGCTTTACAAAAGTAAGCATATACACTTCACAGTATTCCTGTGAAATGGGTAAGAATTATGCTCTCTTTGTCACTGAGCATGCAGAGAGAAATGCAGTGTTTTTCCCAAGTCAAACATTGAGGCAATGACAGACCTGGGAAGCACCCTAGAAATTCTTACTCCAATTATCATGCTTTACCACTAAAAAGACACTGTTTCTTGAATTTTCAAGCAGAGAACAGGTTATTGAAATGTCTCTGAGGATTTTTGATTTAACAAATGTGCAGTTTTATTTCTATTGGCCTATCTACCTAACAGAATTTATCATGTTTGAACATAGAAATGTAGAACTGGAAGGGACTTCAATAGGCTATCTAATCCAGTCCTCTGCACTGAGGCAGGACTACGCATTATCTATACCAGGGGTCAGCAATCTTTGGCATGCGGCTCGCCAGGGTAAGCAACCTGGCAGGCCGATTTGTTTACCTGCCGCATCCACAGGTTCCACCGATCGTGGCTCCCACTGGCCGCAGTTCGACATTCCAGGACAATGAAGGCTGCAGGAAGTAGCGTGGGCCGACAGATGTGCCGGCCACCACTTCCTGTTGCTCCCATTGGCCTGATGCTTACCCTGGTGAGCAGCATGCCAAAGGTTGCCAACCCCTGATCTAGACCATACCTGACATGTATTTGTCTAACACATTCATAAAAACATCCTAAAATAGGTAGGTTGTAGAATCTCTAGGTAATTTGTTCCAGTGCTTAACTACCCTTACAGTTAGAAAATTTCTCCTACTATTTAACCTAAATCTCCCTTGCTTCAATTTAAGGCATTACTTCTTGTACTGTCCTCAGAGGATACAGAGAACAATTCATCACCTTCCTTTTTATAACAACCTGTTATGCTCCCCCTCAATCTTCTCTTTTCCAGACTAAACAAACCAATTTTTTTCAATCTTTTGTCATAGGTCATGTTTTCTAGACTTTTAATTATTTTTGTTGCTCTCCTCTGGACATTATCCTGTTTGTTCACATCTTTCCCCAAAGTGAGGTGCCCAGAATTGCACACAGTATTCCAGATGAGGCTCTATCAGTGCTGATTAGAATGGAAGAATTACTTCTCAACACAGTTATGAACAGATGAGTCAGATGACGTCCAGACCAGAGTTCAATTGCTAGTGTAGACCAGGACAAGTCGTGTTCAGCCTTGTGTTAGCTAACAGTGAGAAAACCCTCAGAAAAGTCTCAGAAAAGTGAAATGCAAATGTAGCCATGAAGCCATTACCAATGCCTCCATGATACAACATAAGAAGAGTAAGCCTTGTATTGAAATCCTCATCCCAAACTTCTAGTTACAGTATGCATGTTTTGGTCCAAGTGATTATCATAACAAGCAACAATTAAAATATGAAAAGCAATTTAATAAGTTGACCTCTAAGCCATTTCACCCTAGTCCTGTTAATGTGAGTATAGGCAAAAGTTATTGAAGAATAAGTAAATGCTGCAGTCCACATACTCTTCAACTGAACAGAGCACTGTCATGAGACAGCCATTGTTAGCATGAAGTATTATCAAAATAAAGATTAGCTTAAATACATCTATGCACATACACATGCATGCACAAAAGAGAAAGCTAAACAGAAATACATTAAAATACATGTGTCACAACTGTTACAATTCAGGTGTAATTCTGCAGGAATCGCTTGCCACACTAATTATGATATAAAATGGGTGATAAGAAAGAAACATACAACAAGGGAAATTCATTTGTTATATCCATTCTTGGCAGTTTCAGAATAATAAATTTAATATTGTTGTTTAATACAGCAGCGCTGATTGAAATGAGAAAGTTGACTGAGTTTAAGTCTCTTCGTATGTTAGGCATGGAGAGCTAGAATGGAAAAAACATCAAACCATTATTTTATCTTTCTGCAATAGGTGGGTAAAGTTCCGAAGACAACTTTACAAAAAGGAGTTTTATTGGAGGATTTAAATGTACCATTTTATGAGAAATTATATAAATCTCCTTAATACAAAACAAAATACAATTATGAAACATCTAATATCTAATATTTCATTTATTTAGATATTTCATTAGTTTCACTCAGGATAACAAGAGTCTATTACTTGATACATAAAGTTGAATGGTATTATAGATGATCCTCTTGTGAACATTTACACTTTTCAGTTTATATTGGTTATCTCTCTGCAATCTTTTAGTGCCATTATATTTTTTCAGAAATGTTCTTTTTATTTTCTTTGTTAAACTTTTTATGCAACTTCAGTGATCATGAAAGCTAGTGGACTGAAAAGCCTAGTGAGTGAAATTCTTTATTTATTCACCTAATGTAACATAAAAATGGCCATAGTGGATCAGACCAATGGTCCATCTAGCCCAATATCCTGTCTTCCAAAAGTGGCCAATGATGTACAGAACAGTAGATAATGAGCAACTGTACAATCTTCCTCCATACTGCCCTACCACTGGCTTTTAACCTTGACCTAGAGTGACTACTGTTATGGTTTAAAGGGATAGTCTCACCCCATGTATATTCAACCACTGGCCGCCCTACTGAGACAGGGAGAGGAATAGCTCAGTGGTTTGAGCATTGGCCTACTAAACACAGGATTGTTAGTTCAAGCCTTGAGGGGCCATTTAGGGATCTGGGGCAAAAATCTGTCCAGGGATTGGTCCTGCTTTGAGCAGCAGGTTGGAGTAGATGACCTTCTGAGGTCCCTTCCAACCCTGATATTCTACAATTCCACCAAGGGTTTACCAGCATCATGATCTTGTTGCTGTCATTGTTTTTTGAATATCTCTGGATTAGAACATATATCAGGTCCACCAATATCATTTCACTTAGGACACCAAAAAGGGAAAAGACTATTGTGATGTTGCACTCCATATGATTTTATGAAAATATGCTAATGAGTGTTAAGATAACATAACGAATATGCTTCATGCAAAAGGCGTCTTGTAAGGCATCACTGCAAAGTTTATAATCTACTGAGTGTGGTAATCCTATTTGTATAAACGTATCATTATTGTATCTGACACTGGAAATATGAAATATAACTCTGAGGTCCTATTGTAATTGGAATCTTGATGGCTCCCATCACTAGGGCAACTGGTTGTAAATAGCTCTGTATACTTGCAAGCCTTCCTGTGAGTTAGGCCAGGAAAAATGAAGGCTGGGGGTCTCACAGGACATGTGAGCATGTCACCTGATACTGGAATCCATCTTAAACCTGGTGCTTTTAAAAGTAGGGGTGGGGACCCAGAGAGGCAAAGATTCCTGCCTTGTGCCAAAGCTATAAAAGGGATGGAACAGCAAAAAGGAGGTTCCAGTCATGAGAAATCCCCAAGTTACCACCTGAGCTGGAGCTAACAAGAACTGTACTGGGGAAAGGATTGGGCCCAGATTAGGAAGGAGTCCTATCTATGAAAGAAATTTATTGGAACAGCTCTGAGGAAGAGATCTTATTTGTAATCAGTTTCTTAATGTATTAGGTTCAGACTTGAGTGTGTTGTTTTATTTTGCTTGGTAACTTACTTTGTTGTGTTTGTTATTACTTGGAACTACTTAAATCCTACTTTTTATACTTAATAATATCACTTTTGCTTATTAGTTAACCCAGAGTAAGTAATTAATACCTGGAGGAGCAAACAGCTGTGCATATCTCTCTATCAGTGTTATAGAGGGCGGATAATTTGAGTTTACCCTGTATATGCTTTATACAGAATAAAACAGATTTATTTGGGTTTTGGATCCCACTGGGAGTTGAGTGTCTGGGTACTGGAGACAGGAGAATTTCTTAAGCTGTTTTCATATTAAGTCTGCAGCTTTGGGGTGCATGGTTTAGACCCTGGGTCTGTGTTGGAGAAGACTGGCATGTCTGGCTCAAGAAGGCAGGGTTCTGGTGGCCCAAACGGGCAGAGAAAACAGGCTCAGAGGTAGTCTCAGCATGTCAGGTGACAGTCCCAAGAGGGTCTCTGTGATCAAATCCGTCAAAACTATAATATCCTGAATCACTTTTTAAGAGTATTATTCAATATTTGTATATGTTAGCATCAAAAAGAATGAAACAGTCCCTGCCCTGAGAAGTTTAGGAACTAGATTAGATTGGTTATGGCAGAAAGAGGTGATATCAATCATGCTGCATGGAGGATTACAAAACAGATTTTTATTTTTATGTTTATTTATTTATTTTTACAAGCATCATGTTTTCAATGTTATTGTGCAGGCTTGAGCATGTGCAACATTGTTAGTAAGAGCCTGGAGAGCAGGAAGTGCTACTGGTCTTTCAGGGGATACGCTTAGTTATATTACATATATATGAACTTATGTACATATACCAAATTAAAATGGATGAGGATGGTATAATCTGAGTCTATTACTAATTTCTCTCCCAGCAAGATCAAGATGCACTGTAAAACGCCCAAGGACAATATGATATTAAGAAAATTCCTCCCTATATAACAGGGGTCGGCAACCTCTGGAACGCGGCTCACCAGAGTGAACACCCTGGCGGGCTGAGCCAGTTTGTTTATCAGCCGCGTCGTTTTGTGTGTTTCTTCTAGCATCATACACATTAATGATGGAATTTTCAAAAGCATTCAGCACCCAGCAGCTCCCATTGTTCTCACAGAAGCTGGGCATCCTTGAAAATCTGGCCTTCCAACTAGATCAAGATCTAGTCTTTGGTAGTCTTCTAACGAAGAGTTCCTTCTGAACAATCATCACTATAACAGATGAAATTCTGCTCCACTGAAGTCAAGGGCAGAATTCCTATTGATTTTGATGGAGTCAAGATTTCACCCCCATATCTGTTTTTCTTCCTAATAAACACACTTTAAATATGGTATTTTGTGCTCAGTGTGTGGGGGGGGTAAGCCTTTTATGAACAGGTTTCTCTATATATTACACACACAAAAAGCACTCTGGTAAAAAAATCTTATTAAAGTCAAAGTCAATCACTTAAAAGTTAAGAAATGGCAGAATCAAGGTTGTGTGTGTAACCTTAATACATGCAAACACACCCTGGATTATGCAACCCTGACTTAGGGAAAGCCAGATTTATGGGAAAAGTTCCGTAAATTACGTAAACTTTTTTTTTTTTGCGTGTAATTGTCAGAGATACGTTCACGACTCACACAAAATTCGATTTACACAAGGCATTCCAGAATGGAACACTTGCATGAGTCAGGGAGCGTCTGTACCCCTCATGTGTATACACCCCTTGTATGTATACATCATCTGATGAGAAATTTTGAAGGTGTGTAGTGATTGAAGAAGTCCCAGACTCACCAGAATCCTTGTGCCAAATCTACTCCTTTCCCTCCTTGTGGTCCAGCTTTTGTCCTCTGTGCATTTGAGTCAGATGGCTTCCTCCTCCACAGTGCTGGGGTACCTGCATGGGGTGAGTCACTGACAGCATAGGAGAGATGGGCTCCTTACCCTCAATTCCAGTGCCCTATCCTAGCCTGGAACCTCCATTTCAAGGAAAGACTGGTTTTACCCCTCTAGCAGTCCCAGGCTGAAAAATGTTCAGTTGTTCTGTGAGGATGACAGATGCACAGTCCAGTCACATGTAGAAACTCTGAAGGAATGGCACATGCACACACTGAGAACAGAATGCTCAGAGATTTTAAACAGCTAGAAACTAGAGAGTTTATACTGAGCCGTAGAAACTGTGGTTTTCCAGAGTCTTATAACTTGTCCAAATCTGGACAGATTTTCAGAGGGAAAGCAGAAAAGCACATCTCTGACACCAAGGCCATCCCATACCAAATTTCAACCCTCTTCACCAAAGCATGTGGGTTCTAAAGCGTTGCAAGGAGAAGGTCACCAGAATTTTTAAAATGTGAACAGAACAATCTATTTCTCCCCTCTGCCCCCAAATCTCTTTCTTGGGGTATGTCTACATCTACAATTTTGCAGCGCTAGTTGTTACAGCTGTATTAGTACAGCTGTATAGGGCCAGCGCTGCAGAGTGGCCACACTTACAGCAACCAGTGCTGCAAGTGGTGTTAGATGTGGCCACACTGCAGCGCTGTTGGGCGGCTTCAAGGGGGGTTCGGGGAACGCGAGAGCAAACCGGGGAAGGAGACCAGCTTCGCCGCGGTTTGCTCTCGCGTTCCCCGAACCCCCCTGCAAACCGCAGGGAAGGAGACCTGCTTGCTCGGGGATTCGGGGAACGCGAGAGCAAACCGGGGAAGGAGACCTGCTTGATTACCAGAGGCTTCCTCAGGTATGCTGGGATACCTGCTTATTCCACGGAGGTCAAGAAAAGCGCTGGTAAGTATCTACACTTGATTACCAGAGCTGGATCACCAGCGCTGGATCCTCTACGCCCGAGACAAAACGGGAGTATGGCCAGCGCTGCAAACAGGGAGTTGCAGCGCTGGTGATGCCCTGCAGATGTGTACACCTCCTAAGTTGCAGCGCTGTAACCCCCTCACCAGCGCTGCAACTTTGTGATGTAGACAAGCCCTGAGAAATACCTACACTGTGTTAGCTGAAATTCTCCTCTTCACCTCCAAAAGAGTCAGCCTGAGCAGACACACAGCATTCCAAATCTTTCATTCCAAAAAGTTTTGAACAGTTATAAGCAACCAGAAAGAGGGTCTTATAATGGAAAGTGTCAGACAACTTTAATAGGGGGTGCTTCATCACATCCTGTAGTATCTTAAGGAAAACTTGTAACAGTGTCAGACTTACTACAATGGAGAACTAAAAATGTGCCAATTATGTTACAGAGGAAAGTAATTTTACATCAGCATTTGCAATAATTCTGATAGGAAATACTGCAATAGTAACTTCATCTATTTATCAGAGGCCAAAATAGCAAGGGTTTTTTTATTTGTTTGTTTATTTCTTTGTTTTTAAAAGGGGGCAACCACTCTGAAGCTTTTGTGCTAACCCTAAACTGGCATCAAGATTGTCATAAACAGATAGCTAAGGGTTAATGTTCCTTTACCTGGAAAGGAGTAACCTGAAACACCTGACCAGAGGACCAATCAGAAAACAAGACTTTTTCAAATCTGGGTGGAAGGAAGTTTGTGTGTGAGTCCTTTGTTCTTGTCTTGTGTCTGTTCCTCTCGGCTATGGGAAGGATTTTTCTGTCTCCTGCTTTCTAATCGTCTGTTTCCAAGTTGTAAGTACAAAGATCATAAAACAATAGGGGTTATTGTTTTTTTTTCTTTTGTATTTACATGTGTGTAGTTGCTGGAGTGTTTTGAATTGTATTCTTTTTGAATAAGGCTGTTTATTCATATTTCTTTTAAGCAATTGACCCTGTATTTGTCACCTTAATACAGAGAGACCATTTTTGTGTATTTTTCTTTCTTTTTACATAAAGCTTTCTTTTTAAGGCTTATTGGAGTTTTTCTTTAGTGGGGAACTCCAGGGAATTGAATCTGTAGCTCACCAGGAATTGGTGGGAGGAAGAAGTCAAGGGGAAATCTGTGTGTGTTAGATTTACTAGCCTGACTTTGAATTCCCTCTGGGTGAAGGAGGGGATTGGGGGGCGAGCTTGGCTCTCTCTCTCTCGGTACTTGTATTTCCAGGCCTGGAAATAGGGAGGGTGGAATCCCTCTGTTTAGATTCACAGAGCTTGCTTCTGTGTATCTCTCCAGGAACCCAGGGAGGGAACACCTGGGAAGGAGGACGGGTAAGGGAAATAGTTTATTCCCCTTTGTTGTGAGACTCAAGGAATTTGGGTCTTGGGGTCCCCAGGGAAGGTTTTTGGGGGGACCAGAGTGCCCCAAAACACTAATTTTTTGCGTGGTGGCAGATTTACCAAGTCCAAGCTGGTAACTAAGCTTGGAGGTTTTCATGCTAACACCCATAATTTGGACGCTAAGGTCCAAATCTGGGACTCTGTTATGACAAAGATGTCACGTACTTAATGGCTCATTGAGTTTAGAAAATGAGAACTTTTACTACTTCATGCGAATAGTTAGACTAACTTCTAGTCATAAAAACAGAGTTCACTAAAAATGATTGAAGAGCATGTGTTCATTTGTATTACCTCTTTCTAAAAAACATAGTTTGCATAGATATGCTGTCATACGGTAGCCCGTCCTGGAGCACCCTCATGCAGCATGACAGGCACATCTATCTCAGTTTCCCTTTTCAGGTTCCCCAAAAACTCCATGTAAATTTATGCTCTAGTCTATCAACATGAGTCATTAGCAAACAGTTAAAAATGGTCCTGTGATGGGGTGGACTAGGCCCAAAGTCCCTGCTGGAGGCCTCAGGTGCCTGCAACTCCTATCCCAGGAAAGGAGCAGTGTAGAGTCCTCCAAGTGTCCTGGAGTGGTTGTGAGCAAGCAACAATCAGAGGGGCTGCTGGAACAGCTAATTAGTAGCCAGGAAGGACACATAAAAAGGGACTACAGCACCAGATACAGGGCAGTTCCTCACTAGAGCTGGAGAAGTGTGAATGGCTGAGGGAAATGCAACAAAACAGACAGCCCAGTACTAAAAGGGACTGGAGGAGCGCAGGAGATCTCCTGTCTGGCTACTGGGCCTGAACTTAGAAGATCCCTGAGCTAAGGGTAAGACATTAGTGACGGCCAGGGCCTGGAGTAGTGAGTGGGCCCAGGTCCCATCCATAGGCCACTGGGGAAGGGCCTACAACTGGACAGCAGTAAACTCCTAGGAGGCGACTGAACTGTCAGGAGGCCCAACTGAAGACTGGGGCTAAAACAGACTAAATGGGTTTCCAGTGGGAAGCTGTGGGGATATGGCCCCATACCAGTGCTAGACTGGTTTAAAGAGTGTGGACACACCCAGCTAAAGGGGGCACTTGCAAGAGGTTGGTGCTGATCCTGTTACAGGTCTCTAACAAACTATCAAACAGAGTTAATTCCCCACACAACACTGACCATAGTTCTTAAAATAACCCATGCTTTTCCCACCAGTTAGCCCCAGCCTCTCTGTTGGGAGAACTCCTATAACATACTCTCCAGGCTTCTTTCAAGTCCTCTTCTCAGGAGAGCCACCCTAGTTCTTCCAATTGTATTGCAACCCTTCTCTTCCTAGTGGGAATTCTCACAGCTGGAAAATAATTTTCACAAGAGGAGATACCCTTCATTACCCATGGCCCTCTCATAGTTCTTTTGAGTCCACCTCTCCAGCAATGGAGATTCCAACAAATAAGGTCCTCTGCTCCTTCCCAATTTTCAGCCTGCTCCAGCTCTCTGGCTAGAGCCAGCAGGTAGCTTCCTATACTGCTGTTTCCACCAGCCTCACCCCTAGCTCAAAGACACCAGCCTGCAAATCCTTCTTGCTTCTCTTGTGCCTTCAGCCTTCCCTCAGGAACTACCATCTGTTTCCTTCCAGGACTCCTTCAAGGCTCTCACCTCTTCCTACCTGACTGCTTTACCTCATTAAACAGCTCCTTCACCAGCTTGAAGAATAGAACCAAGAATGAAAATGTGGCACAGACTCAAGCAGCAAATATTAACCTGTTTTGAGGACTACAGTTCAAAAAAGTCTGGTTCCTTTCTGCCCAGACTGTTGCTGTCAGGTTGCCTTGCACAATGAGCCTCTGTTCCCAGGTGACTTGACAAATTCACTTTCTGTCTTCATGTACATTGAACAGTGATCAATGAGTAAATAAGCCTACTCTTAAATATCAGCTTTCCCACAGCTGCCTCCTGTCCCTCCTCATTTAATCTCCCCTACCATCATTTGCAAGAATTGTGGCTTCCAATTCACTTTTCTTTTCTGTTGATGAAAATGTAGTTACTCACATTTAAAAAGTCAATATTTGCCAGTAGTTATCATTTACTTAGCAATGTATTTTCAATTGTAAACATAGGAATAAACTATGGAAACTCAGGTACTAACACTATGTAGTAAATGTTGGCAAATGTTGAGTTTGTAAAAGTGATCACTGTAGGTTGCCTATGACAGCAGATATCAACCCACAGTGCTTTTGTGCTTGGGACTTTTGAACAGCAACTTCATCCATTCACCAATTCAAAGAATATTGCATACAAAACCGAGGTTAGATGCTTTAAGGAGCATCATAAATTACTTACTGGGTGGCAGCATAATAGAACACTATACTAGAGGAATGTTAATGTGCTATAAGTTGCTATCCTACTGCAAGAGATTATGTCCAGCTGGAGTAATAGAAAAAATGTTGAGAAGTACTTTGTTAAAGACACACTATAGTAGGTGTAATGTGTTCAGAAACTGCAGTGCTTCTGTTAACACACATCTGGGAAAGGAACTTGTGGGAAAAGGCTAGGAAGCTGAGCTTGCAGTTCTAATGGCCCAGGGAAGAGGTAGGAATGGGAGGAAGAAAGGATTCAGGGTTTGAAGAAAATGGACACTGACCTGGGGATGGTGCCATGAAGGGGGTATTTTGACTTAAGGTATGGGCAAAAGAAGGCAGAAGAAAATTGAGCTAGGAGCATAAATACTGAGGCACTCAGGGCTAAGGAGAACAGGAACCTTGCCTTGCAAGGGAAACAGGAGATGAGAAAATGGTTGGCCTGCTCTCAGGCAAAAAGGAAGAAAGAAGCAGGAAGAGGAACAGTAGGAAGAAGAAAAGGAATAAATAACAGGGAGAAGGACATGGAAGAGGAAGCAGAGTGAGGGACTGAAAATAAAGTTATACAAGAAAAATGTGCAGAAAAAAGAGATGAGGCATAGAGAGACGGGTGTGTTATTCAGGTATCTTTGAAAGGTGTAAAGGAAAGTTTTTGGACAGTTATTTTCCCTCCTGCAGCTGCTTTTTCTTGATCCTTTTTTTCTGTCTCCTTTTGTTAGCACCCATTACTCAACCTGCTTCTTTCGCACTTTTCCTGGATATGAATTTCATTTTCCCCCTGCCTTGAGCCTGGCCTGTCCCGCCTGTTATAAAAGTATATATTTATTAAAATCTCTGGATTTTGAAGCAAATCTCATGATTTTAGGGGGTCTGACTCATGATTTTGGAATGTTTGAGATTGGTGACACAGCATCTCTATCCAAATGCACAGTGCACCAATTGTCCTTAAAGACTCCGCTATGAGGGATCCAGGAATTGCACCTAACCCCTTTCAGAATGCTCTCTTGTTTGTAGATAATTGTGGTGGGGCAGCTGCCACACACAGTCAGGAGAATGGTTAAGACAGCATTGGAGATACTGTGCAGAACCCAGCCAGTCAGGAAAGGGTTTATTGGGAGAGCCAATGAGGAGAAGGCTTTCTGGAGCAGCTCATATATAAAGGGCTGCTCAGCAGAGCAAGGGGCAGTCTCTTTCTGGAGGGTAAAGAGGTAGTGCTGAGCAGGATAGCAGAGCAATGGGGAAGCTCTTGGCTGACAGGCCAGACTGAGACCCTGAAGCAAGGGCAGGGATGGTGCTGGGCTATGGGGGAAGTAGGCACTGGGAATAGGAGGAGGGGCAGTAAGTGGCTGCCAGCTATAGGGTCATAGAATATCAGGGTTGGAAGGGACCTCAGGAGGTCATCTAGTCCAACCCCCTGTCAAGGCAGGACCAATCCCCAACTAAATCATTGCAGCCAGGGCTTTGTCAAGCCTGACCTTAAAAACCTCTAAGGAAAGAAATGCTACCACCTCCCTAGGTAACCCATTCCAGAGCTTCACCACCCTCTTAGTGAAAAAGTTGTTCCTAATATCCAACCTAGACCTCCCCCACTGCAACTTGAGACCATTACTCCTTCTTCTGTCATCTGCTACTGCTGAGAACAATCTAGATCCATTCTCTTTGGAACCCCCTTTCAGGTAGTTGAAAGCAACTATCAAATCCCACCCTCATTCTTCTCTTCTGCAGACTAAATAATCCCAGTTCCCACAGCCTCTCCTCATAAGTCAAGTGCTCCAGCCCCCTAGTCATTTTTGTTGTTCTCTGCTGAACTCTTTCCAATTTTTCCACATCCTTCTTGTAATGTGGGACCCAAAACTGGACACAGTACTCCAGATGAGGCCTCACCAATGCCAAATAGAGGGGAAAGATCGCATCCCTCAATCTACTCTCTGTGCCCCTACTTATACAGCCCAAAATGCTGCTAGCCTTCTTGGCAACAAGGGCACACTGTTGACTCATACCCAACTTCTCATCCACTGTAACCCGTAGATCCCTTTCTAAAAAACTGTTGCCTAGCCACTCAGTCCCTAGTCTGTAGCAGTACATGGGATTCTTCTGTCCTAAGTGCAGGACTCTGCATTTGTACTTGTTGAACCTCAGATTTCTTTTGTCCCAGTCCTCTAATTTGTCTAGGTCCCTCTGTATTCTATCCCTATCCTCCAGCATATCTACCACTCCTCCCAGTTTAGTGTCATCTGCAAACTTGCTGAGAGTGCAGTCCATGCCATCCTCCAGATTATTAATGAAGATATTGAACAATACTGGTCTCAGGACCAACCCTTGGGGCACTCCGCTTGATACCGGCTGCCAACTAGACATGGAGCCATTGATCACTACCTGTTGAGACAGTGATGAACTGGAGCCAGTTAGCACTGGTTCACAAGAACCAGTTGTTAAATTTAGAAGCTGGTGTAGAACTGGTTGCTAAAGGGGTGGCTCGGTTTCCCTAGGGGGCAATTTAAAGGGCCTGGGGCTTTAGAATAGCTGCAAGAGTCCCACTACTACTCCAGGGCTCCAGCGGCTATTTAAAGGACTGGGGTGGTAGAAGCAGGAGAGCCACGGCCCTTTAAATAGCCCCCAGAGTTGCAGGGTCGTGGGGGCTCCACGGGCTATTTAAAGGTCCAGGGCTTCAGCTGCCTCTGCCACTCTGGTCCTTTAAATAGCCGTAGGAGCCCCACCATTTCCCCAGGGCTCCGGCAGCTATTTAAAGGGTCAGGGTGGTAGAATTAGGGGAGCTGTGAGCCCTTTAAATAGGCCCCAGAGCCCAGGGATACTGGGGGACTCCAGGGGCTGTTTAAAGAGCTGGGGATCCAGCTGCCTCTGCTGCCTCAGTCCTTTAAATAGCCACTGGAGCCCTGTTGCTTCCCCAGGGCTCTGGCAGCTATTTAAGGGTCTGGGATGGTAGAAGCAGGGGAGCCCCGGCCCTTTAAATAACCCCCGGAGTCCCAGGCTGCTGATGCTACCCCAGTGGGGTAGCAGGGGAGGAGAAACTTGCGGGTTCTGAGACGGGCAGTTGGGGGCAGGACGTGGGTGGGGGTCGGATGGGTGGTGGGAGGAAGACAGGCACGTGGAGCTTGTACTGACTGCATGGTTCCCTACCCGGTCTTCAGCAGCACTTCAGTGGCTGAGGTGATGGGGGTCTTCACTTGCTCTGAGTGAAGGACCTGAAGCCGAAATGCTGCTGAAAATCCAGAGTGAGTGAAGACCCACCTCCCGCTGACAAAGTGCCGCCGGATGACCTGGTAGGGAACTGATTCTTAGGATTTTGGGAGCCCAATAATCTAGTCAGCTTTCTATCCACCTTATAGTCTGTTCATCCAGCCCATACTTCTTTAACTTGCTGGCAAGAATACTGTGGGAGACCATATCAAAAGGTTTGCTAAGGTCAAGAAGTAACATGTCCACTGTTTTCCCCTTCATCCACAGAGCCAGTTATCTCATCATAGAAGGCAATTAGGTTAATCAGGCATGACTTGCCAATGAGGAGAGTGGCCTAAATCCAGATTACAATTAGCCACTGAGGCATGTGGAAGGACTGAGGACTGCCTGTCCTCCCAAAGTGGGGAGACAACGGGCTGGGGCACAGCTGGAGAGCCGTGTCCTGAAGAGGAAGTTGCAGTCTGGGAGTGACATGGGTCTAGATGGCAGATATGGTCGAGGAAGTATAAGTAAGAGAGAGTGAGACACTGCTAGTAAAAGTATCCCTGGTGGTCCAAGAGAGCTAATTTCCAGCACGTCCAGCAGGAGCCACTGCGGAGATGGGTCTGCACAGCTACAATGATCATATAGACTGAAATGAAAGATTATTAGACAGTAAGCTCTACAATTGGATATGGTTATTAATGGTGAGGCTGTGGGGAAGAATATCAAAATAGATATCAGACTAGCCTCCTCCAGCACACATGAAGGGAATAATAAAGTAACCATACCAGCTAGTATTCTTCTAGTGAGCCTAGCAGAGCTGTAATCATAGAGAAATTGTACTGGAAGATGATGCTGGCAATTTGAAATGTAGAACCGAAATATTTAAGTTGTGTAGTTCACACAGATAGCACTATTCCCTTACAGTGTTTGCCATAAATATGGTTCTCTTAACCCAAGTAGTTTCATTATACTGACTGTATAATTAAATTACAGCATTAGTATGCCAAATTTGCATATTCCAAAGAAAAATGTTTCACTAAGAAAATGTTAAATGGGATTTTGGAAATGAATATTTATTAGGCATTGTGATGTAGTTTTGATAATGATCTTTAAGTGTGCTGCTTGTTTTCATACTTGCAGCTTCATTTTTATATAAATTGATGTTCTGTGTTGTTAAAAGTTGAGCTCCTCAAGTTCCTACCAGTGATGGCCAAGGGCCAATAGGAATTATGTAGTCTCATAGGACCCACATTTCCCTGAACACTAAGTGAACATGAACCCATGACCCACAACCTCCCAGAACACTGTCCTTATTTTCTCCATCCATGGTTCGTCCAACTCCAAAGTCTATGTTCTGTCACATAAATTAAGGTGTCTCCCAGTCTTACTAACCATCCACACTCCCATCCTGAAAAATTGTACCTTGGCTGCATGTCATGGCTTGCTGTCCATTTTCCATACTTTCTGCAGATGGGCAAGAGTACTTGGCAGGAGGCAGAGCACATGGCTGTGGGACTACTATAGCCAACATAATTTAAAGCAGACAAGGTGGCAGGATTATTTGGAGATGCCTTAGATAAAGGAGAAGATCTGAGCTTAAAAAACAAAACAAAAAAACCATTACAACTGTGGGGCCTGATCATGCCCCCATTGAAATCAATGATAAAACTCCAGTTGATTTTAATGGGAGATAGAACAGGCCTGTTCATGTAGACTCAGCAAGGTACTTAGTTAATAGCTTAACTTTAAACATGTGAATTGTTGTGTTGGTTTCTCTTGGATGGTTGATGTCCGTGAAGGCAAAAGAGTAGTAGCTGATTCCTAGTTAGAAATTTGTATCAGTTTTTGGATTACACAGGAGGCTCTGAGAATTTTGTTGCAAATTAGGTGGCTGATCCAAAGCCCACAAAGTCACTGGAAATGCTTCTATTGGCTTCCATTGGATTTGGACCAGGTCTTAAAAGACAGGACAATATATACAAGGGTGGAAAATGTGACAAGAAGTGAATAATGGGGAATATTATATGTCAAATAGAAATTTAGAGTCTTCATCTCCTATGAAGTCAATGTTTTCAAGGCAACAGTGCCCTTGTATATTTCTAAAAATAAAAGTGCTGAGATAACCCCTGTAAAAGACCTACTAAATAAAGTCCTGATAAGTAAATAGAAATATGGTTCACAATATCTTTGTTCACTGACCAGATTTAGCACAGATGTTTCGTAAGTAAGAGCCTTTGTCAGAACACAGGGGAATAAAAAGACAATTGCAACCATAAAGTTTACTCTTTAGATGAGAAAACAGCCTATCAAAAGACAATTTCTCCATGGAACCCATTTTTGTGTACCATGCAATTAATGTCACTGTTTAATGATACACTGAAATGTAAAATACATTTGTAGGCCAACAAAGCTTTCTTAAATGATCTTAGGAAAGATAAATTCACATTTTGTTGGAAGCTGGTGACTTAATGGAATGTTTTCACACTTCTCGTCTTGAATTTAAAGACATTTAAATTAATTCTACCAAATCATTCCTGCTGCTTTAAAAAAAGAAAAAGTGGTTACCAACAGCAGCTTACCCTTTGCCTCGAGTCATTAACATCCCTTGCCTCCAGAGCTAAATTCTATTGCTCACTTTCCATTTACCTGTCATGTTGAAATCATTACCTGCCATTTTAACCAAAGTACAATAATAGATATTAAATTAATAATAAGCAACTTTCAAGGTGATAGTGGATCCTTTGTGCAAATGTGATTTCAAAATCCCAGTGCTATTTTGATTTTAATGAATGTTTCAATTTATTTTAAAAGTTATTTATATAATGTTTTTAAAGTTTGAAACATAAAACCAGTCAATCATACTTTCTAAAATATTTACCTACTATACTAATAGCGTGCTTCTCTGCATTCTTCCTCAATGATCATTTCAGATCAGCTTCTATATGTTTTAACTTTGTTTCTTTTTTTAAAATATCCTTGGATCAATGATAAAAAAATTCATCTTCCTAAATCTGAGGGAAAGAAATTCATTTTAGTGTGTCTTTTCTAGCTTGCAAAACAGAATCCAATCTTATAACTATTCCCTTTCACATTTAGTTAATAACATTTTTCCTTGATATTTTCACTTACCTGTAGTGGGAACTATGTATTGCGAATATTTGTCAGCCTGAGCTACTCTGAACAGTATATTTTATAACTAAAATATAACCTTACCTATATTTATATAGTTTTAAGGCTGAGATGCAAACTAACAGCAACCTGTATATTCAAAGTTAAGCTTTTGAAGCCAAAACTGGCTATTTTCTAGTGAGCACCTTACTCTCAGCAATGAGATATATTTATGTTTGCCACTGCCAAGGAGCTAAGCAAAGCAACCTGTGTTTTACCTCAGTATTATTGATAAAAGACATTTATCTGAATTAAAGCAAGAATTTTAACTCTCACTGAATTTTGGGGGCCAGATAGGCTGGTAGATTATGGCTGCCTTGCATTGTTCTAGAAATCCAGTATTGGCATACACCCAATTTATTGGGCCAGTTAAACCAGATATAAGGCTCCTTTATATTGTTAGAGCATCACAATGCACTCAGAGTGAATCTGCCCACCCCTTTAGCTGGTTGGTGTAACTTTAATATTACCTGCAGTGGCATTTCCATTGGAAATGGAATAATTATAGAGTTAGAATTGAAAATAAGAACCAGATCATGAAGTATTTATTCTAAAGTTGTGACATTCCCTTTGGTGTTGCCTGGACCAGTGATCTGCTAGGCCACTGCAATCCTTGACTCTGGGAGCCAGCCTTACCCTGCTCTGCTGTGAGAACCCCCATGCCTGGGCTGTTCATGCACAGCCTCTGTCATGTAAACTGCTCCCAGCTACTTGCAAGCGAATGACATTAGCCAGTATCTCCAGTCCCAGACACAATCCTAGGAACCTCCATCTTGCAGTGTCCAGTTATGCCTGCTGGACACTGCAAACTTATATAAATTCATCAATTTAACAAAGAAATTGATATGCACCAGGCTTGTTATCCCAAGGGGAGCCTCTGACACACTTCAAACTGAACGCACTGTTTCAGGTACAATAAACAAACAGATTTATTAGCTATAAAGATAGATTTTAAGTAATTATAAGTCAAAGCAAAACAAGTCAGAGTGATTACAAAAATAAAATAAAATATAAGCATGCAGTCTAAACTCTCAACCCTATTAGACTGGGCAACAACTAGATTATGCAGTTTTTCTCACTCCACTGGATATTGCAATCCTTATTATACCGGTTTGTTCCTTAAACCAGGGCCAAACTCCTGTGTTGGAGTCTCGTCATCTTGTGTGTCTTGGTTGCATAGGTGGTGGCAGACGAAGGACCCAGTATGTGTCCACTCTGCCTGTTTTATACTCTGTCTAGTGCTTGTCTGGGGGTCATTGCTGAGTCTCTCCAAGCAAGGTTGAGTAATTCCCCTGATGTGGCCTCATGCAGATGAGTCATTGCATTGTAGCTCCCTGGCTGGACAATGGCTGTTGATGGATTGTTGCTTACTTTCCATGCTGTTGCCTCTGGGGAGCTAATATCTGTCCGATTCCCCAATTTACAGCATGTTTAAGTGACCATCAGACAACACAATTCTAATAATGTCATATGTATTAATGATATACATATATTGACAGAGAAATGACTTTCAGCAGACCATGACGACCTATCCCCTGATACCTTACAAGGCATGCTTTATATGCAAGATCATGATTATATGAAAATGAGGACTAAGGGGGTTACAGTACACTCTCCCAAAGTATAGAATATTACAAAAGTTGGGAGTTTTGACTGAGTACAGACTACAAAATTAGGTCCAAAAGAGGAATATGGTAGAGATCCTAGTTTCTGTAATGTTGGGAAACTGACAACAAATCATGTTTTCATCATGTTTGCTGTGTGTGAGGAGTATTCCCTTAGTATTTAACAAGCTCATGTTTCCAACCACATCACTTAAGCAAGTTCAGTAGCTCCCTCTCCTCCCCATTTATGCTGAAGTTGGGAAATGAGCCATTGTTCAAGCTGGTTCTTGTTTTGCTCAGATTGGTGCAATTGGTTCATTAGTTCCATTGGTAGGTTTTTAAGAAAAATGCCTTTGTCTCCCCAGGATATTTTAATCTGAAATATTTTGCTTAAATTCTTATCTGAGGCAAAGGCTTTAGAAAGCAGTGTCAGTAACGGATTTTGAAAGAAAATGAGACTTTCAATGTTTTGTGAGGTTTCCATAGGTCCATGCCACCTGCAGAAGCAATGCAGCTAGAAACGTGAGCTAGCAAGAAAACAAAACCAAAACTAAAAACCAGAAAGAACATTTTACTTCCTCAAAGATCAAATAGACTGCACAATGTGAAACAATGTGCCAAGCAAATGCAACACAGGTTAGGCACTAGACAGAGGCAGTCCGAAATTACAGAGGGTCAGCATATCAATACTGCATAAAATCTACTCAAGTCAAAATGTATCATGTCTTGAGTATGGCATCCCAGTTTTTTAAACCACTATGCTTGATCACCGGGAGGATGATTTTAAAAAGCCCATTAGCAGAGGAGCATATGTAGTAAGCTGCATTTACACCCAAACTAAGTTTACCAGTTACTTATTTTAAAAGGCATGGACAAGCCTGTTAGGAGTGTTAATGACAATACAGGAGTCAGGCCTGTATCTTTTCCTGAGACAGAATTTTGGGTCTTGTTTGCCCGTTTGATTCTTGATACACTTGTATTCTTACTAATATGTGTGAAAAAAGGATACTGTGTATGTTGCTGCTGCCTAGCCACATGGGTTGCTTAGTATAATGGGAACAGATAAGAACAGTTCAAGTGTTACTGGGCAAGGTGGGAGTATAATGTACAAGTGCACACTTGAAGACTGCCTCAACTCGTATCTCAAGGCAAGGGTTGGGGGGAAGGTACAAAACACTAAAAGACCAAAGAAATGCCTGTCCCTGACCATAGCACAACCATACTCCTTACCCCAGACTCATGACCCCCCAAAATGGAACATGACCATAAATTGTAAGGGATGGGACTCTGAGCATGCATTCCAGGTATAATTATGCCTGCTAAGAAGGGGGAGAATGGGACCCTGAGAAACAAGGCTCTGCGACATCAGAGTTATGGACATACTTGATGGAAACTAATCCCAATAAACATTGCATTGCCTGCTCTTCAGACTTCTGGTCTTCTGCTTTCTGTCTGTGTATCAAGAAAGGGGAGGGGGGAATGAAGGGAAGCCCTCCAACAAAGTCTTCAAAGGAATTTGGCTTCATACTGTCAAATTTCAGTGGCTAGTGTCCGTCCTGCTACATTTACAGCTCCCTGAGTCCTGTGGGCTGCCATGACTTAGATCAGGTATTGGGCTGCTCTAAATTGTGCCACTAGTGTAAGTGTCTAAATGGTCTCTGCAACAGTCGGTGATTGTCATAGCTGCGCTCGGTTTGATCTTGCCCTTTCCCTTTCTTTTCCTTTCCAGAAGTATGCTCCCTCTAACCCCCAACAGGCTTTCCTATGCTGAATAGGATAGAACCACTTGTACAGCAACAATCTGCAGCACAGTTGCTCCAGGAAGGGAATAATTTGCTGGGCATTTGTGGTCAGATTATAGCCCCTTTGTGTCTGTCACCAGAGGGGTGCAAAGGGGTCACAACTGGAGCTGGTTGGAAATGGAAATCCCTTCCAGTGACAAATTTTGTGGTTTGGGGGGGCGGAAAATCATTTCAAGCAGGATGAAACATCAAAATTGTGAACTGTTTTGCAGGAAAAGTGATCATAGAAAAATTCCATTTTAGCAGAATCAAAATGGATTTTTTTCAGTTGTCCACCTGAAAGAATAGGGAAATTGACCAGAACCTTCCAGTCGAGCTACTGGAGAGACAGATATCAGGCGCTCCATTTCCCTTCTCTGACAGCTCTGGAAAAGCTTTTGTCTATCTCACTGGGAGAAAATGAAACTGAGCCTATAAAATTAACAAGTACCTGCCAGGCAGGAAGCCAGGGAGCTGTTGTTTCAATTTTCCTAATAGAAAATGAAAATTTTCTCATGGAAAATTTTGGTTTTGCAAAAGGGACATTTTTTGTTAGTTACTCTGATTTTTTTTAAATTTATTTTATTCAATCAGCTCTAGATATATCTGTGTAGATAAACTTCCTCCAGTGTCTTCTCCAGACTTCTTAAAATTGACTGTAGTAATATATATTGCATTTACATATGGTCTTTCATTTAAGGATTACATGGTGCTTTGTAAACATAAAATGAACTGTACAGTGTTCTTCTGAGGTAGGTACTGTGGACTAGTACCTCAATGGTTTCTGTGAAGCTACATCTGTTTATTTTAGCTGAAGATCTGACCAAATATTATTAATATGATGGAGATTAGGTGAAACCTAACTGAAGATGGTGGGCATGGACAGCTGCCTTTCATTCAAGATACATGTAAGAAGCAGTTATTTTTATTGTTTCAGCTATCAGACTTCAAAAATAGGAACCACTGTCCAAAACACAGGCCACATGCTGTACTGGGCAGAAGTTAAGCTATGTGGGTGCAGGGGTTTTGCTAAGTGTTAAACACAATGCCGATGGTTGGGTATGGTTTCTTGGAGGTGTATGTGAACAGGCACTGACTTTTCGTGTTGTCGTTGGGTACCACACACCGGCTCTGCCCCATCCCCTAACACTGTGCCACTACTCCACCCCGAGGGCCCTGCCCCCACTCCACCTCTTACTGCCCCTGCTCCTCTCCTTCCCCTGACACCCACCCCCCTTAAAGGCAGTGGAGGGGGGCAGACAGGAGTGAGTGGCAGGGAAGCCCCACTTAACAGCTGATCAGCAGGCAGCCACTGAAGAGCTGCTGGTAGCTTAAGACCAGCTGCTGGACAGCTGATTGGCAGCTAGCCGCAGGGCCACAAGAGCAGCAGCCCTGTGGGTGCTGAGCATGAGCCTGTCAAATATCAAGGGAGAGGGCTTTGGGGGCAGAATTCTGGCTGGGACAAGGCTTGGAACTGTCAGTGAAGAAAGGGCACCAATAATTTGATTCCTATTGTGTTTGGGAAACAGGATTTTGTGTACACTCTTTGTAAATAAGCAGTATTGTATCAAAGAAATATCTGACTACATCATAGGTGTCTCCTTCCCAATAAAAACAACCCATAAGACCCCAAACATTAGCTAAATGCTCAAGTCAAAAGAGAGAACATTATTATACATATTTATAGTTAAGTAAACTCAGATGGACAGTAGGTTTTAGGTTAAGTGACTTGACTAAGATCACATAGGAGGTTGTAATAGGCAACCGAGAGAGATGAGTTTTGCACTCAGATCCTGGTCTAAGAGTGGTAGAACTGTGAAATTCCAACCCCAGATAGAGAAGGACATGAGGCCTGATTGACACCTGAGGGTGCATATTCAGAGAGACCAAGAAGGGGTCAGAGGTGGAATCAGACATGGAATCATGACAAATTTCTGGTAGGGTATGTGGGATTATGACAACGGTGAATTTCCAACTGACAATAATAGGGGGTGAGAAGTAATGTAGATAGGAAAAGAAAGAGGAAAATTGTTTAATTTCTAGTATTCTTTTGGGGAAGAGACTAGGAAAAGTCAGGAAAAATGAGTTATGACTAACTCAGGAAAGATACAGCTAGTTCGTCTGCTATACTCAGATGATCAGGAAAGAAATGTTTTTTCCAGAACTGGAAAAAGTATTCTTGAGATCAGCCTAGTCTCCTTTTGCCTTCTGCAGAATAACACCCCTCTTTTTCCCCAGTCTGTTCCTACCAACCAAGGGAACTAAATTATCTCAATGTCCCACCCTCCATGTGTGCCTGACCACAGTTACCGTATTGCTCAATGGCTTTTGTTATGGGGCCCAGGTGTGAAGTCTTTCTTTTGTCTCAGCCTGTTTTCTCCCAGCTGGCCAGCCAGGCCATCAAGGAGAATGTCCTGTGATAGTTGCTCTATTGTTTGGCAGTTAGACCCATTGAGTCTTAGTGATTTCTGATCACTGGTCTTATGAATGTGGGGGAATGTTTCAAATTTCAGAAATGATATACATAAAACACATTTTGTAGTACAGATGTGCATCCACCATTGAGTACTCCCGCATTCATCACAAAACTAAAACTCCATTATAGGGCAGCAACCACAGCAGAATGGTGGCTGTAAGGGCTTCACACACAGGAAGGAGAGGGCACGAGAGACATTAAACTCTCACTTCCCCCTACAGTCTAGCCAGTAGCTGTGGCACTAGGCAAAAAAAAATTCTTCTTCCCCTAATTCCTCTCCCTGCCCAGTCACAATCTCCACATGTGTTCTCAGCAGAGGGAAGCCTTCCCTTCCCCTCCCCCTCCACTCAGGCCCTCAGATATGTTTCCTTTCACCTAAAACTTGTGGAGAGGGAGGCATTTCCCTTCTCTCAGTCTGGTAGTGAAATGAGAGATTGGTTCTCTATAATCTAAAGTCCCTTACAGTTTGTAAAATTTCTCTCCCACGTGAAGATAAAAAACATTAAGTGTGTGCTTAATTGTATGGTGTGCACTTGTCCCAAAGGCAAATGAGTAGTTGTAAAAAACATTCTGGGTGACCAGAGTTAATTAGCTAAGTTCAGAAGATTTTAAAAGAAGTTCAACCTTTCTGCTATGTTTTAATTGAAAACTAATTGTACCTTTTGGTTTTCCAGTAACTCTGTAAAGGCTAAAGAGAGTTGGTCCAGTTAAATATTGATGATAGATTTTCATTGCATTAAAAATTCTATTCAGCCTTCACCAAGGGTAAAGGCCTAAGTAATGTTACAAGCCAAATCTTCTTAAAGTAAGCTTGTGGTCAGCACATTTTTGACCTAAGGCCTTGCTATTTTAAATTAATTTTTCAAGTTAGATTTCTGGCCACACAGAACTCATTAGGCAAGATTGGCATTTTTATATTAAAACAAAAGTACCCTAGGTGTTCACGGCATTGCCTAATTTCTAATAGTTACATTTGAAAACTTAAGAGCAAGCTAATTTTACTATGAAAGAGCAATATGGGAAGCAAAGAATGAAAAGTTGAATTCAATGTTTACAAATAACCTTTATGAAAGCAAGTATCTCAATGGACATATGAGCACACCTTCTAAGTTCTCTGGCTGTTCTTCCTCCTGTTCACCAAGGTATCAGAGTAGAGAGCTCCCTACTCTCTAGCACTTCAGGTCACGGGTCTCTCTACAGACTGTGACATTGCAGTCTATATGATTTTATAAAAATATGCTAATGAGTGAATATAATGTGACTGAAATATGCTGCATGCAAAGGGTCTTTTGTAAGGTATCATTACAAAGCTTATAATCGACTGCAGGGTTCGGCAACCTCTGGCACGCGGCTCGCCAGGGTAAGCACCCTGACGGGATGGGCCAGTTTGTTTACCTGTTGCATTGGCAAGTTCGCCGGACCGTGGCTCCCACTGGCTGTGGTTTGCCATCCCAGGCCAATGGGGGCAGCAGGAAGTGCCGTGGGCCGAGGGATGTGCTGGCCACAGCTTCCCGCCTCCCGCATTGGCCTGGGATGGTGAACTGCGGCCAGTGGGAGCGCGATCGACTGAACCTGCCGATGCAGCAGGTAAACAAACTGGCCGGTCCCATCAGGGTGCTTACCCTGGCGATCTGTGTGCCAGAGGTTGCCTACTCCTGATATACAAAGTGTGTTCATCCTATTTCTATAAATGTATCACTCCTGTATCTAAAACTAGAAATATGAAATATAACTCTGAGGGCCCACTGTAATTATGCAAAGTGTGGGCAGTTAAGGATGGTTTGGAATCTTGATGGCTCCCATCAACCAGGACAATTGACTGTGGATGTCTCTGTTTGCAGGCAAGCCTTCCTGTGAGTGAGGCTGGGATGAATGAAGGCTTGGGGTCTTACAGTGACATATGATCATGTCACCTGAACTTTAACCTGGTGCTTTTCCAGTGAGGAGGAGTGGGAACCCAGAGGGACAAAGGATTCTTGCCTTATGCAAAAGATATATAAGTGGGTAGAACAGAACAAAGAGGAGCCATCCTGAGGAATCCCCTAGCTACCACCTGAGCTGGAACAAGAGCTGTACCAGGGGAAAGGATTGTGCCCATACCAGGAAGGTGTCTAGTCTGAAAAAGGAAACTTATTAAAACATCTCTATGGGTAAACTTTTTCCTGTATTCAGTTGTATTACTGTATTAGGTTTAGATTTGTGTGTTTTATATTATTTTACTATTTTTATTTTGTTCTGTCTGTCACTACTTGGAACCACTTAAATCCTACTTTCTGTATGTCATAAAATCACTTTTTACTTATTAATTATCCCAGAATATGTGTTAGTGCCTGGGAGGGCAAACAGCTGTGCATATCTCTCTATCAGTGTTATAGAGGGAAAACAATTTATAAGTTTACCCTGTATAAGCTTTATACAGGGTAACATGGATTTATTTGGGTTTAAACCCCATTGAGTGTTGGACATCTGAGTGTTAAAGACAGGAATACTTCTGTAAGCTACTTTCAGTTAAATCTGCAGCTTTGGGGCAAGTAATTCAAACCCTGGGTCTTTGTTGGAGCAGATGGGAGTGTCTGGCTCATCAAGACAGGCTGCTGGGTTCCTGAGCTGGCAAGAAAGGTGAGGGCAGAAGTAGTCTTGGCACATCAGTTGGCAGCTCCCAAGAAGGGTTCGGTGTTCTAACCCATCACAGAGACTACTTAGGGTTTGTTTGAGGTGATGAGAGTGAGGGAGTTACTCAGAGAATGAGGGGTTAGGTGCAGGAAGAAGGTAAAGAGAAGGAACAGACTAGAAGTGGTACAAAGAAAGAGCCAGGAGCTGAAAGGGAGTGGCGGTTTAGAGACAGGTTTGTGGGCAAGAGGAGAGCAACGAAAGAGAAAGATCAGGAGGTGAGTGTGGTAACATGGGGAGGCAGTGAAAAGAAATGAACAAAAGTCATTCAGCAACACAGGTGGCAGAAAACTCACTTGATGGTGTATAACTTGATGGCAAACTTTGGCATGTGGCTCGCCAGGGTAAGTACTCTGGCAGGCCAGGCTGGTTTGTTTACCTGCCTTGTCTGCAGATTGCAGCTTCCACTGGCTGCTGTTCACCACTGCAGGACAATGGGGGTGGGGGGAAGCAGCGGGCAGCACATATCTCTGCCTGCGCCACTTCCCACAACCCACATCGGCCAGGAGCCGCAATCGGCCGAACCTGCAGACGCGGCAGGTAAACAAACCAGCCCAGACTTCCAGGGTACTTTCCTGGTTGCCAATCCCTGGTGTACATCATAATCTTATGAGCGATGAAGTACTAAAGAGAAAGAGAAGAGTGCTGCAGCAGAGGCCCCCCACTGCTTAGTATGGCCCAGAATTGTGTAGGAGACCCCCCACTCTCTGGGACACTAGGAAACATGGATTCTCCCTTCCCCTCCAGGCATGTGGACTTTGGGAAAGAAACTGAAGGGAGGAGCCGGTCAGAGAATGAAGCTGGCATCAGAGTATTTTCTAATTTTTATTTGGGATGGTCTTTCTCCTGTGCTGATGAATTGTTTCCTCTGACTGACCCCTGGTCACCATGCCTCAGTGGGTCACAACTGAGAATACAAAATTCAGGACAAGATGCTGAGAAATAGGGCAGACACACCCCAAAACGGGTGGTTATTCTTCCATAAAATAAACTAACCCAACAACAAAAGTAAACTTCTGTCTCACCACACTGGCTAACAAGAAGTCAGAAGCCTCCTTAGGTATTCCAGTCCAGAATTCAATACCCAGGAACTAGACTTAATGATGAGTGGTTATTTAAAACCAATTTATCAAAGGGTACTTTAGATCCAAAAGGATTAGCCACATACCAAGGTCAATACATAACTCAGATCTTACCCAATAATCACACTGTTGACAATCCTTTAGTATCTAATACAGTGGTGGGCAACCTGCGGGTCACAGACCATATGCGGCCCCTCAGGGTAATCTGCTGGCAGGCTACCAGACAGTTGGTTTACATTTGCATGGCTGCCTGCAGCTCCCAGTGGCTGTGGTTTGCCATTCCCAGCCAATGGGAGCTGCAGGAAGCTACAGGAAGCAGCGACCAGCATGTCCCTATGGTCCATACTGCTTCCCACAGGTCCAATTGTCCGGGAATGGAGAACCTTGGCCACTGTGAGCTGCGGACAGCCATGCAAATGTAAACAAACTATCTGGCAGCCCGCTAGTGGATTACCCTGACGGGTCATGTGAGATCTGCGGGCCACAGGCTGCCAACCACTGGTCTAATATCTAAAGATTTCTAAGAGAAAAGAAAGAAGTAAGAGTTAAAATTGCCTAAAGGAATAAAATACATACAATAATTGCAAGGTTCTCGAATCACGCTTGAAGCAGTGATGGAAGAAACTGCATGCTTGTTAAGTCTCTGGTTGCTCCCAAATCATTGGAAGGACCTCAGTCCCTTGATTAGAATGATCCCTAAAGTAACCTCACTCAAAAGATTTAGATAAAAAAACTAAATAAAAAAACTCATGGAACTAAGACTTCACTTGAGTGTTCTGTGTCCTTCCCCTGCCTTTTGCCTCTCTTGTCTATTGAGATTATAAGATATTTCTCTGAAAGACACTGGGACTAAGGCTATGTCTACATTGCAATCTTAAATCGACCTATGTTAAGTCAATTTACAGCCACCACATCCATTACTGCAGTGGCAGATGTCCACACTATCCTCCTTCTGTCGGTGGCATGCATCCTTACCAGGAGTGCTTCGTCTGACTGAAGGGGGCAGTGTGGGGGACTGTGAGCCAGGTATTTCAGCTCTGCCCAGATGCCCCCAGGTGCTTCTCTCTTCTGCGCTAGCAGCCAGGAGTGGGGAAAAGCTGCTGGGGCTTCTCACCTCCAGCAGGGAGCACCGCACTGGAGTCCCATCAGTTGCCATGCTCCTGGCAGGGAGCGGGGACCATGGGGCAGCAGGGCTCCCAGTGGGGAGCCTGGACAGCTCCCTGCTGGGAGCCTGGGTGGAAGCCCGGCTTGGAGTGGAGAGCTGGCAGCAGCCTGGCTGGGGAGCCCCCAGTACACCATTATCCTAGAAGCATAAAAATGTAGAGCTGGAAAGGACCTTGAGAGGTCATTGAGTCCAGCCACCTGTGCTGTGGCAGGACCAAGTAAAGATAGACCATTCCTGAAAGCTTGTTTATAAAAGCTTCCAATGATGTGAACTCCATAACCTCCCTTGGAACCCTATTTCAGAGCATCCTTACAATTAGAAAGTTTTTCCTAATCTCTAACCCAAATCTCCCTTGCTCCAGTTTAAGCCCACTACTTTTTGTCCTACATTCAGTGGACATGGAAAACAATTGAGCACCATGCTCTTTAAAACAGCCTTTGACATTTTGGAAGACAGTTATCAGGTCCTTCCTCAGTCATCTTTTTTCGCGACTAAAAATGCCCATTTTTTAAAAACCTTTCCTCACGGGTCAGGTTTTCTAAACCTTTTATCACTTTTGTTGCATTCCTCTGGACTCTTTCCAATGCTAGTATTAGTAAATAAATACTAATTATTTTAGTCTTTTTCTTTCTTCATATTTGATTCATTTCTATCATAACTGTTCTTGAGAATCTTTATTAACAAAGAGTATGTTGAATTCTAAGGCCAAGAGCACTGATCCTTGACTCAGCAGTGCAGGGGAGGCCCAGCTGGAGTACTGTATCCAATCCATGGGCTGCAGACAAGCTGGGCTATCTGGCTCCCTTGAGTTGTCAGGGAAAGATGGTCCCAAGGAAGGCAGGACTCAGAGGAAGACAAAACAATGACCACCACCCTCTTCTACTTCAGGAAGTGCTGCCTAGCAAGTGCAAGATGGGAAGTGGGCAGCCCTGAAAGGCACCACAGGAGCAGCAAAGGGCCCTGGCCAAGGCCCCTGACATGCAGTGGCCTGTCCTCTGCTTTTGGAAAACTCAAGGCTGGCAAAAGGCAAGCTTGCAAAGAAGATTTAGAGTACTGGAGATAGATGAAGTGTGACACACATTGCCCATACATTGCTATAGATATGTGTATTCTTTTAAATTAAGAAAAACTGTTTGGGATACTTTGTGTTGAAAGGAACATTATAAAAGTTAGATATTTTTGCTATTGTTGTTCACATATTTTTCCCCTTGCTTTTCCCCAGTACAGGGACAATGCAGACAATGATAATGTGTTGGTTTGGAGGTTTTTTTGGTAGTATAATTTTCTGTAAATTCACAGGAATATAGTAAAAGACGTGCAGTATTTTTTTTTACAATGTGCAGCAAAAGTGAAATAATTATGAGAGACCAGGAAAAAATGAATTAAACATGAAACCTGCAAAAATCATATATGTTTTTTTTTTTTCAGAAAAGAAAACTATTAATTCTTTATATGGAATCCAGTTAGTGTAGCATTTACTGACACACCATGTTCTAAAGACAAAAGTATCTGGAGACAGATATACAGATCCATTATGGTAGCGATATTTGTTTGTTTTGTTTTGTTTTGACCATTTTCTCTCTTGCTTCAAATGCTTTCCATAAAAAGGACCGTGTGCTGTATAAGTGACTCTTCAGATAAATAAATTTGCAATGCCATCCAGGAATGAATTAAATTCTGAGTGACTGAACTATGTCCACCAATTATTTCCAGCTATCTGTTTGATGGACCAGCTCTGTTCAATTTGAGTTCTATTCTCAACAAAATTCATTATGCAACAATGCTTTCAGAAATTATTCTTGTGAGACACAGAGGCAATAAATATATATCTGTTCCTTTTATATATTTTGAGGAGAAAAAAAACTGCACAAGGGCAAGGGAGGTGTATTTTAGCACCAGACTGTTAGAGTTAAGAGGCCATCATCATTCTATCATGAACATGCTTTTAAAGAAGGGTATAATATAAGGGTAAGAGTCTATGAATGCTCGGTCCAGTCTATTTACTGAAATATGCGTGCTCGTCTTTAAAATCCCTATGCTAAAACAAACCAATAACTCCCCCCAACATACTATGTACCTAACAGACTAAATTCTGCTATGAAGAAGTCATTTCAGCCCATCAAGTAACAATTGTAACAAAGTTATTCCTCTACCTTGGTGAGTCCTGCGCTTATTGGTGGATTTGCTTGCCTCACAGATTCACCATGTGGGTCAGGAAACAGCCCAGAGACCTTCCCCTCTGGTAGAAACCACGGTTCAGGTCAATTCCTCTTGTGTCTGATCAGGAATTGGGAGGTTTGGGGGGAACCCGGGTCTGCCCTCTACTGCAGGTTCCAGCCCAAGGCGCTGTGGACTGCAGCTGTCTAGAGTGCCTCCTGGCACAGTTGCACAATAGCTGGTAGCGGGTTTTCCAGAATCAAGAAAAAGAAGGAGGTGGTGGACAGAACATTCTGTACCATTAGCTCCCCTTCCCACTTCAAATTTTCATTGCCCAATCAATGTATACAATAATCAGGCCTTTCATAGACCTGACTACTATTCTACAGAATAGTCACTTACTGACTTGTTATCCATAACCTTCTATGATCTTGGTCTGCCGTTGCATCGAATGCTGATATTGCTATTACTATAGGTGTCATATAATAATTTTTCATTTTTTTTTAATATCCACTGGCAAAACAATTAGATAAGGCTAAAGTCAATATATCTGTTGTATAACCTCTAACTCTGTTTGATGCAGGTGTTTGAAATGTAAAATGAAAATCTTTAGCATCCTTTTAGAATTATATCAATAATGCATAAACACAGCCATGATGGTTTAGTAATTTCCAATTATTTTATCTTATATATTCATTATGTTTTAATGGCTGTTGTAATGCTTTGCACACTTTGGAAGAAGAGCTCTGTCTCTCTATATCTACCTCTCATTAAGTACTTTTCAAGTATATCTGTCAATGTAATGTTCTGTAGTGGAGCATAAATGCCTATCAGCTATAGTGAAACAATTGTTTACAAGGTGGATGATTTACTTACCTTCCAGGGGTACTGTGACACTCCCCAGTGGTATCCAGGTTTGTGAGGCACCTGTCTTTAGCGTGAAGTGATTCTGTCTGTACCAGCTATAGTTCAGCTTCTTGAAACTAGCAACCTCTGGCAGCACAAGCACTACTTTCCAGGTCTCCACAGCCCTCGCTCTCTCTGTGCAGGCTAGTGATAGGCACACTCCAGCGCCCAAGCTCTTGGAGCATTCCCTGCAGTGTCCAGCCCCTAACCTTTGTACACTCACAGAAATTAACAGGCTGCTGTCTCCAAGGGAAGAGGATGCACACAGCTTGACATTTACAACTCAGGATCAAATCCTTCATAGCATCACAGCCCTGAGATATACCTATAATGAAAACAAGTTTGTTATCAAAAGTTAAAATATAAGAAATTTAAAGATAATGGAAACAGACGTGGTTACACATAAGACACAAATACAACACTCTTCCTAGAGTCTAGACTTGACAGGCTAAACCCTCGTCTAAAGTAATTTATCTCACCGAAAGCAATCTCCCAGTGTCTCCAACCAACATTGCTGGGATCTCTCCTTCATGAATCCCTCTTTTCTTTCCTGGGTGAAGGATAAAATTGCATCCTACTGCCTTCTTCTTGTATCTCCCAAATTGCATTGTTTATCTCAGAGACAGTAAAACCGTTTATGGTTTATTTTTTAGTGTCTGTTGACTTCATTTTGATTTCACATCCTCATGTTGACTTTGTATGCTAACCAGGCTTCCATTGTGTTGACTTATAATGCTTAATTTACATGTGAACCTAAGCAAACAGGTGAATATGAATCCCTTGTCTGGCAGAAACCTGTTTTTCAAACCTGTTTAGACTGAGACTGTAAAGCATATTTTCCAGTATATTTACACAGCTCCTCACATAGTGTCACTACCTACATTTTACAATGATATTGGCTTGACATTATTTATAGATAAATACTATGAAAGCAATGTATTAGGTATGTTAAGTTTGTGAGGCCTGATAGGAGTTGCTGTTACAGACCAGCTTGGCTTAAGAGTGAAATCCTTGCTGATCTTAAACACAAAAAAAGAAATCATCTGCAAACACTTGGAAGGTGGTAAAGTGATAGGGAATAGCCAGCATGGATTTGTAAAGAACAAATCGTGTCAAACTAATCTGATAGCGTTCTTTGATAGGATAACGAGCCTTGTGGATAAGGGAGAAGCGGTGGATGTGATATACCTAGACTTTAGTAAGGCATTTGATACAGTCTCGCATGATATTCTTATAGATAAGCTAGGAAAGTACAATTTAGATGGGGCTACTATAAGGTGGGTGCATAACTGGCTGGATAACCGTACTCAGAGAGTAGTTGTTAATGGCTCCCAATCCTGCTGGAAACGTATAACAAGTGGGGTTCCGCAGGGGTCTGTTTTGGGACCGGTTCTGTACAATATCTTCATCAACGATTTAGATGTTGGCATAGAAAGTACGCTTATTAAGTTTGCGGACGATACCAAACTGGGAGAGATTGCAACTGCTTTGGAGGACAGGGTCAAAACTCAAAATGATCTGGACAAGTTGGAGAAATGGTCTGAGGTAAACAGGATGAAGTTCAATAAAGATAAATGCAAAGTGCTCCACCTGGGAAGGAACAATCAGTTTCACACATACAGAATGGGAAGAGACTGTCTAGGAAGGAGTATGGCAGAAAGAGATCTAGGGGTCATAGTGGACCACAAGCTTAATATGAGTCAACAGCGTGATACTGTTGCAAAAAAAGCAAACATGATTCTGGGATGCATTAACAGGTGTGTTGTAAACAAGACACAAGAAGTCATTCTTCCGCTTTACTCTGCACTGGTTAGGCCTCAACTGGAGTATTGTGTCCAGTTCTGGGCACCGCATTTCAAGAAAGATGTGGAGAAATTGGAGAGGGTCCAGAGAAGAGCAACAAGAATGATGAAAGGTCTTGAGAACATGACCTATGAAGGAAGGCTGAAGGAATTGGGTTTGTTTAGTTTGGAAAAGAGAAGACTGAGAGGGGACCTGATAGCAGTTTTCAGGTATCTAAAAGGGTGTCATCAGGAGGAGGGAGAAAACTTGTTCACCTTAGCCTCCAATGATAGAACAAGAAGCAATGGGCTTAAACTGCAGCAAGGGAGATTTAGGTTGGACATTAGGAAAAAGTTCCTAACTGTCAGGGTAGTTAAACACTGGAATAGATTGCCTAGGGAAGTTGTGGAATCTCCATCGCTGGAGATATTTAAGAGTAGGTTAGATAAATGTCTATCAGGGATGGTCTAGACAGTATTTGGTCCTGCCATGAGGGCAGGGGACTGGACTCGATGACCTCTCGAGGTCCCTTCCAGTCCTAGAGTCTATGAGTCTATTACAAGAAGTAGAAGATTGGACAAATGACCAGGGAAGAGTATAAAAATATTGCGCAGGTATGCAGGAGTGAAATCAGGACGGCCAAATCACACTTGGAGTTGCAGCTAGCAAGGGATGTTAAGAGTAACAAGAAGGGTTTCCACAGGTAAGTTAGCAACAAGAAGAAGGTCAGGGAAAGTGTGAGCCCCTTACTGAATAGGGGAGGCAACCTAGTGACAGAGGATGTGGAAAAAGCTAATGTACTCAATGCTTTTTTTACCTCTGTCTTCACCAACAAGGTCAGCTCCCAGACTACTGCACTGGGCAACACAGTATAGGGAGGAGGTGACTAGATCTCTGTGGAGAAAGAAGTGGTTCAGTACTATTTAGAAAACCTGGATGAGCACAAGTCCATGGGGCTGGATGCACTGGATCCAAAGATGCTAAAGGAGTTGGCTGATATGACTGCAGAGCCCTTGGCCATTATATTTGAAAACTCATGGTTATGGGGGAGGTCCTGGATGACTGGAAAAAGGCTAATGTAGTGTCCATCTTTAAAAAAGGGAAGAAGGAGTATTCAGGGAACTACGGGCCAGTCAGCCTCACCTCAGTCACTGGAAAAATCATGGAGCAGGTCCTCAAAGAATCAATTTTGAAGCACTTTGAGGAAAGGAAAGTGATTAGTAACAGTAAGGATAGGTTCACCAAGGGCAAGTCATTCCTGACTAATTAGCTTCAATGATGAGATAACTGGCTGTGTGGGTGAAGGGAAAGCAGTGGACATGTTATTCCATGACTTTAGCAAAGCTTTTGATACAGTCTCCTATAATATTCTTGCCAGTAAGTTAAAGAAGCATGGGCTAGATGAATGGACTATAAGATGGATAGAAAGCTGACTAGATCATTGGGCTCAACGAGTAGTGATCAATGACTTCATGTCTAGTTGTCAGCTGGTATCAAGTGGAGTGCCCCAAGGGTAGGTCCTCCAGTCGATTTTGTTCAGTATCTTCATTAGTGATCTGGAGGATGGTGTGGATTGCACCCTCATCAAGTTTGCTGATGACACTTAACTGGGAGAAATGTTAGATACACTGGAGGGTAGGGATAGGATACAGAGGGACCTAGACAAATTAGAGGATTGGGCCAAAAGAAATCTGATGAGGTTCAACAAGGAGAAGTGCAGAGTCCTGCACTTAGGACGAAAGAATCCTATGCACTGCTACAGACTAGGGACCGAGTGGCTAGGCAGCAGTTCTGCACAAAAGGACCTAGGGGTTACAGTGGATGAGAAGCTGGATATGAGTCAATGGTGTGCCCTTGTTGCCAAGAAGGCTAATAGCATTTTTGGCTGTATATATAGGAGCATTGCCAGAAGACTGAGGGATGTGATCATTCTCCTCTATTTGGCATTGTTGAGGCCTCATCTGGAGTACTGTGTCCAATTTTGGGTTCCACACTACAAGAAAGATGTGAAAAAATTGGAAAGAGTCCAGTAGAGGGCAACAGAAATGAGTAGGGGGCTGGAGCACATGAGTTATGAGGAGAGGCTGAAGGAACTGGGATTATTTAGTCTGCAGAAGAGAAGAATGAGGAGGGGATTTGATAGCTGCTTTCAACTACCTGAAAGGGGGTTCCAAAGAGGATAGATCTAGACTGTTCTCACTGGTAGCAGATGACAGAACAAGGAGAAATGGTCTCAAGTTGCAGTAGGGGAGGTTTAGGTTGGATATTAGCAAAAAACTTTTTCACTAGGAGGATGGTGAAGCACTGGAATGGGTTACCTAGGGAGGTGGTGGAATTTCCTTCCTTAGAGGTTTTTAAGGTCAAACTAGCAGAGGTGATTTAGTTGGTGATTGGTCTTGCTTTGAGCCTCCTGAGGTCCCTTCCAAACCTGATATTCTATTATTCTATGAACAGGCAGCGCTTTGCCAGTGGGCATTCAGGAGTTCTTAGATTCAAAGGCACTTAAGAATATTAGACCTGATCCAGCTCCCATTGAAGTCCATCGAAAAACACACATTGACTTTAGTGGCATAAGGATTGGTCCCGTTATTGTATAACTATTTATTAATGAGCCTACATATAATACAGTATATTCAGATGATATTTAAAATGTCACGAAGATAAATCTGGAAGATCAACATTTGTAAGAATAATAAAAACATTAAACTGCTTTTGGAGAGAATATTGTAATATTTTTAGATAATGTAAAACTTCACTAAATTGGAGACCCATTGAGAGTTAGGAAGGTATTTGAATTAATTTGTAAGGGGTGGCTTTGTCAAAGTATATATGTGATATGGTGCTTTCCAAGTGACAATTAGTTCCCGAATATTCCCTCACAGTCCTAATTCCAATATTTTTAAAAAAAAATATGAAATGAGTGTGTTAAATTTGAGGCCTCCTCAAATAATAGTTTAATTGCTCCTCTCTAATATTCTAAAGGGGGAGGGAAAAACAATGTTTTATGTGGCTGTTTAAAAATTCAAATGCCCTATTTTTCTTACCTTGATTTTAAAATTGATCCTAAACCATTTTTGTTGCCTGTGCTATGCCAGTTCTGAGTATAAGTAGCTAGAATCATTTCCTAGGAATGTCAATCAATTTCCTTTCTTGAGCAACAACTTGCAGTTATTCAAAAAGGGAGAAAATAGTTGTATTTAATAGCAACATCTAATCTTTTCAAATGCACATTTGAATACTCTGAAATATACTTTCCTGTCCTGAATTAGTTGTTCAGTATTTCAAGGTCAAGCTGTAATTTCCAGCATGTTTGAATTCCTAGCTAAGCTCTTTTCTCACCTCTGCATTTGACCAAGCAGTGCAACAAGAGAATGGCTTACAACAAAACACTTGTGTATTAATACAGGAAAATCATATGTCCCTGCATAATTCTTAAATTGAATTTGTAGTGCACCCATTGGACATAAACTACTTTTCCAACAGACTTGCTGGAGAAGAATTTTCCTCTGATGTTATGTTACCCTGGAGATGGTTTTCGGGTAGTTGAGCTTTATAAGCTGCAAAGCTCAATGTCATTAAGATTTCCTGGTGTCAATAAAAGGATTCTGAGTTGTACACTTCTTCCATATATAATTTTAATTCATGCTTCAAAGGTTTGCTTTACTTGGAATATATATGAAACTTGAAGCAGTTGATCTCTCTCCTCCCCCCAACCCCCGGTCAGATTTCTACCTCTAGTACGTCAAGGTAAATTTATTTCAGAATTATAATTAAGGTTAGAGACCCTGTAATTACAATGGTTTTCAAGATGTAAATCAGGGATCGGCAACTTTTGGCACGCAGCTCACCACGGTAAGCACCCTGACGGGCCAGGACAGTTTGTTTACCTTCTGCATCCACTGCTGCAGGCAAATGGGGGCAGCGGGAAGCGGTGGCCAGCAAATCACTTGGCCCATGCTGCTTCCTGCAGCCCCCATTACCACTGTTAGTAGATAGAGTTCATTAATCACCAAAATGTCCAATATCTGAGCCACTATTCATTACTTTGAGTTACTTAATGATTTTCTATCTTGCTACTTTATGATCAATAATATCTGTAATTTAATAGGTAGAATTCCATCTGTCTGACTGAGATATTTCAACAGAGGTTTTTATACTTATACTGAGTTGCTAATAAGTAACATTTGATTTTTGCTAATACTAATGTCACTTGTATCTGTGTTTTGTACTTGCACAGAATGAGTTGTGCATACACTTGAACAGAGCTCTTCAGGTGATAGCTGGCAAATGAAAGCCTTTGCTGAAATGAACAAATAGTCTCTTTAACTGGATGTTTTGCTTCTTCTTCCTAATTCAGATAGGGCTAGAATCACAAAGGCCATTGTGAGTGGTGTTATTGAACTTTGCCACTCCTAATTTTTAGGCACCTAGGAAAACACAGAGTGAGTTTGGCAGCTAGGCTCCCTATACAATAAATGAAGAGAGAGAGAGGTTCCTCAGAATAGGAATCACACAAGCCATCTAATATAGCCAATGGGAAATGTCAATCTGATTGGGGTGTGCTAAATATTTCCCCTCTCTTGGAGATAGATGACTAAATCTAGAGTGCATGGAGGAGCCTCCCATCTCAGCTGTAACCCTCTCTGGAAGGCAGGTAGCTGAACCATTTTAGCAAAGAGGAAGAGGACCTAATTTCCCCAATACTAATTTCCCCCTACTGTTACTCAGACCTTCTTGTTAACTGTCTGAAATGGGCCACTCTCATTACCACTTCAAAAGTTATTTTTCCTCCCTTGGTATTCTGCTGTTAATTGATTTGTCTCAATAGACTGACCACATAGTTCTTAAGGCAACTCACATCTTTTCATGTATTTATACCTGGTCCTGTATTTTCCACTCCATGCATCTGATGAAGTGAGTTCTAGCCCATGAAAGCTTATGCCCAAATAAATTTTAGTCTTTAAGGTACCACATGGACTCTTCGTTGTTTTAGCCCAATAGTTAGGGTACTCCTCTGGTGTGCTGGAGCCCTGTGATCCAAGTCTCTCCTCCACTCATTGGGGAGAAGCAATTTGAAGTGGGATCTATCACCTCTCAGTTGAGCTCTCAAACCATTGGGTGATGGAATAGTCTGATATTAGGCTCTGTCATTCTCTCAAGTTGAAGCTGTTCTGCTGTGGATAAATAATTTTTAAAAAATCATTGGAGCAGGGAGACTGGATCCTGGACTCCCACTATAGTGGATCTACAGTGTGTATGCTCAACAGCAGAAGAATAGGCACTGAAGGAACATTTACTGAAAAATAATCAAGTACCAAGCAAGTTTAGATGCCTACAGAGTTCAGAGGCAGCTGAGCTGAGTTTTATGAATCCCAGTGGGGGCTGATTCTGGGATTTAGACACCAAATGTAGCAGAGTTTGCGGGGGGTGGGGAAGGCGTGACTCTAGCACATGATATCTTACCAGTAGTGCCTGTAAATACAATATGTGGTAATAAACAGATTAATATGGGGCATATTGTGGCCTGCTGGACCCATGCTTCCCTGCATATTCTACCAATATTGCAGGTCACAGCATGAGACAGAACCTCTGTAGGTCCACTACTTCTGCTTCCATATAGGTGGGAAGGCAATGGGTGCGCCAGGGCAGGGAGTAGGCATAGCTTTGTCTCTAACTAATCACAATATTCCAGCCAGCCCAGCTGTGGGTTGCCCTTGGCACAAGGGAGAACCAGGAACCAGAGTGTGGTTGAGGTAGAAATTTGGTTCGTTTCTATGTCTGGGGTAGCACCACTATGGGGTGCCTTTTGCTCATAGCTCACAAAGCCACCTTCTACCACATATACTTGCATAACACACTAATGAACTATTGAGGCTCATATTAATTGGTTTTGTTCACCAAGCAAACAAACAAAAAAAGCCAACCAACACCATCTATGAAATGAACTTGATGTACATATCTGCAGAAAGACCAGGGCAGTGGAGGCATGAGGAATCTTTCACAGGCTAGTGAAATGAAAGTGCTGGCTGAGAGTGCTGGGTTTTATTTTATTTTTTTAAGCCACACATTGAAAATCTTGACACATTTCTGGGATTTGCAGTGCATTAGATCTCTGATGAGCACTAGTAATTTCTGAGATCAGAAGCTGAAAAAAAATAAAATCAGACTCACTCTGAAAATTACTCCTTTTGAAGGATAGGGAGAAGGAGAAAATGTGTGTTTTCCATTCCTTGCTGGCCATTAAGCTCCTACTGATCATGACATCTATTTAAAACACTGAATACTGAGCTTCTGTATTTGAATCTGTCAAGCTGTGTTTTGAGCCATCTAAAAGAAATCATCTTATACTTCATCCAGGAGGATCCCAAAAGATTCCCCTGTGCAAGGCTATAACTTACGTGAAGGAACAGAAACATCCCACATCATCCCCAAAGAGATAACTGCAAATATGATGGAGAGGAAGACACGTAGAGGGGAGCATAGCCTATTTATTGGAATTACTTGGAAACCATTTGTCCAACATTTAAATGCTGCCTTCTCTGGGGTATAACAGAGCAACTGTTTATCAGTGCAGAGCAGCATTACTTAACAAATTTAGGACAGCATGTGAAATTGCTATATATAATGGAACTTTCACAAGGAATTTTAGATAAGCAGAATGCAAACTACTGCAACCTGGAGAGATGTACCTAGATTATAGCCTTTCCCTTTTTGTCCCTGAAATCAGAAGAATTACATCACATATAAAGTTTCAGAATTACAGGTTTTTCTGCAAGATTCTTGCATTTTCTGCTTTTAGCACGGTTGAAAATTCCAAAACAGGCTTTCCCATAATGTATAAAGGCACATCGTCAACCACTATCATACCTGACCTCAGTGCTAGTATATCATAGTGCTGGAATCAAGTAATCCTCTCCTCCCCCCTGTGCAAACCCATTTACAGTGTTTCCAGCCTTGACTGTTATAGTAAGAGATATTTGGATTCAGGTCAATCTCTATTCTTTTGGTTCTTTGAAAATAACGAAATCATCTTCCTTCAAAACATATTTTTGAAAAGAGTTATTCTGACGGAAAAATATAGAAACAATGAAATGTCATTGATTCTAGGTCCTAAAGGTGACACTGCTTCCTTACAAAATATTTATGTTCAGTCTCAATATCATACATTTTTAGAAGAAAAATGGAACAATTAGAGGTGAGTGCTATGCATTTTATATTCCATCTGTTAGTTATCATGAGACATACAACTATGCAAGGTAAAGGCAAGAAAATCAAAAGCCATCTATAATCCACAGAACATCTTTACTATTCTTTTCCTACTAGAAATGTAAATGCACTAATACCATAAGTAATTCTTCTACTAGATTACTCAATAAAAGACTACTCCTGAGGAAAATATCAGACAAACCTCAAGACTTCTACAAGATAGCAAATGCTTTCATAGTGGGTGTTAGGTATTGATACAATTCTAAAAATCCCACCAGACACCTATCTATATCTTTAGTGCCTAAAGACCTTAACAGATCCAGCTTTAAGAATCTAACTTACTTTTGAAAATAGAACTTCACCATCTAAATCACTTAGGCCTTGCAACACTGAACAGAACAATGCTTAAAAAAATTACCATAGTGAGTTTCAGAGACTGTTCAGTTAGCTACCATGTATACAATTTCATCTCCATTAAAGAGACATACAGCTGGAGAAGGGATTAAAAATACTTTCAAGAATTGCAGAATTACTGAAAATTATCAAATTTCATCTCCAGTCTTGCAATTTGATCCATGTAGATGGAACCCTATGCCCATGCAAAACCCCATTAACATCAGTGGGACTGAGTCTGTCCACATGGATCACATTGTATGATCAGGGGGTTTAAATGTGTTAAGCAGCTCTCCAAAGCCTTTCCCAAGTGTCCCACTTCAAGGGGAAGGCATGTTCTTTTTAAAAAGCTGGGTACACATTTCTGCCCTGTTCTGCTGGATAAACATGTCGTCCTTCCTGAACGGTTTCTCTTTCCCTTCTATACCCTCTGGGTTCCATTGTTGGTTAACTTCCGTTTTCTCTACCTCCCAGACAACATTACCTGTTCCCATACTTTTAACTTTCACTTTCCTTTTCATCTTAGTCACTACTTGACTCCTGGGTCAATGATGCTTGGTATTCACCACAGCATATTATAAGTCAATATCTGCTCATTGTCAGTGACTCTTTTGCTAAGATTTTTTTGAAGTGGCTAGCGATTTTGACTCCCTCAATTTTGGGTGCCTAATCTGAGACATCTTAAAGATACCTGATTATCAGAAAGTGTTGGTCACTTCTCTTCTATAAACGAAGCCCCTACACTAATCACTTTTGAAAATCCTAATGTTTACATCTCTAAAATGAGAGAGTGAGCAAGAGATTATTAATGGGATAATTAGACTAGGGCTCATTTTTAATCTGAAACGCGAACAAAAATATAGCTTGGGACCAACTAGGATTACTGGCAACAAAATCCTTTTCAGGTAACAAATAGAGGCATCACAGGTGTCTCCAAATGCTCAGAACAATTTTTGTAGATATCCTTCTTAGGAGAAGATCTATAGATGAACTCTTCTAGAGATACATAGCAGCAGCAAATGACAAATTTGTATGATACTGCATATTTTCCATCTGCTGTGGGTATTATAAACTGTTTACATACTTATCAAACCAGGGTCTCAAAACCAAGTTGTAAAAAACAGACATCATTTCATTCCATAGCTAAGCAAGTTGCCTCTGATTCAAACTATCGAACACCAGATGTAGCCGTAATATACGCATGGTTATGTCATTGTGACTCATTCTCAAGTTCTCTGATATTGCTAATAGATTTGGAAATGGAGCACTTAAAGGCAAGTAGCTACTAGGGAACTATTGCCAGTTGTTTTGTAATCTTAACTTTTAATGGCTTGATTGTGCCTTTAAGGCACAGCACATCAAGGGCAGTGTGGAGCTGGACATCCACAAGGTAAGCATTAGTGCTCTCCAGGGCACAGAAAGAGTTTGCACATCTTCACATTTCTGTATGAGGTGCAGTACACACCCCTGCTGCACTGGTCCTGGTCCTACTTTGTAGGACAGGGTGAATCAGGGATGGGAACATGACCCTGCCTTAACCCCGCCCCTTATGGTATGTCATGCATCTCAGAACACAAGGGCAGCATTCTGCCTATTCCTTATCAGAGCCAGAATTCCAATCAGGTGCTTGGGTTGGCAATCTGCAAGGGTCAGAAGTCCATGTATTTTTGCCCCCAAGCAGCATGCCGAATTGCCACCGTGGAAGGTGGGGGCAGTCCGTATGCCTTTAAGGCGGCACGCACATTTCCGCGGCAGCGGCAATTTGGCAGCAGCTTCTATGTTCAGCTGTCAGTGATGGCGCAGTTTCTGTCTTCTGGCTGAAGACAGACGCTGCCACTCAATTGCCGCCACTGCGGAAACGTGCGTGCCACCCTAACGGCACAAAGACTGCCCCCGCCATCTGCGGCAACAATTCGGCGCGCTGCTTGGGGTGGCGAAAATAGTAGAACCGGCCCTGTTTCTTATGCAGGCCATCCGGGATTGTGGAAGTTCCTAATTAAAGGTTCTTAATCGGCCCTTCATTAACAATATGTAGGATTCTGCCAACTAACTGAGCATTAGATTAGTCTGTGTGAAACCTCATTGAAATCACTTAATCTATTCAAAGAATAAATTAATATTTATAATGAGTAACTATGACAGAATCTGCACCTATTTTGTTTTGTTTTGTTTAAATATCAAGACTTTCCTTCTGAAAAACTGATGTTTTATAACCCCTCTTTCATGTCTCCAATTTCCCATAGCATTACAATTATATTGCATTTACAAAGAACCACCAAATTGGTTGCTGAAAATGTAGTTTGGCTTCTTTAGCTTTCTTTTTAAGAGCAATCTAGTGAGTCTTAGTAATGCATTATGTATGTAAATATCTCAGCAAATGAAATGAGATATTCTTCTGCTAGGTAAAGCATGCAAGCACTTTTGCATTAGTGTATTTTGGAACATGGACTATTAGTTAAAGAAGAGTGAAAGACAAATGTTAAACTAAAGTTATCAAATTCTAGCTTGATTGTCCATTCACTGCATCCATTGATCAAGTAATATGAGAACAGGATTATTTTAATAGTTCTAAAATACCAGAAAATCACTGTTACGTTTTAGTGTCTCTGGACCAAATATTGGTCCCAGTGGTCAAGTTTTACCATAGGCTGTTCAATAGAGGCAAGCAGAGAAGCAATCATTTGCCAGGATGTGGGACCTCCTGATTCCACTCCTGTCCTGGCCTCCAAAATCCTTCTGCATGCTGGGAAATAAAAAGCCTCCACAGAAGACAACTCTATAATGTATAGGGGATGTGCAACTTCCAGCGTCCTCTTCTGCAGCTCCTATTAAAGGAATCATACCATGTCCATTGCAAAAAGGGAGCTCCCTAACTGTAGAGGAAGGGTGGGGGCCCAGGATTTACCCTTATATAAAATATGCCCTCACATCAGTATTTCTTTTTTACCTGTGTCAAGCTCACCTGTTCTTATTTCTGTTTTCCTATGCACTTCTGTGTTTAGAAATAACAGTTTGTGGCTCTTGAGGGAGAAGAAAATAATGTTGCTTCAGGCAAATTCTCAACAGACATTTCTACTGAATCCTCACTCTGAGATGCAGAATTTTTTTAGAAGTGCATGTAAGTGATTTCTATATATACTGAAGAACAGTTAGGAAACATTTTGCTGCCAATGGTGCTGTGTCAATAGCTGCTGAAATCCTTGTATTAGACATGGTATTACTGACATCACTTTTTCTGCATTACCTTCCATCTCAACACAACTCTGTATTTCTCCAGGCCATTACAGACAGACCTAATGTATATTAGGATCTCTCATTCACCATATACCTCCACAATGGTGTAAGCCCCCTTTGAGGCTTGCTTTGTCTTGCTTTCTAATTCCTTTTCAGCTCCCAGGGGCTCTACAAAGTGTCCAATGCACCACTGAGATGTTCCTTTTCTTGTCTCCTTATATTCTCTCTGTTATTCTCTTCCCCAAGTGCATCTCTCTGCAGGCTCATGAGTAGTGTCGAGTGGAAAATTTTGGATGGAAAAAAAATCATCAGAAAATGCTATTTCGTCAAAACCAAAATATTTTGTGGAAACAGTTGGATGTCAATGCCATTTTTTATAGGAAAGCTTTTGCTATCTAGAGCGGACTCCCTGGTTAATTCCAAAGAGAGACAGAGAAATCTGAATCAAATAAAAAACCTGGCCTAGTCATTGGAGCAGGGACTCAAACTGGCCTTCTTAAAGCTAAGGTGTGTGCCCTATGCACTGACCTATAACACCACATGTTCTGGGACTAGTAAATAGTTGTGTCTTTTATATGAAGTGGAACAGCTTCAACAGGCAAGACTTTAGCATTGAAAAATCCCCATACCCCAGTGGTTAGGACATTCATGAGAGAGATGTGGGTTAAAGTCCCTATTCTAATATCAAGGAGAGTGAACTGTCATCTCCTACATCTTGGGTGAGTGTGCTCATCACTGTGATACTGAGTAAAAGGGAGACATCTATTCCTCCTCTGGTGTGGTTTTGTGAGGCAGTTTGATCCAGCAGATGGTCTCTGAACACTCTCTGGGATTGGACCATTCAGGCAACTTAGGTGGGGAATGCCTAACGAGGCTCTCACTGGTGCTCAGGCATGAGCTAGCCATGGGCACCAGGACTAAGGCAGCTGTGCTCATATTCACTGGTGGAAGTATAGGTGACTAGGGCTGTTTACCAGCGACAACTTAGGCATCCAGGGAATTTAGGCATTTACAGAGTTAGATGGCAGCTGAATGGGGCACTGAAGATTTTGGTACCCAAGGTGGCAGAAGGTGCCTAAATCCCTTTGTGGATTTAGCCACTAGCAGACTGTCTATCTTAAGATTTTGAATTGCCACTCATCCCCATGATTTCTGAGTACCTTCCACATAAAATATATTGTCAATATTGAAGTCTCTAGTGGACTTCATGGAGTCTCTGACTCTTCTCCTTTTTAGGGACATAGAAAACTCTGCTTGGTGTAGGGAGGGAAGTGGAGGTTGGAAGAGGCTAATGGTTAATGTTGTGAATGTCATTCTATTTATGATGGAAATGTTTTATCAAATAAGAAGCTTTTGGATTGTTTTCTAAAGGAGGTCAGATTCAAGGGTCATCTAATCTCCTCCACAAATTAATTCCACAGCTAGATACCCTCTACTGTGAACACATTATCCCTGGCTCTTATGTGCTTTATTCTGGGGTTTGGCATCTGCATTATCCAAGATGAACACAGCCGTCTTGGGGGTTAGTGGATGTAAACTATTAATATTTTAATTATCTGGACACAGCTGTGAAAACATAAACTATGCATTTGGGTCCCACTTAAATAAGAGAACCACTAACTACAAAAGTAAGCCAATGAAAATGGTCTTCAGTTTGGAGAGGTATATATTCTTAAATCCAGCTGAGCTACAAGTAATATGGGTACTTTCCTAGGTATAACAACCACATAGAGACTTCTTTATCAGGGAATATTAAAAAAAATCTGCAACTCTATTATACGTGTAATAATTCAATTGTTCCTATTTTTTCCAATTACTTTTAAATAATGCATTTTGTTTCTAAGATACTAAAGCATAGACTGAAATAATTTCTTTTCTTTTTTTTTTTCCGGAACTGCTCAACTGAATTTACCAGGCTGACAGAGACTGACTAGCTCTGCTTAGAAAATAATGTGTGGCAGGGCATCATCAGTTACACCTGTTCAGAATTTCATCTTGGCCTTGAGATGAATTTCCATATGGCAACAAGAACTCATACTATGCTGTCTATCTAATCACGTGGATTACAATTTGTTATTTGCTCTCCAGCATCAAATAAGATCTATGACAATGGTGGTGAGGGAAAAATGAACAGTGTGGTTATATGCATTTCAGAACTGTCAGAAATTCCAGTTTGAGTTTCTAATCTACCCACAGCTCTGTGAACAAGATTTAATGCTGTACCCTGATCACACTGGTGACAGCTATCCAAACCTGAAATGGCTACACATCAAGAGATAAGTTGTAAATCAATCAGCTTACCATTTCAGGCTTAAGGGGATTTCTTCTTGGGAGAGACAACAAATCCTGCCAATTCTTCTGAAGTTTGATGGCTTTATCATATCGGCTATAATGCACTAGGAGAATCAGTGAGACAACCATTATCACGTCACTTACAAGATCAGACTTGACTGCCATATGATTCCAATCCAGTTATCACTGATTTATTCACTATCCTCCTATTCATCTCATTTGTATCATAATTAATATTCACTGGTACAGTGCCTCATTTCTAACTGTTGATAATATTTTCTATTTTTAGAACTGGATTGACTAACTGCCACATTAGGTGCCTAGAATCACATAATCAGACCCACTGGGATTCACAAAACCCCTGCCTAGTTGTTTCTGAGCCAAAATCACTTGAGACCTAAATTTTCTCTGTAAAATTTCCCTTAGCACCATTCTGCCTTTGGGCACATGCATTGCTGGCCTACACCAGATGTCCATATGCCTAAACTCCAGTGTGACACAGAAACCAGGAGAAATTAGGCATTCCTCCACTGGTAAGCATGGTCAGAGCTCATCTACCAGAAGAGATGAGCTTACATGTGAAGGAGAACTTCCCTCGTAACTTTTTAGACTAGTGGTTAGGGTACTTGCATATGGAGCTGACTCTGGCTTTTTTGCCGCCCCAAGCAAAAAATCACCTGCAGGCTGGCCAGAACAGCGAAGGGGGCGGGAGCGGGAGTGGGAGTGGGCTGGCTGGAGCAGCGGGCAGGGGAGAAAAAAAAACAAAAAGAAAACCTGTGGAGCAGACAGAGCACAGGTGCAGGGGGACTCCCGGCTCTGCAGATGTGCCCCGGGCAGCAGGGGGAGAGAGAGAAGGAGGGCAGCCAGGGCTTCCTTCAGCGGGGTGCTCGCCACGCCGCCTGCCAGGAGGATTCCGCGCCGCTCCAGTCAGCGGGCGGGGAGGACACGGGCTGCCCTGCTGGGCTTGCTACTGACTTGGCATCACTCCCAGCAGGGCGCTCCCGTCCTCTGTGCTGCTGCCCCCTATAGCGCAGCCAAAGCAGCGAACCAAAAAGAAAAAAAAACAAAAACCCTGCAGAAGTGGCGAAGCAAAAAAAAAAAAAAAAAGGATTGTCGGGAATGCCACCCCATAGAAACTGCTGCCCCAAACACTAGTTTGACTTGGCTGGTGCCTGGAGCCGGCTCTGCTTGCATAGTATGTGAGACAATCTCCCATCCCACTTCAAGTTCCCCTTCACCTGTGTGGAAGAGGAGATTTAAACAGGGTGCTGCCATCTGTCAGATAAGTGTCTGAGTCACTAGACTATGGGATATTCTTATGGAGGGCTCCCATAAGTCTCTCCCATTGAAATTGTTTCACTGTGAATAATAAATAGATAAAATAATTTTTAAAAAATGGAGCAAGGGGAATGGATCCTGGATCTCCTACCTCAGTGCACTAGCCACCAAGCTACAACGTCTATTTCTCGCTCTCTATTCCTTTTGCTGTCTCTTTCCCCCCAGTATTGAAGCTGTTGCATTGTGGCTAAATAATTAAAAACTCATTGGGACTGAGAGATAGAGAGAGAGGGAGAAATTAATTCATATTCTGAATAAGCCCTTGTGATACAGCCTCTGACATTCTTGATATGCACCACTGATACGCAGCAGCTTCAATTTCACTTCAAAATCTGTGTGTTCTGTGTCTCCTAAATTAAAGGAACACAAGAATATTTCCAAGTGTTTGAGTGCATGCAGTAGTGTGATTTATTTTGAAATAATAATAATCACCAAAAACTGAGGTCAATAAAATTTAGTAGGGATAGTCGGCCACCTATTGTGAACAATTCCTCAACTTGAACATACTGGATATGCATGTTGAAAGCTAGTGATTCAGTTATAATTCAGTATCCTTCAAGAATATCAATTATTATGGAATGCAATATAATGATAGGCTGATGTTCCCTATCTTCCCTAATTCTTTATGGGAGCTTATGAAAATAGAAATCAGGATGTGCATTATTTCACATGCCCAAATGACTCATGTAAGCCAGACATTAAAACTGTAAGGATTAGAAAAAATAGGCAAGATAAATAAATCACTGTAAAAATACTGGTGTGTTTATATTGAACTCGCTATATTAATCTGACCCATTTATTCTCAAATTATAATGCCAATGTGTAGCGATCTGACAATAGAGACTGAAAAAAGTTTGTTAGAACTAGAATCTCAGGTTTGGAAAACATTGTGACTGTGGTCAAAGCAAGCCCAAAGGGAAATTTGAACAGGGAGGCAGGTGGGGTTCAGTATTGGTAGATATAATTGAAAAGTACAAAGCACTGAAAGTTATTCCAGCAATTAAAAATAATGAGGACTAAATATAACCAGTTAAACATTTTTTTGAAGTTAACATTTTTGTCCAGATTTATAAATGTTTCTCAAATTTGTTTAGCAACTCTCACTGCAAGAGGATTTTGAGCACTTTTATCATATAATCTTAGAGACCTATCTTACAAAGGGGAATAAATTTGCAAAAAGGCCAAGATCAGTTAGAAATATGGCAAATGGTAGATAGAATTTCAAATCTGTGAACTAAGCTGCTCGCTGATACTGTAAGGGATAAAGGATTTTCACCCCCTCTTGTTGTACAGAAAAGGATTAACTTTGGGAGATACACATTCATAAGCAAAAAAAATAAAAAAGTAAGTTAAAGTTGAGATATATATACATCTAGTTTTAGATTTTGTTAAATGTTCATATTCTGAACATGTAAATGCATTAAGCTACAAATCCACCCCTATACAGAATTCATAGTCAGAAAAGCCAAAGTTACAGAATTCAATGAAAAAAGAATTCTACCTTGCAATATATGACTCACTAAAAGAATGAATGATCAAAGGAATCATATATTAAACTAAAATCAGAGGCAGATATAGGGATGAGCATAAATGATAAAATGTTGGATCAGATACTTGATCTCACTTAAACCTCTTTTCTTGCAAACACTATGTATGTAAGTTCACTGGGGCTACTAGTGTACATAGAGTTAAGCATAGGATTGGTGCCTACTACTCTATGAATAAATTAACTGGATTAATAAACATTCCTCTCTTTTTAAAGTAGCAAAAGGAAGAATTGCTTTGGAATAGGGAGAAGATATTGATGCCCCTAATTCATCCAAATCCACAAAGGAAGATAAGGATTTAAACTGTTACAAAAATCAATAGTTTAGGTTTCAAACTTTGTAGTTCATGTGTTGTTTAGAATAGACTTGTTGTCTTAATGTGATTAATATTATCTTGGTTTCAAATTCTCCCTGGTCTTATTGTTCTTATTGGTTCCTTCATGTCAAAGGAAGCCATGAAGGAAATCTACTGGCACTGCACTAGGTTTGTATAAGCATCATAGTGACAGCCCCCTTGCCTGATACAATGCTAAACATGTGCCTATGAAATAGATGAGTGTGTAAACAAAAAATAAAGTTAAGGAAAAGTATAACACTCATTCACAGTTATTTTTATGCAAATAAATGGGCCATGCCTGCAAGTTGCTGATCGCCAGCTATAAGGTGATATAGACTTGATGGTGCACACCTTGAAGTCAGTGAGTATTTTACCATCGATTTCAATGGACACAAGATGTACATGCCCTCACCTTCCATTTTAGTTCAGTGCAAGAGAATTCAGTATCTTACAGAGTAGAGGTGCAGCATATTAGTCTCTTGTCATAATTATTATCGTTACTTTTTTCTTACAGTGCCTTGCATCCAAGAATCATCCAGTACTTTACAAATATAAGTAATATTTCAGAATAGGCCTAATTTCTCTTTTGATTTTGTTTCTGATGCCCAGGCACTGAACAACTAAAGCTAGATCTTTAATTATCTTACACATCTATACACTTTGTGATGTAACAGTTGTACAGAAAATCCTTAGCATATATTTAGGAAATAAAGTTTCAGATTTTCCTGTAAATAGCTCTGACATGGAAAGCTTCACTGACAGAAATAGTTTGTTCCAATACTCATCTAGGAATCCAAGGGAGAAAACAAATGCACAAAAACAAATACTATTTTTTTTCATTCTTTAGTGAATTTGACCTGGATTTTTCTACACAGGGACACAGCTAGACCCTGCACAGCTAACTCACATCACAATTCACAAACAATGCTCCAAAATGGAATGACACTCTTTTTTCTCCCCTTAGACATTCACACTTTTTAAAAACAAGATCTTACTGAATAAATTTGACATACAGACATTGGGGTATATGCTCAGCTGAGCTGTGAGGCAGACAGGAGATTTAAATGGGATTTAATACTTTGGAAGGAGGCAGAAGTTGTGTCTCTGGCATATGCTCCCCCTCAAGGCACCAAGGTTCTAGGTATCATTCACTGGGACAGAAAGGAGAGATGCAGGAAGAGAAGTTGATCCCTGGAGCATGGTTCCCTCAGGAATCAGTGGGTGTCTTTGTGAAAGTTAGTATGGCTTCTTGTAGTCGTTATCCTCCTCTCTATGTAAGTTTCCTATTGCAAAGCGACTTTTTTTTTTTTTGCATTGGTGGACAAGCAATTTTTCAGCATGGCTTCTGTGAGAAATGTAGTGCCAAAAATCAGGAGAGATTAGGCTTTGTCTATACTGCAAACTGAATGACAAAACCATCCCGATGCCCCATGCATGATTTCGCCTAGTCACAGCAGGTAAGTCCATTAAAAGCAGATAGGTGTCTTCCATTGCAATTTAAGTGTCCTTTAATGCAGGAGTTGTCAGTCTTTTTCTTTCTGAGGTACTCCAGCATTCTATAAAAACTCCATGACCCACATGTGCCACAATAACTGGTTTTCTGCATATAAAAGGCAGGGCTGGCATTAGAGGGTGGCAAGCCAGACAATTGCCTGGGGCCCCATGTCACAGGGACCCTCACAAAGCTACATTGCTCAGCTTTCAGCTTCAGCCCCCAGTGGCAGTACTCAGAGCCTCAGGCTTCAGCCCCATGCAGTGGGGCTTCATATTTCTACTCTGGGCCCTAGCAACTCTAATGCTGGCCCTGCTTGGCAGCCCCTTTGAAACATGCTCATGGCCCCTCAGGGGATCCTAGACCCCTGGTTGAAAACCAGTGCTTTAATGGACCATTCTACTTGAATAGTTCCTTCAAGATGTGCAGGATAAATACCTTGTGCACTTAACCCCAGGAGCAAACATTTGAAATACAGGTATAAAGCCAATACTTATAATTTCAAATACAAAAATGATACATGCCTATAAATAGCATAATCATATTCAGCAAATCATAACATTTTCATAGACATCTTACATGCCACATTTTGTACAAGATTGTACAACACCACATCACAATGAGCTAACTATAAAACAGATATAAAAATGAGGGCCCAGTAAACCCTGCAAGGTGAATCTTGCACAGTTTCTGACTTGTGCTTCACACAGTTTTAGAAAGGTGCTCTGCATATTTCCCCTGCAGTACTGAGATGCTGTCCTATGACACCTGGTCTTCCTTAGGGCCAGGTTAGCATGTCAAAGGCAGGGCCAGTATGTGATGCACTCTGAGGTCCTCACTGATGACATAGTCCTTTGAAGACTACAGCAAATTAAGGTAGCTCTGAGGCTACCTTAATTTACACCTTGGACTACTTTGTTTTTGTCTGCATGCAAGATCAAGAGTGCAGAAAGATGTACTAAAGCTATGTGTGCATCCCTGCCCACTTGCTTGTGTTAAAAAAATCGTAATAATTTGTTTATTTACTAGTAGAATCTATGCCATACTAGGCACTCTCCAGTCAGAAAAGAGCTAGTACTCTTTCTTATAAGGAGTTCATCATATGCGCACACAAAAATTTGATTCATTTAACATCTTTGTTTTTATAAATCTTGTCACGTGTATGTGTTGTTGCCCTGGATGTGTAGATAATTTGTTCCATCATCCAAGACTTCCCTGAAATTCTGTAACTATAGTTTTAAACTTTATGAACTCTATTGCTAGGAGGATAACATATTTCAGTACTTTAATGACCCTGCTGTAGTGCAGTAGATAATGAGAAAGTGTTTCATCTCTAGCTTATTTTTACTGCAAAGAGAAAATATTTTCAAAATCTGTTACAATAGATTTACTGTCAGTGTTCTGAATCTTGAAGAATTTTATAACATGTATCTATTTATTTGCAAATATTTCATAGCATTGTGAGATCCAATATGTAATTTATTCAAGTGAAAGGTGGTATTTAATAAAGGCAAGCCCCATGTTATGTGTAGGATTAATTTTTTGTGATACAGTGTAAAATAGAATGGCTTAGATAAATTAATAAAAATATAGTATATATATCTAGCTGCCTTGCTACTCTTATCCATTTTTATCCCTAATAATCACATATCCGAAAATTTAACAGAACTACAGTACTAAATATTTTGCCTATTACAATACAGTTGTAAGTTTAAACAAATACAGTTTTGAACATTTTGACAGTGCTTATAAAAAGATATTCTAGAATTGTATATTTGCTTTAGCTAATTTGATATGATAAAAGTTATTAAACATATTGTAAGGCATTTTTGGACCAAATTCTGTTTTGAGTAGAATTTAGTCCATATTCTGTAAAATACAGATAACCGTGTCTTTAAAATTATTGGTGCAGCCATATTTTTTTGCTCTTCTAAGGGCTTAGATTTTGAAGGAAATTAGCACTTCCTGAGAGGTCCTCAACATCTTAGCCAATGGCAATTTAAGGCACTGAGCATAGCCCTAAATCATTCAGCATTTTGCTGATCAGTCCCTAAGGTAAGAAGTTTGTTTAAAATTATTTTTTTCAGGTTTTAATACGGTACACCAGGGGTGACCAACCTATGGTCCACAGGTCATGCATGGCCCATCAGAGCACTTCATAAGGCCTAAGGCCTGTTTCAACACCATATACAAACAGTAGATTAATTAGCATTTTGTCTTCATGTTTACATCCTAGATTACAGAAGTGTGTAAATAGACAATATCGCACATAGAAACAAACCATCTAATTATATACGAAACAAGCTGAACTTAAAATTAGGGCTAAGCAATTAAATAATTAATCGTGATTAATCACGTGATTTTAAAAAATCATTAATCACATGAATAATTGCACTGTTAAATAATAGAATACTATTTATTTAAATAATTTTGGATATTTTCTACATTTTCAAATATATTGATTTTTGTTAGAACACAAAATATAAAATATACAGTACTCACTATATATTATTTTTTTACAAATATTTGCACTGTAAAAAAACAAAATAAATAGTATTTTTCAATTTACCTAATACAAGTACTGTAGTGCAATCTCTTTATCATGAAAGTTGAATTTACAAATGTAGACCTATGTTCAAAAAAACCCTGCATTCAAAAATAAAACAATGTAAAACTTTAGAGACTAGTCTACTCAGTCCTAATTCTTGTTCAGCCACTTGCTCAAACAAGTTTGATCTTATTTACGGGAGACAATGCTGCCTCCTTCTTGTTTACAATGTCACCTGAAAGTAAGAACAGGCGTTCACATAGCACTGTTGTAACTGGCGTCGCAAAATATTTATGTGCCAGATGCACTAAAGATTCATATGTCCCTTCATGCTTCAACCACAATTCCAGAGGACATCCACTCTGCTGATGATCAGGGCCGGCTTTAGCAAGTGTGAGGCCTGATTCGTACACACCCAATGGCACTCCGGGTCTTTGGCGGCACTTCGGCAGGGGGTCCTTCACTCGCTCTGGGTCTTCGGCAGCACTCAAGGACCCGCCACCAAAATGCCACCAAAGACCTGGAGAGAGTGAAGGACCTGCCGCTGAAATGCTGCCAAAGACCCGGAGTGCCATCGGGTGAATAAAAATTAAAAGGGCACCAGCGCGGGGCTCGATTCCTGGGAATCGGGCAAATCGATCTAAAGCTGGTCCTGCCAATGATGGGTTCTGCTTAATAATGATCCAAAGTGGGGTGGATCAATGCACTTTCATTTTCATTATCTGAGTCAGATGCCATCAGCAGAAGGTTGATTTTTTTTGGTGGTTTAGGTTCAGTAGTTTCCGCATCAGAGTGTTGCTCTTTTTTACTCTTCTGAAAGCATGTTCCACACCTCCTCCCTATCAGATTTTGGAAGACATTTGAGATTTTTAAACCTTGTGTTGAGTGCTATAGCTATCTTTAGAAATCTTATATTGGTACCTTCTTTGTGTTTTGTCAAATCTGCAGTGAAAGTGTTCTTAACATGAAAAACATGTGCGGGTCTGCTGCCGGGACTGCTGTAACATGAAATGTATGGGATAATGTGAGTAAAACAGGGCAGGGAACATGCAATTCTCCTGCAAGGAGTTCAGTCACAAATTTCATTAGCACATTTTTTTAAACGATCATCATCAGCATGGAAGTATAACTTCTGGAATGGTGATCAAAGCATGAACGGGAATATGAATGTTTAGCATATCTGGCACGTAAATACCTTGCAATGCTGGTTACAAAAGTGCCTTGTGAACACCGGTTCTCACTTTCAGGTGACATTATAAATAAGAAGTAGGCAGCATTATCTCCTGTAAATGTCTGAGCGAGTGGCTGAACAAGAAGTAGGACTGAGTGGACTTGTAGTCACTAAAATTTTACATTATTACTGCACTCAAAAATAAAACAAAAAAATCTACATTTGTACTTTGCACTTTCATGATAAAGAGATTGCATTACAGTACTTGTATAAGGTGAATTAAAAAATACTATTTTTGTATTGTTATAGTGCAAATATTTGTAATAAAAGTAATGTAAAGTAAATACCATACGCTTTGTATTCAGTGTTGTAATAGGAATCAATATATTTGAAAGTGTAGAAAAAACATCCATAAATATTTAATAAATTTCAATTGGCATTCTATTGTTTAACAGTGTGATTAAAAGTGTGATTAATCCCGATTAATTTTTTAAACCACAAATAATTTTTTGAGTTAATCATGTGAGTTAACTGAGATTAATCAACAGCTCTACTTAAAAATATAAATCAATACAGGTGACTTTAACTCTTATTAAAATATATAGAATCTCTTTGGCCCACACAAGGTTGTGCTCAGGTTTATGCAAGCCCTCTTGTGTAATACAGTTGGGCACCACAGCTCTACACCTTAACTCAGTGATTCCCTATCGTTTCTTAGCTCTTGGCAACATATTTTCTGAACAGAGAATGTATTGGTTTATGAAAAGAATTCATGAAAGAATTTAAGAATGCACATATATTTAAATATGTGAATAGTACCATGAAATTGTATTGGAAGCAGTCTCAGTTGGAATTAAGATACCAATTTTGTGGTCCTTACTCATGTTTGTGAACTCACACAACTAGACCCATTAGAGTTGATGGGATTCCTTGCAGGAGTAATGGTTCCACAAGCGGCTCCTATTTCTTCAATTACTTAATTCTTCAATTACTGAGATTAAAGGAAGAAGGATGGATCTCAGATAAATAGTGTTTCTGCCTCATACCACCTCACTCCCAAACGATACTTGTAATAGATAAGACTGTTTAGGCCCAGATCTTGTGTATTTAATTATAGATTTTGACTGGAAAAATCTGGATTATCAAAAGCCGTGATAAAGAATTTTATTTTTATATTTTATTTCCCCCCTATATCTACAGGCTACTTTGCAGTAAATGACAGTAGTCTTTTTAGAAGTATAGGACCCAATCATTTGTTGGTGTAAGTTGGCAAGCTCCTGTACCAATGTATACCAATGAATAATTTGACCCTCAATTTTGCTGGCAAAACAATTACCCCAAAGAATACCTCCTGCATAATGTTGCTTTATTTACATTAAACCTGCTTGTATTTAATTTTCTTGTCATTTAGTGATTTTCCATATGGGAAGCCTATTAACATAGATTTATATTAGAAAAGTTAAGTCATCCTTCCAATTTCCCTGAACCTAGGGATTTAAGGGTAATATTGTTTCTTAAATTGCCATATAAATGGAGACAATTTAAGAAGGAAAGGAAGACAGAAGTATGTGAAACAATCTGCATATTATACAATAGTCAAGGGAAAAATCATCTTTATCAAAGCCACTCTCCTTATCAAGGTTAAAGGGAAAGTTATCCATCTATCTATTTAAATACCAGTCATTATTTATTATTAAATGCTGAGAATGCTTTAAATACTTTGAAGACACAAAACACTCATAGGCCTTGCTCTGAAGAGTTACACTAGCTGACGACCTGGACTTTTGTCTTGAGCTTCATGTAATTTTCTCCATGCTTAAGTCTGCTGTAAAAGTTTTACGTAAGTTGATTTAATATGATTAAACAGGTTAAAATATTAAAATGTACCTTATGGGCCAACAAGGCTGACTTTGCATTGTTCAGACAGACATTGGATAATTATTATTCTGCAAGTAAGGCAGGTTAACTTTTGACCTGACAACTAAAGAAAAATTAAGACAGTCTTGGGTATACTAACTTTTCTTGGCAACAACCACAAGGCCATCTGTTTTGCTTCACCTTCCATACTACTTCTCTACCACTTGTCCTAGTGTGCAAAGCCAGATCCGGTTTGCAGGGTCTGGGGATGGGAAGGGGAAGTGCGATAAAAGAAATCCAGACCTCTCTTTCACACAAATGAGGAAATATCCACACATGGAGGGGGAGGAGGCATGGTTTGGCTTTACCAATTATCATATACTGAATAGATATGTGATCTTCTTTACACAGAAAAATCCAAATCAAGGTAGCAATTACACTGTACTGGTTCCATCCTGATCACAAACTTTCTTCTAATATTCTGGCTGACGTCTTAAATAAAATTATAGGAAATGAATGACTGAAAATGAGGCAGAATTTGTTCCACAAAAGTAAGCAGTGGGTAATCCCCAACCACTGCTTACCACTATATAGTCTATAGATAGCTTACAGACATTAGTAGACATAGCATTAAACACAGAAAAGGTCTTTGATAGCACTGAATGGCAGTATTAAAATTATGACCTAAATCTTTTGTCCAGAATTAAAGTTAAGTTAAAGACTTCCACAGATTTGAACTGGTTTTGGATCAGGCCCATAGTGAAGATATAATACAGACAAATGTCTTAAGAAATCATTTCTTTCTCTCTTGCTTAAGTAGGCAGGATTGCACCTTACAATTGCTTTTTGCATAAGTTTTAGAATGCTAGTAATCACTATCAGAAGCAGAGAGGATATATCAGATAGAGTGGGTGGCTGACTATACAGGTTACTTCTGTAGGTTGATGACATCCTGTTACTATTTTTCTATAGTTCAGTTTTGCTGAATAAAAATGTATTTCATTTTGAAATTCAGATAGAAAAGACCTTTAAATATGATAGTTCACTAAAAGTGGGATATAACCCTGGAATCTCAGTAAGGTACAGATAGAGATTTTAAATTCTGTTTAATCCATTTTAAAATACTTTATCCAACTTCAAGCAGCCTATTCAGATATGGCTTTTTAAGGACAATCGGTATAGGATGTCTCAAGCAAATAATTCTGATATTTGCCATTTCCTATACTCATGCCTATATATACAATCAGTCTGGACTCAAGTCCTGCAAAGAAAGGAGACAATTGTGAGAAGTTGTAGAGAAGCAATGACTCATGGGTGTGGCAACCCCTGCTGGTTGTCTGGGAATTAGCTCTTTTACAGCTCCAGAGCACCCTCTGCTGGCTGGTATCCCACCAGCCACCGGCCCCATGTTCCTCCCAGACCCCAGTGACCCTTACCCTGGGGTTCTCCCCCTGCAGTACTCCCACACACTGGGTCTCCCCTCACAGGGGAACCTCCACTTTACCTCAGTAGCTACTGCCACTCATCACCTAGCCACCTCTCACTGCAGTCTGTAACAGTCACTCATCATTGTCAAGGGGTTAGGACCTGCTGCCTTTACCTATCTCTGGGTTGCCCCTCTGCAGCCCCAGTACCTTTTTATAGGCCTTCACCAAGGCCTGCAGCCTGAGGGTTTACCATGCTGGTGCTCTCCAGCTCCCTTTGCCCTTCCCCAGCACTGCTCCACCTTAGGTACCTTTCTCTCAGGCAGCTAGCGCTCCCCACTCCAGGGCTAGAGTGAGACTCCCACAACTTCTGGTGCACAGCCCTCTTATTAGGGCCAGCTGGGGCTGTTTCCTCAATCCGCCTACCCTTTCACAGCTGCGGCCCTCTCCAGAACTGCTTTTAACCCTTGTTATTTCAGGAATGGGCATCTGCTCCCCTATAAAAGTATAATATTTTACTCTAGTAGTGTTACTTTTGCATGATGTCATTGACTTTAAAATATTGCATTGAACCATGAAGTCGATTCTGTTAGCAATATTATCTACGAAAAGATTATTGTTGCATAAATGGCAGAATCCAAATTCATTGGCATGCCAGGACTGAATTTGGTATATGAGATAAACCAATTTTGGGGCAGAACTGATCTACAGATTGAATAATGAGCAGGAAAAATGTCAACACTTATGGGAACAATTTCTGAAAATACAGATTAATTTAAATGAGTGAGAAAGAAAAATTAGTCCCTAATAGTACATGAGTATTGAAACATTTTTTTATTTTTTTATTTTTTATTTCTTTTTTCAGTCTTCATATCATGAAGCTTTAGAAAAAGGGAAAATTAGAGTGATAGTTTCATACTGATATTATTTCTGAAGAAATATTATATATATACATCAACCTACTCATCTAATCTTAGGGTATTGAATTGCATGAAAATAGATTGGCAATGGAAAAATCCCTGGCTTTTTTCTCTTTTGAGGTTATATATAAATCAAGCTTTGGGGGAATCTTTGTTTTGTGCAGGGGTCAAATGGTGAATGAGGACCAGCTGGTGCTGTGATTGTCATTCTGGTTATGGTGGAAAAAATGATACCTGTTAAGAAAGTTTTTCAGCATTTCCTAAAAGTGGCCACATTCTGGCACTATCTAATTTCCTTTGGAAGGTAATTCTACAGAGACCCTTTCCATTAAATGAGAATGCTTTGTTAGAAAAAATATGAAATCCAGTAGGAAATTTGAATTCCCTTTGTCTTTTTCAGTCATCATTGGTGTTTCATTCTTTGTGCATTTTTGTTGTGTGTATACAATAATAAAAGAGAAAAGTACAAAACAAGGAAAACATATTGCAAATGTATAAATTATATTCCTTTGAATTATGTACCAATATACCAAGATGCAAGAATTAGACTTAATGAATTTCTATATGTCTTAGGTGTGTCCAGTTTTTCTATCAATGCAACATTTCAATAATTGCCATGCCAACCATTCATTGAAAGATAAATAAAAATGCCTTTTCATTAAAACTGAAGAAGTCTCCCATTATATCTATGATGAATCTACACCTTTAGACAGGTTCTTAGACTATGAAAGAACAAACTATATTAGCAAATTTTAGGTGGGTAGCAGATATGTTCCGTTGCTAGAGATAAACCCATAAATCACTGGATGATAGGCATAGGACCCAAAAGGACTGGATGAAAAGGGCAAAATAATTATACCCATCATCATAAGTGCCAGCTGCATGGGTGCTTCGGGGCTGGAGCAGCCACAAATAAAAAATGCTGAGCATCCACCGGCAGCCCTGCTATCAGCACGTCCCCCTCCACCCAGCAGCTACTGCCTACCAGCGGGCCTTGCCAATCAGCGCCTCCTCGTTCCTCCTAGCTATGGTGACCAGACAGCAAGTGTGAAAAATTGGAATGGGGGTGGGTGGTAACAGGTCCCAATTATCGGGACAGTCCTTATAAAATCAGGACATCTGGTCACCCTGCTCCTAGTGCCTCCCGCCCACCACAATCAGCTGTTTTGAGGTGTGTAGGAGGCTGTGGCAGGTAGGAGGCAGAAGCAAAGATGCGGCATGCTTGGGGGAGGGGGCAGAACAGAGTAGGAAGAGGCGGAACAGGGGTGTAATAGGGGTGAGAAGAGGTGGGGCTTTGGGGAAAGAGGTGGAGTGGGGGTAGGGCCTGAGCCAAAGCCAGGGGTCTAGCACCCCCTGGCACACTGAAAGTCGGGGGCCTATGCCCATGGTCACTCCTTACCTTCATCAATAAGTAATTTGTTTTACTCAGTCATTGTAATGTTTTCTAAGTAAACTCCCATTAATTTCAAGAGGGCCAAGATTTCACCTTTAAATTTTTTCTGGACTCTACAGTTAGTAATAAGGAAGAAGCAGGGATGTGGTTTTCATACGCAGTATTTGATGTTGTCACAGATATATGAGAGAGAACTCGCATGAAGTAGCTGTTGTATTCTGATTCCATTTGTACTGTTGAAATATTATTGGCAATGCACTTTGTAAGGCAGGGATTGGCAACCTTTGGCACGCAGCTCACCAGTGTAAGCACCCTTGCAGGCCGGGCTGGTTTGTTTACCTGCCCTGTCCACAGGTTCGGCCAATCGCGGCTCCCACTGGCCACTGTTCTCCGCTCTGGGCCAATGGGGGCTGGGCCAATGGCAGCCAGCACATCTCTCAACCCATGCCGCTTTGCTCATTTTCTCCTGGAGGTCGTATGCATATGTCCGGATAGTTTCAGCAGGTTCCTGGTTTTGCTCAAAGAACTCCTTTAGTCGGGTTCCAATAGGTATCTTGTCTCCATACACTTCTAGGAGGAGTTCAAATACCTTTTCCTCATCTTTCTTGTGTGTCATTGCCATGAACTTTACTGTGGCCTTAGCCTGGCCCTTATGGTGCTCCTCTGTGAAATCCACATGATCTTCTTCAGGTACTCTTAGCACACGCAGAGCCGCCTTCACAGACTTGACCCACTCGTCTACCGTAATGTCTCCTGGCCAATCGGAAAGCCACCAAACTCTGTGACCTTCCGCTTCCGTGGGACATAAATAGTAGGGGGTTTCTTAGCTTGGTCTATTACTGCCTTAGCCAGTGATAAGGCTTCTCTCTGTTCAGTTATAGCTTGTTATAATGCCTCTCCTTGGTCTGATAATCTGCGCTTTCACTGCTAAAGCCCTTGGGAGTTTCCTATCACTACAATCAGGGAGACAACAGGAGGAGGAAATAGAAATATGCAAAAGAAGGTTAATAGAAGGTCTGTGGTTAGGGAATCCTTAATTTAAATGGAATCAGAAGCCCCATTTCTTATTAGAGTAATGACTATAGCAAGCTGAAATTATGAGAATGCAGTTTGGAAAGGGGAAAAAATGTTGTAACCCCATGTCAAGTCATTAGTGAATATGAATATAATTTGTTTTACTGCAATTTGAAAATACATGCATAAAAAGTATGTCAGAGTTCTAAAAAGTCCATATAATCAATTTCTGGTGCTCAGAGCTCCTAGATAAAGTATGTATCTTGAACAGCAAGATCTTACCTTCAGAAGCACTTTTCAGCATGTCACCTTTTTATTAAAAAAAAAGTTTCAGCTTTTTTGCCCTAAGATGACAAGATAGAATGATTAGCTACTAGAAGTAGTCTCTGTCAATATTGAGCTGTGAAGTCAACTGAAAAAAAAATAAATGCATCCAGCAAAATATTATGATGACATCTGCATACTTCATTATCTTGTTCATGGAGCTAACTAAAGCCTAAAATGTTAAAATCCTGTTGCATAAAGAAAATATACAAATGCCACCAAACATGAGGGGCCACAGTTTCAAATAAAATGACTTGCAGAATATACAATTTGTCATGTTGCTCTTGATCTCTAATTTTCCCTTCCCCATTTCAGCTACCCAGTTCTTTCTGTGACAGCTTATTTTAAACTCTGGCTGTCTCTGATCCTGATTCATGTGAGACCTGCGGTCTATTTGGGTATGTCTACACTGCAATGTAAGCCCAGGACTAGTGGGACTTAAGTCATCTGATCCCTGTTTTATGATCTGGTGCTTGATTGCCTACACTGATTCTTAACCCTACATTAATAATTTTCTAACCTGATCTTGAATGTGGGCTTCTGGCATCCACACTACAGCAAGCAAACCTGAGTGAAACCAATCATATCCCAGACTTGTTAGCATCCTCCCAAAATATGGCTGCTTTAGCCTTTTGATGGTGGTCCTCTGTGGGAAAACTTTACTGCCAACCCAGCACATTGCAGGACATTTGAACAGCTGCCAACACAGTCTGCTGAACAACAGTTCTCTAGCTTGTGCTTTCACTTCTGTATCAAGAAACACACAGAACTTCCATGAGATGCTGGGCAGGCATTCTTGCAGTGTTTTCTGACTCATCAAAGGCACCTGACAGATCTTTGGATGGATTGGGGTGGGAGGCAGAGGATGAAGAGTATCCTGTCATGGCAGACTCACACTGGCTGACACTGCTCAGTACCTTTGGTATAGCCATTGATGCCCGCTATGTAGAATGGTGCTTCTGGTACGGGGCCACAAGCACTGACTGGTGGGATCACATCATCATGCAGATCTGGGATGACCAGCAGTGGGTCCAGATTTTTGCATTAAGAAAGCTACATTTCTGGAGTTTGTGAGCAGCTTTCCCCAACCCTCCAGCATAAAGACACATGTGTGAGGGTTACAATAGCTATTTGGAAGCTAGCTACCCCGGACTGCTACAGGACACTTGTGAATCAGTTTGGCATTGGAAAGTTGCTGCACTGGGAAAATTAATTATGCCAGGATTTTTCAGTGATCAGGAGACCAGAAACATAGACAGGATGGGACACTATTCCCACCAAATGACATTGCTATAAATGGAGTTACTGTCCCCACCATTATTCTGAGAGACCATGCTCAGACTCCTAACTGTGTTTGATACTCTGTCCTGACTTCAGGCCAGAGCCCCATGCTATATGTTGCCTGGCTAATTCCCAAATGGTGGGTGACACATAGAGATAGCGAGGCAGGGTGGCCTCCCATAGATCCAGAAGGGGAAGGAGGACAACTAGCACCAACCCACTATACACACCTATGTGCTAATCTGAGCATACAAATGTACATTTTGTTCACCTACTTGAATCACTAAATTTATCTGAAAGTTAAATTTTTTTTGTTTCCTTTGTCTCAAAACATATCTCTAGATATTGCAGAATATATGGCTTTCAATAAAAAAAGAGAATTACTGCAGATACTATATACCATTGACAATTTTCTCAGAAGGTCCTTCTCAGACTATATTAGATTTTGGGATTTGTTGCCTATTTGTTTTAATTATGAATGGAGTCATTCTTGAGTTATTAAATTAAAATTACACCTATCTTAAAATGACTCAGGTCTTAACTACTTCAGGGAGAGCAGGCAATCAAAATTAAAACTTGTTACACATATAGATAAGAACACAAAAGGCTTTTAAAAATGTCATTTTTTAAAAAAATATGTTTCATTAAATATACACACACAACATGGCAATAGCATATAAAAATAAAGTTCAATGTTTATCATCTGAAAAACCTGGGGACAAAAAAACCCAGAAGCCATTAATGCCATGCAAGGCATTAATTCTTTAAGTGACTAAAAAGATAAGTGATAACATAGTCTACAAATATCAGGGACTAATATACACTAAACTGCAGAGATACTCAATAGTTTCATGTGTTTCCAGTCATTCTCGTATTTCTCGACGTGTTTCTATTAGTCATTTTTCCTATTAATGCAGTAGTAGAGAGCTCATTCAGCATATGAGGGAGGAATTGCAGATTTCCATTTTCTCAAAATACCTCTTTTGGCCACTAGAATAGTCACTATAACTCATTTCTGAATGTTCTAGTAATTCCAGCTTATCCAGTTCCCTAAAATACACAGGCTTGGAGAAGGAAAAATAGTTGTATGCTATGTTGTAGTCATGTTGCTCCCAGGATATTAGAGAGACAAGGTGGGTGAGGTAATCTCTTTTTTGGACCAACTAGCTTTTTTGGACCTAACACAGAGCTGTTCTTTACATCTGTGAAAGACCTGAAGGAGAGTACCCCCTTGAAAGCTCAAAAGCTTGTTTCACCAACAGAAGAATACAAAATATCACCTCACCCAACCTCTCTCTCATGGGGAAAAAGTGACACAGTTCAAGACAGCACTGAATACAGTATTCCAGTACACATTTTTTACAGATATAGAGGATTTACAAAAAGTTGCATGTGGCTTTTTGCACTTCCAACACTCACTGTATGTTTTCAATCTAGCCTGAAACAATGCCCTGCAATCCAGTAGTACCTACTTAATATCTTGTTCTGGAAGAATCACAGGTATAAAGAATCTTTCATATTAAGCCAGATATGCTCTCAGATTTCTGTTGAGATAGTAAGACTTTCATTCTCCCATTTTTTTTTTAGACTGATTGTGAGATATGTATATTTACACAGTGTCTAATGAGTGAATTAATTCCTAGATGCTTACTGTACCTTCCATATAATGCTGTTCATCATTCTGTCCTACTTTAATAATATTATCATGTTGCTAAGTCTAAGATTAATGAGGCAGTTATTAGAATAAAAAAAGCTAGCTTCTTCTATTAATCACATGGGGAAAATATCTTTTAATTTTTTACTTTGGGGAAATTATACCTGTAGTTAAATTCTGTAGTTCTTCTCCAAGGGAATATAAAATGTTTGCCTTGATTGTGATAAAAAGATCCTGTGCAACATAATTTTGAACTGTAGTCACAAAGTGAAACCTATGTAAAAATATATGGAAAGGATTTAGTTTGTATGCTTGGGTTTTTGTAGAAAATTAAGTGTATTCTATATATAAATCATGAACCAGGTGCTACCATCTGAACTATCTGAATTTAGCCCACAGTGCACAAAGTAAGTTTATATCTATTTCAGTAAATATATGTTTAATATATTCCATATATAAAAGAGAATCCATAACTTGCCCTAAGCAACTCAGTACATTTATTGAAGTGTGCAAAAACTATTTCTGTACAGTATTAACAAATTCAGATATTTCTAATGGCAACATCTGATTCATTATTTATACATAGAATAAACTCGCTTTTCTTCAATAACTTTCACACTTTTAAAAAATACGCTACACAGATTAACTGAAGTTTAAAAATATGTTGCAGAACTATTTTAACGATCAAGGCAAAAATAACAGCTATAGATCAAACTATAAAATAAAAAAAATAAATACAAATTTTGAGTGCTCCAGTTTTTGGATACCCAATTTGAGACTTCCTAAAGAGGCTTAAAGAGAGGAAGGTGACAAAGAAAGGCAATTCTCTTCTCCTATTCCCTGACCCCACCCCAAAGCCCTGAATAGCTTGTGGCCCATGAAATATCTTCAACTGGATTGAGGGAAAGGGACGACCCTGCTACAGAGCTGTACTTCATATCTTCCTTCTCCACAACAGCTGCAGGTCTGTACTCTCAGTGACTCAGGCAAGTAGAGGGGAGCATTTGGGATTGAATTTATTTTAAAAACTATCCCCAACTGGGGAATTGAATTTGTCACCTTCCTATGCAAAAGTTCCTTAGCATAAGGATCAATTTCCTAAACCAGCTTTGCTGGATAGATAGGAAGACTGGTTGAACTAACAATGATTATATGTGTTAAAAGTATGTGTGGAAGGAAAGGTACATTATCTGACCATTGTGATAACAGCACAAGAATCTTCTGCACATGCGGAGGCCAGTGCAGAGTGCTAGTTTTAAGTAACATTCATCAATCTATACAGATTCTTTAAAGGTTCTATTTGTTAAAATTTAGATGTTTTAGAGCCTGACCATTTCCTATTGAAATCAATGGGTATAGGATTAGACCCCAAGTGTCCAAAGTGTAATTAGAATTTAAAATCCTGAATGCAGTTGTTTCATTTCTCTACAAAGTGAGAAAAAGGTTCATAATTGTCTTTGATTAAAATTTTTATCCATCCTCAATTTTAACGTGTCCACACACCCATATAATAATATATGGAGAGATATACCTATCTCATAGAACTGGAAGGGACCTTAAAAGGTCATTTGATCCAGCTCCCTTCCTTCACCAGCTGGACCAACTATTGATCTTATCCCAAACCTCTATCTAAGTGACCCCCTCAGGTATTGAACTCACAAGGCTAGGTTTAGTAGGCCAGTGCTCAAACCACTGAGCTCTGTCTCTCCCTGTTTCCTTGTGTGTAATTTCTGCTAAGTGTTTTCTGCATGTTGCTGTCTCTTGTGACCAGTAAACTCTGGATATAAGATGGTATTTATATTTGATGAAAAGGGGTTGTAGCAGAGTGCAGCAGGTCCCCTCTGGCTCCTAACTCTGCTATATCCACAGAGTCACTCTGGGACCCTGGGGTTAGTAACCACTCACGCAGTTTATTTGTAGGCTTGTTCCCACCACCGTTTCACCATGTACAGTTGGCCCTTCACTGTCTGCAGGCAGGATGGAAGGAAGGAAGAGCTACCTCCCTGCTTCCACTCCCTGCCTTTCCCCTTTCTTTCTGCTCTTCCTCCTGGCTTCCTTCCCCTGAGGCTTTTATATAGCCCCAAGCTAATTAGAAGGCAGCTGTCTCTGCCTCCCCAATTAATGATCTCCAGGCAGCTCTAATCTATCCCCTTAATGCCTAGCACCCTGTCAGACCTCTCCCCCCCATTCCAACTGCCAACTTCACCTCTCAGTGTCCTCTCCTTCCTCTATCAGGGAAGGGGGCCTCTGTGGGGGAGTCTCTTATCCTTTCTCAGGTCAGTTCCAGGGTTTGCCATACAGGATTATTTCATCCACTATGCACAGATACTACTTTGTTTGGGGGCTGGACAGCTCCACCACAACCCACAGGTCCTCACATCTCCCAGCCCCGTGAGTGTTCCCATGCTTTCCCTCCTTCCTTTCTGTCAGGAGTTCAGAGTTGGTCCTGGCCCTCTCCTGGATGCTCAGTAATTCCTGTCCCCCAAGCTCATCCAGTGGGGCCTGGGTCTCTTCCTTTTGGGGTCTGCTAGGCTTTGCTGACCAGTCAAGGACCCTGGGATGGATGTTTTGCCCATAGCTTCCCTTTCTCTTCTCGGGCTCTGTTGTCTAGAGGTTTTCTGCTCAGGGGTCTCTACCCCCATCTTCATGGAATCTTCCCTTTTTCTTATCTTGTGCTTTCTCCCTTTGCTCACCTTCCCTCCAGGGAAGGGGTCCCCGTCTGTACCCACCGCCAATGGATAAAGAAGACCCTTTACTATCCTAATCCATTGCCACTTAAACCTGCCCCAAAGCTTAAGGTGACCCTGGGCCATAGGGTATTGTCTCCTATCTCCATGGATGCATTCTATATCCATCTTCACACTGGGAATCCACCACTGCAGCCTCACCAGCTTCCTCTGTATCAGAGAGCAGGCCGAGTCCGAGCCTGCCTGGCCTAGCTAGGGTTTCCTTCCAACCACTATTGGAATGGTGGAAAGCTTTGGCCCATTTCCCTACCCTCCAGCATTTGCTCAACCACAAAACTCTTCCCATCCGTATCCATGGGCGAGCAGTTCCCCTTCTTGTGCCCCAGTCATCTGCACTGTCAGCAAACAACCAGTCTGGATCCCAGGGGAGCCCCTCGGGAGTCCTCCCATTTGTTCTCTGGGCCCTTCCTGGGTGAGGGTTCTCTGGGCCTTTTCCCAGTCTCCACTTCCCTGCTCGGCTGTCCCTCCTTCCTGGGGAATATTGGTAGGGGTCCAGCTCCCTCCTCACTCAGTTTCCAGACACAATTTGCTAGAAAATAAGAGTCTAGCATCCAGTCTGCAGGTAATGAAATGAGTTTATTGGGGATGAACTAGCAAGTGTATTCCAAAGCCCTTCACGCCAGTTAGGCTTATCGCTATTTCCTGATAGAGATTTCCTCTTCCCTTCCCCAAACTAGGGTTCTATACACCGACAGAACACTTTTTTCTCCTAACCCCTAGCTCCGCAAGCTAACAAAGATCCCTCTTCTTTGCAAACTTAATTATACTTGTAGTGCCCCACCCCAGGTGCCACCCCTTCCAGCATATGGTCATGTTCCATTCTGTGGGGTCTTGAGTCTAGGGTCAGTAAGACCACCTCTTTCATATCTGATGGGAGGGGTAAGGAGCAAGATTACTTTTGGCCATAGTCACTCTCTTGCAGACTTAATGTCTCTTCCTTACATCTTCCTCTCATGTTTAGCCATGGTGGTGTTGGGGTTTTTTTGGTCCTCTGACTTTTTTTAAATTTATTATTGATAAGGGGTATATATAGCTTGAGCATCTATTATGGCATTTTTAAATATTCCTGCAGTTTTCAGGCATTTCATTCTGGTGATTGTTCCTTTTAATAGCCAATTGCTGTTTTAGCTAGCCTCAGTTTTGTGTAGTTCCCTTTTGAAGTTAAATGTTACTGTGTTGGGTTTCTTTGGTTTCCCCCCCTCCCTCCAAGGATGTTTACATTTAATTATATTGTTGTCTCTGTTACTGATTGGTTCAGCTACAGTCACCTCTTGGACCAGGTGCTATGCTCCCCTAAAGACTAAATCAAGAACTGGCTTTCCCTTTGTGGGTTCCAGAATTAGCTTCTCCAAGAAACAGTCATTAATGGTGTCTAGAAATTTTATCTCAATCCCATCCTGAAGTGACATGTTCCTAGTCAATATGGGATCAACATTACTGGGTTTTCTGTTTTTTTGAGCCTCTCATCTCCCTGAGCATTTCACATTCACTGTTATCATCCTGGTGCCAGGTGGTCGCTAGTATATTCCTACTGCTATACATGTAGTATTCAAGCATGGAATTTTGTCCATACAGATTCTAGGGTACTGCTTGAATCATTTAAGATTTGTACTCTATTTTCTTCTATGGTTCCTTTCATATATAATGTCACTACCTTACCAGTATAACCTAAACTGTCATTCCTAGACAGAAATAAGCCTGTAGGGACTGGGAACAGAGATTAAGGGGCAGACTTCAGAGGAAATAAAGGCTGAAGCACCTTTTGTTTTTTCAGATTTTTGTTATGGAGTCTTGTATGAGCTTTTGTAATAAACAAGCCCCAAGGAGGGTATTCAGTCAAGTTTCAAGAGTGCCTGAAGGACATCGAGACAGGGAGTCCCTGTAGCACCACAGTTAAGCTCAGGAGGGGTGCTAAAGAATGGGCAAGTTATATGATACCCTGAAAAAAACACCTGGTTTAGAGGGAAAGTGAAGGCAACTATAAAAGTAAAAATGGAGGAGAAGGAGAAGTATTTCCAGAGACAGGCTGATTTGTTGTGTGCCATGGAAAGAAACAATTCAAGGTTATTGTTGGCATTCGTGGAGCAGCTGCACACAGTGGATTGCCAGTTTTTGGCCTGAGAAACAAATCTTAACTGTTGGAATTGTATCATTATGCAGGTAAGATATGCATGAGCAGTTGCTGCAGAACTTTTGCATTTGGAAAGACACATTCCTGGAACAGCTCATCCCGACCCTCCAGTGCCATGACACCAAATTGAGAAGTGAGTGTGTATTGCTGTGTGGAAGCTTGCCATGCCTGATTGCTATTGTGCAGGAATCAATTTGGAGATGGAAAATCCACAGTGAGGGATTGCTGGGTTGCAAGTATACAAAGTCATTGATCACATCTGTCATAGGTCTCACCCACACTCTGAACTTTAGGGTACAGATGTGGGGACCTGCATGGACATTTCTAAGCTTAAGTACAAGCTTAGATCTGGTCTCGCTGCCACCATCCAGTTTTCTGAGTACCTGGAACACTCTCTTTACCCCCAAAACCTTCCCCTCCCTGGGTAGCCTTGAGAGACTCCTCCACCAATTCCCTGGTGAGTCCAGATCCAATTCCCTTGGATCTCAAAGACAAGGAAGAATTCAATCAGGTTCTTAAAAAGAAGACTTTTAATTAAAGAAAAGAAAGGTAAAAGAAAGAAAGAAAAAAAATACCGTGAGAGACAGCATACCAGCTAATCTCACAGACAACAGATAGAAAACACAGGATGTTCCCTTGGGCAAAAGCTTAATACACACAAGAATACCCAGTTTGATAATTCTCCTAATTGCACCAAGACAAGTTACAAAAGAAAATAAACATAAACCTATTTATTCCTTTCTAAAACTTACTACTCTGATAAGAGGCTGATTTCTTGATCTTTTTCACTCCGGCTGAAACTGACTAAACAAACGAAACTTCCCTCCTTCCTTTTGAAACATCTTGTTCCCCTATTGGTTCCCCTGGTCACTTGTCAGCTAGACTAGGTGAACTTCTTAACCCTTTACAGGTAAAAGAGGCATTAACCCTTAACCATCTGTTTATGACAACATCCTACTATGAAGGACTGTGACTCTAGGCAATGTGTGCAAAATAGCAGAAGGTTTTGCAGCAATGAGGGTTCCCTAACTGCCTGGGAGGTGTGGGGGGGGAGGATAGATGGAATGCATATCCCTATTTTGGCATCAGACCACCTTGCCACAGAAAAGGTTACCTTTCTATGGTATTGCAAGTGCTGGTGACTCACCAGTGTCATTTCACCAACATCAATGTGGACTGCTCAGGGAAGGTGCATGACACACACATCTTTAAGAGCATACCCCACCAACGTATCTGGTGAACTAATTAAGTTTCCATAAATAGACTTTTATTCTAAACCCATGCAAACAGACATATCGAAAACTGAATGAAACTTTATAAATACAGGGAAAAGAACATTGGAAGTGGAAAGACCAGTCATTTCTATTTCACAAACACATACACCTACCATGTCTCACAGGTCAGTATATGTGCAACTGTGATGATCTGTACTCTTTCTTCGGATGGAGTGGTAGTGGTATTGCACTGGCCCCGGATGCCATGTGGTGTGGGTGGGGCATGTAGGGAGATGCCAGAATGCCCTTCTTCATTGGCTGCAGGGGCAGGCAAGCACAGACCTGTTGAGCCTGAAGGTCAGTCAGAGACCACAGCATGTCTGTGTGCTCCCTGAGAAGTGAAATAATCTCTTGCTGTCCATTTCTCCTATCCTCACTATATCTGTCCATTCTGTCCTTAAGTGTCATCCTCCAAGACCTCTGCTTGGTATCCAAAGCAGCAGAGGCTTGCAGGATCTCCAGGAACATGTTATTCCCCTGTATACTCATCTGGGTGAGCTGTTCTGCTGGTGGATAGACTTGACTTGTGTACTTGGACTTTCAGAAAGCCTTTGGCAAGGCCCCTTACTACAAGCTCTTAAGAAGTATGAGCAGTCATGAATGTGATGCTAGCAGACCAGGTGCGAGTTCATGCCAAGACCCCTAGGTCTCAATTGAACATTGACAAATACAAGGCTGGAATCAGTCTGGCTAGTATTGTTAAAATAGGAATTAGAATTATAAAAATATGTTTAAACTTTATGAAATGCTTGCATGTAGCTGCATCCATTAATCTGACTTATAATATCTGTATGCCATGTTATAAGGAAATATTTGAGTGTCTGCATTGTAATCCTCTGAAAATGTGTAAATCGCCAAATAAGAGAAAGAAATTAGCTTGCGTAAAATGCTGGCTTCCAGAACTTCAAGTCATCATGAATAGCTCCATGAAAACATATGTTAAGTGTGCAGTGGCAGACAAAAAAAGCTAACAGAATAATAGGAACCATTAGGAAAGGGATAGGTCACAAGACAGAAAATACCATAATGCTTCCGTATAAATCCATGGTATGCACACACCTTAAATACTACATGCAGTTTGTCACCCCATCTCAAAAAAAGATATTAGAACAGGGACAGATACAGGGGTGTGGATCAGCTTCTTTATGAGGAGAGATTAAAAAGACTGGGACTGTTTAGGTTGGGAAAGAGATGACTAAGAGGGAATATGATAGAAGTCTATAAAATCTTGACCGGTGTGGGGAAAGTTAATAAGGCAGCATGATTTACTCCTTCACATAACACAAGAACCAGGCTCATTCAGTGAAATGACTAGGTAGTAGATTTAAAACAAACTTAAGGAAGTACGTCCTCACACAATGCACAGTTAGCCTTTGGAACTCATTGCCAGGTGTGAAGGCAAAAAGTATAATAGGGTTCAAAAAAGAACTAGATAAGTTCATGGAGGATAGGTCTATCAGTGGCTATTAGCAAAGATGGCAAGGATGAACCCCATGCTCTGTGTATCCCTAGTATCCTTTTGCCAGAAGTTGGTAGTGGACAACGGGAGATTAATTACTTGATTGCCTGTTCTGTTTATTCTCGCTGAAGTATCTGGCACTGGCCAGTGTGAGAGGGATGCGGGGGAGGAATCGCTCAGAGGTTTCAGCATTGGCCTGCAAAATCCAGGGTTGTGAGTTCAGTCCTTGAGGGGGCCATTTAGGGATCTGGGGCAAAAATCTGTCTGGGCTTGATTCTGCTTTGAGCAGGGGGTTGGACTAGATCAGGGTCAGAAAGCTCTGGCACACAGCTCACCAGGGTAAGCCCCCTGGCAGGCCAGGCCAGTTTGTTTACTTGCTGCATCACCAGGTTCAGCCAACCACAGCTCCCACTGTCTGCGGTTCTCCATCCCAGGCCAATGGGGGTGGCAGGAAGCCGCATGCACCACTTCCCACCCCCATTGGCCTGGGACAGCAAACTGCAGCCAGTGGGAGCTGCAGTCAGCCAAACCTGCCAATGCAGCAGATAAACAAACTGTCCCAGCCCACGAGGGTGCTTACACTGGCAAGTCACATGCCAGAGGTTGCCAACCCCTGGACTAGATGATCTCCTGAGGTCCCTGCCAACCCTGATATTCTATGATTCTAAGACAGGATAAAGGGTTAGATACACCATTGGTCTGATCCAGTATGGCTGTTCTTAAGACCCTGGGGATCTCTGCTTCTGCTTTGTTGTTCCAGATCTCTGAGAGTTCAAACAACAAAAGAGATTAAAAAAATTCTCATCAGCTATCTTTATTTGCTTATTCCATAATTTAAGCTGATAGGATGAGCCCTTTGGTTCTTGACCTTTTTCATGGGTGTGAACAGGCGATTAATAAATTCTTTGTATTGTGATGTCCCACAATCATCCATTTAGTTTTGACAGGCCTTTTTGATGAGCAGGAGACAATCCCTCCTGACAGGTTCACAGTTCCAGAGCCATTTTTTGTTAACCTTATAAAGCAAAAACTTATATTACCTTATATTATGTGATAAAAATATTATACATGAGATTAGTGCATGCAACAATTTACAAGCATTTCATAAAGAGTATACACTAAACACATTGTTATAAGCTCACTTACCCATTTTATCCCTACTACCAAAAGTGAAACAGGCAGGTTTCCAGCAATGAATTTGTCAGTGCTCAGCTGAGGCCTAAAACCTGGGCAAGAACCAGCACCTAGTTTGCCAGCATAAGTTATCCTTCAATCATCTGTACAGAGGCTTATTGAATAGTTACACACCATAGTTAGTACTTCGATTTCATATTTGAGTTCCTTCAGAACTAATGTATGTATACCATCTGGTCCTGTTGACACAGAATTGTTTAATTTATCAGTTTTTCCAGTACCACCTCTGTCGACACCTCAGTTTGGGAAAGTTCCTCAGATTTGTCCCCTAAAAAGAATAGATCTGTTGAGAAAACTTTCCTCACATACCCTACAGTGAAGACCAATAGAAATAATTCATTTAGTTTCTCTACAATGGCCTTATCTTCCTTGAGTTAGGGTTACCATATTTCAAGTTCCCAAATAGAGGACACTGCCAGAGGGAGAAGGAACTGGGTGTGGAGTGTACAGAAGCTGCCCCCCATTGGACACCCAGCTCTGAAGGCAGTTCCACTTCCAGGAGCAGTGCAAAGTAAGGGTGGCAATACCAAATCACAGACATTTGTTCATATTTCAAAAATCTCCAGGATGGAAATGAGAAGACCAAAAAAAGAGGCCACATCCTGGAAAACCCAGACATACGGTAACCCTACCCTGACAGCTTCTTTAACACATTGATTGTCCCATATCTTCTCTGATTGTTTGGCAGGCTGCCTGCTTCTGATGTACTTAAAAAATTGTTTTTGCTGTTAGTTTGTGTCTTTTGCTAGTTGCTTTTCCAATTCAAATTATTTTTCGGCCTGGCTACTTACATGTTTACACTAGACTTGGCAGAGTTTACGCTGGTTTCTATTTTCCTCACTAGATTTTGACTTCTAATTTTGAAATAATGTTCTTTTGCCTCTGCCAATTCTATTCTGCTATTTAGTCATCATGGGATTTTTTTTTGATCCTCTGACCATTTTTATGATTAATTATTATTATTATTTATTATTTGGGGTATATATGTAGTTTGAACTTTTATGGTGTTTTTACAATAACTTCCATGCTGCTTTAAGGCATTTCATGTCTGTGATGGTATCATAACCTAGTCCCAGATTTGGACCTTAGCGTCCAAAATATGGGGGTTAGCATGAAAACCTCCAAGCTTACTTACCAGCTTGGACCTGGTAAAGCTGCCACCACCCAAAAAATTAGAGTGTTTTGGGGCACTCTGGTCCCCCCAAACCTTCCCTGGGGACCCCAGGACCCAAATCCCTTGAGTCTCCCAACAAAGGGAAGTAAACCTTTTCCCTTCCCCCCTCCAGGTGTTCCTGGAGAGATGCACAGAAGCAAGCTCCGTGAATCTAAACAGAGGGATTCCACCCTCCCCGTTTCCAGCCTTGGAAAACAGAAGTAGCGAGAGCTAATCTCTCTTCCCCCCTCACCCAGAGGGAATGCAAAGTCAGGCTAGTAAATCTAACACACACAGATTTCCCCCTGACTTCTTCCTCCCACCAATTCCCTGATGAGCACAGACTCAATTCCCTGGAGTTCCCCCCTAAAGAAAAACTCCAACAGGTCTTAAAAAGAAAGCTTTATAAGAAGAAAGAAAAATACATAAAAAATGGTCTCTCTGTACTAAGGTGACAAATACAGGGTCAATTGCTTAAAAGAAATATGAATAAACAGCCTTATTCAAAAAGAATACAATTCAAAACATTCCAGCCACTATACCATGTAAATACAAAAAAACATATAAATCACTATCTGATCTTTTGTACTTACAACTGGGAAACAGAAGATTAGAAAGGCAGGAAACAGAGATCCTCTCATAGCCGAGAGAGAGATAGATAGAAGACCAAGAACAAAGGACTCACACACAAACTTCACTCCACGCAGATCCGAAAAAGTCCCGTTTCCTGATTGGTCCTCTGGTCAGGTGTTTCAGATCACTTCTTTCCAGGTGAAAGAGACGTTAACCCTTAGCTATCTGTTTATGACAGATGGTCATTTAAATGGAAATTAAATGAATTTCCTCATTTTTGTATACTTCCTCTTTTGAATTTGAATGCCACTGCAGCAGAGTTCTTCGGGATCCCACAAGTATGTTTAAATCTAATTGCATTGTATAACAAGCTGTTCAGCTACAGTCATCTCTTGGACCAGATCCTATGCTCCTCTTAAAACTTAATCAATAATTGCCTCTTCCATTATGGGTTCCAGGACTATCTGGTCCAAGAAGCAGTTATTAATGGTATCTAGAAATTTTCTCTCTGCATCCCAAATTAAGTGGACAAGTTCCTAGTCAATATGGAGATAGTTGAAATCTTCCTTTATTATTGAGCTTTCTCTTTTTTGTAGTCTCTCATCTCCCTGAGCATTTCACAATCCTTGTCACCATCCTGGTCAAGTGATCGCTAGTATACTCCTACTGCTATACTCCTAATTTTCAAGCAAGGAATTTCCACCAACAAATTATATGGTACAATTTGATTAATTTAATATTCTGATATCTGTCTCTATGCTTTCTTTCACATATAGTGCCACATCCCCACCAACACAACATACTCTTATTCCTATATTTTGTACCCTGATATTACTGTAGCTCATTGATTACAATAATTCCACCAAGTTCCTGTGATGCCTATTATATCAATATCCTCTTCAATACTAGGCATTCAAGTTCACCCATCTTAATACATTAATTTCTTGCTGTTTGGGATCTGTCCATTCCTACTCAAGATCCTGTCTTGTGAGCTGACATATGGATTCTGCTAATGCAGCCAGGTGTGGAGAGAACTTGGACAGAAAGCTTATCATTCCTATGAGATGCTATACTGGGCTTACATCCACTGGAGCTGGCATGTCTGACTGTCTTGATCTTTTGGGGATCTGCTTTCAGCCTCCGTACATATTCTGAGTAGCTGTCCAATGTATGTTACCTCACACTGTTTTGAGTAGCATATTTTTCTGGGCTCAGTTTTGTTTATGACCCTGCATTGCTGTAGAAAAGCTTGTCACTTTCTGTCATGGTCTTGTTCAGCTTCTTTATCGTTGCTAGGGTAAACATATTTCCCAATGCTGAATATAGGACACCTGGCAAAATTATTCGTACTCAGGTAAGTTCAACAGCAATCAATCAGAACTATGTAGTATAAACATTGAAATTAATATCAAGTTGACTGAGATTCTGTTAAAAATAAATACTGTGTAGTTGGATTCTTTTTATTTACCTTCTTATATTTAAGAATGGGAAGGAAAGACCCCCCCACACACACTTCAGTATGCCTCTCTCACACGGGGGTGGCGGGGAGGGGAGGGTAGGATGGCCGACCTACCTGACCATCTCTGCCTGGTGCTCTCCTCCCTCCACGCCTGGCTGGGCACCTGGGACAGACCCTGCTCCAGGGGCTGCTGTGAAGTCTGCAGGTTCTGGGTGGGAGCAGGCTGGAAATGACATCCTCTGATCCCCACTACAGAGCTTAGCTGAGGGGATGAGAGGCTTCCCCGTACCAGTGTTGTGCAGGGCTTTAGCACACACAGAGCTTGGCTTCTGGCCTGTGCCCTGGGCCAGAGGGTCTTGGGCTTTCCTGGGGCACTAGCCCAGCCACAGGCAGTGAGGAAAGGAAGGAGTCTGCTGGCTAGGCTGTTAGTCAGCTGAGTGCTCCGACCAGGGGCTGGCTCTCCTCACAGCACTGGGAGAGGGATGCACCTTGCTGGAGGATATAATGGAGGAGCAGCAGAGCTAGGGGGGATGAAAGGGCAAAGCAGGGCGAGGACAGAGAGAGTTGGAGCATGTAAAGGGCCAGTGGGTGTGCAGCAGAGGCAACACATAACTGGCTGCCGCCTGGCATCCGGCCAGCAGCAGGACCTGGATGTACTGATCAGGGGAGTCAGAAAATAAGGGACAATTTGCCCATTTTAAGAAAAAGTCAGGTTCCTGCAGGAGGGCTTAAATACAGGACTTTCCCTTTAAAAGTGGGACTTCTGGTCACCTTAACCATTGCTCCCTTCACCTATAATAAGGATACCATCTGCAATAATCTTTGCCCTAGGTAGTCATTCCTGCACTTGGGTGAGTCTCCTCTGGTGTTGTGCTCATGCCCATTGGCACACACAGCTATCTGTAGTGACCAAATGGCATAGCAAAAGTGGTCAGCATGCTGGATTCCCTATCCAGGCTTATGTGCCAAAACCCATTCCTCACATCAGACCATAAACATTCTGGCTTTAGAAAATTCTGCTAAGATGTCATCAATTGTGGGCAGTGGAATGTGATATCTTTTCAATGCCCAGTTCAGCGGCTTTGGGACTATGTAGATTCATAATTTGCCCGATGGCTTCTCCATCACCATGATGCTACTTACCCAGACTCTATAGGTGCTCTAAACTAGCACTAGCCAAAATAAAGTGTCTTCTGGGATTTAATATAATTGCAAATATTGTATTGGTTCATATGTATGCTTTCCATTCAAGAATTCAATTGGGTTTGTTGGGAGCAAGAGGAAAGGTGTTGTAGCTTCAACTTTTTAATATAGATTACATAACATTTTCTGACTTGGTAAGAGGATCAGATGGACTATTATAGCAGTAATCCAACCTTTATCTGTCAATATTAGCTATATATAATTTATTCATTTCTGTCAAATTTTAAAAAGCACATAAATGTGTTAAATGTTTGTATTTGAATTAAATATAAATCAATGGGCTTAAACTGCAGCAAGGGAGATTTAGGTTGGACATTAGGAAAAAGTTCCTAACTGTCAGGGTAGTTAAACACTGGAATAGATTGCCTAGGGAAGTTGTGGAATCTCCATCTCTGGAGATATTTAAGAGTAGGTTAGATAAATGTCTATTAGGGATGGTCTAGACAGTATTTGGTCCTGCCATGAGGGCAGGGGACTGGACTCGATGACCTCTCGAGGTCCCTTCCAGTCCTAGAGTCTATGAGTCTATGAGTCAAACATCAGCAAATATTTGAGGAACAATCTGATAACAAAGTTAATTGATCCAGAATCACTTGTCACAGTATGATGATATTTGTTTCAAAGATTAACAGAATTATTTTGGGGAAGTTCTGTGGTCTATATTATACAGGAGGTCATACTTGATTATCACAACTGTCGCTTCTGACTGTGGAATCTATTAATCTATTTTTGGTCTTTCTTGTGCTTTCTAAGCCAGTTCCACTGTAACTTAGTTCTGTAGTGACCAGAAAAATGAATTACAATACCATATTTGCAGGATATATGAAACAGTGTTTCTAATGTGTCACTTGGGGCCTTATCCAAAGCCCATTTTGTCTACTGATTGCAATCAGGACCTCTCTGACTGATACAATTAATTTCCATATTCCTGTTGAACTGAAATCTTGAAATTTGGTGCATCTAATTAACTGTGGGATGCTGAGCACACCAGAAAATCTCAGATAGGAAATCTGATTTTCCATTAAAGTTCACAAAAAGGTCATTTATACTGTATTTGATTTTCAGCTGATCAAGTATCTTTACATAAGTAACAGGGGTAACAACTGACAAAACATGATTGATGTCTTCAGTTAGCGGGTGTCATAAAGGGTAAAGGTTTCTAGATTGGAAAAATGAAAATCACATGAGGTTATCAGTTCTTTTTATAAGATATTAGCCAAGAAAATATCTAAATGTTTGAGTGAGCAGTGACAAAACCGAAATTATTTCAGTGTTACACATTACTGTCTTAGGGACATATTCTTCCATCTTTACTCACATTAAGTAGCAGCATACTATGTGAATCCCATCAAAATGGTAGATTCTGGTTCTCAGACAGTTTGCTTTTGGGCAGTTGTATATTGCAATAGGGTGAGTGTCATACGACCTATTAGAATGCTCTGGACCAAAAACATTATAAAGACAGGGACCTAGAGCATTCTCCATATTTTTCAGCTTAGTCTTTCCAAGCATGTAAAAAGGCCCAAGCAATATTATACTCTTGTGATAGTTATATAATCTGTGTACCAGTTTTACAATTATTTGAGGTCTGGTGAAGTTACTTCATTCCATTTTACAGTGGCTGCTCTTAAATCTTTTGTTTTTTATTTATTTTATTTTAGTAATTACTGGCTTCCATTTTATTTAAAGGGATATCTCAAAAGTAGTAGAATGATGTATGGGACAATGATCACTCAGTACAATAAAAAGTCAGAAGCAGCATTACCAGGAGGCAGAAAATCTGCTAATTATAAATAAGGGACTGATAATGATATGAAGAGACAAGTCTAGTCCTCCCTCTTAAATACTGTCCATTAGTGAAGCGAGGACTTAAAGCTGCCCCCATGACAGAAGATAAGGATTCCCCAGCCAAATCAGTCCTACACTTGACACTCTTGATCTGACTTAGTTGGCTGAAGAGCCCCTAGAGAACTACTTTAACGAACAATTTAGAGCAGCCCTGGGGTTGCTTGTACTTGTGCTGGAGGAATAGGAAGGAGGGAATGGCTTGCAACAGCCCTCAAAATGAATGCAAAGCCACTTAGTGCCCATTTCTCCTCAAACATGCCAAGTGTTGCACACCTAGGGATATAATCTAAAAGCCTTGTTATGTTGACCACTGGCCACTTTGTTGTTTAGTTTCATTATTTCAATCCAATATCACAATGTACAAAAGTCATCTTATTGCAGACAAGCAAGTATGTTTCAGGCACTGCTGTTGATACCACATCCACCCAAAGGCAAATATAATGATATTATTCTCATTATAAATATTATAGAATAAGTTATTCCTGTAAAAATCCCCAATTTAAACAAACTTTTGTTTCCTCCTAATTATTCATTGTAGTTTCATGAACTTTAGATTGTAAGCATACTGTAAATATATCTGCATTTCTCTGCCTCAGTATGCATTTTTAAGCAGTTTTCCTAATTGTGTTTATTACAGGTCACTTACCAGAATTACTTTAATCCAGAATATCAGACATTGCGTGCATAGTCACTATCATGTGATTTAGTAAGTCTACAGTTCAAATGTCTAGTGTGCAAAAAGTGAGTATATGAGGTATCCATGGCATTCGTGAATAAGAATAGCCTAGTGGCATTAAGGACCAAATACAATGTCCACTGAAGAGGGTTACAGAACTTCAGTTGACTTAATGGCCCCTAACGGTGCTGCCCCCAACTACTACTCATATCAATTCACTTGATCCTCACTATCTTTAAAACAGTTCAGAAAATACAGAAGAGGACAGAATTTGATGGGGAATCTGGAATATTGTCTTAACATGAAGCAAAATGTCAGTGCTTAATCTATTAGCACTGACCTACAGTCATTACTATAACATCAAATGTAAAAATAATTGTAGTAGGTATTGTCAGAGAAATTTAGATACAGTTATATAATGTAGGAAGATTCTTGTTCTTTTTGTGGGGGGTTAAGAGTTGAAAAACTCTGATTTCCATGAAATATGTATATTTTGATCTGGCCAAAGGAATGATGTTCAGACTATGTGGATCTTGAGTTCAATTTGTCTGGTGTCAATATGTTTGTTGCAGTCATGAAACGCTGTGCCCTAGAGGACTTTCAGATGAATAGATGTAAAATCCCTATAGATTTTTAGGAAAGATTATGGACAGACCAAGCCTGGTCTTTGCATGGATGTGCAGGAAAGGAGGGGGGTATAAGAATGCCATATTGCATTCTTTCCCCTACACTGGTAGAGGGCACAAAGGCAGTCCCTATATCCAGCAAAACACAGAGGCTACTTATTATTCTTATTACCTATCCTTCTTGTCTCCAGGGGAGAGAGACATCCCAGAAGGATTCCCTGATACTGACAGGTAAGTAAAGCAATGGTTTCATGTTCCAATTACTAAATGAGGTGTTATTGTGTTAAAATCCTCCTGGAGTTTTAGTCCTATTAAGATTTCGACTGTTTTCTCCTTGCATCCATGCCATTATAGTATATTACCAGCTACTATCAACTTTTTTTGCTTTGCTAAAGAATACTTTACATGTAAGGAAAGCCAGGTTGGAAAAAGAAAAGTGATAGTGTTAACAGCAGTGCCTGTGACTAAAGAAAAACTCAGCCATATAAAAAACGCAATAGTGTCTATAAAATCAGCTGTATAAAAACATCTCTTTTTTTTTAGTTTCTATATGGCAAAATTCCTATTTTATTTTATATATGCCCCAGATCAGACACTGTTCCAGGCCATCATTTTGTAAATATCTTTTTAAAAACATTGAAAAATCTTATTTTACAGTATCTGCTTTCCTCCATTGTTCAGCGTGCATCTTGAAAACATATGTCACTTCTCTATTTCTCCTTTGGAAAAAAATTATTCATACAAGACATCCTTGATCTTAGGGTTTCAAAATCCATGTTTTTATTTTACTGCTCAAAATGCATAAGTAAAAAATTAGAAATAAAAAAAAGCCACTTTCTCAGACCTTACCAACTCATTTATATACAATAAATGCTCCCGTATTTCAAAACTTTTCCTTGAAATATTTTCATTTAAACCTTATTGTAGGTGTCCCTAAAACACTGATCTGCTTGTAGGAACTAGAGGCTGACATTTATGTTGCCAGAACTGGTCTTTGGAGCTAGTGAAGCCCATAGTCACATCTTATGAGGAATACCATCAATTTGTATGCCAAAATTATAGTATTCTACACAGATTAGATGTATCTTAAATGTATTGCTGACCATTTACATCAGGAATGAAGAATCATTGCGCTGAGGTTATAGAATGGCATTTACATTAAAAGAAGGAATGCCATGTAATTTTAAATTTCCCATGTAATTAGATATTTTCATATCTATTGGTGACTGTCACATTATGGCCCACATTTTAATCATGTAGCAGGCTGAGAAGTGTGCCCACAGCTATGGATCTCCTCTCCCCTTCATTCCAAAATTCGGATATGATACACAGACTAAGCTCTCACCTTGCATTCATTAAAAAAGGAAGTTTAGTCCTTTTCCCGATGAAGATTGCCTTGAAAATGTAAAATGATTGCTAAGCTTGAAAGTTTGTCACTGCTTGTTCAGTTATTCCCAGACAACACATCTGTTCTGCAAGCAGTGTATCCCCTGGTAACAAGAGATGCAGCTCAATGAGAGATGCAGACTAGTCCTAAGCGTGAGATTTAATGCATAGAATTCCTGTGGTTTAATATCACTCTGAAATTACTAAGAACACAGAAAATGTCAAACACTTAGGCCAAAATATTCAGAAGTATTAACTACCTTTGGCTGTGTTGGTTTGAGTGTCCAGCGTGAGGCACCTTGAGTCTGATTTTCAGAAGTGCTGAATACCCATCATTCCCTTTTCACATGAGCAGAAGTTAGCAAAATCTGGATGCACAAATAATTGTATTACAGGCCCATATCCAAAATGCTCAGGCTGGCCTTGGATGTCAGCCAAAGTATTGCTTGTGCCAGATATATTTCCAGTAGTGACATCACTGTCTAGGCACATTTGTACTGGTGGCTGAAAAGCAGTTTCACACAGTTTAAGAAACCCTGAAAGCTAGAATGAGTCAATATAGATTGCCTTAAATGCCTGAAGGATTGTATAAATCCTTCAGAGCAAAGAAACTGTACTGTGCAACTGTTTCTACAGATGTCAATGGAACAACCAACTTCAGGAAAAGTAAGTCAACTTGTTGAATTATATGAGGGACATCATATTTCTGCTTTGTTTCTATGGCAAACAAGCCAAACAAAAAGACACCGCGCACCTTCAACCAGTTCTGTCATCAGTGCTCTTAACAAAATATTTTGTACCTTACGAATAAAAAGTGTTTACCGTGATTGCCATTCTAGCTAGTCACATTTATTAAAGCTTTTAATATAAAAGCAAAATAAATGGCCAGTCTGTATTTCCCTCAGGGCTCCCCTTTTTGGTAAGCCTCATCTGTTTTCTCTCTTTTCATTTTCTCAGTGAATAGAGGTGTCAGACCAATTTAATCCCTGGTGTAACTCCTCTGATGACAATGAAGTTGCATCAGGGATCAATCAGCCTATCTTGCTTGTGTCTGACATTTTTTGCACTCTATTTTGGGTACATGATAAAGATACATGGGCTTGTTATAGCAAGCTGGGATCTGCCCTCAAACTTCAGAAGTGTATACATTTAGCCAGGAAATGGGTAAGCAACCTATGCTTTCCAGCATGAGAAATGACAATAAAATTAGCATACATTTCTTAACCTACACTAACTAAATACATAAATCATCAAGTTCTATCTATTCATAAGCAAAACGAATGGTGTCTGAAGAGGGAAACGCAGAAGGTTCCACGGCTGAGGCATGCAAATAATTCCTATTCACTAAGAAAAATATAAGCATGGTGGAATAAGGATGACTTCTAAAAAATTGACATGATTCAAAAAATACTGGCATGTTCAATTTTAAAATAGACTTTAAATTGAGGTTGTAACCACTCTGAACCCATTATTTATACTTCATGAATTCTTCTCAGTTCTATAGAAAGAAATGTTGGCTGAGTCTTGCTTAATTTGTTTAGGTGTTTATTTAGAAATCAAGATGCCTTTAGGATCAGTGATTCAGACCATATCTAACTAATCTTGATTTTCTTTGTAAAAAGACTTGTGACAGCAAAATTAACAGGCGCAATCCATGTGACAAAATCCATAGGTCTTTAAAATTATTAATAAAGTTCTTTATGACAGGCCCCTACTTAACCTAAAAAGTTAATGATCCAAGGCCAGAGTACAGGATTAGATGAGGAATAATCAGAACCAGAGCATTTGTGGTAATATTTATTTAAAATGGGGTAAATAGATATGCATGGCCCTATCCTTAGTTTTTACATATCCAGAACTCTCACTGGCTTGACTTTGCAGTACAAGGATTGCAAAATTCAGTCCTTAAACTTGTCTATGAACATAGAAAGTGCCATACCTTTTCAGACTTTGTTGCCCAGGGCTGGTCTACACTGTAACCTTACCTCAGCCGCTGTATCCCCAGGGTGTGAAAAATCCACACCCTGAGAGACATAGCTATGTTAACCTAACCAGTGTAGACAGTGCTAGGTCAATGGAAGAATTCTTCTATCCACCTACCTACAACCTCTTGGGGAGGAGGATTAACTACAGCAGTGGGAGAACCCCTCCCATTGCTGTAGGGAGCTCTGTGTAAGATTGAAAACTTGCATCTCTCACCAACGAAATTTGATCCAATAAAAGATATTACCTCGCTCACCTTGTCTCTCTAACACTTAATGCTACAGCAGTAGCATTTTAAGTATAGACTTACCACCAGTAGGCATCTTATCTCAGATGGTGAACAGTATCTGATGCTTCAGAAGAAGGTGTAAGATACCCCATATAAGAGAAAAAAAGAGAGAGATATCATTGCCTGCAGTAGACATGAAACTTGGAACAGGTTTGCTAAATGAGCTACCAAGAGACACTTAGCATGGAGACAGACCAATAAGCCGCTAGTTCCTTATAAGTGGGCCAAAGCAGTTGTTTGGGGGAGCTGTCTCTGGTAAGTCTACCAGGGAGTCAGTTCTGAGCAGGACAGCTGCAAGCCAAACTCCCAGGCATGTCACCACTAACAACTTATAAAAGAGGATAAGGACTAGATGAAGAAACCCTCTCATTCATCCAGGCTTTGTGGTAAGAGCCCTGCCTCGGGACAGATTTTTGGGACTCTGGGTTTTACTTCAGAGTTGCCATCTGACTAAACCCAAAGCCCTGTGAAGGTGGCGATTGGACAAGCAAGTGTGTGGAGTCTTTGTAAAAGGGTCTAGAAGAGGGAAAGAAAAGGGAAAAGCAGAGACAGCCTAGCCACATGGGGACAGCCCACTCATTCACACTCCATAATAGACAAGTATAGAACACTTTGTGCATGGAGACATTTGTCTAATTAGGCAGACAGACAGACAATTTGTGGTTAGTGTCTGCATTGAGGAATGCTTTATATACTTTATAAATCCTTCTATTTATGTAACTGTAGGCGATTCTGCATCTAAAATATATATTTGTTTTATTTCTGCTAACCTTTTGAAATTAATATCTTGGGATAGTGAGTTTCACACCTTAATGATTAAAACTATGTAAATAACTGATTTTGCTTTGGTGGCTTAATCAAAAAAGGTTGAGACAAACAGTGTTTTGCTTGAGCCGCTGTAAAAAGAAAATGTAAAATCCAAAATAGCCATTTTAAATACAAAAAAAAAATAATCAAAACTGTTTCAAAAGTGTCAAAATGAACCATTGATTTTGGGGGGAAACTGACTGAGAAAATTAATAAATTTGGCATTGATCCATGAAGTGTTTTGGTTTATACAAATCTGACTATTTTGGCTGAAAAAAGTTTTCCAAGATGTATTAAGAATATCTTATAATGTAATTCTATAGGATAATTATGCATTATGTATAAAATATTTGTCAGTTTTATATTTGTCATATTTTAATTTAGTTTCCTATAAAATTAGAGAGCTAATGAATAACTTTCTTTAAAGTACACATTATATATATCCAACTCCCTCTTTAATCTTCTTGCTTGCAGTCTTAACCTTTGACATGGTACACTATATAGCACACATTAATCCAAAATTATGTCATTTAGGACTTCCAGAGAACATATTGCTTATGCTTGGTGGGCGATAGGATATGGGTTGAGGGAATATCCTGACATCTTAGGTTTTGAATCTGTAGGTTTCACAAACTTACTTTGAATCTTTGGTGATTTTTCTTGTGACTTAAAAAGAATGTGTCCCACCCCTAGCAGGGTGACTGCTTTAAAATGTTCTTTCCGCCACCTCCACATCCTCCAGCTAAACAGAAGTTGGAGTTGGCTCCAGTTGGCCTCCATGTGGGTACAGGTCTCTACCTATATATATGCTGTTCAACATGGCCTTTGATTCAATTTCCCCACTTGTAAATGGGATTAAATTTATTTCCTTTTTCACCTTTTTTCCCCTGAAGTTTTTATTTAGAGTGTAAATTCTTTTAGGCAGGGATGGCAACTTACTATGTGTTTGCATGATGTCTAGTACAATGGAGTCCTCATCTTTGCTGGAGCCTATAGGTACTAAAATAAATATTTTGTTTTATACACTACAACTGTAAGCAAGCACACTTGTCAGCCCATTTGAATTCAACCTATAAACATTACACATCAATATCTCATTGTTCAATTACTTCTATGGTTTTCATGACAGACTCTGTAAGTTCTATATCAAGATGCTGTACAAAATAGATTCCTTCTGGGAAGCTTCAAAAAAAAAAAAAAAAAAAGGTAGAAACATCCCCAAGTACCACTATTATGTCAGAGGGGAATGAAGTCAATTTCTAATCCCCAGAGTGTCTGTAATCCCAAAATTTGGACAAAAATACACTGCAAAAAACAGATGTTTGAGACATCTGCACAACAGCAACCACTGGCATAATTGATCAGGAAACAAGATGTTGAAATCAGCAGATCTGAAAGGCTATCAGCTAAACAAGAGCAACTACAGAGACAGATGTGCACAGAAAAAATTAAACAGCTTGCTCTAAATTAAGTATCTATGAGATATCCATCTGCTTTAAGTATCAGTTACCTATTCCAGTACAAAAAAATAGGTACAGGTAATTAAGAACAAGAGGTAGGAAAAGGCAGCAAGAATACCTGTGGAACACAGCAGAGGATACTAACAACAGAACTAAGTGATGCTTAAAAAATTACCATACAATTTCTTTAACCAAATATGCAGGCAAGCTCTGGAGAATTAAAAAAGGAAAAATCCAAAAGGAACAGATTTCAGTATAAACATATCAAAACTCCAAACTGTCAGGAATATATAATAACTTTGTTTAAAACCTCTTGTTTATGATAAGTCCTGGATTCCTGTTAAAGAGACAAAACCAGATCATAAGACAAATTACTTCATAAAAATATTATATGTGTTTGGTATGTTAAGGGATATGTTCCACTAACTGAACAACATTCTTTATGAGTCATTCAGGAATAAGTGACAACTCCTGTTACACTTTTATTAATTTCAAAATGACTTGTCAATGTCAATTTCTCTCTCTCATCTCAGCTTGAGAGCAGTGCACACAAGCTGGTACGAGCACGCACAACAATATCAAAGAGAAAACATAAAAGTGTATATAAAATCTTCATTCACATCTGAGATGCAAAACTTGCCCTACTCTTCCAGGCTGTTCCTGTGCACTGAATGCTCTAACATATCCTTGAAAATTTAATTATAGAAAAAAGAAACATTATTGAAATACAAACACTATAGATAATACAATTCAAATCCTCTTAACTCTCATACAGTATAAGTCAGCACTTACTTCCTATGACCAACATTAATGAGTTGTATAGCTGTTCTCTGTACATCATGCTGCACATTGTTGTGCATTATTTATGTAGGTTCTTTCAAAAGCTTTGAAGTATTTTTAAAGAATGAAACTGTACATAATGTCTCACCCATCACCAGTGGTGCTGCATTTATTAACAGTAATTAATACTTCTCTTTCCTGTAAAGGCTTTGGAATGTCATTCTGTAGCATCACAAAAAAAAATATTAAAAAAACCCCCTCAATAAGCACATATTGAATTATAAAGGCTAGGGATGAATAAATAATATGAACTGAATATGAATCCAAGTATTAAAGGTCCCTTATCCCCCAGAAATCCCCACAATATTTCTATCCCATTGTTATTTCTGCATAAGGCATCTGGGGCATTAGCTCAAGGGATGAAGGACAGTTGTTTTCCCTGTCATTTCAGAATTCAATGGGGAAACATCTACCCAGTGGTTCATGACCTTTGCAATGGGACATATAATATAAATTAAATTTAGACTGATGCCCCTGAAGATCCAGAACATGAGCAGCAATGGAGTGAGTGAATAGGTTTTGCTGGTGACCAGACAATCCCTCCAGAAAGCAAAGATTAGTGTGAGAGGACGCTTGCTAGAATCTGAGAAGAGGAGATTCTGGGTTTCAGAGGGTGGAGTAGAAGCTGTGCTTTCCAGCACTTTGTCAAACCAGAAAGCTTTATTAACCACCATTTTTTATGTCTCCCAATACAAATCTTCAATCTAGTAACTGGGACTAGCACACTGCCCAGGAGGTTATGTAATTGCACATTCTGCACTCTGTTTTTATGCCAAAGAGGCAGAGACAAGTAAGCAAACTGATATCAGGGATTTATTCCAAAAAGCAGCTCCCTGGGTGTGGCATAGGATCATAACAGTTTCAGCCCAATCTCCTACACGTTCTACATCTACAATGCAGATTGAAAAATAATGCGGACTGTCATTTATTTTGGAGAGTTTTGTTATACATGTGAAGTGCCTAGCACAATAAAGTCTGGCTCCATGGCTAGTGCCTCTAAGCACAACAAAACAATATCCGGAGACATTGCAACCCACCAAACAGACCATTTGGAATTTTGTATTATTTCATTTATTGATCCTTAATAAAGGTTCTCAACCTATTTATCATTGTGTGCCACATATTCATCCCTCAAAGTCCTATCTGGGCTGCAGATTGAGAACCACAGTGTCCCCCACCTAATCCCACCCTCAACCTCTCTGCCTAGCACCCTTTGCTCAGAGACCCCTCTGCAGAGTGGGGCCAGGAGCAGATACTCAGGTGCGGGTCAGGGAGCAGGGACCCTGGACCCCACCGTGCAGACTCAGGACTCAGACCCCACCACAAACATGAACCCACTGTGTGGGGCCATGTGGCAACCAGTAGCCCAGAGCCTGGAGCCTATTGTGGGGGCTGGGCAGCAGCTGACCGCATGAAGCCAGCAGCAGTTGGCAGCCCAGGCCCCAGAGCCCGCCACGCGGTAGGGCAGGCAGGAGCCCAGAGCCCACTGTGTGGCAGGGCAGCCAGACCTGACCCACATGGCCTTTAGCCCAAAGGTGAGCTGGGTCACAACCGTGTGCCTATTGGGCTGCATGCAGCACACAGATCATGGGTTGAGAAGCACTCCTCTAAAGAGAAGCCCTTTAACAAAATAACCTAGTTTGAAAACTGAAAGATGATATTGGGAAGAACTAGTAAAAGGTGTTTCGGGTGACTCTTGGTGAATTCAGGTTGCGACGTGTGGCTAAAAAGGATGAAATGGCTTACAGGCTGAATGACCCAAAGCCCACCTTTAAAGTCATGTTAGAGGGTATGGGAATGATAATTAGGATCATTCATGCTAAATAGACTAGAACTTTGAAAACCTATATTGTTAGAATTAGTACTAATTACACTGCTCTACAGCTAAAATGCTTCTGAAATAAATGTAGTCCAACTTTACTAATTCTGGGTCACTGAGAACGAAAATGATGCTTAAAATTGTTGATTGGCTCTAGTTTTCAAGATATGCTATTGGGTCAGTATATATGACCCTTGACTTGGGAATGGCAGAGGATAAGTGAGTTATAAAGGGAAGGGATCTCAGTTTAAACCAGAAATGACTAAAATACATCTTTGACTGGATCTATGAATAAATCTATGACTGAGTTTGGACAGTACTTGCTTTTTAGGCAAAACAATGAATAATGCAATCTGAAGCTGGTATTGCATCATACCTGATATGAATTGCATCATGTTATTCCTAGAAGTCATGGATGATGCAATCATAATGAAGCTTACATCACTCTGCTGAACAAATTGCCCTATATCAGCTCTAGAAATCACATAATGTCATGCTCTCTGATTTGTCGGTGTTTGATTTTGCAAAGGGACACATTTCTGTTTAGTCAAAGTGAGCAGAGATGCCTCGTACTTGTGTGAACAGTGCAGATGTCTGCTATGTTTGTGGTGAAGTGACTTTTGCATCACAAAAGTGCAGTATAACCACTATGGTTAAGAAAGCCTATCACCTTTCTTTTGGCTGCAAAATTGGAGATCAGGACAAGAGGTGGGCCCCACACATATGCTGCAACACTTGTGCAACAAATCATCGCCAGTGGTTGAACAGGAAAAGGAAATCTATGCCTTTTGCAGTGCCAATGATCTGGAGAGAGCCAACAGATCATACCAGCAATTGTTACTTCTGCATGGTGCCTCCAGTTGGGAAAGGTGTGTCAAAGAAGAAAAAGTGGACTGTGCATTATCCGAACATTCCATCAGCTATACGCCCAGTACCCCACGGAGAAGGACTGCTGGTTCCTGATGCACCAGAGTCCTTCTCACTTGAGTCAGACGAGGAAGAGGAAGAGGATGAAACTTCTGGTCCTGAACCATCAATGTCACAGGACCCACATTTTCTCCCATCCTCCTCCTCTGAACCACACCTCAGAACACAAGGTGAACTGAATGACCTTGTCAGGGATTTGGAACTACCCAAGAGTAAGGCAGAGTTGTTGGGCTCCAGACTACAGCAGTGGAATCTCCTGGCAGGCTATCAGGGCAAATGAAGCCCATCAGTGCTTGCAGACTATTGCTGAACAGTGACAAGAGATGCTCCATTTAATGAATACAAGAGACAAGCCAAGAAGCGCCGAGTAGACACTGAATAGGACTAAACTATGTACATAATAGTTTTTTGCCTTTTGTTTCATAATAAATTTTAGTTATATAACCCTTTTGCTGATTTTAAAGTGTTACATAAACAGGACAGGTGAAATGTTATCATGTAAAGCAACCATAAACACATGAAAAGACCTAGGTTTACAATTTATGATTAAAACTTTACTATCTACACAATATACATAGACATAAAATGTAAAAACTTAAATATCTTAGAAACAGTAGCCAATCAGTTGTTTTAACTGTCATATTTGAATTCAGCACATCAAAATAGGTAATAAATAGCACATTTTATCTCTGAAGTAGACAACTTCTCAAAAATTGTAGACCAGGGTTATGTGTACCTTAGACGCTTCCCATAAACAGACAGTTCCTGTTTGTCACTATAACTATTGATTCAGAGATCAAAAGGGAATATTAACATTTGGATTAATCTTGAGTAAAATAACGTCATTGTCTATACGACTCTTTGAAGTTTGTAATAGACTGCCTAATGGAAAAATCGTCCTATGTTAATTTGTGTAACTAATTACTCGTGGTGTTTAGAAAGCAAAAGGTTACATCAAAAGCCTATTGTTTAACCAGGATGCTATAAGACTGTATAAAAAGACCCTTGGGTCCTGATTATGTCATCTCAGATGTGCTTAGGCTTCATCAGGGGAAGTTTGAGTTACAAGACTGAGGTCCCAGTTATGCTGATATGCCCTGAAAGAGATTTGAACATTGGACTATGACCTATGAACTGATTTCTAAAGGAACTCTGCAACTACAAAACTCTGCTGTGAATCAGAACCTCAGTGATTTGAACAGATGTCCGTATGTATATTGAGCTTTTAACCATTCTCTCTCTATTTTGTTTTTTTAATAAATTTTACCTAAGTTAATAAGAATTGGCTGTAGCATGTATTTGGGTAAGATCCGAAACATTTGTTAACCTGGGAGGTAATGTGTCCAATCCTTTGGGATTGGGAGAACCTTTTCTTTTATATGATGAAATAAGATTTACAGATATTTTCATCATATTTGACATGGGTAACTAGATGGAGGCCTGAAGCTGTATCACTTTGAGGGAACTGTGTTGTTTAGACTTCTGAGTAACCAGTAAGGTATAAAGAAGCTGTTTTATGCTGGCTTGGTGAATCTAAGTATTGAAATATCCACCAGCTTTATGGGAATTGTCTGCCCATTTTTTGCAGTTCACCCTAATTGAGTGACCACAGCTGTCTCCCCACTAGGACTCTGGTCACACAGGTATTTACTGAAGAAAACTGAAAGAACATAATTAATTCTGGCAAAGAAAATAAAGATTGAAAAATCTTTAAAAAAAACCAAACTCAATTTTATATTGAATTGTACACTTTGTTCTCCATACAGTTAATCTTCCACAAAGAAGTTCTTACATCTCACTATTAGCAAGCTGCTGGAGATTTAGTTCCTTGCTTTGTTAAAGCCACATATCTGCTGCTAAAGCAGAAAAAAAAACACTTAAACAATAATGAACTTACTTTTGAGATCCTGGAAGTCCCCTAACTTGATCCCAGTAGATTTGCAATATTGCTTTAATTAATGACAACTGTATACTTCTGAGACCATCTGTCCATTTGTACAGAATAGCTAAGCCTTATTAGATAGAAAAAGGGTCAGCGGTACCATCTTCCTGTAGCTTAACTGATTTTTATATGGCTGTTTTGTGTATGAAGAGCTTAAAAGCAAATCAAGTAATTACTATCGTATAATATTAATTTAGCACCAAGGAAGTGCCCTGTGATGTATAAAACACAGAATAAAGAATCTCTGCTCTGAAAAGCTTACCAGATAGTACACACTGGGAAACCCACAGGAGGGACTAGCTTATTTTAAATTACTGTTATGAACTCACACCTTATGGGAACTCCCACCCCATCCTGCTCTACCCATTTTTTTCCTCCACTATGACTCCCAGTGGTTTCCTGCCAATGTGACTCCTATAGGGCTTCCCCTGCCTGCAACATTGCCAAGGGATTTCACAACAAATGGGGAAAAGGCAATAAATGTCACAGGGTGGGGGGAAAGATTTTGTCTCCATGTCTGTCTCTATATTTATCCCTCTCCTGTCCATTCCTTATGCAAACCTTCTGGAGGTGCTTCTGTGGCAGAGAGAGGTAAATAGTGGAACTTCCCAAGGATCTATATTGGGACTACAGCTGTTCAACATATTCATAAAAATCTGGAAATGGGGTAAATAGTGAAGTGGCAAAGTTTACAGATGATACAAAATTACTCAAGATAGTTAAATGCAAAGCAGATTATGCAGAGTTACAAAGGGATCTAACAAGACTGGGCAACAGAATGGCAGATTAAATTGAATGCTGATAAATATAAATTGATGCACATTGGAAAACATAATCCCAATGATACATACAAAATGAGGGTATAAAGTAGCGGCTACCACTCAAAAAGGTCTTTGAGTCATCATGGATTGTTCCCTGAAAACATCTACACAATGTGTAGTGACAGTTAATACTGTTAAGAACCATTAGGAAAGGGACATATAATAAAACAGAAAACATCATAATGCCACCATATAAATTGATGGTACCACCACACTTTGAATACTTCATGCCATTCTGGTCACTCCATTTCAAAAATATAGAGAAGGGCAACAAAATGATTAGGGGTATGGAACAGCTTCCATATGAGAAGAAATTTAAAAAGACTGGGACTGTTCATCTTAGAAAAGGGATGACTGAGGTTTGAAATATAAGGAAGTAGTATGTCACACAATGCTCAGTTAACCTGTGGAACTCATTGTCAGGGGATATTGTGAAGATCAAATACATAACTGAGTTTAAAAAATAAGAATTAGATAAATTCAGGAAGGATTTCTCCATCAAAGGCTATTAGCCAAGAGAGTCAGGGATGCCACCCCTTGCTCTGGGTGTCCCTAAACCTCTGACTGCCAGAAACTGGGACTGGACAACAGGGTATGGATCACTAGAAAATTGCCTTATCCTCTTCAATCTCTCTGAAGCATTTGGCATTGGTCACTATTGGCAGACAGAATACTGGTCTACATGAACCATTGGTGTGACTCAATATGGCCATTCTTATGTTCTTTTGCTAATACTCCAACACAAACCTTGTCCAGAAGAGAGCACCATCTTCTTGGCTCCATATCCTTATCTATATTTTCAAGATCTTCAGGTGGATATAATTCAGAATGAGGATTAACAAATTACAATATTTTATTTTAAAAATACCAAAAAACTTCTGAAATCTTTATATAACATTTTGCTTCTCTATAAAATTATCAGCTTTCCCTGCACTCAATCCTGTGAGATGCTGCGAACGCACAACTCCCTTAGGGCAGTGCTCAGTGGCACTCAGGATCAGTTCCTTAAAACTTAAGGACCATTTGTGTAAAGGTTTATCACATGCTTTGCTTAGGTATGGATGAAATTAACTTGGTGATTATTGGAGCATGATCTCTAAAAGAAGATGATGCAAAAACTACCTCATCAGTTTTATCCTAACCCTTTTCAAGTCCATAATAAGATAGGAAACTAGTTATTTTCTAACGTACGCTACACATTATAAAGCCTGCTCTGTTCTACTGGAGGTATATTATGCCCTCAGTCTTGAGTATAGGGCATGTGCCCAATCAGTAGAGTAAGACTATATTGGGTGATGGGGAGTCAATGTACCAATAAAGCTATTCCACAAAATGCAACAACTGCAGGTCTCTGGTATGACTTTTGTTTTTGAAAGATCTCAAGGAAATGAGTTGACATTTTAACAAGGAACTTGCAAAATGTATAGGAACTTGTTAAAATGGCTTAGACCATCTTAGATCATTAGTCTATAGATTACAGGCTGTCACAACCCCCACTTCTGTAAGCGGCACTATTGGGATCTAATGGATACCTGTCCTGGGAGCATAAAGGAAGGGTCAGATTTATTTTTTAAAGTTATTTAGGTGCCTAAAGATGCAGATCAGCATCTAGTAGGATTTTCAAACATGCCCACGTGTGTAGCTGCATCTTAAAGCATCATTTAATAAAAAATCTGACCAGAAGTATTGCCTCAATGTCATAGAAGTGGCCTGGCCAGTTTCGCTTCCTGCAGTTCCTATTGGCCGGGAACGGCGAACCGCAGCCACTGGGAGCTACGAGTGGCCATACCTGTGGATGCTGAGGTAAACAAAGCATCTCGCGGCCCACCAGGGGTTTACCCTGAACAAGCTGTGAACCAAGTTTGGGAACCCCTGCTCTAAACTGTGAAAACTGCATATTTATTGCTATCTTTTGTTTCCTATCTTTTAACCAGTTGCTGATCCATGAGAGGTTCTTCCCTCTTAACTCATTACTGCTTACTTTGCTTAAAAGCCATTGGTAAGGGACCTTGTCAAAGTTTTTTGAACATCCAAGTACACCATATCCACTTGATCATCGTTGTCCACACGTTTGTTAACCCCCCCCAAAGAATTCTAACATGTTGGTGAGGAATGATTTCCCTTTTCAAAAGCCCTATTAACATCTTTTGTTCATCTCTTTTATCTGTTTAATCTGTTTAATCAAATCTGAAGCTGAATTGGACTTAGGGCTCCAGTTTAGATTCAGTGGCATTAAAATCTCACAAGCTGTTTTCAGAATCAGAGCCACAGCAGCAGATCTGTATCCAGTAATTCAAACCTAAACTTATTTTTTCCAAAATTCAGAAGTTGGAATTTCTTTCGTCTTAACTCTTATTTTAAACTGGACTACTGGGTGGATGTATGTGATTCGTTATGAGATACAGAACCTTTCACTTTTAGGTCACTGAAACAAATCTGGCCCAACTCACTATGGACTAAAAGTTCCTATAGTCTGACAGCTCTTCAGCAGCATAAGTGACACCTGAGTTGGTGGTGTCTGTCTCGTTTCTAATGAATAGTGTCCACCTCACAAATCACCATGATAATCAGGGCATTATTCATAATTTGTACTGCAGTAGCATCGAGAATGCACAACTAAGTTTAGGGTCCTATCGAGCTAGACCAAGAGTCGGCATCTTCTGGCACGCGGCTCACCAGGGTAAGCACCCTGGCAGGTCGGGCCAGTTTGTTTATCTGCTGCATTGGCAGGTTCTTCTGATTGCGGCTCCCACTGGCTGCGGTTCACCGTCCCAGGCCAATGGGGGAAGCGGGAAGGGCCACGGGCTGAGGAATGTACTGGCCGCAGCTTCCTGCCTCCTGAATTGGCCTGGAATGGCGAACAGTAGCCAGTGGGAGCCGTGATCGGCCGAACCTGTGGACGCGGCAGATAAATAAACTGGTCCGGTCTGCCAGGGTGCTTACCCTGGCGAGCCACGTGTCAGAGGTTGCCGACCCCTGAGCTAGACACTGTACAGTGTGTCAATGTACACTGTCAGTCCCTCCTCCAGAGAGCATACACTCTAGACAAGAGAGGCAAAGCAGAAGCACAAACAGGTGAAGTGAATTTCCCAAGTTTGTGCAGCAGGACAATGACAGATTCAGGAATACAGTTCATGTTTCCTAATTCCATCTCTATGCCCTATCCATGGACCACATTACCTCTCACTTAGTATTATAATTATTCTACTCTTGTATTATGGTAGCACCCAAAGCCCCATTGGAGATTGGAGACCTCCTTGTGCTGGGCACTGTACAAAAACTGAAAGATAATCCCTATCCTGAAGGGCTTACAGCCTAAAGACAAACAGATGAAAGGTAGACGATGTTGATAGTCTTAGCAGAAAATCTAAAGCCAGAGTTATAGAACACTGGGCCAGCTTGGGAAAACATGTGAGCCTCCTTCCCATGTTGTACCTCTTCTCGGTAAACCGAGGAACTTAAAAATAGGGTTGCTTTATCTTACTGCTAGTTTAATCACATGTATTTGCATCACTGCTCAGAAATTTGGCTCTGTACCTTGCCCTACATATCATTTTGATTATCCTCCTCCATTAGCTTAGTGCATTTATTCAGCTAGTATCACTAAAGTCACAATGTTTTATAATTCAGTGAAGTGGCTATGATGTCTTATCTTTGTTGATGTCTGTAAAATTAATGTCTGTGTTTTTGAGAATCTTTAGTGTCTCCAAAATACCGAAAGGAGATTAATTCTCAGACACAATGAAGTTTGCCTAATGAACTTTTTATCAGAGGCCAATGCCAAATTAAACAAAGTGCTTAAAGCATTAAATCCTGCAAGGAATTATTATGAGTAATAATTTTAGCAGATTTAACTCTGAATTGATTATAGGAAATAGCCATTTTCTTACAGAAATAATTAATCTTGCTCTTTTAAGAAATCTGCCAAACTAGTTTTGGAAAAGTACAATATGCGCTTAGTTCCAGTCAAGGATATTTCTGGGTCATAACTTACTCCATGAATAGTCTGATTTCAGACAGGCTAGTTGAGGACTCAGATATATTAATGTAAGGAAGGATGGTATAAATGGCACAGTTACTGTTACAGTTTGTACCCCTTTACAAAACTATGACACATTTTGTACAAAGCATGCCTTGTGAGGTATCATTCAAAAACAAATAACCTGCTAATCATTAATGTCTGGTAAAATATGTGTGGCAACATCACATGTAAGATTAGAGGATTCCTCTGTATGGTATTACTAGACATCTTCCAAGTCTGGGAGGAGCAGCCACAAACTACTTCCCCAGAGACAAAAGGCTAGCCAACTCCTCAGCTAGTTGTCAACCAAATTAAATGAACCATCAGTTGGTTAACTGGCCATTCTTTGTCAAGAGAGAGGATGTGAGTGAAAATCTACATCTTGACAAAGAAACAGGTGGGGTTCCCATCCACACAGACTTTCTCTTTCCTGAACTTTAGCTGGAGATGTTTCTCAAAGAAGAGAGCTGGGCAGTGCATGATGTACATTTCTGGTGAAAATATGGGACTGGGAATTTGCTGGTGTTTACACTGCACTATAATGCATGAATGGCTGGATACAGCAGTCCCTATAACTGGGAGTAACTTACATTCTGAATTAGCCGTGTCTGAGCAGACCAAGAGTGATAGTTCTCACAGTAAAACAGCATAAAAGGCACCTCAGATTGGGGAACTGAAGGGACACAGCTATTTATCAATCCAGATTGTATCCTGAGTAATGTCACAGTTATGAACATCAAGGGGTTATAAGCATGAACCCCAAATTCAGGGAAGAGATGTTAGTTTCTATGCTTCACAGAAGAATAGTTTTCATACTTGAGAAACAATATATTGATTAAATGCAGACTCTTGCAGACAGGGAGTTCTCTGATGTCATCTGGTGTATAATGAAGTATGGAGTTAACTTAATGTAACCCTTATGTCCCCAGGAGGGGACAAATCTACTGATTCCACCTGTCTCATTACTGGCTCACCTTTGGAACAGTGGGCTATGAGTTCTCTGTGTGCCTTTTTATCCCTTCAAGAGAAACCAAAGAGATGTGTCTGCTCCTGTTACTGGAAGCCAACTATGTGCAGTCAAGTCCTTTCTTCCAACATGAAAGGTCTCTGCTCAGTTCACTTTTCTGGATGGTCCCATGATGTGTAAACTATCCAGGGCTTGCAACTGGATGCCCTGGCTTGTCAGACTTCTTTCCCAGCCCCCACAGGTTATTTGCATTTTAGGCACCTGAAAAAAAAGATATTTGGGATCCTGGTGAGTGGGGACCGTTGTCTCTGGAGCTTTCAAAATAGCAAGGTCCTACCATTCCATAAGGATTCAATACAGAAAATTACATGTAGAATTGAGATGTAAGGTAGTATACTCACCACCGATAGCACCCCTCTTGTGTCCTCATCTGTAGCACCTCATCTGCTTCTCGCTGGATCTTCCATGGCTAGGTCCTCTAGCCAAGTCACATAAAGTTCAGTCCCCTTCCAAGCTAACAAAAAGTCTAAGTGAAAGTCCACAGTAAATATCCAAATAATTCTTCAACCTCTGTCAGGCTTCACTGAAACATTTTTACTCGCTCTCCCTCAGGGCTTCTCCCAGAGGACTCTAATCTACTCTTGCCTTGGGGGTTTCCATGACCCTTCCTCAAGGGTTAGACGGGGACCTAGGCCCACTCTCTACCTTGGTTTCCAGACCAATGACCATGTATTAAGCAACTAGGTCTATTTTGTCAGACACACTGCTGGTCCCCCTCTACCTCTAAGCCCCCTTATGCTTATTCCCACAGCTTGTGTTTAACATAATCTCCCTTTGGTTCTCAGGCCTCTGGCTTCTCCCTAGATTCTCCCAGCTTCCCTTTTCTCTACTGAACTAATCCATTTCAGGCTTCACTGATGCACTTTTAACTGATCCTACCTCAGAGCATTCTCCACACGATCCTGATCAGCTATCTGTAGGTTCCTCTCTATGGAAGAATCCTACCTCCTCTACAGTTTCCTAACTAGTGAGCTTCCTCTGGTTCCTTATAAGGTCTAGGTGCCTAATGCTCCTTACCTAGCTCTGCCCCCTCTCACCACGAGACAGTCAGTCAGTCAGTCACAGGTGCACTAACTGGCTCTTAACTCCTTGCCTAACAGGTGATGGAAGTAAGCTGCATCACATAAGTGTTTTGAAAGTGTTCTGGCACAGACCTCTTGAAAAAAAAATTGTTGGTTTGAGGAAATTTTGTTCTTAGATGACCATAACTGCAACGTGTCAAGATTATAGTTTCCTAGCACTAAGTACAATTTTGAAGGAACAGTAATATCAGGAACTGATTAAAATAAATCTTACATTCCACTTAAATACTATGCTCTTATATAGCTTCTTTAATCAAAGTAAATCAGAGTGCTGTACAAAAATGGGTACTTACTACTGTGCCAGACGTGGCGCTGTTGTGTAATAATCGAAGAACACTGCTCAGTAAGAATTTTATGAATACTGTGTTGTCAGTGAGGTAAAGTTACTGTAGAGCTATAGTGCATTACTAAAATTTCCTGTATGAATGTATTGATGTAATTTATATTGGAAATAATAGAATGTTTACTGTATGCCTATAATGCTTGAATTCAAGGAAGACTTTCCCCAGAAAGAATACAATAGCCTCAGATAAGAACATGCCTCATCATATATTTGAAAGACAATAGTCAAAAATTTGGCTTCAAGTATCTTACATTCTGTCTACAGTAAGTTTCAAATCTGTTCTGACAGTGCTGAGAACTAACATCACAGGCCTATGAACAGTTACAAAAGTGACTTGGTCTCAGGATTAAGGAGTGATCAAAAGGACTGTTAAATGACTTTTTCCCTTAGACTGAGAGAGAAATTGTGAATTAAGGGAACAGACTAGGCCTAACGTATTTTAGAAGTCTTCGGGGGGAGAGGCTAAAAGAAGTGTAAACCTACCTGAATCCTCATGTGGAAGATGGTTAGACAACAGATAATCCACACCTGCATGTTTATTAAGAGCGGTTTTCTCTTCAGTGCTTTTGAGCTAAACACAGACTTTATTTTAAAGAAGTTTGGCTACAGGTTACCACTCTCATTGCTCCCAAAGAGAACAGAATTTTTGCCCGACCCTAAGTCAAGTCCACCTGAGATAAGCACAGCTATCTGACTGCAACCCAAAGCCCAGTGTGAGAGTGGGAGAATTGCTTGATTCCACCCCAAGACAGAGATCACGGCTAGAGGTCTGAGATGCAGATGTGTCCTCAAAGTGATCTGAAGGGGTCAGAGATGTAGTTAGCCCAGGAAATTGACAATTACACCCATTTTGAGATAAGGAAATTGAGACTCAGACAGGTGAATGTGACTTTGGAAGGTCACACACCAAGTCAGTGTCAGGGCTGTGGTTAAAACCTAGGTTTCCTGATTGTTAGTCTTCTGCTCTATCTACTAAACATTATTGCCTTCTTAATTACAATGCTAATATTTCACTTAATCTCTGCATAAGACCATGCTATCCAAATGTATCTCTTTTGGAGGTTAATATATAGTTAATGATAACTGCAGAGCAACTGTATTTCCTACAGTACTTTTTTTAATTCTTAAATATAGACTGGTATCCTCATGTAAATGTTTTTAACAGTTATTTCCACTTCTTCTCCTCAGTTACTTTAGTTTCTGTAGGTCACAGCCTCTTAAAGTGCTAAAACATCTCTGCTAGTTGATATCTCTTCCTGATACCTCAAATGGAATTTTCTTCTTGAGTCATTACATTTGGTTTTCCTTACTTCTGCATCAGGCGATACCTCATTACTACATATATTAACATTGTAAATTCACTGAACCTCATATTGGTGATCTTACATGGTTTTCCATAACCAAATATACTACTATATTTAATATGCTTACAAAAAATGAAGATTTGCAGATCAGGAGTCAGGTGCTAAAAAAAATGCAAAACAAAAAACACTAAAATGCATTTATTTTGTTCAGGTGAAAGTTTTCACTGCTTAATTTAAATTAAATAAGCATTAGCAAAGATATTCTAAACTGTACATTTTAGAATTCAGTTGAAATGTGACAGGTGGGCTGTTCCGAATAATTGCTTTTTAGTTTTAAATATATTGGATCACAAGTACTGGAAAAATGGAGATAGATACCTTTAGCTACAAATATATATAAGAAGAATTCACACAAACCTTTCCTCAGATATTAAGCCTGAGGGAAGTAGAATTTGAGGGTCTAAATTTGGTTAGCTTTTATGAATTTTAGGGTATATCTGGACTGTGGGATTTCAGAGCCTGGGCTCCAGCCCAGGCCCAAACATCTATACTGACATTTTATAGCTCCACAACCTAAGCCCTCTGAGCCGAGTCAGCAAACCCATGCCAGTTGTGGCTGTGCAATGGGTCTTTTATCACAATGTAAATGTACCTTACTTTCATACACCTCTGTTTGTTGTCTCTAGCCAGGACCTGAAGCAAGGATGTCCAAAGTCCATGAGATAAGTTGTTCTTCTGAGATTTCTAGCCCTATTTTGCAGACAGAAGAAACTCAGATAAATATATAAACTTTTGGGGTTATATCTGAACTAAACCTCTCAATAGTTTGCATATGCACACCTGGTGAAATCTATATGTAAATCCATATGCATTCTTGGTTATAACTAGAATATACAGTGATTGATACAAAACTACAATGTGATGTGATTCTGCAAATCATCATACTGTTGGAGGGGGCCGGGCCCCGAATAATTGGTAATATGGCATGGGGTTAAAGTTTATATTCTCAGGCCTGCCATTGCCCTCGAAGTACCCCTTAGATTAATCAATATGTTCCTTTAAAGCTAGCAAGAGTACATGCAATCATTTATCATTTTCTTTTGTTCTTTTGTTTATGGTATAAAATGTAATCGAGCAAAGGGGGGGGCTCTATAGTGTGGGTAAAGGATATAGTTTAATTAAAGGATCCGGTACTTAATGAATTGCAAATGATGAATTACGGCACCTGTAAGCATCTGTGTAAACAAGTGGAGTATATAAGGTGGGGAAAAGGATAGTGATTCGTGCATGATCTGAGATTTTATATCTCCTTGCACCTTATTTGACTCAAATAAAGATACTTGCTTCTCCACTCCGGTGTGTTCATTGGGGATATGCACACCAGGCAAACGAACCCCAAATGTTGCACCCCCCTGCAACAGCATCATCACTTTGCAACTATGGAGGACTTAAGCTGCAAATCAGCATCCCGGTCCTACCATCAATGTGACTAAAATCCCTTATTACTGTTGTTCACTTTGTCACCTACAATAGTACGGTTCTTGTAGTAGTATTTAAGGAATGTCTTGGAAGAGTGCTTCAGCCAGCCAGCCTGCCATCCTTGAATTATACTGCAGAGCCACACCAGCAAATTCAGTCCCAGACTGGTCCTCAGAATGGATGTCTTGTACTGTCCAACTCTTTCATTTTGGATAATTCAATCTCAAAAAAAGTCATAATTTTATTAATAGAAAATGATAGGTGTCTGTTACAGCTATCCCCCTATTCCATTTTGTTTCTTACAGCTGTCCCCATACTCCATTTTGTTTTTGTTCTCCTCCTGTGGCCGCTCTTCCCTGGCTGTTAAGTTGTTTACCAGGGCCACTGCCCTTCTCAAAGGGAGGGCCCCTTATGTTGTTTAACAAGAGCCATTGCCCTTCTCAAAGAGATGGCCACTTGTGCTGCATGCTAAATGGGACCACTGCCCTGTTCAAAGGGTTAGTCCTGTTATCACCTCGTTGAACCTGGGCTCAGTGTAGGGCAGGCAATGTCCAGAGCTGCAAGACCTATTGTTTTTTTAAGATCCTGGGCATGAGTCATAGGCCTCATGTGCTTTTGAGTCACCCATTGCACAGGACTCTGCACAGACATGTTTCTGTGCTCACCTGCAGTCTTTTTCCCTGTGCCTCCGCCCCTGTGACAGAGGAAGCCTATCAGGATTACTGGAGGGAAACTTCCTGAGTTTGCCTTTAAAAACAGACATTTTTGAAATCAACATCAAAGGTTCCTGCTTTGCTGCCTGGTCTGATCAGCCAGGGGTTCTAGGGGGTCCTTTCTCCGCTCTCATTTTATTTTTTGAGCGTACCCTCATTTTTTGAACCCTCCCCCACGAAGAACGAATTGCTACCTGAGAGATCTCCTGATTGTTGCAGGGGGCAACAGTTGGGGTTCGTTTTCCTGGTGTGCGTATCCCCAATGAACACACCGGAGTGGAGAAGCAAGTATCTTTATTTGAGTCAAATAAGATGCAAGGAGATATAAAATCTCAGATCATGCATGAATCACTATCCTTTTCCCCACCTTATATACCCCACTTGTTTACAAAGATGCTCACAGGTGCCACAATTCATCATTTACAATTCATTAAGTACCGGATCCTTTAATTAAACTATATCCTTTACCCGCACTACAGAGCCCCCCTTTGCTCAATTACATTTTATACTATAAACAAAAGAAAATGATAAATGATTACATGTACTCATGCTAGCTTTAAAGAAACATATTGATTAATCTAAGGGGTAATTCGAGGGTGATGGCAGGCCTGAGAATGTAAACTTTTAATCCCACGCCATATTGCCAATTATTCGGGGCCTGGCCCCCCCCCCAACATGATTATCGAGACCGTACTGAGCCTTCTGATGTTCTTGCTGCTTCTGCCTTTGCTGCTGCCTTGGGGACTGGTAAGAATCCCTCTGTAAAACTTTCCCTACTTTTATTTTATTATTTTAGCTGCTGGCTCTGTTTCCCCAGCACACAGACTCAAGCTAAAACTTGGTCTGTGTCTTAAAACCTCTCTTAAACTCCGCTGCGCTTTGCTGCTAAAAATAAGTTTGTGCTGCTGCTAAGCTCTGTTCCTGTGGGTTTTGCCTTGGGGCTCCCTGCTTTCAGCTGTATCCCTTGGCTTCAGCCACCATCCCTTGGCTTCCTTGGGAGCTGTATCCTGGGCACGTACCACTCTGCCCTCTGTGACTTCCTCATAGCATAAGGTGCACCATAGGTTTAGTTTTTTTAATTTAATAAGTCATAGTTTGTTAAAATTGTAGATCTTGTAAATTTCACCTGCCTTGTTTTACTTTACTGTTTTGTTGCTCCATATAGTTGCTTGTTATAGTTTTGCTTAGAATTGTGATATTTGTTGTCTTGCCTAGTCGTTGGTTAAAATAGATAAGGTTTTTGCTGCTTAAATTCGTCTTCCCACTGTCCTGATCTCTCCCTGAACTTTCCCGTGTCTGTTTTTCTCCCGCTCCAATCTCCCCCTCTGTGTTCTTCTCCGTGTCTCCCTGTTATAACCCTTTGCTGCTTTTCCTCCCCCCGCGTCTGCATCATCCTCCGAACTCCCCAACCCCCTTGCTGCTTCTCCCCCTGTGAAACTTCCCAAACCCTTTTCCACTTTTTTTCCTTTGTTTTTGTTGTCTGCTTGTTGCTTAAACCTCTCTCTAGCACTTCTTTACACTTCTCCGCTGCCTCTCCCCTACCGAAGATCACCATCACACTGCTCCATTGTCCTTACCCTGCAGGGCTTCAGAGTCTCTTGCTGCTTCCAGCCGCACTCTCCTCTCATCAGTTGCCACTAATCATTCACTCTCCTCCCTGCTCCTGTTCCTTGACCCAGCCTTTAGGTACTCTCTTGCAGATTATCTGCTATCCTAGCCTCACAAATTAAGTCATTACTTTTCTTTTATACCGTTACACTGCATAATTTCACTTATCACCCATATTGTATTATTGCACTGTGATTCACATTTTACTTGTAATTATAACACCCCATTGGTTGCTTCCACTTTTCTGATATACTTTGTATTTGCATTGATACCATTGTGTTACATTATGTATAAGGCCACTAACCCCTTAATACATTCTATCTAAGATTGTTGACCATTTTATATAGACGCTACCATTTTATTTTGCATTTCTTTTGATACGCTTATTGCCTGTACTGTACCCCATTGTGCTGAACCCCACTTACTGTACCCCACTATTAGAACTCCCTACACTGTTCAATAAAAAGAACCCCCCCATCATTGTCTATTGTAAACACCCTATACACCCCATCCCATCGTATTTCATTGTTAAATTCCCACCACTTCCTTTTTCCTTTAATAAAGAAATTAATTGGCACCCCACCTGTGTGGTAATTGCTCCCCAAGATTCCATATACCTGCAGGCAGGGACAATAGGCACAAACTTCGTTATCTCAAATGGCATTTTCCAAACACTTCAATCCAAACACACTGGCCTAGCTAAAATAATAAAAAAAGTTTATTAACTACAGAAAGGGAGATTTTTTAAGTGATTACAAATAATGAGGGATCAGTCAGAATTGGTTACACATAAATTAAAGATGAAATGTAAATTAATACCTAACTTAACAGGCTAAGTGAATTTAAAGCAAACAGATTTTTCTCCTCACACACTTGTAGCAGTCTGGCTAGATGCCTTTTAGCCAGATCCCCTTCCCCAGTCAAATATTACTTTTCTTGTCCTTCAGCCTTGTGGACAACATGGACATAGAGAAAGAGAGGATATAGGTGATTTGGGACCTCTGTTTCCCATTTTTATCTCTTTTCCTCCTCTTTAAAAATCATCTCCAGATGAGATTCAAGAGATAGAAAGTCTGTTTGCCAACTTGTAAATTTGTCACTCATACTATTCTTACTGCCAAAGAATAGCCATTTAACTAGGTGATAGGCCCCTTGCTTATGCTGTCACTTGGCTGAGGTGCTGCCTAAACTTTTGTCTTGGGGGAACTGGTCTGAAGCTGCTTTCCTAGACTTGGAACATGTGTGTAGGAAGTTGTGGCCATCTCTGACTGTCAGTCTTGGAAGGAGGTTATGCACCCTCCCTCTTGTGCCCCTATAAGGGTAATGGTTGCTGGAGAATTAGCAATCTGTGAAACCCTGGCCCTTGTCTCAAGCAGTCTGTATTCTGGGGCCCTGACCCCAAGCAGGGAAGAGCACCCAACAGTCTAGGAGCTGACATCCTCACTTGGCAGATGGCAGACAAACATAGGCCTTTTGACCAAAAGTGGGGAGGCTGCCATCTCAGGGGTTGGGTTGTGTTGGCAGCAGAAATTAGGGGGACCCTGGCCCACCATACTCCAGTGTAGGAGTCCCAGCCCAAGGCTCTAGCAGTGGCTGATGGTTCCACCACTGGGTCAGCACGGATCCCAGCACAACACACTGACCAATATTCTGGCCACACAACTGGACTATCCTCTTGTGTCCCTGGGACACTTCCTACAACTCCCTCACTGTACCTGTGCATCATGGGTGCCTTCTGTCTCCCCGGGGTATACTGCTATCAGCATTCCCAGCAGCTCCTGAGTTTTCTTGTTGACTGGCAATTCCAGCCATCCTTTTCAGCTCCTCAGTGCTGCAAAGGTCCTCTTCAAGCTTCTGCTCTGGCAGTGGATAGTAGGTATCCATCTCCGTCACCAGCTCCAGCTGAACTGAGCTACAGTGCCCACCTTTTATACTTCCTGTCCTACCCTTCTGATTCCAATGGGGCAGGTGTGGCTTGCCTGGGTCCACCCACCAGAGGTTAGGCACAGATTCCTCCCCATCAGTCTCATAGGGAAGCCACAGCCCCTTGTTACGATGTCTTAGCAATGTTAGACAGTAGAATTATATAACTTTACATACAATGTTGCTACAGATATTTTAACAGGACAATAATGATCAGCAAATTATAATTTTTCAAATGATACCTCACAAGACATACTTTGTACAAAATTTATCATAGTCTTGTAAAAAGGGTGAACATAAGGATATGCTCAGGAAGCATAGACAGGGGAAAAATGGAGGAGGAGTTGCCTTATATATTAAAAATTTACACTCTTGGACTGAGGTGGAGATGGACATAGGAGACGGAAGGGTGGAGAGTCTCTGGGTTAGGCTAAAAGGGGTAAAAAACACAGGTGATGTCGTGCTGGGAGTCTACTACAGGCCACCTAATCAGGCGGAAGAGGTGGATGAGGCTTTTTTCAAACAACTAACAAAATCATCCAAAGCCCAAGATTTGGTGGTGATGGGGGACTTCAACTATCCAGATATATGTTGGGAAAATAACACCGCGGGGCACAGACTATCTAATAAGTTCCTGGACTGCATTGCAGACAACTTTTTATTTCAGAAAGTTGAAAAAGCTACTGGGGGGAAGCTGTTCTAGACTTGATTTTAACCAATAGGGAGGAACTTGTTGAGAATTTAAAAGTAGAAGGAAGCTTGGGTGAAAGTGATCATGAAATCATAGAATTTGCAATTCTAAGGAAGGGTAGAAAGGAGTACAGCAGAATAGAGACAATGGATTTCAGGAAGGCGGATTTTGGTAAGCTCAGAGAGCTGATAGGCAAGGTCCCATGGGAATTAAGACTGAGGGGAAAAACAACTGAGGAAAGTTGGCAGTTTTTCAAAGGGACGCTATTAAGGGCCCAAAAGCAAGTTATTTCAATGGTTAGGAAAGTTAGAAAATGTGGCAAAAGACCACCTTGGCTTACCCTTGAGATCTTGCGTGACCTACAAAATAAAAAGGCATCATATAAAAAATGGAAACTAGGTCAGATCAGGAAGGATGAATATAGGCAAATAACACAGGAATGCAGAGGCAAGATTAAAAAAGCAAAGGCACAGAATGAACTCAAACTAGCTATGGGAATAAAGGGAAACAAGAAGACTTTTTATCAATACATTAGAAGCAAGAGGAAGACTAAGGACAGGGTAGGCCCACTGCTCAATGAGGAGGGGGTAACAGTAACGGGAGACTTGGAAATGGCAGAGATGCTTAATGACTTCTTTGTTTCGGTCTTCACTGAGAAGTCTGAAGGAATGTCTAGTATAGTGAATGCTTACGGGAAGAGGGTAGGTTTAGAAGAGAAAATAAGGAAAGAGCAAGTAAAAAATCACTTAGAAAAGTTAGATGCCTGCAAGTCACCAGGGCCTGATGAAATGCATCCTAGAATACTCAAGGAGTTAATAGAGGAGGTATCTGAGCCTCTAGCTATTATCTTTGGGAAATCATGAGAGACGGGGGAGATTCCAGAAGACTGGAAGGGGGCAAATATAGTGCCCATCTATAAAAAGGGAAATAAAAACAAGCCAGGAAACTACAGACCAGTTAGTTTAACTTCTGTGCCAGGGAAGACAATGGAGCAGGTAATCAAAGAAATCATCTGCAAACACTTGGAAGGTGGTAAGGGGATAGGGAATAGCCAGCATGGATTTGTAAAGAACAAATCATGTCAAACTAATCTGATAGCGTTCTTTGATAGGATAACGAGCCTTGTGGATAAGGGAGAAGCGGTGGATGTGATATACCTAGACTTTAGTAAGGCATTTGATACAGTTTCGCATGATATTCTTATAGATAAGCTAGGAAAGTACAATTTAGATGGGGCTACTATAAGGTGGGTGCATAACTGGCTGGATAACCGTACTCAGAGAGTAGTTGTTAATGGCTCCCCATCCTGCTGGAAAGGTATAACAAGTGGGGTTCCGCAGGGGTCTGTTCTGGGACCGGTTCTGTTCAATATCTTCATCAACGATTTAGATGTTGGCATAGAAAGTACGCTTATTAAGTTTGCGGACGATACCAAACTGGGAGGGATTGCAACTGCTCTGGAGGACAGGGTCAAAATTCAAAATGATCTGGACAAATTGGAGAAATGGTCTGAGGTAAACAGGATGAAGTTCAATAAAGATAAATGCAAAGTGCTCCACTTAGGAAGGAACAATCAGTTTCACACATACAGAATGGGAAGAGACTGTCTAGGAAGGAGTATGGCAGAAAGAGATCTAGGGGTCATAGTGGACCACAAGCTTAATATGAGTGAACAGTGTGATACTGTTGCAAAAAAAGCAAACATGATTCTGGGATGCATTAACAGGTGTGTTGTAAACAAGACACGAGAAGTCATTCTTCCGCTTTACTCTGCGCTGGTTAGGCCTCAACTGGAGTATTGTGTCCAGTTCTGGGCACCGCATTTCAAGAAAGATGTGGAGAAATTGGAGAGGGTCCAGAGAAGAGCAACAAGAATGATTAAAGGTCTTGAGAACATGACCTATAAAGGAAGGCTGAAGGAATTGGGTTTGTTTAGTTTGGAAAAGAGAAGACTGAGAGGGGACCTGATAGCAGTTTTCAGGTATCTAAAAGGGTGTCATCAGGAGGAGGGAGAAAACTTGTTCACCTTGGCCTCCAATGGTAGAACAAGAAGCAATGGACTTAAACTGCAGCAAGGGAGATTTAGGTTGGACATTAGGAAAAAGTTCCTAACTGTCAGGGTAGTTAAACACTGGAATAGATTGCCTAGGGAAGTTGTGGAATCTCCATCGCTGGAGATATTTAAGAGTAGGTTAGATAAATGTCTATCAGGGATGGTCTAGACAGTATTTGGTCCTGCCATGAGGGCAGGGGACTGGACTCGATGACCTCTCGAGGTCCCTTCCAGTCCTAAAGTCTATGAGTCTATGAGTCTATAAGAGTAAAGACTGTCACAGAAGGATCTCTATGTAAAAATAAAGAGGAAGGCTATCAATGATTGGTTTGGAATAAGAGACAAACTGTCATAAATGAGGGAATGGTAGGTGGTTTTTGGCAAATGTGTTTTTCTAAAGCCTAATGCTTCTCCCAGTCTAGTCAGTTAGAATAATTCTGTTGGGTATAGGTTTAGAACTGTGATGGTGTATAGTTACCCTTCACTGGCCTAAAGTTAAAACAGAAACAAAAATCTTTAGAGTGTAAATATTGCCATTACTGTATTAGAAGGCAATAAGAAAGATCACTAAGGGATATACTTATAGAAAATTATCTATTTTTTATTTTAAATAAATTCCTGAAATTGACTATTAGATACCACTATGATAATATACCACATACCATATACCACCCTAGCCACAATTCTGCCCTCTGTTACAACAGGATATGCTGACAGCAAACTTTGGCCCTAGATATACAAAGTGCCAATTAAGCCCTGTGACAGGGTGCTGGGCAGAGGGCTGCTGATTCAGCCCTTTGTCATGCCAGCTCTCATTTAGGAGGATAGAATAGATCTGGCTGGAGATAACTTGGCCCTAACTGGGGAGGCAAAGACAACTTCTGCCTAATTAGCCTGGGTCTGTACAAAAGCCTGAGAGAAAGGAAGCCGGGGGTGGGGGGAAGGAGAAAGAAAGGGAAAAAGGCAGGGAGTTGAAGCAGAGAGGTAGCCCCTCTTTCCTGTCTGCAGACAGTGAATGGCCGACTGAAAAGATGACGGGAACAAGCCTGTAAATAAACTGCACCTATGGTTACTAACCCCAGGGTCTCAGAGTGACTTTGCAGACCTAGCAGAGGCAGGAGCCAAGGGAGCCCTGTCGCGCTCTGCTACACATGGTAGTTTGTCTGGGATCTGTGCCAGAGCAAGCGTTTGGCAGCCTGGAGATGCAGGAGATCCTTAAATGGCTGGTTAAGGAGCAGGAGGAGGTGCAGAAGGTAATGCAGAGTTTTCAGCAAGCCAACCAGCTGGAGAGACAGGCCTTGCTTACCCTGCAGGCAGAACAGCAGATGATTCTGCCGGACTTCATTTGTGAGCAGGTCGGCATCCAACAGCAGCTCCTGCAGAAAGTGATGAGTCCCACCGGAGGGGATGGTGCTGGGCTTAGGACTGTGCAAAATGGGCCTGACAGATGACACTGATGCCTTCCTAGGCACATTTAAGTGGATAGCCTCAGAGGCTGGATGAGGTAACTAACCTGGGCCCTGTGACTGGTTCCCTACCTAGCCAGCAAAGCCCAAGCAGCCTACATAGCTCTAAGTGAAGAACAGGCCAGGAATTATGAAGCGGTAAAGGCAGCCATCCTGGGTCATGTGGGATTGTCTGCAGAGAAATACTGCCAGGAGTTCCAGTTGGCAAGATGGATGGGTGGTTGCGGCCCCTGGAATTTGCCCCAAATTTAATTGACTGGGCCACCCGCTGGCTGAGGCCAGATACCCAGACAGTAGGGGAGATCATGGATGCACTCATCCTAGAGCAATTTTTACAGGGCCTCCATGAGAACATAAAGTTGTGGGTCAGGAGTCACCTCCCAAATACTGTTGAGGCATCTGTAAGGCTTACAGAGGAGTACGTGTAGAAAGACTTCCCTGTTACGAGAATGTGAAGTAGATAGGGTAACGTCTAAACAATAATAATCTTGCTTCTGGCTATGTTTTTAATTTAAACATGCTAAATAAGCAAGTAAGAGAAGGTAAGTGCAAGCACAAGGCTGCACACATAAAGTCCCTCCCCACCCCCACGCGAGCTGATAGCCTTGCCTTTCCGTAACAAGCAAAAGTAAGGGGGTGTAATCGAGCAAGGGGTTGCTATGGTAACCAAGCAGCTGGAATAAAAGACGTGGTTAGAAAAGACAATGTCTTTTAAAGATTAGAAGTAAAAGCCTACTGACAAAAATAGAAAAGAATATAAACTCTGGTGAGCCAAGTGTAAAAGTTTAATTAGGACAATTGAGCTGCTAAATGTGCATTTAAGGAAGATGAGGCCACTGTGGAGAAGTTAAATGAATTCTTTACATTAGTCTTCATGGCAGAGGATGCGAGGGAGATTTCCCTCAACAGAGCCATTCTTTTTAGGTGACAAATCTGAGGAACTTTCACAGATTGAGGTGTCAATAGGAGGTTTTGGAATAAATTGATGAATTAAACAGTAATCAGTCACCAGAATAGATGGCATTCACTGAAGAGTTATGAAGGAACTCATATATGAAATTGCAAAACTACTAACTGTGGCATGTAACCTATCAGCCTCTGTCTCAGATAACTGGAGGATAAGTAATGTAATGCTGATTTTAAGAGAGGCTCCAGATGTGATCTTGGCAATTACAGGCTGGTAAATCTAATTTCAGTAAAAGGCAAATTGGTGAAACTATAGTGAAGAACAGAATTATCAGACACACACAGTTGAACACCTATGTTAGGGAAAAGTCAACATGGCTTTTCAAAAGTGAAATTATGACTCACTATTAGAATTCTCGGAAGGAATCAATGAGAGTGATCAAGTGGATACAGTGTACTTACCATAACAATGTTTCTTAAGCAATGTAAGCAGTCATGAGTAAGAGGGAAGGTCCTACATAAGAAGGAAGATAGGTGGCAAAGGGTAGGAATAAATGATCCATTTTCAAAATGAAAAAAGAGGTAAATAGTGAGGTCCCCAAGGTTCTATACTGGGATCAAAACTGTTCAAGATATGCATAAATTATATGGAAAAAGAAGTAAACAGTAAGGTGATAAAGTTTGCAGCCAATACAAAATTACTCAAGATAGTTAAGTCCAAAGCAGATTGTGAAGAGTTACAAATAGATCTGGGTGACTGACCAATACAATGGAAGATGAAATTCACTTTTGATAAATACAAAGTAATGCACTTCGGGTAACACAATCCCAACTACACATACAAAATGATGGGATCTAAATTAGCTGTCACCACTCAAAAAATTCATTATGGATAGTTCTGTTAAAACATCTGTTTGGTGTGCAGTGGCAGTCAAAAATACCTAACAGAATGTTAGGAACAATTAAAGGTCTAGATCATAAGATGGAAAATATAATGACAGTATATAAATTCATTTATTATAAAAATACATTGAATACTGCATGCAGTTCTGGTCATCCCATATCAAAAAATATATTAGAATTGCAAAAGTACAGAGAAGGGCAACAAAAGTGATCAGAAGTATGGAACAACTTTTGGGTAAGCAGAGTTTGAATGAGCTCTACCCTGACATCTAGTGGCCAGCTATGGAAAAGGACTTTAGGATCTGATCTCATTTGAATGGACACACCCACCTTGCCTAAGTGCTCAACATGATGGGACTGCTTGCCCAAATGATCACTTATGCCTAGTGTTGGATCTCCAGTATCCTTGTTATTGGGGCAGGAGTAATAAAGGGTTGTTATCTTTGTGTTAACCTAGGGCAGCAGAACTGTACCTGGCATACCCCAATGGAGGGACTCACCCTCAACTGAACGGCACTTGTTAGGCAGGGGACATGGATTCCAAAGCCCAATGAGTTGAGAAAGGGTGGGGACAGGTGTTCTGTGCTCCATTTAAGGGTCTTAGATACCATTTGACCCATTTTCTCCCCCATGGTATAATAAAAGAGTTAATGTAGACTCAATTGAGAGTTGTGTTACATGCTGCATAGCTGAAATCACTGATTCCAAGGTCTAAGTATTTGATCTATTTTGGCAGAGTGTCTCTCTTGCAAGAGACTGCCAAGTGTGCACCAGTAGTGAGGCTCCCCCACTAAGAGCTGAAATCATTGAAAGCTGTGTTAAGTGGTGGCCCCAGGGTGGCTGGCAGAGAGGGCCAGAGCTGAGGCAAGCAGTAATCAACTGTTGAGGTGATGAGCGAGTGCCTGAGCAGCAGCATGTGTAAGGTGCCTCGTACCTCTTCCACCCAGGGTGGGAGGTGAACTCTGCAGATGAACCTCTGAACTCGAGGCCTGCAATGGCCAAGGACAGTAACTGTGAGAGGGGTGCAGAGAAGGGATAGGAATGTTAAAATGACTTTTGGGTTGCTGGACTTAAGAACCTGAGGGGAAAAGGTCACTGCCCAACTTACTTGGGGTGGGTCTTTTGTTCATGAACCCTAGTTGCAGTGTTTTCCCAAATTAATGCTGAGTTACTTCCCTCCTTTTAGTAAAAGTTTTTGCTACACTCAGACTCTGTGCTTCCGAGAGGGGAAGTATTGCCTCTTAGAAGTGCCCAGAGGCTGGTGTGTAATTGTCTCAGGTCACTGGGTGAAGACTCAAGCTGGTTTTGTGTTGTATAGTTGAAAAGGAACCCCTAGATACTGAACCTGGGCCTTGTGGCTGCTGGCTCCACCTGGCAGAAGGGTTTCATTTGTATGAGGAGACATTAAAATAGAGGGGACTGTTCAACTTAGAAAAGAGATGGTTGGGTGGGAGAGATATGATGGAGGTCTATGAAATCATGATTGGTATGGAGGAAGTGGTGTTTATCTCTTCACATAACACATGAACCAGAGGTCAACCATGAAATTAACAGGCAGCATAAGGAAGCCGATGTCATCAAGATATGTGAAACAAGAAGAACAAAAGATCTCACTGCACAATGTAAAAGTGGAGAGCAAGTATTCCTAGGAAGATCATTTGACAATAGAGCAAGGACTGGAGGTGTTGGATTCATTGTCAGTAAAGAAACAGTCCTAAGGATAGTCAGCTGTAACATCATATCACCCCATAGCAGTTCTCATATTTCAGATAATACAAAGAAGAATGATTAAAATTATTCAAGTGTATGCTCCCATGCAGCAAGTGGAAGACAAATAAATTGAACATTTTTACCAAGAGCTGGAGGAGGTAAAGCAAAAAAGATTCACATGCAAAATTATCCAAGGGGACTTCAATGCAATAGTAGGTGCAAAGGAGAGTGAGAAAGAAAAATATGGGGGAAAAATTGGTAAATGTTTAAGAAGTGATCACAGAACATGTCCGGTTGCATTCACAGAGGCAAACAGTCTCCACATAATTTTAAAAAAAAATGTGTCAGCAGGGAACATGGAAAAGCCCAGATGAAGTCACATTGAATCAGATTGATTATGTAATAATGGATACAAGACTCTTCTATGATGTAGCAATAATAGAAGAATGAATCATTTTCACAGGCTCAGACCATTGTATATTGCACACAAAACTATGCATTTACAATGTCTATGAAGACAGAGAGAAGAGTTAAGAGAAGCCAGAAACCGAAGCAAAAATGGCACTTCAGCTAAGCAGAACTTGCACAGAAAGTGAATGAAATGGACCTCGAGTGTAAGGTCAACAAGGATAATCGATGAGGACGACAAACATTTTATCTCACAGATAATCTCGGCAGCTAAAAAGGCAAGGGCTCTGAAAATGCTGGGATGCTGTCATGGTATAATTCCCCAATCTGAACCTTAGAGTCCAAAAAATGGGGTACCAGCTTGAATTCCTCTAAGCTTAATTACTAGCTTAGATCTGATAAGCTGCTACCACCCAAAAATATAGTGTTTTTGGGCACTTTGGTCCCCCTCAATACCTTCCCTGGGGATCCCAAGACCCAAATCCCTTGAGTCTTACAACAAAGGGGAATAAACCATTTCCGCTCCTTCTCCTTTCTTCCTCCCAGCTCTTTCCCCCCCTGGGTACACCATGATTTAAATTCCTTGAATCACAACATAGAGAAATCAGGTTTTTGTTTTCCCCCTTCTCTCCTGCTCCCAAGCATTCCCTCCCTGGGCTATCCTGGAGAGATAGACAGATTCAAGCTCCGTGAATCTAAACAAAGGGATTCCCCCTTCCCCCCTCCCTTCTTTCTCCCTGTCTTCCACCAATTTCCCGGTAAGTACAGACTCAATTCCCTTGAGCCTCAACAAGGGGAAAAAATCAAACAGGTCTTAAAAAGCAAAACTTTTAATAAAAAGAAAGAAAAAAAGTAAAAGTTGTCTCTGTAATTTAGATGGTAAAAGTTACAGGGTCTTTCAGCTTATAGACACTAGAGAGAAGCCTCCCCCTAGCAAAATACAATTTAAAATACCTCCAGCAAAATACACATTTGCAAATACAGAAAACAATCAAAAGACTAAACTCACCTTTTTCCTGGTACTTACTAAAATTAGAACAGAAGAGATTTTTTTCAGAAAGATTGGCGGAATCTGCTTACATGTCTGGTCCCTCTCAGAATCCAGGGAGAACAAAGCAAAACCCAAAAAACACAAACAAAGGCTTCTCTCCACAGAGATTTGAAAGTATCTTGTTTCCTGATTGGTCCTCTGGACAGGTGTTTTTGGTTCCCTGTTTGTTAACCCTTTACAGGTAAAAGAGACATTAACCCTTAACTATCTGTTTATGAATGACAGATGCAAGCAGAGGATCAGTGATGAAACTGTGAATCTGATGGTGAGGAGGGCACACATGAAATTAGAAGAAAAGATGGGCAAAGAATACAGAACATTGTGCAAAGAAATTAATGTGAAGATCAAAGAAGACTACAAAGACTTTAGAAAAAGAAATTGAGAGAGGTGGCTGAAAAGAATGAGAGTCTGAAGAAGGTAGAAAGATGGTAGGCTGAAACAGATTATCCTGGCAGTGCTGAAAGAAGAAAATGGTGAAAGGACATCAGAAAGGAGCCATCTACATTAATAGAGAGCATGTTCCAGATGCATGGAAGAAATCAAAAACAATATATTAGTGAAAAAAGGCGATCCAGAAGAACTGAGCACTCCTCTTGCAAATGTATAAAGTCTTCACCCACATCATACTCAAATCGGATTAAGAAGGATCTTGAAATAAACGAAAGCAGAGAACAAACTGGTTTCCGCTCATGTTATTTGACAATTGATCACATCCACTCAGTTTGACAACTCATTGAAAAATGCAAGGAATACAAATTACTATTGTGTATTGCATTTGTCAACTACAAAAAAGCATTAGCCTCAGTAGAGATTAACGTTGTACTCAACACACTCAATGAAATTGAAGTCAACCCGAAGTACATCCACCTGCTGGAAGAAATTAACCACAATTGTTCAACAGAGATAACATTATTCAGTGTCCCCTGCATTATTACTATATACAGAGAAGTCAGACAAGGCAACACAATCTCACCAAAGCTGTTTTTAGCAGTACTGGATTCGCTGTTCAAGAAATTGAACTGGGAAGAAGGAATCAGAATTGATGGAGAACAGTTAGCATAACTTCTCTTTACTGATGACTGTGTAATATTGGCAAAGGACACAGCAGAACTGGAGAACAAATTGCAGCAACTGCAAACACTTTTGCATGATATCAGGTTGGAAGTGAACATGTCGAAGATGAAGTGCATGCGGAATGAGCATTGTGCAGAAGATATCATTACTGTAAATGGGAAAGAAACCAAGGAGGTTGATAAATATATTTACCTGGGTCAGTAGCTGAGCAGAGGCAACTCATTTGAAGAGGAATGTAATAGGAGGTGAAAGGCGAGGTGGGCAAGTTTAAACAAAGTAAAGATATCTCTAATGGATGATGAACTGCCCATGAAGAAAAGGAAAGAACTGTTTAACTCCACTGTGATGCCAGCAGTGATATACAGAGCAGAAAGCTGGTCAACAACAAAAGCAGAGGAAGAATAATTTGCTGTCACCCAGAAGGCAATGGAAAGGCAAATGTGTAAGATATCTCTCCATGATCATATACTGAATGAGGAGATCAGAAGGTGTGCAGAGGTGACCAATGTAGTGTAAGCAATGTAAGATGCAAAGCAAAGACGGGTGAGTTATGTAGTCCACAGGCAAGATGATAGACAACCCGCATTAAAGACTGGATCCCCAGAGATCACAAGCGACCACTGGGCAGAACAAAAACTTGCTGGGCCAATCCCAAGACAAAACTCTTTGGCCAGAAATGGAAAGAACATGGTCACAACAAAATAGAATGGAGTGGCATCGACTTGCATTCATGGAGGGACGGATGAGGACAAGTTGGACAAAGATGAAGGAGATAAGGAAGTGCTTCTTCACACAATGCACAGTCTACCTGTGGAGTTTGTTATCAAGGAATGTTGTGAAGCCCAAAAGTAGAACTGGTTTAAAAAAAATAAAATTTATGAAGAATAGGTCCATCAAAGACTATTAGTGAAGATGGTAAGGGACAGAACCCCACGCTCTAAAGTTTTACTTTGTTTTGTTTCTGAGTGCAGTTATGTAAAAAAAACAAAACCTCAACATTTCTAAGTTGCACTTTCACGATAAAGAGATTGCACTACAGTACATGTATGAGTTGAATTAAAAAATAATATTTCTTTTATCTTTTTTCCAGTGCAAATATTTATAATAAAATAATGTAAAGCGAGCATTGTAAACTTTGTATTCTGTGTTTTAATTGAAATCAATATATTTGAAAATGTAGACAAAAATCCAAAGATTTATTATAAATTTAAATTGTAATTCTATTATTCTTTTAGAGTGCTATTAAAACTGCAATGAATTGTGACTATTTTTAAATCTAGTTAAATTGTTTTGCATTAATTGCTTGCATTAACTGCAGTTTATGTACAGTCCTAGTCTTTATTTAAAAATATAAAACAAATGTGGAATAACTGAAAATCACTGCATGAAACTTTTTTTTGTGCTAAGTCATATCAAAATAAAACATTCTTCCTAGCAAAGTATCCAAAATGTGCCTTATGATGTGGTTTTTACCACTGAGTGGCAGAGAAAGAGTTAACTGGAGTCAGAGAGCAATTAGTGCACCCAGTTTAGGATTAGGACCTCCTCACGAGTGTCTGGGTCGCTGAATTTAAGAATGAGTTCCAGCTGAGAGGAGTGATGGTGGTGGCGACTAGTAGAGGAAGCACTTCAGGGCAGTAGAAGGAGGGAAGTAAGTCTAGCATCTTCTCCTGGGAGAGGGGAGTCCTGTTAGAGGCCAAGACAGACACTAGGGAGCTTTTGGGGTAAACCTTGACAAATAGGGAAAATGACAGAGAGGTATCCTGCATACTGGGTTTCAGGAGGAAAGACACGTGGACACACAGAGAGACTTGAGAGACAGTTAGGAGTTGGGAGTCTAGGAACAAACTTCTGGGAGATGTTGCTTGATACAGAATTTCCCAGAATTGTGACACTAGTTTCAGGTGGGTTTCAGAAAGCAAATAGATGTCATAGTAACATCTCATAGCTTGAATAAAAATAGCAGTGAATGTCTCTCGCTCTGTCTTTATTGGTTATACCTTACATTCAATAGCTCTACCAAAATTTTAATTTGGATATTTCTATTACAGTCAGACCAACTGACAATTTCAAATATATTTATTCATGTTTAAAAACTAAGTGTCTATTATTTTCTCAATAATTGCATCATTCCAAATTCTGCTTTCATATGCACGTCAGAAGCTTCTATTTATTTAGATAGGAATTGTGCACTCACTTGTGGGCAAAACAAGAAATCTGATCCAAATTCCACTGAAGTCTTTCCATTCACTTCAATGGACAGTGAATCATGCCCTAAACTTATACGATAAACACCTCTACCTCGATATAACGTGACTCAATATAACACAAATTTGGATATAATGTGGTAAAGCAGTTCTCTGAGGGGGGCACGGCTGTGCACTCCCGTGGATCAAAGCAAGTTCAATATAACATGGTTTCACCTATAATGCAGTAAGATTGTTTGGCTCCTGAGGACCGCATTATATTGGGGTAGAGGTGTAATATGATAGCTTGATGCTGAAAGGAATTTATAGGCCTGGTCCAAAGGCCAGTGAAGACAAGGGTGCCTATAACCATGTACGCTGCTACAGGCTTCTATAATGTACGCTAGTTGACAAAGTACCTCAGGCGACTGAGTGTCAGAGGAAGATCCAGAGCACACAATATTCTAGCCAAACCTGTTCTACACACTTTTCCATCCATGAAATGCCCTTATGGTGAAAGCTACCTGGCTTTATGCATGATGGAATCTCCTCCACACTTGAATCCCCAGCCTAGGAGGTTGTGATAGATCTCCATTCCTTTCATTCCACTCAGTAGTGTGCAGGGACTGTAATGGGGAAAGAATACACCATAATCCCCAATTCTATTTATTTGGTACTTTGCCTTATATTAGACCAGGCCTGCACCACTAGTAAAGCGGTGAGGGCCATATTACTCCAAAGAAAACAGGTGAGGGCTGAGCCCCCCCAAGCCTCTCCAAAACACAACACTGCCCCCCAGCGCCACCCACCCGATTTGTCATCTCCCCATGAAATAAGGGGAGGGGAAAAGAGGGACAGTTTGAAGGGATTTTCTGGTGCTATGAACTAAGCTGGGGAAGGGAAAGGGGGGCAGTGTGAAGGGACTGCATGCGACTGTCCAACACACAAATGAAGGGGCAGCAGAAAGCCCTGGAGTGGAGGGCAATGTGATAGGGGCCGGGGAGGGCGAAGGTCCCTGGACCAGGAAAGGAGACATGCTGGTCACAGCTTCCCCCCTCCTCCATTCCTGGGACAGTGAACTGTGGCCAGTGGGAGCCGCAGTCGGCAGTACCTGCCGATGCAGCAGGTAAACAAACTGGCCTGGCCCCCCCGGGTGCTTACCCTGGCGAGCCACGTGCCAGAGGTTGCGGACCCCTGTTGTAGAGCCTCAGTTTTATGAACACCAGTCTTATGAATGACCATGTTATATGAACCATTTTTTCCTGATTGAGGGGGGAGGGAATCAAATAACAAATGGCATGAAGCCACCTATACATTTGAAGTTGGATTCAGCCAGAGTGATGTGTGTTAGCCTGGCCTCCTGAACTCCATGGAGAAGAACAAGAAGTCAATATCCTTTTATGTTGTGATACCTTTAATGCAGGGGTCGGCAACTTCTGGCACATGGCTCGACAGGGTAAGCACCCTGGCGGGCTGGGCTGGTTTGTTTACCTGCCTCAGTTCACTGGCCACGATTCGCCACTCCAGGCCAATGGAGGCTGTGGGAAGCAGTGCAGGCTGAGGGATGTGCTGGGCACAGCTTCCTGCCACCCCCATTGACCTAGAGAGGCGAACCGTGGTCAGTGGGCGCTGCCATCAGCCAAACCTGCGGATGTGGCAGGTAAACAAACTGGCCCAACTCACCAGAGTGTTTACCTTGGAGTCCCGCATGCCAAAGGTTGCCGACCCCTGATCTAAAATTTGCAAAATACTCAAATCATGAACATGCAACATAAATCTTTAGTCATCTTTCCCCTATATTTATGTTTAGGTACAATTTTTTAAGAAGCCTGTGACAAGATGAAAATGTTGAGCAAGATGTGTAGTACTGTGGTTCTAAGGAAAGGTTATGCTGTAACATAGTAGTATAAAATGAAAAAGCCCTGCCACCAGCAGTAGATAGTTTCACTTTAGGAGCAGTCAATTGGTTCTAGAAAGCTGTCTGGAGGGAACAAGTTGCCTGATAACTTGAAATTAGATCCATTATCAAGCACTGTTGTGTGACTTCAGTCAAAAGTAAGTAGTAAAATGTTAAAATCGACACACTATATTACGAGACAGGCAGCCAGTGGAGTTCACCTGGCAGAATGGTAACGGGGATCAGATTTTTTTTTTTAATCAACTACAGTACCTAATGAAAGAGCAGCTACATTTCATATACGCTTAAGATGAATCGGGAAGACTGCAGCAGTCCAACCCTAACACAGCCTCACATGTGAACAATTATGAAAACTGATTTTTTTTCTGTTTGTTGACTTTGTATAAAACAGTTTGGAAGAGCCTAACAAGTTAAAATACAATTTGATAATGTGTATTGAGAGTATATCTTGTGTGTATCTATTTTTAATTGAAAATAAAATAAAAGTGTAATTTAATACATATATAAAACTCTAAAAGCTATATGTACTTATTATAGATTTACTTTAATGCTATGTAAACAACATTTATTCTTCTTCTTCCAAAATATGCCAGTTTCTCACAGGTTAGATGGTCTCTGAATTTTAAAGACATATTGCATTTGAAATACTGCCTCCTTTATTATGGTTACATAGATTAAATCTCTCATCCAATTTCTAACATACTTTCCTTTGCCATTTATTTCATATAATTTCCCCATGAAATTGTCGGAGGGAGAGTGACAGGTCGAGTATTAACTTCTGAGTAAATGCTTTCAGTGATACTTAATGTATGCCCTTAAGGAGATAATACCTGCTTAATATTTATATTATCTGAGCACAACTGTCATTGTTGCTTATAACTTTTGTCAACACAGGCATTCTCAAAAAGAAAAGAAACAAAACTGCCTAGTAGGTTTGACTCTAGGGACAGTTCAGAAACTCCTCTGGTTTGATTTGATGCTGCCTTTTTAGTTTCACCTAGCTTAGGTTATTTAACATATAAAATACAGCTGGAATTGATGGAGACATATGGAATCTGCACATACATCTTGACACTTTTCATTCTGTACTTAAGTTATCAGGCCTTCTTCTCATTTGCTGTTAATTGGTGGCCCTATTTATTGCCTAGGACAGGGGTCAGCAACCTCTGGCATGTGGCTCGCCAGGGTAGGTACCCTGGTGGGCAAGGCCAGTTTGTTTACCTGCCGCATCAGCAGGTTTGGTCGACTGTGGCTCCCACTGGCCATCCCAGGTCAATGAGCGTGGCGGGAAGCGGTGCAGGCGAGGGATATGCTGGCCGCAGCTTCCCACCACCCCCATTGGCCTGGGACGGCACTTACCCTAGCGAGCTGCATGCCAGAGGTTGCCGACCCCTGGCCTGGGATTTCATTTGAAATGTATAAATCTCAAATTTCATGTTTCAAAAACCATAAGCACTCTTTGCTATCTACTATTGAATGTTGTTGTTTTTTTTATTGATGTACATCACTGAAGGCCAGATCCACAAAGGGATATAGAGTCCTAAAGCAAAGATTTAGGCACCTAAGATCCAATTTTGCACATCTCTGTAATCCCCCAAATGCCTGTCAATTACTGCCTACCTTGTGGACCTACATTATTTCTGTTAATGTCCCCAAGGTGCCTGTTTCTGCCTCTGGGTATGCCTCCTGCCGACTCAAGAAGATGTTCAGATATTTATCTCATGCCTAAGACCCAGTACGATTCTCAGGCAAGGGAGCACCCATCTTCTCCTGGTTTATCTTGCCTGTGAGGCTTGATGCAGTAGGTATGATCAGAGCAAGCTATACAAAACAGCCTGAAGTAGAGGAGGACTGCATTCTAATCTTTAGCTCAGATGATAAGGTACTCACCTGAAATGTTGGAGACCCCAGTTCAATTCTCCTTCTGCCTGCTGAAGTGGGGTGAAAACTAAGTTTTTTAATTTAGACAAACAGGTTTTTTTTATTTTATATGTTTTAAGGTAATGCTCTTATCACCTATGAATTACACATACATGCAAAAAATCTAAGGCAAGAAAAGATAAGTTACCTTTCCTGGGGATAAGGCGATTCTTTTTAAATCTCTGGTCTCTATGTTCTTCCCCTGTGTCTTCTCCACTCTCCTACTGTCAAACTCATATCTTTTTATCCCCTGTTCCATAACTTTGCACAGACTCAGTTTATCTCATTACCTCATTTGTGTACCCATTTAACACACTATACATAAATCACTATAACTTTAATATTTTTGCTTATGCTGCTAAAATTTACTTTTCTCCGCTATCAACCTGTTGCCTGGTCTTTAGAATATGTATTAATTATACATAATTAATTACTTAAGAATCCCCAGTTATCATTTTGAGGGTTGCCAGGTTCTTGCCCCAAGATCAGACCCAGTATTATTCAAATTATTATATGGTTGGGAACCTGATGTGCACAGTTGAAACACTCACACTATAGGAATTCTTCTATATTTACACATATAGGTTATTAATACATTTAGTACAGTCACAAAAACCCAACTCAGTAAGGTAGATAGAGACACTACAGAATGTACCTCTGCACATCCATATATTCACATCATCTCCTGTAGAACAACCTGAAATGTTTGCCATCATCTTCCTCCTCCCCATCCCCCTGCCCCTCATCACCAGTGTCCATCATTCTGTCACTTCTCAAGGACTACATCTCTCCTACCACCCCTAGACTGGGATGCCACTTTTATAATAGGTTACCCTGACGCTGCTATGTTTGATACCTATTCAGTAGGAGATTTTTCCCTCTTTTCCTTATTTGTATTTCCTCAACTTACTAATGTTGGGGTGTCTTTTTCTCAACTTATTATCATATATGTCTGATCATTACCATGGCCCTTTTGTGGTTAGGTATCACATTTGTTATTTCTGTCCTAACTGGTTATTTCAGTTCTTTCCAAGTTGTGGCATATCTGTTAAGTTTAAAAGGGTAGGAATTTAAGAACTCCCTTATGCCAACCTGCTTTAACACATCCTCTATGTTAAAGGTTGCAGCTATACATGGACCTTATGCTTTAGCTCTTCACCATCTATCTAGGTGAAAGGTCCCAAACATATGTATGCTAACTTTACCTTAGCTCACCATGCAGGATGTGGCCTGCAGGTCCCTTGTGTTTCAGCCAGAAATATACTGTAATATAGGCCCATAAACTTATTATAAAATAATCAAACCCATAAGAAAATAAGAAACATAAGAAAAGTGATATAGGCAAGCAAGCAGGCTAGCCTTAAATGTATCTTATGTACATCAGTTTATTGCTGGGACATTTCTGTGGTTGAATTATTTACCTGTGGTCAGAATTTCCCCTTGAATTCTATTTTCAGCTCCCCAAATACTTGGGGTTTTCTGTTGGGCTGTTTATCTGTTCAAAGGTCTCAAGCCTTATGTTAACTTTCTGAAGCTAATGTCTTACAGGGTACAGGCCTATAGGTTTCTTGCATTACTGCTGAATATAATGCAAAGCAGTAAATATAATTGTAGTGAGGTGAGACTAGGAGGAGGCATCGTGCCGGTGAGTCATCTTGGGAATTAGCTCTCTAGCATATGAAGCACCTCCTCCTGGCCAATGTCTCACCTGCTGCTGGCCCCCATGTCCTTCCCGGATACTGGTGCCCCTTTACCTGGGGGTGCTGGCACACTGTGGGTCTCCCCTCCCAGGGGAACCCCAGACCTCTATCCCCACCTTGCTTAGATGGCTGCTACCAGTCATCATCTAGCCTCTACTCACTGGGGCAGACTCAGTCTGTCAACTACTCATCACTGGCAAGGGGGGGGGTTGGACCTGCTGGCTTTCCCTGCAGCCCAGTACCTCTCTTTAGGCCTTGAACAAGGCTTGCAGCCCGGGGAGTTGCCCAGCTGCAACCCTAGCTCCTCTTGCCTTTCCCCAGCACTTCTCAACCTCTAGTACCTTGCTCCAAGGCAGCTAGGTCCTTCTCTCTCCACACTTTTAGAGAGAGACTCTTAGTTCCTGACTCACAGCCTTTTTGTAGGGCCAGCTGTGGCCTGATTGGGGTGTGGCCCCAGCTGTGGCTGCTTTCCCAATTAGCCTAGTCTTTTCTCTCAGGAGCCCCACTACAACAATAAAGGCTGTCATAAACAGATAGTTAAGGTCTAATGCCCCTTTTACCTGTAAAGGGTTAAGAAGTTTACCTAGCCTAGCTGACCCCTGACCAGAGGAACCAATGGGGGAACAAGATGTTCAAAAGGAAGGAGGGAAGTTTCCTTTGTTTAGAGTCAGTTTCAGTTTCAGCCAAAGTGAAAAAGATCAAGGAACCAGCCTCTTATCAGAGTAGTAAGTTTTAGAAAAGAATAAATAGGTTTATGTTTATTTTCTTTTTGTAACTTGTCTTGGCATCAGGGGAATAATCAAGTGTGGGTATTCTTGTGTGTAATAAGGCTTTTGCCCAGGGTAACATCCTGTGTTTTAAATCTGTTGTCTGTGAGATCGGCTTGTATGCTATCTCCCAGAGATTTTTTTCTTTGACCTTTCTTTTCTTTAATTAAAAGCCCTCTTTTTAAGAACTTGATTGATTTTTTCCCCTGTTTTTTAGATCCAAGGGGATTGGATCTGGACTCACCAGGGATAGGTGGGGGGGAAGGAGAGGGAATGAGTAATTCTTCCTTGTTTTAAGATCCAAGGGGTTTGGATCAGTGTTCACCAGGGAATTGGTGAAGAAGTCTCTCAAGACTACCCAGGGAAGGGAGTTAGTACTTGGGAGTGGTGGCAGCAAAACTAGATCTAGGCTGGTAATTAAGCTTAGAGCTTGTCATGCAGGTCCCTACATCTATACTCTAAAGTCCAGAGTGGGGGTGAAACCTATGACAAAAGCAAACTAGACCACTGAGCTACAAACCTCACTGCCTCTAAACAGTTTTTACCTTACAATAGTTGTTCTCCTTACTGGTCTGTTTTTGCAGCTTTCATGTTTTGCTTGTTAGCTTATCTTAGGTGGCACCGGACGTTAATAATTCCCTTATGATACTCCTTCACCCTGCTATTTACAAAGATTTTACAAAAAAACCACAGAAACCTTTTTCAGGGTTTATACAGTCCTGAAGCAGTGTCAGCCAAGTTCTGAAATGCAGCATAAGCGGACACACACACACATACACACACACACAAAGCAAAAAAATCTTTTATATCTTCTTATAATACTTTAATATTCATTTTTCTAACATAATTTAGTACATATTTTTGACTAACACACATCATTACACAATTTTCTAACCATCTTCACTCAGACAAGGGTCCTAAACTCTGGACTATGGGTGGGAAACTGTGCATTTCAATGATTGGAGTTGTTCCAGTCAGTATTAAATAATTTAAAAAATAAATATTAATTGGGCCAGAGAGTGACTCCATAGTCCAGTGACAGGGCATTCACCCTTGCCACTGGACTAAAAGTTTGAAGGGTGGCCGAACATCACAGTCTCTAAATCCCTGTGTAAAACTAGGCCCAAATGCCTTCTTGCATTAAATAGAATTGTGATACTGAATACCTTACTGGACTTCATGGAGTCTGTAGCTATTATTCATTGGGTTATAGAAAGCTCTGCTTTATGAGATTTTTTTCAGTGGGAGGTAGGGAGAAGGGATGAATGGACTATAAGGTGGATATAAAGCTGTCTAGATCGTTGGGCTCAACAGGTAGTGACCAACAGCTCGATGTCTAGTTGGCAGCCAGTATCGAGGGGAGTGCCCTGGGTTGTCTGTCCTGGGGCCAGTTTTGTTCAACATCTTCATTAATGATCTGGACGATGGATTGGATTGCATCCTCAGCAAGTTCACAGATGACACTAAGCTGGGGGGAAAGGTAGATATGTCGGAGGGTAAGGATAGGGTCCAGATTTACCTAGACAAATTGGAGGATTGAGCCAAAAGAAATCTGAAGAGGTTCAACAAGGATAAGTTCAGAGTCTTGCACTTAGGACAGAAGAATCTCATGCACTGCTACAGGCTGGGGACCGACTGGCTAAGTGGCTGTTCTTCAAAAAAGGACCTGGGGATTACAGTGCATGAGAATTTGGACAGAAGTCAACAGTGTGCCCTTGTGCCAAGAAGAGTAACAGCATATTGGGCTGCGTTAGTAGGAGATTTGACAGCAGATCGAGGGAAGTGATTATTCCCCTCTATTTGGCACTGTGAGGCCACATCTGGAGTACTGCATCCAGTTTGGGCTCCCCACGACAGAAAGGATGTGGAAAAACTGGAGAGAGTCTAGCAGACGACAACAAAAATGATTAGGGGGCACATGACTTACAAGGAGAGGCTGAGGGAACTGGGGTTATTTAGTCTGCAGAAGAGAAGAGTGAGAGGGGATATGATAGCAACCTTCAACTCCCTGAAGGGGGTTCCAAAGAGGATGGAGTTAGGCTGTTCTCAGTGGTGGCAGATGACAGAACAAGAAGCAATGGTCTCAAGTTGCAGTGAGGGAGGTCTATGTTGGATATTAGGAAACATTATTTTACTAGGAGGGTGGTGAAGCATTGGAATGGGTTACTGAGGGAAGTGGTGGAACCTCCATCCTTAGAGGTTTTTAAGGCTTGACTTGACAGAGCCATCTGGGATGGTTTAGTTGGGGTTAGTCCTGCTCTGAGGTCCTCCTGAGGTTTCTTCCAGCCCTAGTCTTCTATGATTCTAAGGGTTTTGTAGCGAGGAAGTGTAGCCTCTGTCAATAACCTTAGTCCCAGATTTGGACCTTAGCGTCCAAAATATGGGGGTTAGCATGAAAACCTCCAAGCTTAGTCACCAGCTTGGACCTGGTACTTGCTGCCACCACCCAAAAAATTAGAGTGTTTTGGGGCACTCTGGTCCCCCTGAAAAACCTTCCCTGGGGACCCCAAGACCCAAATCCCTTGAGTCTCACAACAAAGGGAAATAATCCTTTTTCCCTTCCCCCCTCCAGGTGCTCCTGGAGAGATACACAGACACAAGCTCTGTGAATCCAAACAGAGTGACTCCCCCTCTCTGTTCCCAGTCCTGGAACAAAAAGTACTTTCCTCTTCACCCAGAGGGAATGCAAAATCAGGCTAGCCACTTCAACACACACAGATCTCCCCTGATTTCTTCCTCCCACCAATTCCCTGGTGAGTACAGACTCAATTTCCCTGAAGTAAAGAAAAACTCCAACAGGTCTTAAAAGAAAGCTTTATATAAAAAAGAAAGAACAAAATACAAATGGTCTCTCTGTATTAAGATGACGAATACAGGGTCAATTGCTTAAAAGAATATTGAATAAACAGCCTTATTCAAAAAGAATACAAATCAAAGCACTCCAGCACTTATATTCATGCAAATACCAAAGAAAAGAAACCATATAACTTACTATCTGATCTCTTTGTCCTTACACTTAGAAACAGAAGATTAGAAAACAGAACTACTTCTCCAAAGCTCAGAGAAAGCAGGCAGGCAGAAAACAAAGACCCCAGACACAAAATTCCCTCCACCCAAAGTTGAAAAAATCCGGTTTCCTGATTGGTCCTCTGGTCAGGTGCTCCAGGTGAAAGAGACATTAACCCTTAGCTATCTGTTTATGACAGCCTCCCTCAGAGGTGGAACCAGAGGGAACTCTGCAAGCCACCCGGTGGGTGGAGCCATGAGGCCCAACCACCACGAGCCGGAAACAGAAGGGTGGGACAGGAAGGGGAAGTGTAAAGGGCTGGCCCAGCAGCTCAGTTGAGGGGAAGCAGTTGAAGGAGACAGATGCTTCTTTCCCACTGCTGGAGTAGGACGCCAAGGAGAACCCCTATTTCCCCGCGGACCAGCCTGAGCTTCCAGAGAGCAATGCCACTCTGAATACTGAAGAGTTGCTACCACTACTCTTGGCAGTGTATCCCGGAGAGACTGAGGACAACTCCTGGACACAGGTACACCCGAGGGGGAGAGTAGGAAGAAGCCCAAGGGAACCAAGCAACAGTCTGGTTGGGAGCTGACCTGCAACAAGGTTAATGTGTTGTGGTTGGATACCCGTTGATCTGATGGCAGGCCACTCTGCTTCTGTTAGGGCCCTGGGCTAGAACACAGTGGAGTTGTATGGGTCCGTGTCCCCACTGCAACCCCACCTCTAGGGTGGAAGTACTCTCCCTTCTTAGGCCAGGAGGCCTGCGTTCCTTGAGTGTCACTACCAGAACCCCATAGACCATGCTTGACACTCTCCTCTACCTGAGCCCCATAGATTGTGCTTGGCGCTCACCCTTGCCACAGCCCTGCTTAAAGGTGAGGTGAATAAACTACTGCAGCTCTGCCTACTGCAGGCCAGAGCCTTGACCATTTGCTATCCTGCCCAGCTTAATGGCTGGGTGAACAGGTTGCTACTGCTCTTCTGGTTGAAGTCAAGAGCCCAGACTCTTTAGGACACTGCCATGCTGGAAGACTGGGGTCCCTTGAAAATCATTAATTTCTTCTGTTTTTCTTTACTTGGAAAGACTCTAACAGACCAAACTTTGAGGACGCATAGCCTCCCTCAGGGACGGAAGCAGAGGGACAGCCACACTAGCTTACAGGCTTGTAGAGGGAAGAAGTCAGTGGCTGAATATCATTCTAATTATAATGGAAAAGCTAGATGGAAGGATAAACAAATGTAGATCTGAGATTAGGGTTTTTGACTTCTCGAGCGCTAATTTTAAAGAGTTAAGGAAATTAGTTAGGGAAGTGGATTGGACTGAGGAATTAGTGGATTTAAATGCGGAGGAGGCCTGGGATTACTTTAAGTCGCAGCTGCGGAGACTGTCGGAAGCCTGCATCCCGAGAAAGGGGGAAAAAACCATGGGCAAGAGTTGTAGGCCAAACTGGATGAGCAAGCAACTCAGAGAGGGGATTAGACAAAAGCAGAAAGCTTACAGGGAGTGGAAGAAAGGCAGGATTAGTAAGGAAAGCTACCTTGGTGAGGTCAGAACATGTAGGGATAAAGTGAGGAAGGCTAAAAGCCGCATTGAGCTGGACCTTGCAAAGGGAATCAAAACCAATAGTAAAAGGTTCTACAGCCACATAAATAAGAAGAAAACAAAGAAAGAAGAAGTGGGGCCGCTATACACTGAGGATGGAATGGACGTTAAGGATAACCTAGGCATGGCCCAACATCTAAACAAGTACTTTGCTTCAGTTTTTAATAAGACTAGTGAGGAACCTTGCGATGATGGAGGGATGATAAACGGGAATGTGGATATGGAAGTGGATATTACCGCAACTGAGGTAGAGGCCGTACTTGAACAGCTCGATGGGACGAAGTTGGAGGGCCCAGACAATCTCCATCCGAGGATATTAAAGGAACTGGCGCGTGAAATTGCAAGCCCGTTAGCGAGAATTTTTAAGCAATCGGTAAACTCGGGGGTTGTGCCGTATGACTGGAGGATTGCTAATGTCGTTCCTCTTTTTAAGAAAGGGAATAAAAGTGATCCGGGTAATTATAGGCCTGTTAGCTTGACGTCTGTAGTATGCAAGGTCTTGGAAAAAATTTTAAGGGAGAAAGTAGTCAAGGACATAGAGGTCAATGGTAATTGGGACAAATTGCAACACGGATTTAGTAAAGGTAGATCGTGTCAAACCAATCTGATCTCCTTCTTTGAGAAGGTGACGGATTACTTAAATAAAGGAAATGCGGTAGATATAATTTACCTAGATTTCAGTAAGGCGTTCGACACGGTTCCGCACGGGGAACTGTTAGTCAAATTGGAAAAGATGGGAATGAATATGAAAGTTGTAAGGTGGATAAGGAACTGGTTAAAGGGGAGACTCCAGAGGGTCGTATTGAAAGGTGAATTGTCAGGCTGGAAGGAGGTCACTAGTGGAGTCCCTCAAGGATCGGTTTTGGGACTGATCTTATTTAACCTTTTTATTACTGACCTTGGCACAAAGAACGGGAATGTGCTAATAAAGTTTGCGGATGACACGAAGCTGGGGGGTATTGCTAACATGGAGAAGGACAGGGATACTATTCAGGAAGATCTGAACCACCTTGTAAACTGGAGTAATAGAAATAGGATGAAATACAATAGTGAAAAGTGCAAGGTTATGCTTTAGGAATTAATAATAAGAATTTTGGATATACGTTGGGGGCGCATAAGTTGGAAGCGACGGAGGAGGAGAAGGACCTTGGGGTACTGGTTCATAGCAGGATGACTATGAGTCGCCAATGTGATACGACTGTTAAAAAAGCAAATGCGATTTTGGGATGCATCAGGCGGGGTATATCCTGCAAGGATAAGGAGGTGTTAGTACCATTATACAAGGCGTTGGTGAGACCACATCTGGAATACTGTGTGCAGTTCTGGTGTCCCATGTTCAAGAAGGATGAATTCAAACTGGAACAGGTTCAGAAACGGGCTACAAGGATGATCCGAGGAATGGAAAAACTGCCTTATGAAAGGAGACTCAAAGAGCTTGGCTTGTTTAGCCTGGCCAAAAGAAGGCTGCGGGGGGATATGCTTGCTCTATATAAATATATCAGGGGGGTTAACGTTAGGGAGGGAGAGGAATTATTTAAGTTTAGTACTAATGTAGGCACGAGGACGAATGGGTATAAACTGGATATTAGGAAGTTTAGACTTGAAATTAGACGAAGGTTTCTAACCATTAGGGGAGTGAAGTTCTGGAACAGCCTTCCGAGGGAAGTAGTGGGTGCAAAAGACTTTCCTGGCTTTAAGACAAAGCTTGATAAGTATATGGAGGGGATGTTATGATAGGATCTTTAATTTGGGCAATTGATCTTGGATTACCACCAGATAGGTCTGCTCAATGGTCTGCGGGGAGATGTTGGATGGAATGGGAACTGAGTTACTGCAGAGAATTCCTTGTTGGGTGCTGGCTGGTGACTCTTGCCCACATGCTCAGGGTTTAGCTGATCGCCATATTTGGGGTCAGGAGGGAATTTTCCTCCAGGGCGGATTGGCAGGGGCACTGGAGGTTTTTCGCCTTCCCCTGCAGCGTGGGGCATGGGTCGCTTGCTGGTGGTTTCTCTGCAGCTTGAGGTCTTCAAATCAATTTTGAGGATTTCAATAACTCGGTCCTGGGATAGGGGTTGTTATAAAATTGGATGGGTGGGGTTCTGTGGCCTGCCTTGTGCAGGAGGTCAGACTAGATGATCAGATTGGTCCCTTCTGACCTATGAGTCTATGAGTCTATGAGTCTATGAAAAATGAAGTTTTTTTTAACGAATAGCCACAATACTTTCTTTTATTCTCTGAGTCATATTTGGAGAACTGCTGAGACATTCCACTTGGTGACAACTATAAAATTGGTTATACTCCAGTTGGTATCTGGATTGCATCCATTCAGATATCATAAGGTTTCTACAACTGTATGAACAGGGCAGTAGTGTTATTCTTTTATTTTGCCATGGAGTAAAAGAGTCACCGCCCAGATATTGGGATACTGTGTAATGGCATAGCCCATATAATGGCTTATGGCAGGGGTCGGCAACCTCTGGTACACTGGTGAGCAGGGCCAGTTTGTTTACCTGCCACATCAGCAGGTTCAGCTGATCGTGACTCCCACTGTCCGCGGTTCACTGTCCCAAGCCAATGGGAGTGGCGAGAAGCCGCGGCCAGCACATCCCTTTCTGTGTGCCAGAGGTTGCTGACACCTGGTTTATGGAGACATTTTAGAATGTTGTGCTATACAAAGCTATGAAGAATAAAATTATGCAATTAAAAATAAGTTTCCACAAGCACACAGTGTACCTGAACATACAAAATAGAATTTAAGTGGGATATTAGTGGGGCACAGGCCTTTTGCTAATCCTCTGCAGAGAAGTACATTTCTCCTTGCATGTATTCAGATTTAATGAGTAGTATTTGTGCCCGTGTATGTGATAGGAAAACTCTTGGAAAGACTCTTCATAGTTTGGAAAGGCAATAAACTAACATTCTGAAACTCTTTAGAATTACTTTTTTGTTGAAATGTCACTGATAGCACCATGACTGTAGAGAGTTATCATGCTTGATGAACAAACAGAGAACAACCTGCATTAAAGATATATAATTACAAATTCTGTACCTTCCCTGATAAAAGAGAATCATAATAAAATAAAATCACATATAATACTATTTATTGTGACTTGATATTACTACTTAAGCTTTCATATACTATGTAAAATGTTTTCACTTAAACTTTGTAAACATTACCATGTTACTATTTATGTCTTGCTTTTTATAGTGTCTTGATTAAACTGGAATGTAAAGATAAATTTAAAAAGCTGCACTTAAATGAATATATGAGAAGATGGCACGGTTTACTCATTTACTTAACCAATGCCATATTAGTGCTAGAATTTTATTATGTCCACAGTACAAATACAATAGAAGAAAGCTTATTTCAGTCATATCCCAAGTGGCTAAAACTATCTCTCTCTCTCGTCGCTTCATCCCACAGGAAGTAAGGAGGTAAGCTCAAGAGAACTCAGCAGATAATTAGGGCCTTGTGTTCAGCAGACTAACCTTAAAACTCTTTCCCTCCTTGGCAAAAGAGATATGTTGCTTCTTCCCTCAGCCAAACAGATTACTACTGTACTCCCTCCACCTTATGAGTCCAAATGGAAGGACTCGCCTTATCTAACTAGCAGTTCCCACAGCTCTTCCATGGTATCTCTTTTTTACTGCAATCACTTAACCACATTCATTTCTGAACAGGGAGGATATGCATACCCACCCCAAAGAACACAGTTGCCTTCTTTCTTGCATCTTTTCTAATGCACAAGAAAAGGAAAAAAGAAGTATTAAAGATATCTGAAAAGTCCCAGGATAACTTGTAGGTAAATAAATCCATACCATAGTTATATACTGCACAGGCAGATATTCAGAAAAAAACACTATGCAAATGAATGCACAATTGTGATAACGGCATACAAACTAGACATGTGGATTCTTATTTTAATCAGATTGGAATTTTAAATATTTTAAAATAGGGGTCAGCAACCTCTGGCATGCGGCTCACCAGGGTAAGCACTCTCAGCTCGTGGCACTTCCCACCACCTCCATTTGCCTGGGACGGCGAACTGCGGCAGTGGGAGCCATGATCGGCTGAACCTGCTGACGCGGCATGTAAACAAACTGGCCCGCCCCGCCAGGATGCTTACCTTGGCAAGCAGCATGCCAGAGGTTGCCGACCCCTATTTTAAAATGTTCCCATATCACTAACTGTAACCCTTGATGTAGGACTCTATGCCCCAGTCACTTGTATTTTTTGATTAAGAAAATCTGTGGTTAGCAATCTTGGTGAGCTGAATGAATGGACTTTCATGAAGCTCTCTTTCTCAGATTATGAAGTGAAAATGCAGTACAGCAGGCATCAGCTGCCTTTGCAGGATTCAGTAAACAAAAGCAAATTAATTTGATATTAAAAAAAGATTTTCATTTATTAGCTGGAAGAAACAGAAAATATTTATACTGCTGGGTATATACATGTTTTGAAACAGGTGACAACCAACACTGCACTCTTCTACTGGAGAGCAGCCAATTATACTTAATTAGAATTTTAAAATGCACTTTGAAAAACACGAGGAACAATTTTCAGATTTGTTGTTTTCACCGGAAAGTGGGGATGGCAGATGCAACTACTGGTATCTGAAAGACTGCACAGGGGTAACTTGATTTAGACTTTAACAGCAGATTTTGAAAATGATTTATTCTGTTTCTAAGGAGGAATGTTGGATAATATTTTGGTTTGATGGAGTAAGGACTGTGAGACAATACATTAAATTATTAATTGGTGTTATATCTGATTGAATTTTAAATGGTAATCATGAATTATGGCTGCTAGGAATCTGCATACGGAAACCAAACAAATCTCTTTCCCTCTTTATTCCCACATATACACACTTAAGCTAGCTAAAAAGAACTATCTTATGAATAAAATGGCAATAATGCCATCGATACCATCTAATTAAAGGGATACCATGAACTTGCAATCTAGTTACTAAAGACACGGAGATGTTAAAATCTAGTTTCAGGTTCTACACTTACTCCTTAACCACCCCTGAAAGTTTTTATGGCTTTACAATCAATGTTTTCTATTTGTAATTTTTTTTTGTCTCTTTTGCTTTATGAAATACCCCCACTGTGATGTTATCTAATTAAACTATGACCATGTAGATCATCGTTGCTACCACTGTTACATAATTGCATCAAATCTTGTATAAAATGTGGCATGTGAGATGTCTATGGAAAGGTTATGATTTGCTGGTTATGATTATGCTATTTGTATGCAAGTAATATTTTGGTATCTGAAGTTATGACTGTTGGCTCTATGCCTGTATTTCAAAATGTTTGCTCCTCGGCAGCACCCACAAGGTAGTTAGCAAGCACATCTTGGAGGGACGATTCAAATTGAGTGGCCCATCAAAAGAACATTTAACTCATAATGGAAGATGCCCAACTACCCTGAATGGACTTTCCGGTGAATGTGCTGTTTGAGGTGTAAGTAATGGCTTCAATTGTGTCTAAGTAGAATGATGCATGCACATGTGACTACTTCTGCCCCTGCTTTTCCTGCCAGCTTAACTGACAGCAACTTAAGAAGTGTTCCTGTCTTTAACACCCAGATGTCCAACTTCCAGTGGGGTCCAAACCCCAAATAAAGCCATTTTACCCTATATAAAGCTTATGCAGCATAAACTCATAAATTGTTCACCGTCTATAACTCTGATAGATAGATATGCACAGCTGTTGGCCCCCCCTCACAGGTATTAATACAGACTCAGGGTTAAATAATAAGTAAAAAGTGATTTTATTAAATACAGAAAGTAGGATGTAAGTAGTTCCAAGTAGTAACTGACAGAACAAAGTGAATTACCAAGCAAAATAAAATAAAATAAAACACGCAAGCCTACAGCTAATATAGTAAGAAAACTGAATACAGATAAAATCTTACCCTCAGAGGTGCTCCAGCTATAAAATGAAGTTTTGGAGTCTCATGGGCAAATCACATGTCCATGCATGACTGAGTTCCTTACCAGCTAAGCCAGATTCCTGGGAAAGCTCAGATGTGGATTAGCGTCTTTCAGTTCATTTTTGGCTTAAGGGTTTCTTGATTGTGCACTTACTGAGAATAGTCTTTTTTCTCAGGAAGCTGACCAACTGCTTCACTGAGGGTATTTAAAATTACACAAGTACATAGCCAACATTCATAACTTTGAATAGAAAAATGATACTGCATACAAATAGGAGGAATGTACTCAGTAGGTCATAATCTTTACAGGGATGTTACATGACTGCTTTGGGCCAATGGGAGCTGATGGAAGTGGCGCAGGCTGAGGGACTTACTGGCCGCCTCTTCCAGCAGCTCCCATTGGCCCGAAGCAGCAATCCATGGCCAATGGGAGCCACAATCGGCAAGACCCGCAGATGAGGCAGGTAAACACACCGGCCCATCCCACCAGGGACTTTTCCTACACAAGTGGTGACCCTTGTTTGAGAAACCCTGTTCTAGCTCTAATTTCATCCTCTTTTTGCCCCAGATTCTGGAACCCACATACTTGATACTTTGTGTTTTTGGTAACGTCTACCTTTGAGAGACTGTACCGCTGTATTCACCTCTTTCATACTATTGTAATAATCTTTGTACAAGGTATGCTTTGTGATGTATCATTTGAAAATTCATAATTCTCTGGTCATTATTGTCTTGGTAAAATATGTGTGACAACATATTATGTAAAGTTATAAGATTCAGCTGTACAGCATTAAAAAATTAAAAAATTAAAATTTATTGAAAAGGACATGATTATTTTGTGTTATTTTGGCACATAAAATGTGAAAAATATTAAAATATTATGCACACAATTTTTAATTTTTGGCATGCAATTTTTAAATTTTTGGTGTAGAATTCCCGCAGAATATATAATTCAGGCTGGTAAAAGCCTATGTGTGACTGGCAGCCTGCAGGTACACATAGACCAAGACTAGAATGACTTACATGCTGAGGGCTGTTTGTGAGAGTTTACAGAGCAGGGGTGGCACAGCTATTCAGTAGATTGTCTAGATTGTACCTTGGGTATGTCACACTATCCATCTAGTTTCAAGGACAAATCTGCAGTGGTCACATTATTGCAATTATCATATACTCTGTTTTTCCTCTGGTTATTTTGAGTCTATGTCTCTTCAACACATTTCTCCATTTATCAATATCCTCTTCTAGATTATCATTCTCCTTTGAAAACAGCATGCATCAAGGTGCTTACTTCTATATGTTCCTGTGAGGATATTCAAGGCAAGGACAAAGGATAAACAAACATAGCACTGTCTTTCCAAATGTATTCATTATTTGGAATTATATTTTCATTCAGTCAGTGAGAGTACTTGCAAATATGAATTCAAAATTCACTGGCCATGAATATTCTATTACAATAGCTTGACAGAAGTGGCTTCTCTGAATGTCCCTTCTAGTAAACTCATTGACTATTTGCAGAAATCCAGCACAAAAGAGGCCCAACATATGTTAAACGGTTTTGTGTAATTATTTAATTAATATTATGGATTTTTTCAGTGTTTTCCCAGCACTAAATATTTATATGAAGTTGTATGATGTGACTGGGGTTTGATTATTTCGCTTTCATCTGCTCGTGAAAGCCACTTTCATCACTTTTTTGTTTGTTTTTGCTTTGTGTGTGTACTGGCCTAAGATTTCTGTCTGGTCTTTAAGTAGAGTTTGTAGATGATTTTAAAAGTTACATAATGCTATGATATTTGAAATAAATACTATTACCTTTTGGCCTCTGAAAATAAAGGCTTTGCTTATAATGTAAGAGCACTCAGTTCAAAAGGATTTCTCTACAGCAGTTAAACTCTGTTAGAATGCTGCAAAGTTTTCTGTGGTATATCTGAAAGGTCAACTCTTTCAAATAATCTTTTCCTAATTATTGTAGCAGTGCTATTGGTCCCTCTCCTTTACCCCCCCCCCCCCCGAGTTTGAGACTCTCAGAAGAGGCAGACAATCCATTTCTAAAAATAGATACTTATTAAAAAGTTAAAAATGTTATTTTTGAAAGTTGAATTACTCTCTGATCAGGTTAGCCATTTTTAACCATTTTCTTTCAAATGAGTTGCAAAAAAAATTCAACATACATTCTAATTCTTCTGAGCTCAGATGGCCTTGTTGTAACCCAGGGGTCAGCAACCTCTGGCACATCTCTCACCAAGGTAAGCACCCTGGTGGACCCGACGAGTTTGTTTACCTGCTGTGTCAGCAGGTTCGATGGACTGTGTCCCCCACTGGCTGTGATTCGCTGTCTCAGGACAATGGGGGTGGCAGGAAGCAGTGGCCAGCACATCCCTCGTCCCACAGCACTTCCTACCACCCCCATTGACCTGGGATGGTAAAGCTCATAAGAAAAGCTAGTTGGATTTTTTTATTAAAAATGTTTGTTGATGGAAAAATGGCTTTTTTATCACAATTTCCTTAGGAAATATCCATTTTTTATTATATTTTCCTGTCTTTCATTAAAAATCCAAAACTAATTTTCAGGTTTTGTCTGTACAAAACAACCAAACAAAAATTCAGCTTAAAAACAATTTTATTCAGTTTGGGGGTTTAAAACACACAAAGTTTTGAAGTGAAATTCTAATAAAAATGAAAACTTTGATGTTATTGTTGTTTTTTTTGTTTTTTTGCACAAACAAGAAACATTTCTCAACCAGTTCAGCTCAGAAGTTGAACAGAACACAAAGTCCTGAAGACATGGATGTCTTTCATTTTTCTGGTTTCAGAGTAGCAGCCATGTTAGTCTGTATCAGCAAAAAGAACAGGAGTACTTGTGGCACCTTAGAGACTAACAAATTTATTTGAGCATAAGTTTTTGTGGGCTACAGCTTATGCTCAAATAAATTTGTTAGTCTCTAAGGTGCCACAAGTACTCTTGTTCTTTTCATTTCTCTGTACAGACTCCTTACCCCCCAAGGGTATTAATTATAAATCTTAATAAGTGCCTCAATTCAGGAAAGCAGTCCTCTCCATGAAACCATTTAAGCATGTGCTTAATATTAAATGTGTGCTTACATCCCACTGAAGTCAATGGAACAGGGATGGACTGAAACACATGTATAAGTTCTTCACTGAATTGGGGCCAACAATTTGTCAAACCATTACAGTAAAAGGACATGCTTATAAAGAATTAAATCCAATGTTAAAATTGCAAATTCAGTTTTCCATGTTTATACTTTTGAATGTTCAGTTTCTACACCAACCGAAAATATTCTATTTGTGAGTGCAAATTGTATGTGTACAACGCCATGCAGATTGTGTCTCAACTACTTGATTACCCTGTGTGAAAATGCAGGTTTTGTTGTTTTTTTTTTTTAACAGAACCTTTTTTTTTTTTCATGCATGGAGTGAGGACATATGTCTGGTATTTTACAGACTGCTTTCAAAAAAATTCATTGTATATCATTTTGCTCTTGCTTTGACACATGTAATTCTGATTTGAGAAACAATGTATTATGATGTTTCACTCCAGATAAAGAATTAAATCATTATTTTGGATCAGATTCAAGGAAGTGTAAATGTCAGTGTACGTGATCAATAAGAAGGTGTGCATATGAATGAGTAACTTTAATATTGGAAATGGACAGGAGACCTTGGTTGTGGCAGAAAAAGGAATCAATGCCTTAACCTTTAAATTCCTTTTCATCCTATAATCTCTCCTGTTTTCCCACTTACTAAGCAGGTTACCAATATGTAACAAATATCATTTTAATATTCAATATGTTGTATTTGAATATGGCTTTTATATCCATCAGTGAATTATGACAATACTTCATATCTACCAAATTCATCAAATTATACTGCCCCAGGGATGTTGTGCAGACTTGTTAGTGTGTACAACACTGTGAAAGATTTCAAGCACTGTGAAAGTGTTATGCACTATTGTTATTATAATTACTACAGTGTATATCCTTTCCCAGTGGATGTGTTTCCAGATGTAAATGCACTACTGAATAGCAACGTCAAATCATTGACAGGTGGAGTAAAATATCGGTGTTGATCTTTGATGAACATTTGCCGATATGAACACTTCTATCTATTTAGATTCTTATTGTGGCATAGTGTTTAAGCACCTCCCAAGAATCAGAGTAAGTTATATTTCTGTCTTCCTTCCCAACCACCAGGGAGCAAGCTTCATGGAGTGTGATTTTTTTTTTTTAATTTTATATAGAAGTGAGTGTATTGGTGTGTATCAGAGTTCTAGTCTGTGAAAGCACAAGCAGAGAGTTATGTTTTGCATTTAGTTCTTAATATTGTGAAGTTGTTGTTAGTCACTTTCATTTCTTCTGGTAGTGATTTCATAGTCTCAGCCTGACTCCTGTGAAGCTTCTGTCTCCTTCAGTCATGAGTTTCAATAGCTGGTTCACAAATGAAGGTTGATCTTGGAAATGAGACCTTAAATGAACACAGAAGCACCTAGAGTAGCATGTTTTACATGCCTCTAGTTTGCTCATTCATATTGCTTATAAGCTTTTTCTTCATATTCTCTCATTTTCACTTGTAAATGTATTATTCAATTTTCTCAATAATGTGCAACTTAATTATCTCCTGTTTTTAGTGCACTGCTGCAGGACAGTGTGCAACTCATTACATACAATGCAATATCTTCCTATTCATAAGGCTGTCAGAAAATAGCAGGCTACAACTTTCAATGCTCACCACAAATTTTTCCAATGCCACACACTCAAATATGATATGGCCATGACTGCCTTTCTGTCATAACAGAGGGGCATCTGAGAAGAATTTCAGTGAGTGTGGTTGTTATCCAGCACACGTAGTAGAGACAAAGGCAGAAAGGAGGAGGATTGGGCCATACCCTTCACGCAGTTGGGGATGGGCTTCCTGTGGAGCTCACCCTGTTGGCTGCCCAGTTCCATACCCATCTCCAACCCCTGAACTCAGCCTGCTGGCACTGGCCTTGCACTTCACATAGGTGCAATTCTGCCTCCGCTGGGTGGCATGAGCTGGGCCCACCTAGCAGCAGCAGTAGCAGCAGCAGCAGCTCCTGCATGACCTTAAGGACTGGTATTTCACAGCCACCGGTGTGTGCGGATAAGATTTGTGCCTCCTGAAGGGCAGAAGGATGGAACAATGGAGCTCCATCAGTACCATCTCCCCACAGGACATCCAGTGATCTCTGAGCTGGGTTGGTTCTAGGGTGCAGGGGTTTGAGGCACCCCACCATACTCAGAGGACTGCAGGAATAGGGAGGGCGGGTGGTAATCCAGCCCTGTTGGAGGACCCTGCTACCAATTTGACATCTAGTCAGTTACAACATAATTTAGGTCCTGCACTCCTGCAGTCACTCACATACACCTGCATCCTCCACATCTCTGCCCTGAAGGCAGAGTATGATACTTGAACTGACCACACCAAAATATAACTATAACAACTGTGGCTGCAACTTTTGAACCAAAAATTTCACAACTTTCTTATAGCTTCCCTTATTTATCTGTTCTGTAACTAGTGACATTAAGACCCAGAGGTAGGAGGAAGGTTTATTTGCCTACCTCATTTACTTCCAAAAACATCAGATGGGCTTGAAAATCAGAGTCTGAGAAATCTTAATGTGCTTTTATTTTTTCATTGATATCAAATCAGCACTCAAAAGATCTCTACCAGAAGTAGATATGTATCAGGATGGCAGCTGTTAGTTGCAAGCCCAAGTAAAGAATCTCCCTTTAGTCAAGTATTAAATGGAAGGATATTGAATTTTTTAGGAGCAGAAGACATATCATAGGAATGGGATTCAAGGATCAAAACTCTGAGTTAATTGCAGCGAGAGAGGAAACAAGGAAAGAAACAGAATATATGGCATTAAAATGGATTCTGATGGGAAAGGAACAGAACATGAAAAAGTAATTGCAGCAGGTCTCAACAGCATCAGCAGCCATGTTTGAACATTCTGTCTCTAAAAAGTTGGCAGGACCCAATGGCCCAAAGGGCTTAGGCATCTTAGTTCTAGATTTAGGCACTGCTGAGATCTACCTCTCTACACACCACACACTTAACTTGTTGGTGCCTAAATTCACTGGGTTGCTAGATCTTTGCTATAAAAGACCAGGGCACCAAAGTTTCTGACTCTGGTCATGTACACAATGCTGAACTCTAGAACAGAGGTTCCCAAACTTGGTTCACGGCTTGTTCTGGGTAAGACCCTGGCTATCTGCGAGATGCTTTGTTTACCTGAGCGTCTGCAGGTATGGCTGCTCCCAGCTCCCATGGACCACGGTTCACTGATCCTGGACAATGTGAGCTGTGGGAAGTGATGGCCCAGCAGGTAAACAAACTGGCCTGGCCCGCCGGGAGCTTTCCCTACACAAGCGGTGACTCCAGTTTGAGAAACACTGTCATAGAAAGAGAGCTAGGATGACAGGTCTGGTAAAATAGGACAAACTATGATACAACAAATTAATGTGCACACACAACAGCAGCAGTTGAGACAGTCACTTCTGTTTATTGGCAGAAAGGGATACTCATTTACAGTTGTTAAAGTATAGTGGACAGAACATCCTAAATGAAAGCATAAATAAAATAAACTGATTCCAAGAAAATGAGGCCTCTCATAACCACCATGTGAAAATAAAACTTATGCGTTTGAACATAAGCTGAATACAAATCTGTACAAATCAACACAATGCATGTTGAAAGAAATATAAGAAAGAAAGAATGAGAGATTCAAGCTGATAGTTCTAGCAGAAAGTTACTCTCTCTCCTCAACCTCATGAAAGTTAAAAATGCCCATGCATCAAGTTCTGGCAGGAGGAAGAACCAATGATCTGGTGGCCAAATTTTTTAAGGCTAAAAACCGGTTGAGAGTTAAATGCCTACGCACCTAATGGGATTTTCAAAAAAGCTCGTCTGCATTTTTAGACACTTGAAGCCCTTTAAAAATATGGCCATAGGGTACTTTTGTACTATAAGTCTCATTGCAAGTCACTCTAGAAAATAAGTTTTAGGCTCTTTAGTCCCTGAGGCAGTTCTGAAAATTTACCCACACTTTTTCTAGTTGCATGGACACAGTCTTTAGTTTTCAGTTACAGATAATCTGTCACAACATGTCAATTATTAGTAAACATACAAGATGCTTCAGGTGGTGTTTGAAACAGTTTTGAACTGTTTTACAAAACTGTTTTTGGCAATAGCTCTGCTGCTAGTGCTGTCAGCACGTGTTAATGGCTATTTGCCATGTTTTGAAGGCTGAAGTCGTTCTCTTTCTTAGAAATTAGATTTTGTTCTTTACTAGGAAAAAAACAAAACAAAACAAAAATCTTTACTTGTGTCACTGCTGCCATCAAATAATACAACTGGACAGAGTGGACACAGAAAAAGGTGGACATTATTCTGTGCTGGAAATGAGATATAATTATAGAATCACAGGGCTGGAAAGAGGTCTTTATTGGTAATCTAGTAAGGTGGAACAAAGTATATCTAGACCTTCTCTTTCAAGTGTTGACTAACCTGTTCTTTTAAAAACCTTCACTTATGGGAATTGCACAACCTCCGTCGGTAAACTGTTTCAGCGCTTAACTATTCTTTAGCATAAAACTGGACACAGTACTTTAACTGAGGTCTCCCCAGAAAGATGTAGAGTATTACCTCCTGGGTCTTACTTATGGCACTCCTGTTACTACACCCCAGAATATTAGCCTTTTTTGCAACTACATCATATTATTATCTCATAATCAATTTGCGATCCACTGTAACCCCAGATCTTTTTCGGCAGTACTACCACCTAGCCAGTTATTTCCCATTTTGTAGTTGTACATTTGATTTTTCAGTCCTAAGTGTAGTTCTTTCCACTTACTTTACTGAATTTCATCTTGTTAATTTCAGGCACATTTATCAAGATCATTTTGCTTTCTAAGGTCATTGAAAGTGTTGGCAACCCCTCCCAGCTTGGTTTCATTTTCAGATATTATAAGCACTCTCTCTAGTGTATTATCCAAGTCATTAATGAAAATATTTAATAATATAGGACTCAGGAGAGACTCTTGCAGGACCTCACTAGATATGTCCTCCCAGTTTCACAGCAAATCATTGATAACTACTCCGTGAGTATGGTTTTTCAACCAGTTGTTCATCCACTTCAGAGCAATCTCATGTGGAACATATTTCCCTAGTTTACTTATGAGATATCAAGTCAAATTTACTTCTGATGTTGGATGTTTCTGCTGGCTACCTGTCCTTCCCCTACCCCATCCATACACACACACACTTAAAAGTCACATGGACTTTTGTGCTTGTTGGCATCATTTTTTTTCATATTTTTCATTACTGTGTTGTTGACAAGAATTATTCACATGCAGTAATTCATTGCAAAGGGTCCAGGAGACTGGGTACATGCTTGGAGACAGAAACCTAATGTTTTATTCCTGATTCTTCTGCTGACTTATTGTACCATTTTGGAAAAATCACTTAATTTCTATGTAACTCAGTTGCCCTAAGTATAAGGTGGTGATGAACTTTCCCCACCCTCTTCTCCTGAAAGAAACTGTGTCTGCCGGTTAGTGTGAAATAGGGGTGGGCAATGCCCCTCTCCATCTTTGGAGAGAGGCTAACAGTGGTAACACGTAACTGTGACACTGCTCTGAGATGCACTGTGGCTAGATCCTTATCAGAGACACAAATCTAGGGAATAGACGAGTATCCTTGCACTCTTTCCCCCCAGTCCACACAAGGCCACATATATAATATAGTCTTTCAAATATACTTTCTATATTTCATGCAAACAAAAAATAAAATATGACAATTAAAATATGCACAGGAAGATTTAGACATAGTGGATTTTAATTATCCAGCCACTTTTGTTCCAAATTAATCCCACTGATGTCTAGAGATGCATCCAGGATGAATTGAGACCATTGTGTCTTACTGACATATTGTCCTGACAATCAAGATTTTTGTAGTATTATAAGCCAGTTTTACATAATTAAATTATAAAAGAATGTTTATTAAAAAGAAAGGAAGTTGTGTTTTCTGGTGGAAAAAATTAAATTATGTGTGCTGAAAGAGGATAAATGTGTTAGTCTGGTGATGGAACTTAAAGTCAAAAAATTCTCTACATCTGATTTTGTAAAAAGAAAAGAAAGGTTGCTCCTCTTTTCTCAGAAAGCAAAACCCAGTGGCAGGTGGAGAAGATACAAAGAAACAATTCATTTTAGATGTCATAGAATGTTACTTGTCTTTCAAGCTTTTAAGCTACACAAGCCTTTATACTTAGAATGCTTGCAACGCTTCGCAGTTTGCATAAGAAAATCATTTGGGCAGTTTTGAAAACTGAAATGAGGAGTGTACAAGTCTACATAGCAATAATTAGTTTCAGTGGAGAGGAAACTTGCAGTTGCTCAGATCCCTGAACAGAGTGTAAAAAATATCCACCAGTACAGGCATCAAAAGCAAACAAACTGACTTCCAGATGTTATTGTGGACCAGGCAGAGTGAATACAAGCAGCTTTTTAAAAATTTGTCCACATCTGCTAGAGCTATCTGAGCAAACAAGAAGTTATCATTAGGCACTTTTGTATTTACATAACTTCACTCACTGTATTAACAAATTAAAATTAATCCATTATAACAGGGAGATGTTTCCTAGGAAGTGTGTGAACTTAAAATCACTCTTCAACAAATCACTTACATTTTGAGTGACATGCACATTGTGGATTTATACTTGAATAATGAGAACTGAAGTACCTTTTAGTGATGGTGAATTGCCAAAAAAAAAAAAAAAAATACCAGTGGAAAATGGTCTTTCTAATAAGTGTTTGCAGACAGAGCGTAATCACTGGTTATTCTGTGACAAGTATGATACTGACTGTGTGATTGGGCGTATTTCTGAACTAATGTATTTGTTTAACAGCAGAAAAGGTTTAGGCAGTGGAGTATAGAAATGGAAAGTGAAAATATTAATCTGTATAGAAGTTAGTCTAACATTTCAACTTTATTACTTGAACAAAATGTTTAGTTAATTTTTCGAGGATCAGATTGGCCCTGTCGACACTGGTTCTCCACTTGTGAGGTACTTCCTTCTCTTCGTGTGTCATTATATAATGCATGCATCTGTAACTTTCACTCCATGCATCTGAAGAAGTGAGGTTTGTACCCAAGAAAGCTTATGCCCAGATAAATCTGTTAGTCTTTAAGGTGCCACCAGACTCCTTGTCATTTTTGTGGATACAGACTAACACAGCTACCCCCTGATACTAGAAAATCATGAGATCACCAATGCCACGCACAAAACCAAGTTGGGTGCCTTGGTTCTCTAGTTCAATTTCAATAAGAATTTGACATACTCCCACTTGACATTCTCATAAGTAAACTAGAGAAATGTGATCTAGGTTAAAGGTGAATTCACAACTAATGAAAGACCATTCTCAAATAGTATTTATCAATGGTTTGCTGTCTAAACTAGGAGGATGTATCCAGTGTGGTCCCACAGGGGTCAGTCCTAGCTGTGGTAATATTCAATATTTTCATTAATGATTTCAATAATTGAATGGAGAGTATGTTTATAAAATTTACAGATGACATCAGTCTGGGAGGTGTTGCAAGCACTTTGGAACATAGGATTAGAATTCAAAATAACCTTGACAAAGTGGATATGGATGGTTGGTCTGAAATCAACAAGATGAAACTCAGTAAAGACAATTGCAAAGTACTTCACTTAGGAAGGAAAAATCAAATGCACAGCTACAAAATGCTGAATACTTGACTACATGGTAATACTTCTGAGAAGAATCTGGGGATCATAGTGGATCACAAACTGAATATGAGTCAACAAAGTAATGCAGTTGCAAAAAGTGTCTTGCTCTCTTGCGGGCTCAGTGACTGTTCCACTGTGAATAGATATATAAATAGCTATTAGGACAGAGAGAGATGACTTTGTAGTCTAGGGGTTAAATCGTGCATTTGGGACATGTAGGGTCCAGTTTCCCTACTTCAATCACTTTTCCATTTTTATCTTCAATGGAAGAGCTTCAACAGGGAAGACTGAGGAAGCGCCACATCAGAATATCCCATAATTCAGTTGTTAGTGCACTCTCCCGAGAGGTGAGAGACCTCTGTTAGAATCCTCTCTCTCCCTCTGGCAGAGGGGGGGAACTGGAGCTGCATCTCCCATACCCCAGATGAGTGTTCTAACCATCTGGCTAAAAGTTATAAGGTAGGCTTCAACACCACTTTCTATTCTTCTCCTCCTGGTGCTGCAGCATCCAGATTTTGAACAGGACTCAATCTGGTAGGCACATTCAGAGGTCGCCTGCTAGATCAGGCCCTGCACACAATATTAGTGGACAAGTGCTTATTTTCCTCTGGTTTGTGAATCGCTCTGGACTTAGGTAGGAGAAAGGTATCTTTATGGCTAGAACGGGGTCGGCAACCTCGTCACACAGCTCGCCAAGGTAAGCACCCTGGCAAGCCAGGCCAGTTTGTTTACCTGCCACATTGGCAGGTTTGGCTGATCACGGCTCGCACTGGCCATGGTTCACCATCCCAGGACAAAGGGGGTGGCAGGAAGCTGCGCGGGTGAGGGATATGATGACCGCAGCTTCCTACCATCCCCATTGGCCTAGGTTGGCAAACCGCAGCCAGTGGGAGCCGTGATCTGCCGAACTTGCTGACGTGGCATGTAAACAAACTGGCCCGGCTTGCCAGGATGCTTACCCTGGCGAGTCATGTGCCAGAGGTTGCCGACTCCTGGGCTAGAAGGAGGATGCAGCACACAAGCTCAGAGGCAGAAAGGTAGGCTTTGAGGGAATGTTTACCCTCCAAACTTAATTGCCAAGTGAGATTAGATGCCTACATAATTCAACAGGAATGGACCCAAAACTAGGACTTAGGTGCCTAAACCTTAAACTTACTTTTGTGGACCTGGGCCTTAGTAAGATTGATGGAAAGACTCCTAATAATTCAATGGGCTTTTTTTTGAGAGACCCTAAAATATATAAGGATGAAATGGAATAAGGATAGAGCCATGAAGTCAGAAAAACAGCCTTAGGAAAGTTTTAGAAATGGTAGCAATTCCCCCCAGCGCGCACACACACACTCCATACATTTTGACAGCTAAAATATAAAAATTACATTTAAGATATTCCCCTTGTCAGCCTTGCACTTGCTACCTGCATTCCCTTCATGATCAGTAGATGTGACGACGTGTGTGTGAGTGTGTTGCCTTCCCCCTTATTGCATCCTCCTCCCTGTTACTGTTTGTTTCCTGGTTCCTGCTCCCTGAACTCGGTATTCATGTGTCTGCATAGAACTGGATGTGTTCAGTTACTCAGGGCCTGCTGCTACCTACCTGGTATTTAGACAGTTGTTCTGTTTTGTTCAGACTGTTGCTCACTGAACTGGTTCATGGTTGTTATTATGTTTTGACTGACCACCTACTTGCGTCTTGCTTCAATTTGCTTGAGATTTGGGATTGCTGTTCTGGCGTGCATCAGAGTGTAACTGTAGAAAACATCTTTACTTCATGGACTATTACCTGCTTTTAACAAAATAAAATAATTATTTCTGTGCATGTAGCTGAGAGCTCAATTAACAAGCAGAGACACAAATTAGAAAACTCTAACACGTTAGTGCTTAGAGTTGTTCAGGTTCTGCTGCAGGCAACAAAACAAAGCGATTTCTAGCAGAACTTAAGTAAAACAACGAAAGTGAAATGAAAAGTAATGGAATGCAAAAAACCCTAAAATAAAACAAAAATCCCCTGTACAAAATCAAATCATGTTAGTCAAATATTTTCACTATAAAAAAGACATTGTAATTCTTTAGTTCTAGTAATCCCTTTATTTCAGTGGAGTGTCTTTTGTTATACTGCTCCTGCACGTATTTATGACAATATAGTGTATAAACCGTAAAAGTAAAAATATCCTGAAAAATGCTTTTCTCAATAATTTCTGCTCTGCAGAAATCAGAATTTTGAGATAAGGAATATAGTCTTTCCACTTTCAGTGATGAGATACTTCATTATCCTCTGTGAATAAAGCAAGGGTCTTGGGGAAAAATATTAGATGATCGCACAGTTAGTCTATATCATAATGTGTATGCCTGGGAGTTGAATAAGGTTGCACAGCCCATCTTGATTACATTATGATTACAACCAAATTACATAGACTCATAGACTTTACATCTCTCATGACATTCAATGGTAGTTCAGCAAGAAGGAGCACTATTGTGCTTCATGGGAGATGTAGTCAGCCAGGGAGCCTAGGCCATAGAGGTGAGTGAGGCATGAGACACCAGAACTACGACTTCCATGAGGTATCACTACAGTATTTGTGAGGAGGAGAACAATTTTCTGACCAGTATGACATATGAGCAAATGGAGTTACCCACTGTCATAAACAGATAGTAGGAGTTAATAGAACAGAAGAACTTTATATTTATTTGCCTGTAAAGCGTTAACAAAATCAGTGAGCCTGGCTGTCACCTAACCAGAGGACCAATCAGGGAACAAGATACTTTCAAATCTTGAGGGAGGGAAGTTTTTGTGTGTGCTGTTAGTTTTTGGTTGTTGTTCACTCTGGGGGCTCAGAGGGACCAGACGTGCAACCAGTTCTCTCCAATCTCTTTGATACAGTCTCTTATATGTCCAGAATAGTGAGTACTAGGTAGATAAGGCAAGTTAGGCTTATGTTTGTTTTCTTTATTTGCAAATGTGTATTTGGCTGGAAGGAGTTCAAATATGTATTTTGCTGAAAGGATTTTAATTTGTACTTGTAAACTTAGGCTGGGAGGGTATTCCCAGTGTCTATAGCTAAAAGACCCTGTACCTATTCCATCTTAAATTTACAAAGATAATTTTTACTGTTTTTTTCTTTTTTTAATTAAAAACTTTTCTTCTTTAAGAACCTGATTGTTTTTTATTCTGGTGAGATCCCAGGGGACTGGGTCTGGATCCACCAGGGAATTGGTGGGGAGAAAGGAGGGAAGGGGGAGAGAAAGGTTAATTTTCTCTCTGTGTTAGGATTAATTTCTCTCTGAGAGAGAGACTGGGAGGGGGAGAGAGAAGGAGGGGGGAAGGTGGATTTTCCTCTATGTTTTAAGATTCAAGGAGTTTGAATGACAGGGATCTTCCAGGGTAACCCAGGCAAGGTTTTGGGGGGACCAGAGTATACCAGGCACTGGAATTCCTGATTGGTGGCAGCGCTACAAGTACTAAGCTGGTAATTGAGCTTAGAGGAATTCATGCTGGTACCCCATCTTTTGGACGCTAAGGTTCAGAGTGGGGAATTATACCATGACACTCATAGAAAGGATGTATAGCAAAAAGAGAAGAATACCAAGCACAAAACACTAGAGGATAACAGCTGAATGGGGGAAAAGATATATTGCCTAGGGAGATCTGATTAGAGTGGTAGAAGAATGCTCAATTAATCACAGAGCCACTAAACCCAAGTGAGAAAAGATTCAAAGAGAGTGGTCAACTGTGTCATAGAGTGGATAAAAGATGTAGTTATATTAAGTGTTTCTGGTAATTCTTTCTCCCCCTTAATAACTATTTTGTGCACTTTAAATTGATTAGTCTGAATCATCTTACCGCAGTCCTTTTGCCAATCACTGTTGGACTACCTGTTTCAGTTTGTTCATTGTGTAAAGTAAAATGATTAGTAAAGTAAAGGGGAGGGATAGATCAGTGGTTTGAGCATTGACCTGCTAAACCCAGGGCTGTGAGTTCAATCCTTGAGGGGGCCCTTTGGGGAACTGGGGTAAAAATCTGTTGGGGGTTAGACTAGATGACCTCTTGAGGTCCCTTCCAACTGAGAGAGTCTATGATTGACACTATTCTTAACCTATATCCAAGGTTTGGCAACCTGTGGCATATGGCTCACCAGGATAAGCACCCTGGTGGGCTGGGACAGTTTGTTTGCCTGCCGTGTTGGCAGGTTTGGAAGATGGTGGTTCCCATTGGCTGTGGTTTGCTGTCCCGGGCCAATAAGGGCTGCGGGAAGCCACAGCCAGCACATCCTTCACCTGCGCTGCTTCCCAATGCCCCCATTGGCCTGGTATGGTGAACCGCAGCCAATGGGAGACGGGATCAGCTGAACCTGCCAACGCGGCAGCTAAACAAACTCGCCCAGCCCTCCAGGGTGCTTACCCTGGCGAGCCGCGTGCCAGAGGTTGCCAATCCATGCTATAGTTCAAAGATTTTGAAACAAAAATGGACAGTGAGATCAGCGATAAAAGGTTTGTTAATTGGAGATACGCAAAATAGTTGTGTTAAAATAAGATTTAATGTGAAACTGAATGCCTTAAAAATGCAAATGTTTTTGGGATTTCCACTGTTTAGTTAAGACATCTTCTCTAGCTCCTCCTTTGAAGGTGTCATTAAAAATGTTTTTAATAACAAAACAATGACAATTAGAATAATAAACTTATGACAGCAGTACAATAGGATTACTTTTTTCATGCATTGTTGGCAATAGCTGGAAAATCTGTTCATAGGATGAAGGGTCCAAATCCATGAGAAAGTGGAGGATCTGTACTTTTTCTTCTTTGAAACACTCCACACATATGTTGTGATGAATCTGTTCTACTGCATGTATGTATAATCTGAAGGGACACTATATTCTTCCTTTGAATATTTGACTGCACCTCTAAGGAGTTCAGGTCAGAGAGGTAAGAGTGTTTAAGAAAGTGCTGAGTGAAGGAAGTCTGTTAGGAGAATGGAATTTCCTCTGCTGTCGTAATATACATTCGTATGTGGCTTTCCTCTTCATTTTTAGTAGAAAATAGGCATAAAGTTGTGATACTTGCTGCAATCTAAAACAGTGAAGAAATATAAATCATGAAAGTTACTGTCTCTGTTTAAGTTTAGAAAACTTAGCCAGATTATGATTTTGGTTACATCAGTGTCAATGAGATCATAATTTGGTTTACTGATTTCCAACACACAAAATGAACCATGTAAATGACATGAGCCGTCACAACCACATATTTTTATTTGCTTTTGCTACTGTCATTTCTAATGTTCAATTCTTATTTTCTTAAATTGATCAAGCCAAGAAATGACTTGGGATTTGTCTGGCTGTTCCTCATTTTCTCAGTATCGCTTCCCTGATTTATAGTCAGGAGACACTCCCTTTAGTTAATTAGCAGATCAATGCATAATAGCCAAGTGCCTTTTAAGCTTTTCAGAGTTTATTTTATTTGAATTCTCTTGCCCTTAATGAAAATATAGTTTGGATAACACTTACATGGCACAGTCATTTCTAGTTAGCATAAAGTTGGTAAAGGTAAAGATGCTAGGACAAATCTAACTACCTTTCCCAAACTACTATTTTTTTTTCTATTATAGCAATTATAGAAATTTTTCCCAGACACACTCAGGAATTAGACTGTGTTCAAAGAAGTTTTTTATTTGTTTGGAAAATCTAAAGTAACCTCTAACATGACATTTTATTTTTATAAAATGGAGGAAGGAAGAAGGGTATGTCAAGTAGATCACTTGGTACTCCTAACTGATTGTTCAAAAGTGGTCAGGGAGGGATTTCTGGTACATGTAACAATGTGGATGAAGATCAAAGTCACAAATCCACTATCCTAACTTGGTAAGAAGCAAGAGGAAGAGGCAACCACTTTTTAGGAAAATGATAGGTAGTAATTTTTGAAAATCTTGCTTTAATATTATTGTACAGAAATTAAAAGTTTGAGGAAGAACATATTTAAAAAGTGTTGGCTGTACTACACAAAGCACTAATGTGGTTATGGAACTGCTTTTTCTTATTAACAAACAAATGTCATTGTTTACATTATATTAGAACAATTTATATTCCAATTCACCTCATGGAATATCCTTCGTTATTTTAGTTGTTAGAAGTCCAGAACTCAGTTTGGTGATTGTTGCACACTTTTGGACTAGGCTTTTCAAAGGACCCTAAAGGGAGTAAAGGGTGCCTATCTCACTTAGGATTTTGTGAAAGTGCCATCCTTTACAATAGGAATATTCAAAGACCATAGGTGAGAAGGCTTTGTGCCAATATGTAAAAGGAATGTGCAATCATACACATGTATGTATTCATAAACTGATGTTAGATAATAATAATGTTCATTCTGTTACCAAACCTAAAGTATGTATTACAGTTAGCTGTAAATTGGCACATTCTCTAGTGATTAGAACAGGGATTGGCAACCTCTGGCATCCGCTCACCAGAGTAAGCACCCTGGCAGGCTGGGACAGTTTATTTACCTTCCGCGTCCACAGGTTTAACCAATTGCACCTCCCATTGGTCACAGTTTGCTGTCCCAGGCCAATAAGGGCTGCAGGAAGCAGTGCGGGCCAAGGGATGTGCTGGCCACTGCTTCCCGCCACCCCCATTTGCCTGGAGCGGCGAACCACAGCCAGTGGGAGCCGCGATTGGCCAAACCTGTGGACGTGGCAGGTAAACAAACTGTCCTGGCCCGCCAGGGTGCTTACCCTAGTGGGCCACATGCCAAAGGTTGCCGATCCCTGGATTAAAATACAGTCCTGGAAGTCAGATTCCTGGGTTCTCTTCCTGTCTCAGCTGCCGATATTCTGTGTGATTTAGAGTTAAATCATTCTGTGATTAAACTTCCCCATATGTAAGACATGTGTAATATTAGTTACTGTAACTATTGAACAAAAGTGTTGTGAGGCTTGTTTATTTGTTAAGTTATTTGAGTTCTTGGGATGAACAATGTTCTCAATGTGAAAAGTAGCATTGTTACTAAAGGAACAAAAGAACTTTTCACTCCTTTTTTCCTGGCAGACTTATTCCAATCAGTTTTGCAGTAGTCATAATCCATAATAATAAACTACTTACAGACATGTTAGCAAAAGAGGTTGAGTCTAGACAGTATTTGGTCCTGCCATGAGGGCAGGGGACTGGACTCGATGACCTCTCGAGGTCCCTTCCAGTCCTAGAGTCTATGAGTCCTCTCATCTCTTAATGACTCAAGTAGACTGAGGGTGTTCAGCAGCTGGGAGGGTCTGAGCTGAGGTGATTATGTAAAATTTGAATCTTTCATTATTACAAGTTAACATCAGAATCCCCTAAGTGAATGTGGTATGTCGAACACTTCTGAGTGCACTTTGAGATGCTTCCAGAAGAAATTCTCCATGTAACTGTAAGGCCATTTATACACACCCTACATGAAATAAAAAAGAAAAAAATGTCAGAAACTGATATAATTTTAGTGGTCTACAATAGACAAATAGGCTTTGAAACTGGTGAGACATACAATAGTAGGGAACAATTTTTTAAAAAACAAACATATTTTCAAGTGAATTTTTAGAAGCCAAGAATGGTGGATGATTGCCTATCCTCAGAGTCTGGATATCACTTTTCCAAACAGGAGTGAATTAATAAAGATCATATTTACATTTGTAGGATACAAATTGTTATCAGTATTTTTGTATTAATAATAATTAGTGCCTATATAGTAGTTATTGTCCATAGAACTAATACTTCAAGACAAACGTACATTTTCTAGTGATTTATTTTGCACAAAAGCCACAACTTTAATCAGTAAATGTTAATAACTGACATCATCAGAGTATTAAAATCTCAAATGAAAACCCCAACAAGTCAAATCATCAGACTGAATAGTTAGAAAAAGGAAGGCCATCTTACAATATTTGATTACAAGAGCTTTTCCTGAACACGAGTGGCTTAATTTTGACAGATGGACAATGACTTGTAATTGACAGACCAACTTTTCTAATCAAGTATCAGAGGGGTAGCCGTGTTAGTCTGGATCTGTGAAAGCAGCAAAGAGTCCTGTGGCACCTTATAGACTAACAGACGTTTTGGAGCATGAGCTTTCATGCTCACGAAAAGCTCATGCTCCAAAATGTCTGTTAGTCTATAAGGTGCCACAGGACTCTTTGCTGTTTTTTCTAATCAATATGCTTATTATTGGAATCCCCTCATTACTCTGCAAAAGCTGAATATTCTTCTACAAAACAGCAGGAAGGGCAAAAACTGACTCCAAGTTGCTTGAACCTCTTCCACAGTATTCTAAAACCTAGCCATAGCAGTTCATATGTGTTCTGAACTGGGTAACCCTGCAAAAATCCCCAAAACAAAGGAAATTATTGTGGGTAGACCTGCTTACCCTTAAAGGGTTCCATTTTGAGCTCTTGCAGCTTGTCTTCATAAAAGGTACATATTCCACTGACACATCAAAAACTCAGGTATATCAAAGAGCATATTAGGCTAGAGATATTTAAACCTCTTGTGCATTATTTTTCCTTCTTTAATGGCAATTTCAAAATTATTTCTTGATGTTGGCTACCAGAAAATCCTAATTTTCATTTGCTTCCCTATCCAATGAATTCAGCCTTTTGAAATATTTTGGACATGAATGCAGAAATTTCTTTAGCACATGAAATATATCTTTTTCTTCTATATTACCAGCAGAAATAAGAGTTACAAGTTTATTCAAAGAATGAAGCATCTGCTTTACAACACGTTACTTCGTGCAAAGAAAAATCTTATAGAAAAATCACAATTGTCATTGATTCCCCATAATTCTTCCTTAAATTAGCATCTTGGTATTGTAATTAAAGTTCAAACCCTACAGACAGATTTTAGCAATCATCTTTCTTTCTCTGGATTCACCTATCTTGCCAACTTTACAGAAATATGTAAAACCCAAGAAGACTCACTTTGAAGTAGTTTATCAAAGCAATATACTACTCTGTTATGTTTTCTAAGCCCCAGCTAATGGTTGTAATCTCCCAGGAATGGATAATAGCTTTGATTCTTCATATTAGGTATTATAACAATTGGAGAGAAGAGATGATTATGCTTCATACTTAATTAATTTTAAGTGATTGATTAGACTGAGCCATATGTTCATCAGATGTTATGGGTCTAGAAACTCAAACTTATTCCTCATAAATTAGTCAAAAATCCCGCTGCATACTAGCAATTAATTTTGTGTTAAAATGGCATTTGTTGATAAAGTTGTCAATCTTGTCAAAAAATAAAATGGTTAGTGAATGTTGAAGCTTCAGAAATGTTATATTAAAAATAAACAGAAATTAATTGGGTGGAAAGCCAGTAGGTTTACCAAAAATGCTTGAGCTATGTGAGAACATATGAACACAAAAACTACAACATCATTTTCTGTCATATTGTCTCCTTTGGAAAATGTTAAGTTTCCTGTACTCAAAGAACAAAACATTTATTTTCAATGTAGATGAGTTTTAATTTTACCTAAAGGGTAATAATAAATAAATGGAAAACTAACAAGATTTCCATTAGTAAGAAAGTTTTCCATCTCCTTTTTACATTCTCTCTCAATCCTGCCTCCTAGATGACAAGATAAAGGGCTTCTTATATTTAATTCTGCACACAGAAATCAGAGTTGTACACAGAAATTGGTATTTTGGAGAGTAGTGTTTTATCTGCACCCAGTCATAGGCTTTCATTGTTTTTTTTCAAGAAGCTTCAGAAGGAAAGTTATTTGTACATGTGCATAATATAATAACAACTATTTGTTTAAGTAGATGTAATGTGCACAATGTAAGGAAACTATCCAGCCATTTGTGGTCTTGTCAGTTTGAATATTATTTCCTCAAGAATTTTGAGAAGTTCAAATTCTTTCAGAAATATTGGCCTTTAAGGTGCACTGTACTGGCATTTTATTTACCTTCATGGCCTCCTATGAAATGGGAAGCCTGTATGCAGAATTGTAAAAAAGGAAGAAGAGGTAAAGAGGAAATTATGATTGATAGTTGCATCTGATCTCACACCAGGAGTTCAACAGTAGTCTTGAGCTAATGAAAAGGGCAGGAAGATCTAAATATAAAATAAGAATTGAATATTAGACAAGAGGAAGATGATCTGAAAATAAGGTGGGTAGACAGCAACAGAATGAGGTAAAGGGCCTAACATCAATGACAAAGTGGTCTGCACTGCTTGATTTTATCCACATTCATTTCAGTAGGAATTGGATCAAACATTAAGAAAAGATCAGGCTCTGCATAGAAAAGGATCACACCTTGGGACGTCTCCATTAAAGTGTGTGTGTGTGTGTGTGTGTGTGTGTGTGTGTGTGTGTGTGTGTGTGTGTGTGTGTGTGTGTGTGTGTGTGTAAACATTAACAGACAAACCTGGGAGACATTGGAGAATTACTAAAGGAGTCTAAAAGTGACCAAAATGTTAAATATATTTCTCATATTTGCTCTGGAATAAATGATCCCTTTGTAACACACTCTAAAGGAAGCAAGCAGCTCCCAACCAAGATACATACATTTACAATAACTGTCAAAGATCATGTAAATCTCTGATTGGACCATTCAATCACATGAGACATTGCAAACCATCTACATCATAGACTGCAATTCCCACCATCTCTCGCAGATGTAAGGATGAGAACATAAAGGTTTCACAAAACCCCACGTTCTTCTTCTCCCTAGGCAGCATATCTTTTGTGATTGCCTTTTGTTCCCCTCTACATGAGCATGCCAGAGAGAAGAATTTGGCTTCACTTCAGGATAACCAGCAAGAGCAAAATTTCTAATCTGTATCTTCCAACTTGTCCAACTTCTGCTCTGAGAACATCAGTGATGTAAGGAGAAAAAGAAAAGAAATCTTTGTTTTATGTCATTCAAATTTCAGTGTAGCTTTGGCAAACTCCTACTCATCTCTCACACATACTTTCTCTCTGCCAGAATTTTAACTTGTTGTGAGATGCACAATTTAATGCTATACAATCACACTGCCAGTTTGAGTATTCTACTTTGAATTCTGACTAGCCCATATTCAGATTTGAATATGTCTAGTTCAAACTGGATAAGTATTTACAAAAGGTAGAGAACATTTCTCACTACATTATCAATATTAAAGTTGCACTGTTCTTTTAATAAATTATTTGGTTTTTTTCTATCTTTTAATACTATATCATTCTTTCAATTCTTCTACCAGAGAACCACAATGTTCTTATTTTCACTGCATATTTTGTATTATAAATATGTGCATGTGCTGTAATCGTTAAAAAGAATGAAAAAATGCTATAAGGAAAGGTACTCAGTGGGCACTTGTGTTGAAACATTTAGTTGATAAAAAAAGACATTGTTGTATCAGTGTGGGATTTTGGGGGGTGGGAATAGAACATATGGGACATCAGCTGCATGTAGAGGTGGTGAGAGGGAAAATGTTAATGATAAGAGAAGTTTTTTTCATCTATGATCTGCAAACTTTGTGCCAAAATGGAGGAGGTGATAAATAGGATCTAAGTATATCATTAGGATGAGCACATATAACCCATGCAACTTATAAACACTTTCCTTTCTCAAGTTGATAAAAGACTAAATGATCTGTAAAAAGTGTATTTTTTTCTAGAAGATGTCAGCTTGGATCTTTGAAGTAGGTGATTGTTATGCTGAGATTTACATATGAAGTAGTAGAGAGATGTTATTAATATTAAATTCCTTTAGTGTCTGATTAAACTACACTGTAGTCTATGGGAGTCTTTCCATTGACTTCAATGGTAGCTGAATGAGTCCCTGAAGAATAGAAGATCCCTACACTTGTATTCATGATTATGTCACAGGTAGTTTCACTGAAGTCAATGGAAAGCTCTAACAATCTGGCACATAATGACCAAGGACTAGATTCAACTCCGTTGAAGTCAGTTGACTTAAGTAGGTGTGGGATCAGGCCCGAAACCAATAACATATTGATAATCTATTATGTATTATGGTTAAGGGTGAGATTTTGTCATGGTTCTTTTTAGTACAAGTCATGGACAGGTCATGGGCAATAAACAAAAATTAATGGAAGCCCTTACCTGTGTGTGACTTTTGCTGCTGCGGTTCCATGGTTTCCCTCACCACTATGGTGGCTGGGAGCTGTGGGGTTCCCCCTATGCCAGCTGCAGCTGGAAGCTTCAGTCCCCCCACTCCCCACAGCATCCCCTGTTCCATTCTATGCATTGTGCCCCCTTTGAACATAGAGGCCACTTAAAGGTTTCTGTTCTCTTATCCAAAGCACTTTGTGGGAATGACGATAGATCCCAAGAAGATACTTCTCCTTTTGTGAGTGTTATCTTCCAAAAGAAGTACATTCCATTGGTACAGTCAACCAATACAGGGAAGTAGGGGACAGAATTTTCTTAGGAATTGCATCTAGACTAAGGAACTCACTAAATGAAGAGATAAGATTGACCACTAAATTTGACATGTTTCTAACTAAATGCAAAAGCTGCATTTTAGCTTTCCATCAATAAGTTCAATAACTGGAGTGTAGGTGCCATAGGATGTACTGCTTAAGGGAACCAGAGTGACTGATCTGTCACACTGATTGGCCAAGCATCCTATTTAACCCTAGAGGGCCACCTGGGAAGTTGTCTGGATAATTACAAAAGCTTTTGGCCTGCTGCAACCCTAGATGTCCTCTGGCCTCTTATCCTAGCCTGAATCCAGCCTGGTATTACCTCTGACCCGGGCCTGATTCTTACTCCAATTCTTGCTGAGGGAACCTAGCTCTAGCACAGGGGTTGGCAACCTCCGGCGCATGGCTTGCCAGAGTAAGCACCTTGGCAGGCTGAGCCAGTTTGTTTACCTGCCTCGTTGGCAGGTTCGGCAGACCACAGCTGCCATTGGCCGCGGTTCACCATTCCAGGCCAATGGGGGCGGTGAGAAGCTGCAGCCAGTACGTCCCTCAGCCATTACAGTGGGGGAGATGCTTAGAGGTTTGACAAAGCCCTGGCTGCAATAATTATTCAAGGTTGCTTCTCCTTTGAGCAGGACATTGGATTAGATGACCTGAGGTTTCTTCCAATTCTAATCTTCAATGATTCTTTGCTGTGGGGGTGGAGGGGAGCCATGCCTCTGCCTACTGCCCATCCATTACCCCCCACTCCTTGATCACCTGTTTGGAAAATGTGTACATATGGGGAATGCTAAATGTGCAGGTCTTCTTCTCCCCCCTGCAGCCTACACAATATGGAATCAGAATCATAGAATCATAGGACTGGAAGGAAACTTGAGAAGTCACCTAGGTGGAAGACTACATAGAAGGCAGTATCTGTGGTATTCAGTAATCACAGGGTAGGAGCCACAAAAATACTTGAGGGGCCAAGTCACCTTTTTAGGTACCTAAGTCACTTTTTAAGCACCACTGTGATACATAAAACTCCCATTCAAATGCCCTCTAACTCTATAAGCACCTCAACTTATGCAACTCCTAAGTTTTTGGAGATAAATTTCCCTACATACCTATGTTTCTGCCCCTGAGCATGCACATTGCTACCTCCCCTTAGGTGCCCAGATACCTATATCCTCCCTGAAGCCCCACAACAATTCACAAGCTGGAGAAGATAGGTGATTCAGCCACTTTACATTGCATGTGAGGCCTGATCTAATATGCATGTTCAAAGGCCACCTGCTGGAGTGAGCCATTAAGGCAAGTTCATTGAAAACAGAAACTATGCCTGTTTAGTACAGTGGATATGCTAATATGCAGCATGTGGGAGACCCTTGGTTTAAATCCCCCTGTCTCCTGAGGGGATGAAGGATTGTTTCTCAGGTGATTACCCTAACCATTAGACTAGAGAGTCAGTCTACTTGTTTTACTAGCCTAATTAATATTTAATTATTCCATTTTTAATTAAAGTGGAACAATTTCAACAGGAGAGATTGAAGGCACCATACCCCAGGCCAGGGGTTGGCAACCTCTGGCAGGCGGCTCGCCAGGATAAGCACCCTGGCGGGCCGGACCAGTTTGTTTACCTGCTGCATCCACAGGTTCGGCAGATCGCGGCTCCCACTGGCCACAGTTCACCGTCCCAGGCCAATAGGGATGGTGGGAAGTAGTGCGGGCTGAGGTGCTGCTTCCAGCAGCTCCCTTTGGCCCAAAGCCAAGATCCGCAGCCAGGGAGAGCCATGATCAGCCGGACCTGTGGAAGGGGCAAGTAAACACACCAGCGCGGCCCGCCAGGGGCTTTCCCTACACAAGTGGCGACCCCTGTTTGAGAAACCCTGGTCTACACTACCTGCCAGATCGGCAGGTAGTGATCAATCTATCGGGGATCAATTTATCAAGTCTAGTGTAGACACAATAAAATTGATTCCTGATTGCTCTGCCATTGACTCTGGAACTCCACCGTGGTGAGAGGCGGAAGTGGAGTCGACGGGGAAGCAGCAGCGGTCAATTCGCAGCCATCCTCATGGCCAGGTAAATTGACCTAAGATATGCTGACTTCAGCGACACTATTCAAGTAGCTGAAGTTGCATATCTTAGGTCGATCCCCTCCCACCCAGTGTAAACCTAGCCTACGCTGCCTGTATCAGAGAGGCAGCATAGGCTAGGTTATAGGGAGCATAGGCATAGGTGTGTCTTCCCTTTGGATGGGAGCAAGATTCCTAGCCTGAGAAGATAGATTTTTGTTAATGGAGCTTGTCCGAGTGAGATAAAAATAGCTATGTGATTGTTATAGCACTGGCGGAGGCTTGGCTTAGCCACTGGAGCATGGACCCAGGGGGTACGATGGGCTTAAGTTTGAGTAGCTAGTCCAAGACCCTGCTGGTGCCACAATGTCCACACAGCTATTATAGGGATAACAGAAACATAGTGGAATAGTAGTCATGACTGGAGTACAGGTATTGAAGGGTATGTGCTGTTTAGGAAAGACAGAAATAAAGGCAAAGGTGGTGGAGTAGCATTGTATATCAATGTTGAGGTTAACTATAAAGAAATAAGAAGTGATGGAATGGATAAGATAGAGTCTGTCTGGACAAAAATCACATTGGGAAAGAAATCTACTAGAGCCTCCCCTGAGACAGTGCTTGGTGTGTGCTACAGACCGCCGGGATCTGACTTGGATATGGATAGAGACTTCTTTAATGTTTTTAATGAAGTAAACACTAATGGGAATTGTGTGATTATGGGAGACTTTAATTTCCCAGATATAGACTGGAGGACAAGTGCTAGTAATAATCATAGGGCTCAGATTTTTCTGGATGTGATAGCTGATGGATTTCTTCACCAAGTAGTTGAAGAACCAACAAGAGGGGATGCCATTTTAGATTTGGTTTTGGTGAGTAGTGAGGACCTCAGAAGAAATGATTGTAGGGGACAACCTTGGTTCGAGTGAGATAATTCAGTTCAAACAAGATGGAAGGATAAACAAAAATAGATCTGGGACTAGGGTTTTTTATTTCAAAAGGGCTAACTTTAAAGAATTAAGGAAATTAGTTAGGGAAATGGATTGGACTGAAGAACTTGTAGATCTAAAGGTGAGGAGGCCTGGAATTACTTCAGTTCAAAGTTGCAGAAACTATCTGAAGCCTGCATCCCAAGAAAGGGGGGAAAAAAATCATAGGCAGGAGTTGTAGACCAAGCTGGATGAGCAAGCATTTCAAAGAGGTGACTTAAGAAAAAGCAGAAAACCTACAAGGAGTGAAAGATGGGAGGGATTAGAAAGGAATGCTACCTTACTGAGGTCAGAAAATGTAGGGATAAAGTAAGAAAGGCAAAAAGCCATGTAGAGTTGGCCCTTGCAAATGGAATTAAAACCAATAGTAAAAGGTTCTATAGCCATATAAATAAGAAGAAAACAAAGAAAGAAGAAGTGAGACCACTAAACACTGAGGATGGAGTGGAGGTTAAGGATAATCTAGGCATGGCCCAATATCTAAACAAAACTTTTGCCTCAGTCTTTAATGAGGCTAATGAGGAGCTTAGGAATAATGGTAGGATGACAAACGGGAATGAGGCTATGGAGGTAGATATTACCACACCCCAGGTAGAAGCCAAACTCAAACAGCTTAATGGGACAAAATCAGAGGGCCCAAATAATCTTCATCAAAGAATATTAAAGGAACTGGCACATGAAATTGCAAGCCCGTTAGCAAGAATTTTTAATGAATCAGTAAACTCAGGGGTTGTACAGTACAACTGGAGAATTGCTAACATAGTTCCTATTTTTAAGAAAAGGGGGAAAAAGTGATCCAAGTAACTATAGGCCTGTTAGTTTGACATCTGTAGTATGCAAGATCTTGGGAAAAAAATTGAAGGAGAAAGTAGTTAAGAACATTGAGGTCAATGGTAATTGGGACAAAATACAACATGGTTTTACAAAAGGTAGATCTTGCCAAACCAACCTGATCTCCATCTTTGAGAAAGTAACAGAATTTTTAGACAAAGGAAACACAGTGGATCTAATATACCCTGATTTCAGTAAGGCATTTGATACAGTTCCACATGGGGAATTATTAGTTAAATTGGAAAAGATGGGATCAATATGAAAATTGAAAGGTGGATAAGGAACTGGTTAAAACGGAGACTACAATGGGTCGTTCTGAAAGGTGAACTGTCAGGCTGAAAGGAGGTTACTAGTGGAGTTCCTCAGGGATCGGTTTTGGGACCAATCTTATTTAATGTTTTTATTACTGACCTTGACACAAAAAGTGAGAAAGTGCTAATAAAGTTTGTGGATGACACAAAGCTGGGAGGTATTGCTAACACAGAGAAGGACTGGGATATCACACAGGAAGATCTGGATGACCTTGTAAACTGGAGTAATAGTAATAGGATGAAATTTAATAGTGAAAAGTGCAAGGTCATGCATTTAGGGATTAATAACAAGAATTTTGGTTATAAATTGGGGACGCATCTGTCATAAACAGATAGCTAAGGTTTAATGTCTCTTTCACCTGGAAAGAAGTAACCTGAAACACCTGACCAGAGGACCAATCAGGAAACAAGACTTTTTCAAATCTGGGTGGAGGGAAGTTTGTGTGTGAGTCCTTTGTTCTGGTCTTGTGCCTGTCTCTCTCTCGGCTATGAGAGGATTTCTGTCTGTTGCTTTCTAATCTTCTGTTTCCCAGTTGTAAGTACAAAAAAGATAAGACAGTGATTTATATGTTTTTTTATTTTGTATTTACATGTGTGTAGTTGCTGGAGTGCTTTGAATTGTATTCTTTTTGAATAAGGCTGTTTATTCATATTTCTTTTAAGCAAATGACCCTGTATTTGTCACCTTAATACAGAGAGACCATTTTTATGTTTTTTTTTCTTTTTACATAAAGCTTTCTTTTTAAGACCTGTTGGAGTTTTTCTTCAGTGGGGGACTCCAGGGAATTGAGTCTGTGCTCACCAGGGAATTGGTGGGAGGAAGAAGTCAGGGGGAAATCTGTGTGTGTTAGATTTACTAGCCTGACTTTGCATACCCTCTGGGTGAAGAGGGAAGTACTTCTGTTTCCAGGACTGGAAATAGAGAGGGTGGAATCCCTCTGTTTAGATTCACGGAGCTTGCTTCTGTGTATCTCTCCAGGAACCCAGGGAGGAAACACCTGGAGGGGGGAAGGGAAATGGTTTATTTCCCTTTGTTGTGAGACTCAAGGGATTTGGGTCTTGGGGTCCCCAGGGAAGGTTTTTGGGGGGACCAGAGTGCCCCAAAACACTCTAATTTTTTGGGTGGTGGCAGCTTTACCAGGTCCAAGCTGGTAACTAAGCTTGGAGGTTTTCATGCTAACCCCCATATTTTGGACGCTAAGGTCCAAATCTGGGACTAGGTTATGACAGCGTCAGTTGGAAGTAACAGAGGAGGAGAAGGACCTCAGAATATTGGTTGATCACAGGATGACTATGAGCTGCCAATGTGATATGGCCGTTAAAAAAGCTAATGCAGTTTTAGGATGCATCAGGCAAGGTATTTCCAGTAAAGATAAGGAGGTGTTAATACCATTATACAAGGCACTGGTGAGACCTCATCTGGAATACTGTGTGCAGTTCTGGTGTCACATGTTTAAGAAAGATGAATTCAACCTGAATCAGGTACAGAGAAGGGCTACTAGGATGATCCAAGGAATGGAAAACCTGTCTTATTAAAGGAGACTGAAAGAGCTTGGCTTGTTTAGCCTAACCAAAAGAAGGCTGACGGAGGATATGATTGCTCTTTATAAATATATCAGAGGGATAAATATCAGGTAGAGAGAGGAATTATTTAAGCTTAGTACCAATGTGGACACAAGAACAAATTGATATAAACTGGACAATAGGAAGTTTAGACTTGAAATTAGACAAATGTTTTTAACCATTAGAGGAGTGAAGTTCTGGAACAACCTTCAAAGGGGAACAGTGGGGACAAAAGTCTTATCTGGCTTAAGGACTAAGCTTGATAAGTTTATGGAAGGGATGGTATGATGGGATAGCCTAATTTTGACAATTAATTTGGCAATTGATCTTTGATTATTAGCAGGTAAATATACCCAGTGGTCTGTGATGTGATGTTAGATGGGGTGGGATCTGAGTTACTACAGATAATTCTTCCCTGGGTGCTGGCTGGTGAGTCTTGCCCACATGCTCAGGATTTAGCTGATCACCATATTTGGGGTCAGGAAGGAATTTTCCTCCAGGGCAGATTGGCAGAGGCCCTGGAGGTTTTTCACCTTCCTCTGCAGCATGGGGCATGGGTCAATTGCTGGAGGATTCTCTGCACCTTGAGGTCTTTAAACCACGATTTGAGGACTTCAATAACTCAGACATAGGTTAGGGGTTTGTTACAGGAGTGGGTGGGTGAGATTCTGTGGCCTGCATTGTACAGGAAGTCAGACTAGATGATCATAATGGTCCCTTCTGACATTAAAGTCCTTGAGTCTATGAGCTATTTTTTGTGTGCCAGAAAAAGTCCCACTAGCAGCACAATGTGTACCCAGGCTGGGAGTCTCACTCCCAGCTTCAGTATAGATGTATGCTCAGTGTTTGTGGATCACAGTGTTGTTCCTGTGATTTTCAAGGCATCACAAAGCTCAGCACAACAACACATAATACCATTTCTGGACCTCACCCTCAGAGCTTAAGGTGCTTGAGAGGGCTCTGCTTTATTGTGTGTCCAGTCCTTTGTGCATAATAACAGCTTCACAGTGCCCCACTTTGTCTGCAAAATTCAGCCCTTAAAAGCACAGTCTCCAATACCACAGTACCATACTCCCATTTATGCTGCGCCCTCCTAGGCCTTTGCATAATCTGGCCCAAAACATATTCTGAAGCCAGCTAGAGATATGCACGTTGTTTTAGAATAGAGAGCACATTTGTTTGCTCATTTTAATCTTTTTTTTTCCTTTTTTTTCTTTTTTCAGTTTCTGCTGGATGTTTTTTAGTAAATAACTGGAGCCTAGAAGTTTTATACACCATTATACCTCAGATGTGATATATTGGACTTAACTTTGGAAGTCTTCCCTCTGGTACTGCATATGGGATTACCACACACATACAAATTCACAGCATTAATCAAAATAATAATAAGTGTACTCAGGGAACATCAGTCAAAACTGACCTTTTCCAATGAGTCTAATTTGAGGAGTGCCTCCACAAGTAACACTAATTTATTTTTTATCACAGAGCACTGTTTGTCAGTGAGCTATGGGTATGAGGGGAAATCATGAGAGAAACTTGTACCAACCACTAAGAAAAAATGCAAACCTGGAAGTGTCAACATTTGTCACAAAGAAAATCACTCAGATATAAATACATATTCTCATACCATGTTAGCAATTTAAAACTGTCAAGCTGAACCACCAAAAAGTAGGGATGAGTGAAATGTTTCAGAAATAATATCCTCCACCACTGTGCACTGTGACAGACCCAGGCCAGTGGGGTACAGGAGTCTGGTCCTATTGGTATCCAGGAGGTGGGCGGGCAAAGCCCGTCCACTTCTAAAGGACCTTCCCCCAACTTAAGGGCAAGATCCACAGGTCGGTGACACCAAATAAGTATGGGGGACAACTAATGAAAAAACAGGATCAGGAGTGAGGTCATAGGGCTAAACGAAAGGAACCTGATGGGGACACCGAGCAGAGAACCCCAGACAATGCCCACTGCTCCTCAAAAGCGTCAAGGGATCCAGTGGACGCTGCCCAGAGGAACTCTGCCTGAAGGCGTGAACTGTCGGAGGAGCAGAAATAGGCCCCACAGTCGCAGGAAATCCCGTCGGCCAACCTCCTCTCCCTGGTTTTGTAGATGGCTAGTTTGGCGAGGGCCAAGAGGAGGTTGACAAGGAGATCCCGTGTCTTTGTGGGGCCACGGATGGGGAGTGCGTAGATAAACAGGTGAGGGGAAAAGTGCAACCAAAAATGCAAGAAAAGGTTCAAGAGGAGCCGGAACAGGGGCTGCAATCTGGCGCACTCTAAATAAATGTATGCCAGGGTCTCTTTCATGCCACAAAAAGGGCAGGTGTTGGGAACAGGGGTAAGCTGAGCCAAGTACACGCCCGTGCTCATGGCCCCCTGAAGGAGCTGCCAACTGACTTCCCCCGCAGGCCTCGGGACCAGGGCAGAGTATAAGCTGGCCCACCGGGGCCTCTCACCCTCGAGTGGTGGCAGGAGGCCCTGAAATTTGGTATCAAGGCGGGATGCGAGGGTGAGGTAGTGAAGAGTGTGGAGCATGAGCATGTACAGGTGTTTCCGTGGCGTGGCCTGGAACAGAACCAGCTGCAGATCATGCAGCTGGCTCACAGTGAAAGGGTGAGGGGGCCAATTGGGTCCACGGGGCAGGGGCCGGATAAAAATGTCCACGGAGCCTGGGGTGGAGGGGGCGCAGGGCATGCTCTCTCGCAGGACCTGGTCGAGGTAACCCCGAGCAGCAGGCAGTAAAGCGGCGTTCACCTCCTGAAGTACGCGCCGGGGAGCATGAGGTCTGGAGAGCCCCATGCACTGAGCGAGCGTCAGGGGATCCAGCCAGTCTCCCCGGTTGTACTCCAGGAGGTCTCCAACGCTGGTAACTCCCACCAAGACCGGCCTCTGGCGCACCGCTGGGGACTCCGCCAGCTGCACATGAAGCTGGGGATTGTATAGCAGGGGCTCCGCGAGGAGATCGGCCCCCATGGTGGCCGCCACAGACCTGGTCATTGAAAAGAGCTTCCAGGTCCGGAGGAGGTCTTGGTAGAAGACCGGCAGCCCGGAGAGGTCTCTTGGAAGACCTCTCGGATGGAGGTAAAAGAGCTGTCGGTCGTATCGGACCCCTCGGAAGCAGTGGAGGAAGGCGTGCGCCAATACACTCCAAGCCGGACTACCTGCACCATATAGGAATCTCTGCAGGGCCTGGAGGCGTAAGACATGGACCTGGGTGTGTAGGCATTTCAGGCCCTTTCTTCCCTCCTCCAGGGGCAGGTGGAGGACCTCTGCAGAGACCCAGTGCATCCCTGGCCAAAAGAACTCCAGAATCATCATCCGGAGGTTGACCAGGAAACCCAGGTCAGGACCAGGGTGTTGAGCCGGTACCAGAGCATGGACAGGAGCAGATGATAGAGCACCAGCCCCCTCCCTGGAAGGGAGAGGCACTGGAGTAGTCTCGTCCATTTCCAGAGCCGCTCCATCACCCTGCCCTCTAAACCGTGCCAGTTCTCTGGCGGAGACGGATGCATGGCAGAAAGGTAAACGATGAGATAGAGCAGCGGACCTGCGCTCCACCAGATGGCCTGAAGAGCGGGAGGGAGGGAGCTTGCCTGCCACCCATCCCCGACCACCAGGCCAGAACTCTTGGCCCAGTTGACTCGGGTGGAGGAGGCCGCCGAGTAGATGGCCTGGCAAGCCTCCACCCACACCAAGTCGCCCGGGTCCTGGATCATGAGTAGCACATCGTCGGCGTATGCCGACAGGACCAGCTGCAGCTCCGGCTCTCAAGGCACCAACCCCGTCAACCTCCGATGGAGGAGACAGAGGAAGTGCTCAATCTCCAGAGCATACAGCTGAAACGAGAGAGGACACCCCTGCCGCACTCCTCACCTGAAGCTAACCAGCTCAGTCAGGGTCCAGTTGAGCCTGACCAGACACTCCTCAGAAGCATACAGCACCCGGAGAAAACCCACAAACTGGGGTCCGAAGCCGAACGCTCGCAGAGTGCTCAGGAGATACTGGTGGTCCACCCTGTTGAACGCCTTCTCCTGATGCAGGGACAAGAGGGTGAATGACAGACCATCCCTACACCCTAATTCCAGAAGGTCCCAGACCAGATGCAGGTTATCAAAGATCGTGCGGCCCGGGACGGTGTAGGTCTGGCCTGAGTGGGTCACGTCCGCCAGCACGGACCCTAGCCGCATCAAGATGGCCTTCGCAATGATTTTGTAGTCCATGCTGAGGAGCGAGACGGGATGCCAATTCCGTAAGTCACGGAGGTCCCCCCTCTTCGGCAATAAGGTGAGCACGGCTCACCTGCACGAGAAAGGGAGGACCCCACCCTGCAAAGACTCGGCCCAGACGGTGACCAGGTCTGGGTCAAGGACCTCCCAGAACACGCGGTAGAACTCCACACCGGGCCCGATGGTCTTCGATGGCCCGGAGCTCCTCCCGTTTCTCCTGGCATGCTCCGCAGAGGGATGGATCCTTGGGGCTGGCAACCAGACACCTCTCCAGCTCCAAGACCTCCTGTTCCAACTGCCCTATCGCTGCATCCCTCCGTCAGCTGGCGCCCCGGGTGTAATGACGGCAGTAGAGCCGGGCACGCACCTTCCCCAGATTCCACCACCACTGCACCGAGGGAAAGGCGCGCCTCTGCCCTTGCCAGGCCAGCCAGAACTCCCGGAAGGGTGACACGAAGCCTGCATCCTCCAGCAAACTATTATTAAAGTGCCAAAAGCCCGGCCCTGGACTCTCCGCGCAGAGAGAGGCCATCACGATGGCAAGGTGGTGATCTGAAAAGGGGGACGGCCGAACGCTGGAGGAGTGGGCCTGTGAAAGGTGGAAACGTGACAGGTAAATGCGGTCCAGCCAGGAGTGGCGCGACCGCTGGGCCTCTACCCGGACGAAGGTGAACGTCGAGACGTCATCCGGGTGGTGGTCGTGTCAGACGTCCACGAGGGAGTGGCGATCATTGATCTCTCAGAGGATGTTCGTGGCAGCTGGGCACTGCTCAGTCCCCGAGCGGTCTCATTCCTTGAGGGTGGTGTTAAAGTCCCTGCCCAGGACCAGGCACTCACAAGGGTTCAGGGATCCGAAAAAGACAGATGCCTGCTGATAAAAAGGCGACCTCTCTGGGCCCGATGTCAGGGCGTAAACGTTGACAAGATTAACCACAAGCCCCTCTATATGGACCCGGAGGTGCAGCAGGTAGCCTGGCACAGCCTCAGTGACCCCCATCACCTCTGGCCATAGGTCGGGGAAGAACAGGGTCACCACTCCAGCAGTGCGAACCTAGAGGTAGCTAAAGTAGACCTCGTCCCCCCACTCCAGCCGCTAGCTAGCTTCAGTGGCCTATCCGTATGGGTCTCCTGCAGGAAAACCACAGAGTACCCCCGCTCCCAAAGGAAGGAAAGCACCTGGCTCCTGTGGAGACCCATCCTACAGCCCCGAGTGTTTAATGTGGCAAAGATGATTGGTGCCATGAGGAGGGCTGGGGGGGATCCTCGCCAGAAGACACGCCCACAGCCTCCGTCAGGCCGCGCAGAAATCCGTGACCTACCCCGTAGGTGAGTAAAGAGTCGCGGAAGAGGCAGACCGGCTGGTAGGCCGCGGTGGCCTGCTTCCCGGTCCTCTTACCCTCCCCCACAAGGGCCCTTGTGGCCCAGAGGACCTGATGAAAATCCCCCCACCGCTGGTGCACAAGCTGTACTTTGTTACGAGAGCCACGGAAGTCCTCAAGGAGCTCCCACAGCTCCTCCTTCAGCGCATGGGGGGGCGGGTTCACTGATCTGCAACTGTCCCCCAGTGGGGCCCCTGTCACAGCCCGTGGACCACCAAGGAGGGCAGGCAGGGGGCAGACCCCCGACGTGGCGTCTGATGGGCTGACACTACACGACCTGTCCCACTCCCTGGTTCAATAGGGGGTGGTGTAAGGAAAACAGCAGCCCCCGATGAGTCAGGACAGGGAAAAACAACTAAAACCGCTCCCTGGGGAGTATCCCCAGGGCCGGCATTGGCAGCATGGGAGATGGTGGGGACAAGGACCGGACTGGCATCAGGAATAGGGTAGGGGACAGGAGTAGGGCGGGGATCAGGAAGGGAACTGGGGAGGGGGGCAGAAGTAGGATCCTGACCCTCAATAGTCGGACCACTGGAGGATGGCCCCTTCTGGTTAGGCTCAGATATCTGGGGAGTGGGAAGGAGACCCCCAACAATGCCGGGATCAACCACTATGGTTTGGGTGGTAGCCCTAGCATCAGGAGATGGATGGTCGTCAATGGTGTTCCTGCTTGGGAAGGAGGTTGGGTGCTCCACACCCAAGAGGGACACCCCCTGGGAACCGGGTCCCGGCAGCAGGGCACCGGCTGTTGCCTCAATGGGCTCGGTGGCCGTCAGCAGGGTGCCACCTGCAGCCGGGCTGATGGAAGATTCCAAGGGACCCTCAGAGGCAAGAGCAGAACCAGCAGTTAGGGGAAGGGAACACAGGGACAAGGGGACTGGGGTGAGGTCGCCCAGATCGAGGCCCGCCGGCAGAGGGTGGTCTTCTTCCTGCATGACCGGGATCAGACCCAGGGCCTCGATCTCCTCGTAGATGGAAGAGAGATCACCATCCACCACCCCAGGGCCCTCCCCACCAGCACCTGAGGTGACGCCCACCTCGGAGCTAGCAGGGGCTTCGGATAGGAAGGGGAAGAGAGAGGCTCCCTCAGGGGCTTCCATGGGAAGGGACCCTGGAGGAGGGGCAGTGTCCCCTTCCGGTGCTGCCACGGTGTCCCCAGCTGGCACCACAGAATGGGAGTCATCAGGGGACAAGGTAGAAAGCTCGTCATCGGTACCCCCCTTCCTGCTCTTCTGGGGGGTATCTGAATCTAAAGGATGTAACGGGGCCTGAGCCTTCCTCTTGCCCCGCTTCCCCTGCACTAAGGACCAGCCTTCCATGGCATCATCCGGGGGCTGGCTAACAGGAGTCGGGTCGGGGAGCAAGGGCAATGACTCAGGAACTCGGGGAGGCAATGGTGGGGTAGCAGGAATGAGGGAAGATCCCCCCTGGGGCGAGCCCTCTCTCATGCCTGGTGGTATCTCTGCCGCACCCTCGTCCACAGTGGTGGACCGAGAAGGAGGAAGGGCAGCTTCGGGTGGCAGGCAGCCACGGGTATCGGCGGTGACAGGGCCGGCGCCTTGCTGGGGCTCAGGGGTCTCGGACGCTTCTCTGTGCCAGGCCAAGGGGCAGTCCCTCCGGACGTGCCCCATCGCCCAGCAGAGGTACCACCGGGCCTCCCCCGTAGAATAATTCACCTGGTAGTGGGCTCCCTGGTAGGGGACCAGAAAAGAGCCCTCGAGCTCATCTCCGCCACTTGCCTTTCGGCGGCAGTTGACGCTGCACTTGCTGGCGGAACGAGAGGACGTGACGGAGGGCGGGGTCCTTGCAGCCCAATGGGAGAGGGCTGATGACGGAGATGGGGTGCCTCAGGGCTGAAAGGGCAGGCAGCAGGGTGGCATTGGGCAGGAAGGGAGGGATGGAGGTCAGGATCAAGCGGACCCTCAGGTCTTCCAACGGCTCCAGGGAGACGAACATGCCCCCAGTCGCCAGGCCCGTCTCTACCTCCTCCTGGGCGGAGGCCTCCGATGCCAGGAAGAAGACCACCCTCCCATACATTTTGGAGGCCGCCATGATGGCCGTGGGCCCCACCACCCTTGCCAATGCCTGCACATAGGTCTCCACATGGGGGGAAGCATGCACCAGGAGGCAACGGATGCCGTGCTTCCTGGTCAAGGCGGAGAAGGGGCCCTGGATGCTATAGATGGTAGCGGAAGCGGCGTTTGGCGGAGCAGAGGCAGGCGGTGGGGCCGCCACTGTTGGTGTCACTCTGGCATAATCCACAAGTGTCAATGAAGCCCTTCTGCTGTAGGCCTTAATGAACCAATGTTCCTCCATGTTAAACACTTTGTGTAACCTAGTGTAACCTAATGTACTAATAGCTGCCAAAATGTTGTATTGTTAGCTTTTGATTGTAATAGCCAGTTCTGTGCTGTAACACATTGAAGCTAGGCTAGAGCACGTTCAAGGTCGTTTTAAGATACTGTATACATGTCTCAGCAGCAGAGAGGGGGAAGTCAAAAGATTGACTGAAAAAGGATACTGCAGCTGGATGGGAAAGTACAGGGGAGTGAAAGATCAGCTAGTCAGCAAGAAAGTTTTGTAGTAAACAGCTGGGATATAAAAGGAAGAAACTGCTTGTTTTAGGTGTGCAGGATCTGAGATTGTTATTTCTCCCTGGCACCTTATTTGAGCTCAAATAAATTTGGTTGTTTGCTTCTCCACCCTGGTGTGTTTATTGGCGCTTAAGCACTCTAGGCAACGAACCACTGTTGCTTGCCTCTGGCACTGCTGTGTCTGCAACACCACCACCTGGGCGTATGCCTTGGGGGCCGCAGGAGGGACACCCACGGAGCTGGTGGAGGGAGCAGCACGGAGGGAAGCTGCGGCCGGTAGCGGGGCTGCGGCAGCGGAGGCAGTCTCTGCCAAGGAGGGCCTGGCCTTTTTAGCGGGGTCCTTACCCTTCTTCCCATTCTGACCTTTTCCACTGGCTGGGGGGCTCCCCCCCAAATCGGAAGGGGTGAGGGACATGGCAGCAGCGGTGGTCTCCCCGGTACTTGCCACTGCTGGTGCCCCAGCAGGGGTGGTGGTAGGTGAATCAGCAATGGCGGTAGAGGTAGAGCCTTGGGAAATGGACACGGAGGCAGGTGGAGGAGGGGCGGTGGGAGCATCGCGAAGGGTCTCCCCCGCTGCGTCCCCTGCCATAACGAGAGCAGGGAGGGGGACAAACAGAGAAGGGAGGGGAAGGAGAGGAGGCGACCACCCCTCCCCACTAGGCTGTAGGCAGGGGAAGAGAGTGCCAGAAAGGGAAGGCTAAAGGGGCGTGGGGAGAAACTAAGGACTTAAGGGCAGGAGGGTGTCAGGTGACCAACTCAGAGGGGAATTCCGGCTTCTCTAGCTGCACTAGGGGATCAGGGGGGATAATGGCATAAGGGGCTGCAGTGAACAAGGGCAAACTCAAACCGGGGAAGGGCACAAGTGCATGGGAGGGGGTGTGGGTGCATGAGGGGAGGGACTAATCAGGGCTGGGGGATCACGGGGAGGGGGGGAAAAGGGCGAGCTAGGAATGAGGTGGATTGACCATGGGAGTAGCTGCAGGGCTGGGGCAGGACAATGAGGGCTGCAGAAGGAAACAGGTGAGGCAGACAAATATGGCATAGGAAAGAGGGTCAGCCTAGGGGGCGGAGGGAAGTGTGCCCATGAGCACTTATGCAAAAAAGTCAGTGCTTGGCTGCTGTTGCTGCAGGCTCAAATGGTGGAAGTGGGCATCGTGAGCCAGGCGAGCAGCTCAGTCTCAAAGGCAGGAGGTCAAAGTAGAAGGAAAGCAGCCAGCAGGGGTGGTGGAGGGGGCAACAATGGTGGTGGGGGTGAAGGGGGACACGGATGGACTGGGGGCAGGTTCCATGCCACACCCCCAGTGTCCCAAAAGACACAGTCCAAACCCCCACCACAAGAGCACAGTTCGAAAAAGACTCGGTCCCGTAAAGCACCCTCCACAACAGTTCTCACATGGTCTTCCAGCAGCAGGTGGTCCTTTTCTCCTCCTCCTTCTCGGGGCTCCAACAGCTCCCCAGCAACAGCCACAGTAGTCCAAATAGCTCCAGGTGGTGGTGATCTGGTGTCCAGACAGGAGAGACCCTGCTCAGATGGTGGTGTCCTCAGCAACAAGACCTGGGGTCCCTCATTCCCCTCCTTCTCTGGAAAGCAAGCCTTCAGCAGCCTTCCCCTTCCCCGCCCCCAGGGCTGTAGTTGGAGTAACAGCAGCAATTGAGAGTGGCGGGGGGGGGGTGAGGGGATCAGCAGCCAGCCAACTAGAGGGTAGCAGAGAAGGGGAGAAGCGGGGATGGAAGTGGTGGTGTCTGGCCCAGCCAAGGGAGCAGCAGGAAGAGCAGCAGCAGCAGCAGTGAGGGCCCAGTGCTCAGCAGGAAGAGCAGCAGCAGCCCTCTCTCTCCTCCCCTCTAAGGCAGAGGAATAGAAGGGAGATCTACTGGCCACAGGAGAAGCAGGTTTCTGTTCCCTGAGTGACCAGAGCAGGGGCTGCACTAGAGTAATCAGGAACCTGCTAGAACCAATTAAGGCAGACAGGCTGATTAGAACACCTGCAGCCAGTCAAGGCAGGCTAATTAGGGCACCTCAGTTAAAAAGGACCTCACTTCAGTTGGTAGTATGCATGCAAGAAGCTGGGAACAAGATGCACTAGGTGCTGAGAGTGGGAAGGTGTATTGCTGGAGGATTGAAGAGGACAAGTAGTATCAGACATCAGGAGAAAGGTCCTGTGGTGAGGACAAAGAAGGTGTTGGGAGGAGGCCATGGGGAAGTAGCCCAGGGAGTTGTAGCTATCGTGCAGCTGTTCCCGGGGGCACTCTAGACAGCTGCAGTCCACAGGACCCTGAGCTGGAACCCGGAGTAGAGGGTGGGCCCAGGTTCCTCCCAACTCCTGATCAGACACAAGAGGAGTTGACCCAGACTGTGGGGAAGATCACTGAAGTGAGCAAATCTGCCAATAAGCACAGGACCCACCAAGGTAGAGGAGGAACTTTGTCACAGCACCAAACCTCATTTGAATCTTTTAAAGGATTTTTTAAATATTTAAAGCTTGACTTCAAAGAGAGGTTTGGAAAAGTTCAATATGCCTGTATGTCTGTTCATTCATATGGCCCTCATCACCATATTATTTGAGCACCGTGTCATCTGTGCACTCCAGTCACTTTCTTCCTTATTTTTCTCACATGTAGCAGTAAAGCATCTTAGTAAGAGGACTACAGCAGTTTTGGGGACTAACTTCCAGAAGATGATTGGCTGCCTTTTGGTCATTACAATATTTTCAAAGAATGTGCTGGCAGGCCCACTCCACCTCTCTCATGGTGTTTGACATGGTAGAACCTCTCTTTGTGTCTTCAGGAAGCAGTCAGCACACCTGATTCCCTTTGTGGTTGTTCAGAGTTGGCTTTCTCCCTTCCTACTTTATCTTTTGAGGTATATGGGGCACCTGGCTGGACTGGTCCAGCATTCTACAGCAGGGATCGGCAAACTTTGGCTGTGGTTCTCCTCTCCATGCCAACGGGGGCAGCAGGAAGTGGCGGCCAACACATCCCTCAGCCTGCACTTCTTCCTGCCGCCCCCGTTGGCCTGGGACAGCGAACCATGGCCAGTGGGAGCCGCAGTCTGACGAACTTGCCGACGTGGCAGATAAACAAACTGGCCTGGCCCGCCAGGGTGCTTACTGGCGAGCCGCTTGTCAGAGGTTGCTAACCCCTGCTCTAGAGTGTTGAAATAAAAACATTATTTTGTAAGGTCCCGTTTCTCTACTATTTAGGGGACCAAAGGAAGGTGTGTGTGTGTGGGGGGGGGAAGTGAGGGTTGGAAGGAATGAACTGTGTAGTTACGGTTTTAAAAAAAAGTGTGTCGGGCAACCCTCTCATAAAGTTCTGATACTTCAGATTAGCATCAATTGCTTAGGGAGTAGGTTAACAGTAGCCCCAACATTTTCAGCTTTTTGTGGGCTTCTTTACCCATCACATTCAACTCTCTGCTAACCTACTGCAACTTGCCATGAAATTCAGTCACATGTTCCATAAGACTACTCTTCATTTTTATGAAAAACCTACTTCTTTTCAATAGAAGTAGAAAAAACAGACAAATGCCAATTATTTTCCCCTAAAATATTAATTTGTCAAGTATTCTTAGAAGCTTCTAATATCTGTTTTGTTTTTAAATGGAAAGTAATGCAGCTTGAATTGACAACTATGAGTTGCTTTTATTTACCAATGTCTGATAAAATAGAAAATGCCAGTATCTAGTACGGATTCCAGTCTTAAAGTTCAAAGACATATTTTGCAGAAACAATTTACTACAAAAATAACAGTGGCATGAAACATTTCCAAAACTGGACTAAACCTTCACCTTAGTCCCGTACTCCGACGCTTATTTTTTATTTATTTGGGTGGAAATGAATTCAGTAGATCCTTTCCTCTTCCTTTGGCTGAAGTATCTCTTCCCCCATTGGTTACCATCTGTAGCTTCCCTGGAAATTGTGCATTTTTGTACTTAAGAAATAGAGTAAATGAAGTAAATCTCTCCCTACTTCCCAAAGATTTCCTCTGTAGTAAAAGGTGTGTGTATGATAGCAGGGAGAGAACCAAGTACAGTGACCTTTCCCTGAACAGGAACATCTGGGAAAGAAATGCAAATTAGGGAAAAGCAAACTTCTTAAGCACACACCAAAACAAAAGCAAAAGCAAAACAAAACATAGCAAGAAATTAAAGCTATAGGAATATGGTGGACCTTGTGTGATGAAAAAAACTAAAGCTAAGGGGAGAATGGAAAACTCTGAGGTTTTTTTGTCACAAATAAGTAGTCAGAACTTTGGATGCTTATATAAAGTGAAAAAGAAATTTAAAGGAAGTTCACATATCATTCATTCTAATGTGAATTTTTTTTAACCTCATCACATCTTCCAAAGAAGATCTTAGCATCTCTTTTTTTCCAGCTGTGATTAAACATATAGTAACAAATCTATTTCTATTCAGGAACCTAAGCTTGGCTTCAGACTGCTCATTATGGTTACCTAGAACTTCTCTGCATAGCAGAACAGATCCAAGGTTCTCCTGTGGAAACTACTACCACTTGAGCTAAAGGATAATTTCTGTTAGCTGCTAGAAGTTATAAGGCACAAAGTTGAGCACTTCTGATTTAATCCAATAGAGAGCAGTGTCACATTTAGGCACTAACCTGATGTAATAATATGCATTTAATTGTTCCAGCACAACTGAGATTTAGATGCTATGATTTTGTTTTTTAAATTTAAAGCATGCTTAACTTGAGAAGTACTTAAACGCACACAATCATAAAGTGTTACTGTCACCCTTCCACTAAGGCCTTTATGGCAGCAATAAGGACATTGTTCAAGAAATGTAGGTTCTCTTTTGACAAATAACTAAACAATCTCAAGCCTTCACCCAGAAACCTGGGAAAACTAAAAGTTCCCTCCCTGAATGCCCTTAACAGGCAGAGGTCTGCCCCATGCACAAGCACTCTGGTACTGTGCACAAACAAGAAACAACTTTATTGGGGAAAGAGAACACAGTCATAAACTTGGGAAAAAGGAACAGCAACAGAATATATATACAAATAAAAAGTAAAGTACCCTGCACCCTCTTCCAGCAACAATCGACCTATGTCCCTTCCTACCCACTAAGGAGAATGTCCCTTAGCTGCAGCACTTTATTCATCTGCCATCTGCCACTCACTTTTTGGATTAGCAAGGAGCAGTTATTCAAGTATTCATCTGTAGGTCTGTTTCCAGTCTCAAGGGAGCTGTTTGGCTGCTCTCACTGGTAGTCATCACTACTTCTGCCAGCTTACTTATTCAGTTTTATTAAGGTGCTACATGATCAGAGCCTTACCCAAGTCCACTCAGTTCTGCTGCTGTCTTCTCCATCATCGCTCAATGCAAACTCCTCCCTCTGCATCATCTCTCAACAGGAAGTTCTTATGAGCAATTAAGATCCTTGAGCAGAATCCTGGTTACTTGGAAATAACCTCATTGCCACAAAGTAGAAGCTCTTTCCTCTCCTTTCTTTGAGCTTCTCTAGAACCCCTATCTGCCAAATACAAGTTATGCTGACTTTCCAAGTGTGACTAGAATAACTGTGAACTGTGGATAGGTAGCCTATGCAAATGAGGCCATCTATGGCAGTGGTTTTCAAACTGGGTCATGGCAGCACTGGGTCACAGTGGCTCTGGTCAGCACCACCAACCGGGCTGTTAGAAGTCACATAAGCGTTGCTGCCTGGTTAAGGCAGGATAGTTCCTACCTGTTCTTACACCACACTGCGCCTTGGAAGCGGCCAGCAGTAGGTCCGGCTCCTCGGCAGGGCGACCATGGTGCTCCACATGCTCCTCCAGCCCTGAACACTGGCTCTACACTCCCATTGGTTGGTTCCTGGCCAATGGGAGCTGGGATTCCTGCTGACGAAAGCCACATGAAGCCATTTGTGCACCTCTACCTAGGAACCAGACCTGCTGCTGGCTGCTTCCGGGGCACAGCATGGTCTGTGGTGCCAGGACAGGCAGTGATCCTGCCTTAGTGCCCTCACTGTGCTGCTGACTGGGAGCTGCCCGAGGTAAGCCTGCACCCCAACCCCATACCCAAATCCCCTGCCCTAGCCCTGAGCCCCCCCCAAACCTGGAGCCCCTTCCTGGATCCCAAACCCCTCATCCCTGGTCTCACCCCAGAGCCTGCACCCCCATCCCAGAGCTCTGACTCCCTCCCACACCCCAACCCCCTACCCCAGCCCTGAGCCCCCCAACCCAGAGACATCCTGAACCCCAAACTTCTCATCTGCCCCACCCCATAGCCCTCCTCCCTGCACCCCAGCCCTCTGTCCCAGCCCTGAGCCCCTCCCACACCCCAAATCCCTCATCCCCAGCTCCACTGGGTCATGGGCATCAACAATTTTCTTCAACTAGGTATCCAGAAAAAAAGTTTGAAAACCGCTGGTCTGTGGTAACACTATTCCCTTTTCAACAATAGAGTGAGTAGAGAGCTCTTCACCTTCTGGAGCTCCTGGCCACATGTTTACACTTCTTCAGGAAATAAATGCTTTTGAATGTAACATTTCTGTATGTATGGCATTCTCTCTCTCTCTCTCTCTCTCTCCCCCCCTCCTCCAATCCCAACAATTTTATTCTCTAAAAAGCAACGAGTCCTGTGGCACCTTAAAGACTAACAGATATATTGGAGCATAAGCTTTTGTGGGTGAATGCCCACTTTGTCCCACAAAAGCTTATGCTCCAATACGTCTGTTAGTCTTTAAGGTGCCACAGGACTCGTTGCTTTTTACAGATCCAGACTAACATGGCGACACCTCTGATATTTTAGTCTCTGTAATTTTCACACCTATCTCTACCCTCCCCACTAAGAAAGGACATCTTTTTATACAAATAATCATTTTCATTTTCTGAGATAATAAATGTTATGTTCTACCTCCAAATAAAATAAAATCCTTCTTTCCCTATCTTTTAAAGTTTTTGGAGCACCTGATCCTGCCAAGCCTTACTATGCCCCAAAGGAATTTCAAAATAGATTGCCATTTGAACTCCTGAACAGTTACGCCCAGATTCAAGAAGGCATTTAGGGACCTATGGATCAGGACCTTACTCCCTGTGTATGGCTACTTCACCAACCCATCGCACCCCAAGTCAAGGACTGCATTAATATTTATGTGTTTAAGTATTAATTTTAGGAACACTTAATGGGAGTGAAGAGCTAAAATGCAAATTTTGTTGCTGTTTAGTTCTCTTAAATTACATAAGCAATATAAGTGTAATGGACTCCTAGTAACAGATTGAAAAGTAAAGGATGCCAGCATTTTATTGATGTTTAACACGATAATTAGAACAAGTAAATTTCCATAGGTATTAACATAGTTATTAGAAGTCAATATTTACAGATTGCTACCACATCTACTTACTTTAGGCTACCGCTACCAATGTTAATTAAGGCTCTAATTAGCAAACATAATGTTATTAGGTCTGTAGGCCAGTGGGCAGAAGCGCCAGCCTCAGAAGATGAATTACACTCTCATCAGTTGCAGACTTGCAAGTCTTTTCGTCAGGGCTTTCTTTTACTCATTCATAGGATTTCAGATAAAAGAAGCCACTCAGAATAGTGGCCCCAACTGCCAGTTTCTTAACCAGCTGGGAGGGGAGAGGACAATCCTTTTCTTCACACTTAGATAATATCACAGTTACCTCTCTTTTACCTTTATATCCCCAGCTACTTTCATTCATGTGACAGGCAGGCGTCTGAATTAGCCCCTCATGTACTGGGGCTTTTGGAGCATCTTTCCATCTTGTCACAAGTTCCTATAACATTTGATGTGAATATTATGAAGAGGTAATATACATATTCTGGCTCTGATCCAATGCCCAATTAAGTCAGTGGAAAGACTCCCATTGATTTCAGTTAGAAAAATGAAAAACAATCTCTGAAACATATTACCTAGTGAATAGGTGTAATCCAGTGGCTACTGGATTTGCACAGCACCAGCTGTACATGATGGTTTAATCTAATAACCTAACATTGAACTGAATGAGAGATCAGGGTAACATGTTCAGAAGCACATTCAAATATATTTTTCATGTAGGTACTTGTGCAATAAGAGCAACAGTCATGTTAGTAAGGAACAGCATAGACTCCTTGAAAAGTTTGACCTGAACATTACTTGCATTTACAGGGTCAGATTTTAAAATGACTCAGCTCCCAGTTAGGCAGTTAAAGTGAAAGCTGCTGGATGTTAAGCACTTTCAAATTCTAGCTATTTAATTTAGTTGCTAAAGTCAGAGCTGATGTCTTTTCAAAGTCTATCAAGGTGCTGGACATGAAGTGGGTGCCTACTGCTACTTTAACACTGTAGTGTCACCAAGCCTCAGAAGCCTGAAGACAAAGAAAAATCCTATTTGTAATTATTAAATATACTGAGCCTTATACAAAAGTCTCTGTGTCAACCTTAAAAAAAACAATGAGGAGCCCGCTGGCACCTTCAAGACTAACATTTATTTGACCATAAGCTTTCTTCAGATGCATGGAGTGAAAATTACAAATGCAGGAATAAATATTCTGAGACATGAAGATAAGGGAGTTACCTTACAAGTGGAGAACCAGTGTTGACAAGGTCAATTCAGTTAGGGCAGATGTGGTCCACTCCCAATCATTGATGAGGAGGTGTCAATACCAAAAGAGGGAAAATTGCTTTTGTAGTGAGCCAGCCACTTCCCGTCCCTATTCAAGCCCAAATTAATGGTGTTAAATTTGCAAATGATTTGTAACTTTGCAGTTTTTCTTTGAGGTCTGTTTCTGAAGCTTTTTTGTGGAAGGATGGCTACTTATAAATCTGTATCTGAATGTCCAGAGAGACTGAAGTGTTCTCCTACTAGCTTTTGTATATTACCATTCCTGATGTCTGATTTAGCCCATTTACCCCTTTACGTAGAGAATGTCTGGTTTGGCCAATATACATGGCAGAGGGACAATGCTGGCACATGATGGCATATATCACATTAGTAGATGTGCAGGTGAATGACCTCCCAATGGTGTGGCTCATGTGGTAGAGTCCTATGATGGTGTCACTAGAGTAGATATGGTGAAAGAGAAGTTTGTTACAGGAATTGGTTCCTGGATTCATGTTTCTGTGGTGTGGTGTGGTGTCTAGTTGCTGGTGAGTGTTTGCTTCAGGTTGGGGGGGCTGTCTGTTAGCAAGGACTAGCCTGCCTCCCAAGGTCTGTAAGAGCAAGGTATCATTTTCCAGATTAGGTTGTAGATCATTGATGATGTTCTGGAGAGGTTTTAGCTGGGTGCTGAATGTTATGGCCAGTGGTGTTCTGTTATTTTCCTTGTTGGGCCTGTCCTGTAGTAGGTGACATCTGGGTACCATCATGTGCCAGCAATGCCCCTCTGCCATATACATTGGCCAAGCCAGACTTCAAAGAGAAACTGCAGAGCTACAAATCATTTGCAAACTTAATACCATCAATTTGGGCTTGAATAGAGACTGGGAGTGGCTGGCACACTACAAAAACAAATTTTCCTCTCTTGGCATTGACACCTCCTCATCAGTTATGGAGTGGACCGCATCCACCCTGACTGAATTGGCCTTCAACATTGGTTCTCTATTTGTAAGGTAACTCCCTTCTCTTCATGTGCCAATATATATTTATGCCTGTATCTGTAATTTTCACTCCATGCATATGAAGAAGTGAGTTTTTAACCCATAAAACCTTATGCCCAAATAAATCTGTTAGTCTTTAAGGGGCCACCGGACTCCTTGTTGTTTTTGTGGATAGAGACTAACACGGCTACCCCTTTGATATATAATTACAGAACTGCAGTTTCCACTTTTAAATTCTCAGCCCTGCGATGGAGGCTTTTTCTTAATATTTTAACTCTTCATGAAATGATTCTCCCCTAAGAAGTCTAACATTAAGTTTGAGTGAATTAGAGCTATAATCCTCCTTCAACAGGAACATAATCCTTCTTCAAACATAATTAGAGCTGTAATCCTTCTTCAAATCTTTTCTGGAATGTGTACAAGACATTAGTCAACTAATGATGAATAGGTGTGAGGGTACACGATCAGTTCATATTTATTGTTTTATTTTTCAAAATAAGAATGTATAATGCATACATTTATATATAAACTAATTGTATCCCTCCCATCTTTCTATATGTTGCTTGTTTCCTCAGTTAAAGTCTTCAGGGCAAGGATTGGGTCTTCTTGTGTGTATAGAAAGCCATTAGTATATTAGAGAACCAACAACAAGTATAGGATTATTGTTTACCATTTTTGCTCACAAAAAAAAACAAAAAAACAACCCACAACATTTTCGTTATAAAAAGTGGATGGGGGGGGGTGTCTTGAGATTTTTTTAATAATGTGTTGATTTCATTTATGCAAATAGTAACAATTGCATTACAGTGTCTTTTTCATGAAACCAGCTAAACTGAAAAATGTCATTTCTAACAAAAATGTGTTTGGACAGCTGTGATGTTACTAATGTGATGTTTACATATTAGAGTTTGTGCCTCTTATGTTAAAGACATATTTAATATAAATAGAAAATATAAATGCCAGCAGAAAAATTACTGTGAAGTTACATATACACTAGTATTTGACTTTATGCTGAAGAAAAGTACTGCTTTCTTGCGAGGATATAAATGTTACACTAATAAAATAATACCAACAGGATCTTCTAAGAGGGATAAGGCAAAATGCCACATTTATTGCAAACACATCAGACAGTTGTTACATTTATTCATTCACACACTCACACAGGTTCTGCATTAATCAGCTTATAGTTACCAGCCTGGAAGTTGCTCGTGACAGAATACTGGCCAGGTATCCTGTCCATGAGAATGGAGCCGAGTCTGTGTCAGATATGCACCTGATGCTCCTGGACGGTGGTAGCAGAACCAGAGACTCAAAGTTCTTAGTCTTTAGAGTCCATTTTTATAGGGATTTATCCCTATGTCAGTCTATGGGAATTGCTTCATCCTGCTGTTGCTGAATCAAACAGCAGGTGGCACATTCCTGATGGCTTCGTGCTGTCAGATGTTGGTTTTTCTCATCCTTTGAGATGGTGGGGTGAATTCCAGTTTGTCCTCTGGGGGTCATCTGGTTGTTTCCACTTGACACATTCTTCGGACGATGGATACTTCATTCCTAGGCTGGCACCTCCCTGATTATTCATGTAAACCAAGCATTCATTCACATACATTCCTTCTTTTAATCACAATTAGTTTACTGTCTCCACCACTTTTGGGGTGTTACTAATTTATTTGAGACTCTCTGCCCTTTGATTACAGAGAGAGGGCCGTTACAATGTATCATTTTGAGTGGAGAGTTAATTAACAGCTTACTGCGTATCAATTACAGAGCATGCTCAGAGAACAGAGTCAATTGACTGTTTGCAAGTTTTACATAGCAATAAAGTATCTTTCTGAGAAGAGATGCAATGAATGGCTTACAAGTTTTATACAGACAGTAGCTTGTAAATTAACAATAAATCCAAGAGATCTTTTACTTGGTAATGCTATGAGATTTAAATTATGGATTTAAATTATGGAGGAGCAATTATGGGGAATCACGTCCATTTCTAATATAAACCTTCTTTAATATGCCTACATAAATGTACCTCTGGATTCGAGAAAGATCAATGAGAGTCAGATACACTTTTGATGGAATGATCCTATTTGTAATGGTCACAGTTTGCTATATTAATATGCTATAGTATCATGTATTATCACTGAATAACTGACAATACATAAATGGTTGAGGAATGTCTGTGAATGAGAGTTCATATACATTAAAGGCCTGATCCAAACCCCATTGAGGTAAAAAGGAAAGACTTCAATGGACTTTGGATATAGCCCTAAGTAATCAAATTTGCTATAAAGCAAGACAACTTTATCAAAGCATTAAGAATAATATATGTAGTATGTTTTTTAAGAGTTAATAAGCCTGGAGAACAATGGGGGAATTGGTTCCTTTTTGTCCATATAGTGAGGTGGTGTGGCCTCCCACTGACCCAGAGAGGGAGGGAACACTCGCAGAGCGCTGGTGGGTGGAGCTTGGCTGTGCTTACTCCTCCCACCAGAAGTCAGTGAGTGGGACAGGAAGTACAAAAGGCAGGTCTTCAAGCTCAGTTGGGCTGCAGCTGCTGAAGGAGCCAGATGCTTCCTTCCTGCTCCTGAACTGGGAGACTTCTGTGGAGACCGTTCTGGCACTGATGACTGGCCGATGCTGCTGGAGCCACACACTGACCAAGCCGAGGAGGAGTTCCCAGGTCTGCCACTGGCCTTCTATCCAGACAATGAAGAGGACCCCTTCTAGACCCAGGTATGCCCCAACAGGGAGATATGAAGTAACCCAGGGGAACTAGAGAAACATCTGGTTGAGAGCTGGCCTGTGACCGGGTCACCTTGTTGCTGACCCTCTGCCACTGTTAGGGCCCTGGACTGGGATGCGGTGGAGTTGGGTGGGCCCATGTCCCTCTTGCCACCCCAACCGTAGGGTGGCAGTACTCCCTCTCAATAGACCGGAGGGCCTGCATCTGCCTACTGCCCTCCAAGTAAGAACACTAGGCTCTAACCCTGCCTGAGCCCCCATAGATTGTGTTTGGGTGCTTGACTTCTATCCTAGACTATATTTGGGTGCTCTATCCCAGCCTGAACCTGGATGACTTGCTGCCACACCCTGACTAAGGGCCTGGGCTCTGAACCAGTTGTTTGCTGCTTGGCCCAGAGTGCAGGCCGAGACCCAGACTCTGTACTGCCCCGCTTCAACAAAGGGTTTGGCTTACTAACTGTTTGTTTGCTGTTTGGCCTAAGCCACCGACGCTTCAACTGCCCTGATTGTGGGCTAGAGTCACTAACCACCTATCGCTCTGCCCAGAGGGCCGAGCAGAGCTACAGTCAGAGTGATTCAGCTAATTCCCCAACCATGAGCAATGTCCTGTGATGTAGTGAAGTGGAGTAGCCTCCCACGGACCCAGAGGGGAGGGACCACCGCTAACCCACTACAGTCCCTCATAAAAGTACATCTAACAATAACTGCTGTCTCTACATTATTTTCTAATTAAAGCTTTGGTTATATTAGTCTCTTCCAAACCAACTCATCTTTATAAACCTTTATTCTGAGGGATTTATAACCTCATAAAAATTACCTCTGTGCTGATAAAGAGTAATAAAAGCAAGAAGGAATTGTATACAATTCGGAAGCATTTAGGAGTTGATAAAGAGATATGGGAAACCCACAAAACCCTGTTCAACTTTTTTCATATTCATTTGATCTCTTGCAATTTAAAGTAATTTATTTTTTAAGTTGAAGAGTGAAAGCTCCTCATCTATAATACATGTTAATCCCTTAGGCCAAATCTTGTGATTCTTGCTGAAGAAAAACTTCTCTCAAAAGCAAATAGAGTTTGTCAGCTCCTTGTGCCTCTTGCTCCCAGCTCCTCACACACACTTCCTCTCCTCTGGCTTCTGCCCGCCCGCCTGACTTGAGTGAGCTCCTTTTTAAACTCAGGTGCCCTGATTAGCCTGCCTTGATTGGCTTCAGGTGATCTAATCAGCCTGTCTGCCTTTAATTGGTTCTAGCAGGTTCCTGATTACTCTAGTGCAGCCCCAGCTCTGGTCACTCAGGGAACAGAAAACTACTCATCCAGTGACCAGTATATTTGCCATCTACCAGACTCCTGTACCCCACTGGTCTGGGTGTGTCACACTACCTAAAGGTAATTGGACTCAGAATGAAAAAGCAAAAGTCCTGTCTAAGTGCCCGATCTTACAATCCTTACTCATTTAGTCCTTACAGGAAATCAGCAAGACTAATTATGTCAGGACTACTTATGTGAGAAAAGGTTTCAGTATCAAGACATAAATACAAACAAGACTGAGATCAAGTTAATAGGAAAGGAAAAACACTTTAATAAACTAGCTGGTGTTATGACTTTACTGTTTGTGGGGAGCATCCTAAGCACAAATAATTAAACTAGTGCTTTGTGTCATGGCCCTGCTAGTGGATTCATTGCTATTCCTGAATACTAAAACAGGGGATGATTAGAAATAATCTTCTTGTATCTTTGGCAGCCTAGAAGACAGCACTTGTTTCTCCTTGATACAGGCCTAGACCTTTAACTTCCAGACTAGATTACTTTTTCTGTGATTTACTGTGAAGGCTAGACCAATCCTGTAACTGGTCCATAATACAGGAGGCCATCTCCTGAATGTAATGAAGCATACTAATGCTACACACTCTGCACTGTCTCCCAATCTAATTTTAGATGCCTTTCAAAGTGATTCTTATTTTCAAATCCCTTACCGGACATGGATATACAAGCATCCAATGAAGTGGGCTGTAGCCCATGAAAGTTTATGCCCAAATAAATTTGTTAATCTCTAAGGTGCCACAAGTGCTCCTGTTCCTTTTGCGGATACAGACTAACATGGCTGCTACTCCGAAACCACGGATGTACCAGTGACTGTCTCGCATATTGCACCCCTCACTGGTAAATGTGATTAATGGGGAAGTTGCAAGTGATTCAGCGAAAGGTGTCCATCTGTAAAACACATAAAGGATTTTACTAGTATAGTATATTATAATATCTATATTGTTCCTGCCTGATAGTTATGTGGGTTGCTTGAATTTTCAATAAATAATGCATTTCTTCAAGGTTTATAAATTATTTTTTCTTTTGTTTTAGTAAGAAAACTCAAACTATTTCTGGGATTTGTTCTCTAATCTATAATTCAGTTTTATTCCAGTAAAATCAGGCTTTGTTTGAGACCCCATGAATAAATTTATTAAATATCTGAACTTTTTATGTTCCAGAGTACTGATTTATATTCACTGCACACTTCTTAATGCATGCAGAAAAAAAATTGATCATGTTACTATCAGACTTGGTAACATAGTTTTTTCATAGTTAGTTCAAGGTGTTGATTACTTTTGTAATAGTAAAGCTCATCCATGCAGTACAATTTTGTTCCATCATCTATATGATTTCACCTCTGCACAAGATTTCTTTCTGGTTGACTTATGTATATACCTTGGAGTAATATGTGAGTTTTTAAGAGAGAGAGTACAGAAGGTTAAGAAAGCCATCAGAGTTTTGTCTGTTCTGTTTGTTTGTTTTTGGCCCTTGAGCAATTTTAAATCTTTATTAATACAAATATGAAGAAAAAGGTCAAATCTCAGGGTTTGGGTTTTTTTTATTTTTGAACATTCTAACAACTGAGAAACGTATAATAACCCACTGAGAGCAGAGCTTTTGTGACTTAACCAAACAAGTTTTTTTTAATCCATATAAAATTATTTGCCTGAGTGTGCCAATAAATATGTTGCTATATATTTGCTAAACCTTGCCAATTTGTGTTAGAATAGATAGTGTACTCCAAGGATGTAATCACTTTCATTTCTGTTAATAAAGATAAAAAAATTAAGTAGAAGCACTCTCAGAATTAATAGCTGTCTCTAAATATTTAACATGCATTGGCTATCTCAGTTCAGCCTTTGTTCATAGACAAACCATGCACCATGAATATGACTGAAAAGGTGTATATGGGGAATATTTTCACTCTGATGTAGTAAGTGGGGTTCTAAGGAGGTGATGCCCTATTGAAAATAGACATGAGTGGACAAAATAAGAACTATGCCCTACCCCCAAAGACTTTGCTTATGGTGAATTGAATATAAAATCTCTGAGTTACTTTAATGTTCCTGTAGCTATTTTTAACTTCTAGATGCTCATCCAGACATCAGACAGGAAGAGTCACAATAATTCAGTAAAGTCTGTTTTCTTGATAGCTTGATCTACCCAGTTTATAGTAAGGAGCTATATCTTAATTTCCAATGAAAAGACTATTTTGTACAATATCCTTGTCAAGGTATAATTCCCCACTCTGAACCTTAGCGTCCAAAAGATGGGGTACCTGCATGAACCCCCCCTAAGCTTAATTATTAGCTTAGAAATGATAGATCTGGCACCACTCAAAAATACAGTGTTTTGGGGCACTTTCTAGCCCCCAAACCCTTTGGATCTCAAAACAAAGGGAAATAAACCATTCCCCTCCTTTCTTCCTCCCAGATTCTCCCCTCCCTGGGTAACACTAGGGAGATCCCTGTGATTCAACTCCTTGAATCTTAAAACAGAGAGGAAATTCACCTTCCCCCGCTTCTCTCCCCCTTCCAGACTCTCTCGAGACAGTAATCCTAACACAGAGAGAAATCAGGCTTTTCCTTTCTCCCACCAATTCCCTGGTGAGTGCAGACTCCCTCCCTTGGGTCTCACACAAGAATAAAAAAAACAATCAGGTTCTTAAAAAGGAAAACTTAATAAAAGAAAAAAGTAAAAATTGTCTCTGTAAAATCAAGATGGAAAATGTTACAGGGTGTTTCAGCTTATAGACACTAGAGAGAGTCCTCCCCCCAGCACAAATACAAGTTGCAGCAACAGAGATACAATCCTTCCAGCAAAATACACATTTGCAAATAAAGAAAACAATCAAAAGACTAAACCGCCTTTCTAGCTGGTACTTACTAAATTGAACAGGAGAAGCTGTTTCAGAAAATTGGAGAGTCTGTATACATGTCTGGTCCCTCTCAGAACCCAGAGAGAACAAAGAAAAAACCCAAAAAGCACAGACAAAGGCTTTCCTCCACCGAGATTTGAAAGTATCTTGTCTCCTGACTGGTCCTCTGGTCAGGTGTTCCAGGTTTACTGCTAGTTAACCCTTTACAGGAAAAAGAGACATTAACCCTTAACCATCTGTTTATGACAATCCTATTAAGCAAATAAGAAAAAAACAGTTACAAATTACAATTCCTACCAGAGAGGATTTAGGCACTGAGTCAAAGAGAGGTTAATTTTCTGAGTTCCCATACCAACATCTGCGGTATTCAACTGTCCCATACGTCACAACCAATGTATTCAGTCAAAACAAGACAACAAACTGTTCCAAATGCAAAACAAAACTATTCCTCCACAGACTGAAATCTCAGTCCTGCTTTCATTGAAGTCATAAAGGAGTTTTTTTTTAACATGGACTTCAATGAGAAAAACCATGAGGTCCCAAAACACCAGCTAATACTATTCATTGTAGTTTACACTGTTGCTACAATATCTTATACACTTTCTGTTTGTAAGGTTCCTGGTTTATCAAGCCTTTCAAAAATATGGGGGCTTTTTTATATATTTTATTTTATTTTACATCTTACCTATAACAAAATCTTGCAACAACATACCATTGTAAGCCTTGCTATTTAATGACTTCTAAACTGTAGAGATGTAAAAGAGAAGAAAAGTGAACTGGTATAGAAATTAGAACTATGTGTGTGGATTGTTTTTGCTGGGTATTATTTGGTAGAGCTGTGTTTGTGTGGGGGGGAGGAGAGAAAGAAAAGAAATTTAACCAGAGAAGGAATGAGACAAAAAGGACATTCCCGACAGAGCCTGAACAAGCCCTGGGAGGATGGCCCTGAGAAAATTCTAGAGAGAGACAGAAAAAAGATATTTTTGGACACTTTTTCAAAAAGTCTATGTTTTACTGCTGATGGAACAATCAAAATCAAAAAATCAAAAAATATTTTTTTTAAGACAGAAACCAATGTTTAGTTTGGAAAAGAGAAGACTGAGAGGGGACCTGATAGCAGTTTTCAGGTATCTAAAAGAGTGTCATCAGGAGGAGGGAGAAAACTTGTTCACCTTAGCCTCCAATGATAGAACAAGAAGCAATGGACTTAAACTGCAGCAAGGGAGATTTAGGTTGGACATTAGGAAAAAGTTCCTAACTGTCAGGGTAGTTAAACACTGGAATAAATTGCCTAGGGAGGTTGTGGAATCTCCTTCTCTGGAGATATTTAAAAGTAGGTTAGATAAATGTCTATTAGGGATGGTCTAGACAGTATTTGGTCCTGCCATGAGGGCAGGGGACTGGACTCGATGACCTCTCGAGGTCCCTTCCAGTCCTAGAGTCTATGAGTCTATGAGCTTTGCTGATTGAAGTCAATTCAACTATATTTTAATTGTCTATGATCTTATTATATATTAAAAGGAGTTTTTCAGTAGTGATGATTTTATCTGGATTAAAAAGATCCTCTGAGTTTAGAAAAAAAATAAATCCTTCCAGATATATTTCCTTCTAAATGCTCTATTCTGCATATTCTGCTTTTGAATCTGTATCTCTGCCTTTTTTCATGGCAGATCATTTCTTATTTTTTATTGTGCACTCTAAATTTATGGGATAACAGAAGTGACATCTTTCTCCTGTTGTTGTTAAGAGGAGAAAAGGAATCCCCTTTTAAAACTCTGCTGCTCCCTCTAATTTTGCTACACTGAGACCCATTATGGTTTGCACCTGCTCTTCTGGGAGTCTTTCTGCATGATTTCAGGATAACTCAGAGACTCTTATAAACACTTCTCTAAACCACTATGCTTGTTTTCAGAAATGGCTGAATGGCTTTGGTTGAAAAAGAAAAATAAATCTATCTGTGGCAGACACCTGTCATGGAAAATGTCAGCTGAAAGATTAACCTTGACCCAGTTTTAAGCACCTGAAAACAGGGTCTTCTAGGAAGCATTGGAGAACCTGAATAGGCAAGACTGATTGCACCGCCTATAATATATGATATAAAAATACCCCACTTGTTGAACAGAGTACTGATTCAGGTTGCTGAGTGGCACAATATCCATGTTGCACATTAGCCACCAATGCTTTAGTAAGTTCCTAATCCATTTTGATATCTTCTCTAATTTTCATTATTGGTGGTAATAGCAAGCATGCCTTCCAACACTTGTACGAAATATTTTCTGCCTCACAATATTTAGTAAAGATTTTTTTTCAAAATGAGAACAATTAAAATACTTAAATATAAATAAGGCTTAGTATGAATGCATTGTGGATTCCAAAATGTCATCACTTCCATGGCAGAAGCTGGTTAAAAGTTATCCATCAAAGTAAATTTTGTTCAGTTTAAGCCGTTGTTGTTGTTGTTGTTTGTAAATCATTTGAAAAACAATCCTGAAGATGGTTAAACTATAAGTTATCAAAAGTATTTGCAAACTTGGAAGAATAATTTTTACAGTCTGGATATTTACTATAATTATTCACTGTTTATCATGTAGTGAGGGATTGCTCACATGGTATTCCTTCTACTCCCTGATTGCATGACTAAAACTGTTTAAGATGCAAAAGAGGAATCAGCAAAGAGCTAATAACTCCCTTGTAGTATGACATCATAAAACTTCTGGGATTTGCCAATCTTTTCATGATATATGTATATATATTTCCCACCACATTTATACAGTGTTCCATGGACGTGAAAATGGGTTCTTGTGCACCCATTAGACAAAGAGTGACTCCACTGACTTCAATGGAGTTACTGTTGATTTATGCAAGTGTCATGAGATAAAAATCTTTTCCAATGTTTTCCTTATTTGTCCAATATTACAAGTCAATTCAGCCTTGCAAAATCTGTCATTAAAATGTAACAGCTCAAGAAAGAAAAATGCTTGCTTGCCTTTTACCATAATAATGGTGGGGAAAAACACACACACTAATATCCATTCAAAAGTAAAAAGATACTTGTCCCAAATGTGAGAGGGAGTCAAATTTTATAAGGCTACATTAATGTATTTATTCCCCAGCTATATTTATTTAATTTATTTTGCCTTTTTTCCTTCAATTTATATTTCTGTTTTTGTTGTTATTTTTAAGCTGAGAAAATATATTAGAGTAATTCTTCTACAGGAATAATTTTGTATACTGCTTTTTTGTTACTTTTGCTGCCTTTGCTTTCAGAATTAATGAACTGACAGTTTAAAACCAGATACTATATAATAATCTGTGATCTCCAAATTCTGCTTCAAAATTGGATGGAGAACCAGCCTTTCAATGTGACTAGGAAAAGTATGACCAAAAAAACCCATGATGCTTAAATGTTTAAAACCTGTTCAGCCACAAGGAAGAATGTAGAGGAGAATCCCAGAGATGAGGCACATAAATTGATACGCTGGGAATGACTTGGGGAGATAACTAGGAAATAGACTGAAAATGACAAGGGATAAAAAAGGACCATGTGATCTATTCTTAGTATAATATAGGAAGCCACATGTAATTCACCATTTACTGAAGGGGCTAGCAAGCAGAGAAGGCCCAGAGCAAACCATTTATGAAAGAATTAAACTTTCTGATAGTATGCCAATCACAGAAAAATCTCCCTTTCTTCTTAAGATAAAATAAGAATATGGAAGAAATGGAGTCAGCAAAGATTACCTGACTGCTAAATCAAATCACTTAGCGTTAAAGGGACAGGCACATTGAATTTTATTTCCTGGACTGTACGTACCAGCCCATTATGAAAGTCAGCCGAAAGCAGGGGCACAGCAGCCCAAACTGCCCACTCATCATTCTTCTGGAAAGCCTAATGCAGAGGCATAAGAAAGTTTTCAGTGAGTGTCCACCCCACATCAGCCCCTTGAAAGGGTTAATGAGGCGGGGGATGGGAGGTGGGGGGACTAACGCGATAGGCCGCATCTGAAGGGATTTAGTCTAGATAAGTAAGCCCTGGCTGAGAATAGACCCCAGCGAGAAGGAATAGTTGAGGCCATGATAAAGCCAGGAACTTGGCAACAGAAGAGGGCTTCAGTGTGGAAGTCTGCAATCACTCCCTAATCTCAAAGAGGGAAAGGCGGTAACGGGCGGGGGGGCGGGGGGAATAGAAGCCCTGGGATCCTGGGCCTGAGGCTAGTGCATTCCAGGAGGTGGGTGGAGAAAGAGCCTGATATAGCTGAAGTGGGAGCAGCCCAGGGAAGTAGCAAGCTTTGGAGACAGGGCAGACCTTGGCTGCTGGTTGTATGGTCACTGGGCTGGAACCCAGAGTAGTGAGTGGGCCTGGGTTCCCCTACCAGCCACTGGTGAGATAGGCACAGACCAGACAGTGTAGCACAGTGGTGAGTAACCTGCAGCCCACAGGCAGCATGCAGCCCATCAGGGTAAGCTGATTGCATGTCCCTGTAGCCCGCCACTTCCTACATTTCCCATTGGCTGGAAACGGTGAATTGTAGCCACTCGGAGCGGGGGGAGGAGGGGGGAGGAGGGGCATGCCTGTGAATGGTCACCGTCCGCAAAATGTTTCATGCCCCACAGTCAGCTGATGTAGCAGAAGACTGCCTAGAACAGTCATCCAGTGAGCCTGTGGTACTCCAGAAGGGGGAAACATGCAGTGACTTGGCCGGAGAGCCAAGCCATAAAGAGAGAGCACCCTGAATCCCAAAGAGAGAGAAAGAGAAGCAGCAGGGTGCATAAATGAGCAACAGAAGGGGACATCAGACTTAAGTGGAGCTAATTCCCAGAGCAGCCGGGGGAGGTGCTTTTACTGGTGAGTGTACCCTGAGACAGTGTGGAATAGGCCAGCTTTACTGCTGCTGCTAACATACTATTCCATTTGTGCAGCTGCAGAATATTTCTATTCTTAATTTTACATGTTACTTTGACCTATATATTTGATAAGAATCTGCCTTAGTTTTGCAACTTTCACCATGGTACATTTGGTCTTATGTAGTAACTACGTGCTAAATATTGAAGCAGTTTTGCTTATTTTTATCTGTCTTTACCTTTGCCATGTTAGTATTTTAGGATTTGGTTTAGCACTTTCTTAGATTTCATACAGTTTAAAGCCAGAAGCAATCACTAAATCATCTAATCTGACCTCCTGTAATCACAGACCATTAAATTTCACCCAGTTTCTTCTGGGTTGGGATGAATAGCTTGGATTAAACTAAAGGATTTTTGTCCTTGGGAGACTCAGTTTTTGTACGACTCAGGCAGAGAACAAGAGAGGTGGAGGTGCCATGAAAGCTTCTGTAATGACAAGGAACTGACTGGGAGGATTAGCCCAGATAACCTATGAACCATGCTGCAGAGAAAGGTGGGGTGGCGGAACAATGTCCCTGCCAATGGGATCTGGGAAAATTTTCTTCCTGACCATAAATCTGACCGTCAATGAAACCCTGAGCATATAAGCAAGAGTCACTAGCCAAGCATCTGCGAAAGAGGATCTCTGTACCACTTCATAGCATTGGCCCAATAGTCCAGTGCCCCATATCCAGCTGTGGCAATCCCTGAAGTTTCAGAGGAACGGTGGAGGGAAAGGTTCAGAATACATCAAGGGGAAAAAATCATTCCTGACCCCTGCAGGTGACCAGCTGAAGTCCTGTAGCATGAGATTTAATTATAGTCAATCACTATATGGAGAGCTGCAAGTGTTGAGCATCTTGACAGCAGTGCAAACCTTCCTGTTCTCGCCATTGCCAATGAAGGAAGGAAGCAAACAGGAGGACTTATAGATTTACAGATGTCAATGGCAGAAGGGACTATTATGACCATCTAGCCCAGGGGTTGGCAAGCTCCAGCACACGGCTCACCAGGGTAAGCACCCTGGCAGGCTGGGCCAGTTTGTTTACCTGCTGCATTGGCAGATTCAGCTGACCACGACTCCCACTGGCCGAGGTTTGCCATCCCAGGCCAATGGGGGTGGCGGGAAGCCGCGGCCAGCACATCCCTCACCTGTGCCACTTCCTGCAGCCCCCATTGGCCTGGGAAGGTGAACCATGGCCAGTGGGAGCTGCAATCATCCAAACCTGCCGACACGGCAGGTAAACAAACTGGCCCGGCCTGCCAGAGTGCTTATCCTGGTGAGCCGCGTGCTGGAGCTTGCCGACCCCTGATCTAGCCTAACAGACAGACAGAGAGACACACACAGCTCCTCATGCTTTAATTTATCTTCTGGGGGAAATTATATAGCCTCTCTTTTAGAAATATATCTAATCTAGACACAAGGTTGAAGTGAGTTCAGCACTTCCCCTAGTAAGCTGTTCCAATGTTCAGTTATCTTGCCTACTAGGAACTTGCATCTTATTTCAAGGTTGAATGTCTTACTTCAGCATCCATCCATTGGATCTTGCAATGATTGAAAAGCCCTCCGCCATCAGCTATACTCTCCCTGCATTAGTACCTATGCACAGTCATTAAGTTACTTCCCAACTTCTCTTTGATAAGCTGAATATGTTGAGCTTTTTCAGCTTCACATCATAAAACTTATTTTCCAGCCCCTAGACCATATTTGTGGCCTTCTTTGAACTCTCTCCAGTATTTCCACATCATTCTTGAAGTGTGTATATAAGAATTGGACACAGTATTCTAGGTTTGGTCTTACTAATGCTGTATATAGAGGCAAAATTACTTCCCTACTTCTACATTATATTTCTTTTTATATAACCCTTTTTACTACAGCACTGCACTGAAAGCTCATGGTGAGGTGGTTATCCAGGTTGACTCCCTCTATCCTTTTTTAGTCATTGCTTTCCAAGACAGAGTCTCCCATTCTGTAGTTATAACCTGTGTTCTTGTTTCCTAGATTGATTACTTTGCTTTTGGTTTTATTAAAACAAATTTAGTTGGAAAGAGACTGTGACATATTGGACTGCAAAATAGCACCCTGAGACCCCCACATTAATTGATTTAATACGGTTCTCATATTTTGTGCTGAGACTGCCTTGTGAGGTATCATATGAAAAAATAAATAATTGGAGATATACCAATCTCCTAGAACTGAAAGGGATCTGGAAAAGGCATTGATTCCAGCCCCCTGCCTTCACTAGCAGAACCAATTTTTGCCCCAGATCACTAAGTGGCCCTGTCAGATAACCTTAGTCCCAGATTTGGACCTTAGCGTCCAAAATATGGGGGTTAGCATGAAAACCTCCAAGCTTAGTTACCAGCTTGGACCTGGTACTTGCTGCCACCACCCAAAAAATTAGAGTGTTTTGGGGCACTCTGGTCCCCCTGAAAAAACCTTCCCTGGGGACCCCAAGACCCAAATCCCTTGAGTCTCACAACAAAGGGAAATAATCCTTTTTCCCTTCCCCCCTCCAGGTGCTCCTAGAGAGATACACAGACACAAGCTCTGTGAATCTAAACAGAGGGAGTCCACCCTCTTTAATTCCAGTCCTGGAAACCAAAAGCACTTGAAACAAAAGCACTTCCCTCCTCTCCCAGAGGGTATGCAAAGTCAGGTGAATAAATCTAACACACACAGATCTCCCTCTGACTTCTTCCTCCCACCAATTCCCTGGTGAGTACAGACTCAATTTCCCTGAAGTTTCCCACTAAAGAAAAACTCCAACAGGTCTTAAAAGAAAGCTTTATATAAAAAGAAAGAAAAATACATAAAAATGGTCTCTCTGTATTAAGGTGACAAATACAGGGTCAATTGCTTAAAAGAATATTGAATAAACAGCCTTATTCAAAAAGAATACAAATCAAAGCACTCCAGCAACTATAGACATGTAAATACCAAAGAAAAGAAATCATATAACTCACTATTTGATCTCTTTGTCCTTACAACTTGGAAACAGAAGATTAGAAAACAGAAATCACTTTTCAAAGCTGAGAGAAAAGCAGGCAGACAGACAGAGACTCAGACACAACTTTTTTCCTCCACACAGAGTTGAAAAAATCCGGTTTCCTGATTGGTCCTCTGGTCAGATGCTTCAGGTGAAAGAGACATTAACCCTTAGCTATCTGTTTATGACACGCCCCCCAAATGGCAGACAGTGGGGAAGCTCACTGGCGGCGATTTCCTCCTAGAACTTTAAAATAAACAGATTAATACAACACATGCACCTTTACATATACCACTAAGTATATAACTAACAGACCTTTACATTTTAAGAACACTGTTTAACTACTGGATTCTGGGAAACTCTCACGGGAGAGTGCATCAGCTACTTTGTTAGAAGCTCCTGAGATGTGCTGAATTTCAAAATTAAAATCTTGGAGAGCTAAATTCCAATGAAGAAGTTTTTTGTTGTTCCCTTGGCAGTCTGAAGCCACTTTAGCGCAGCATGGTCAGTTTGTAGCTGGAACCGCCGTCCCCAAACATATGGGCCTAGCTTTTCCAGGGCGTACACAATGGCATAGCATTTCTTTTCACTGACTGACCAGTGAATTTCCCTTTCAGACAGTTTCTTGCTGAGAAACACGACAGGATGGAAGTTGTGATCTGTTGCTTTCTGCATGAGCACTGCTCCTATACCACGCTTAGATGCATCTGTGGTTACTAGGAATGGCTTGTCAAAGTCCGGGGCCCTGAGCACAGGGTCAGACATGAGCCTTGCCTTAAGTTGGGTAAAGGCCTTTTGACACTCATCAGTCCACTTAACTGCATTTGGCTGGGTCTTTTTGGTCAGGTCGGTCAGTGGGGCAGCGATTTGGCTGTAGTGTGGTACAAATTGCCTGTAGTACCTGGCCAAGCCTAAGAAGGATTGGACCTGTTTCTTTGACCGTGGGACAGGCCACTTTTGGATAGCATCCACCTTGGCCTGTAGGGAGTTTATGGTTCCTCGACCCACCTGGTGCCCCAGGTAAGTCACTTTGTTTTGGCCTATTGGACACTTTTTGGCCTTAACAGTTAGTTCGGCCTGCCTGATGCGCTCAAAGACCTTTTCTAGGTGTAGTAGGTGTTCGGGTCAGGAGTTTGAAAAAATGGCCACATCATCGAGGTAGGCAACTGCATATTTTTCCAGTCCTGCTAGTAGACCATCTACCAGCCTCTGGAAAGTGGCAGGTGCATTTCGAAGGCCGAAAGGAAGGACATTAAATTCATACACCCCTGCATGGGTGACGAATGCTGACCTTTCCTTGGCAGGTTCATCTAGTGGTACTTGCCAGTACCCCTTGGTTAAGTTTATTGTAGAGATGAACTGGGCACATCCCAACTTTTCCAATAGCTCATCGGTGCGTGGCATTGGATAGTTGTCCGGACGAGTTACCGCATTTAGCTTACGGTAGTCCACGCAAAAGCGTATTTCCCCATCTGGTTTGGGTACCAGAACCACTGGAGATGCCCATGCACTGGTAGATAAGCGGATTATTCCCATCTGTAGCATGTTCTGGATCTCCCGTTCTATAGCAGCTTGGGCATGAGGAGACACCCGGTAGGGTGGGGTTCTAATGGGGTGAGCATTACCTGTGTCAATGGAGTGGTATGCCCGTTCAGTCCGTCCTGGGGTGGCTGAGAACAATGGTGCGAAGCTAGTGCACAGCTCCTTGATTTGTCGCCGCTGCAGACGTTTCAGGGTGGTTGAGAGGTTCACCTCTTCCATGCCACCGTCTTTCTTCCCTTCGTAGTAGACACCGTCAGGCCACTCAGCATCATCTCCCTGGACTGTAAACTGACAAACCTGTAAGTCTCTGGAATAGAAAGGCTTGAGAGAATTAACATGGTACACTCTGGGCTTTAGTGAGGAATTGGGAAATGCTATGAGGTAGTTCACAGTTCCCAGGCGCTCTTGGACCGTGAATGACCCTTCCCATGATGCTTCCATCTTATGGGCCTGTTGCACCTTCAAGACCATAACCTGGTCTCCTACCTTGAAGGAACGTTCGTTGGCATGTCTGTCATACCAGGCCTTTTGCTCTTCCTGAGCGTCCTTTAGGTTCTCTTTAGCAAGGGCTAAGGAGTGTCGGAGGGTGCTTTGTAGGTTGCTTACAAAGTCCAGAATGTTAGTTCCTAGAGAAGGCGTAAACCCCTCCCATTGCTGCTTTACCAACTGTAATGGCCCCTTAACCTCGTGGCCATACACAAGTTCAAACGGTGAAAACCCTAAACTGGGATGTGGTACAGCCCTGTAGGCAAACAGCAACTGCTGCAACACTAGGTCCCAATTATTGGAGTATTCGTTGATGAATTTACGTATCATGGCCCCCAAAGTTCCATTAAACCTTTCCACCAGGCCATTGGTTTGATGGTGATACGGGGTGACAACCAAGTGATTCACCCCATGAGTTTCCCACAGTTTTTCCATGGTCCCTGCCAGGAAATTAGATCCTGAATCTGTAAGGATGTCGGAGGGCCAACCTACCCTGGCAAAGATGTCTGTTAGGGCCAGGCACACAGTGTTAGCCCTGGTGTTGCCTAAAGCTACTGCTTCCGGCCATTGGGTAGCAAAGTCCACTAAAGTCAGTACGTACTGCTTTCCTCTGGGCGTCTTTTTTGGGAAAGGACCCAGAATATCTACAGCTACTCGCTGAAATGGGACCTCAATTATGGGGAGTGGCTGGAGAGGGGCCTTGACCTGGTCTTGAGGCTTTTCCACTCTTTGGCATACCTCACAAGACCGGACATACTTGGCAACGTCCTTGCCCATCCCCTCCCAGTGGAAGGACTTCCCCAACCGGTCCTTGGTTCTGTTCACCCCAGCATGGCCACTGGGATGATCATGGGCTAAGCTTAAGAGCTTCCCCCGGTACTTAGTTGGAACCACCAACTGTTTTTGCGGCTGCCATTCTTCCCGGTGTCCACCAGAAAGAATCTCCTTGTATAAAAGTCCTTGGTCTATAACAAACCGGGATCAATTAGAAGAGCTGAGAGGTGGTGGGGTGCTCCGTGCCGCCGCCCATGCTTTCTGAAGGCTGTCATCTGCTTCTTGCTCAGTCTGGAACTGTTCCCTTGAGGCTGGGGTTACCAGTTCTTCCTCAGACTTTGGACTTGGGCTTGGTCCCTCTGGAAGCGATGTAGATGATGGGGTTGTTTCCGTTGCTGGTGAACCGCTCTCCGCAGGTGCACCTGAGGGTATTTCAGGCTCTGGCTTAGCCTTTTGGGTATGGCTGTCTGTTGTTTCTGTCAGTTCTGGATCGCTGGCGCCCTCTGGCGTGGAATTTGAAGATGTGGTTGCACTTGCTGGTGCTGGTTGCTGTTCCAGTTCTGAGAGAAAAGCAGGCAGACAGACAGAGACTCAGACACAACTTTTTTCCTCCACACACAGTTGAAAAAATCCGGTTTCCTGATTGGTCCTCTGGTCAGGTGCTTCAGGTGAAAAAGACATTAACCCTTAGCTATCTCTTTATGATAGGCCCCCTCAAGGATTGAACTGACAACCCTGGGTTTAACAAGCCAATGCTCAAACCACTGAGCTAAGATCTGCTGAAACTCATTGTTCTGACAACATATAGAGATCATCATTGTATATGGAGTTATGAGATTTTGCTATATGGTTGTTATTGAAATGTGTTGTGAGTCAGGGAGACACCCACAGATAGCAGTCCACTGGCAACAATGGAGGTGACCTACATCCAGATGGGTGTTAAGCGACCATCACAAGCTATTGACAAGCAGAGGAATTGTAAACAAGATATTTACAATTCTATAAGAGACAGTTGCTCAAACTCCACACAATGGGGATTGGTTAACTCTGTGGCTCAGCAAGGTATCAGGACATACGATAATTGACTCCATGTTTCAGCCTGTATTTTTCCAAGTACATGATATAAGAATATAAAATAAAGTACAGTGGTAGGAGTCCAACTCTCTCTTCTCTCACCTACTCTGAAGGCAACAAAAATATTTGAAAGAAAAGCCTTTGGACTGAGAAGATTTGTCCTAGGCTGAGCAGGGAATTCAGCCTGTGTATAAAGAACTGTGAACTGCTTACAATGCCAAGTGGGATGAGAAAAACTAATTGATTCAAATCTTCCTAAGTCTGATAATTTTTAGGATTTAGACTGTGCTTTTTACCTTTTATTTCTTATGTAATTAACTCTGACCTCTGTGCCTAACACTTCAAATTACTTAAAATTTATCTGCAGTTACAGTTATTGTAATGTTTTACATTTACCAGTGAGTTTGTCTAAAGTACTTGGGAAATCTTCTCAGATCACAAAGGCTGCTGTATGTCCAGTATTCTTTCATGAAATGGCAAACTAAATAATGAGCATTCATTGTTCAAGAAAAGGTCTTGAGCAGTGTAAGATGGTACATTACTGGGGTTCAAGGCTGGGGCTAAGGTTATTTGCTGGTATCTCCCTGTGTATAGTTCATGAGTGGCTGTGAGAGCCTGCATGTAACTTTGGGTGTGCCTTCACATGTTAATGTCTGTGTGAGAGAGAAGACTGAAGGGGCTGCTTGTCACTACCAGAGCAGTGTGAGAGGTATCCTGATCTAGAGAATTTAACCAGGCAATTCAGATTCCTCTAAAAGTAAAATGTCCTCATTATTTTTACTCCATCTGTTTCAGTGTCATCTGAAAATTTTCCCAGTAAAGATTTTATATCGTCATCTAGATTGTTGATTAAAAAAAGATTGAGTAACATTGGATTCCTGGAGGTCTCTTCTAGAAATGGCACCACTCATTGATAGTTCCATATTAGCAACTACATTTTGAGGTCTGTCAGTTTTTGGTGGTGATATTTTCTCTGAAAGTGAGAAGGCTTGTGGTGTTTGGGTGTGGGAATCATGTTAAGGAGGAATATTTTATCTTTTCTATTTGGTGTTAGTTTTTGCTTTTGTAGTTCTTTGAGGTGTAGGGAATGTATGCTGCTTTGGCTGATGTGGCACCAGATCGTCAATGTCCTTCATGGTATAGTAATTGCTGTTGAAGTTCCTGGGAACGTGTACTATTTATTTTAGAACTGTCAGTGTTTCTATCTGCTTTTGTCCCAACTGATGTTCGTGTTGGACCCTTGACTCTGCTGCCATAGAACAAATTATATCACTGAGTAGTTTTAACAGTAACTTTATCTATAGGTTATAGTTATCTAGTTATATATAATTACTCCAAAATATTTTCTTAATATATTGTGATCGCCAGATGAAATTTCTTGATGCATTTTAATGAGGCCCAAATGTGCTTAGATATGTATAATTTAGGGTGTGTTCAAGATTTTCAGTTAAATTGAACTAAATGTTCATAGTTAAAATTATGATTCTAAAGATGTTTTTCTTCAGTGTTTGCTAATCTTGTTATATTGCTTTTTATCACACTTATTAGAGTTAGATTGTATGAGTTCATCAAATGTATTAAATGTCATTAAAAATTCCAGTGTTCTCAATAGTATACCAACCTACAAATAAGTAATTCAATACTTACAATTAGGATGTAGAAATAATCATTAAAATGACTGTGAAGTTGTAACATATTGTGCTGTGGTGGCACACATCTGTCTTAAATGAACAAATTCTCAATAATGACTGCAATCATCAAGAACAAAAAAAAACATTTTGGGAGATAAACCTAATTGCATTTCCAATCAGAGCAGTGAAATGCAGCTATAATAGTTATGACATTCATTGAAAATGAAGCTGTCTGCTGAATCTCAGGACACAGTAAACAACTTGAAATCCAAGCAACTATGCCAAGTCAGTTTAATAAAGTCATTTTCCTTTATTTTAAGAAGAAAATATTAATCCCTGAGTAACTGCAGAAGAGAAAATGAGTGAAAGAAAACTATAAAAATGAACTCACAACTTTAACTTCTGTATCGAGAAACACCTACAACATTGCAAACATATATACTAAGGAAAAGATTAGAGGTTTACGTGCCATAACTTTTGCCTGTGTTCTGTTGACTGGTCCCAGTAATCACATTCCAAGTTTACCGAGGGCATCGCCAGGTTTGCTTCATATTGCATGTAGGTACATTTAACTACCAGTGTTCCAGTGGAATATAGAATAGTACAAAATCAAAAGGCATCTTGCCATTGTGTTACAGAAGCTGAAGGGAAAGGGTTATGATATTAAAGAATAAAAGTTAAGCTGACAAAAGAAACAACATTCAGAGTTAAGGCTTAATGACATATACTGCACCACTGTGTATCACACAGATGTCATCAAAAGTGATATAGAATTATGGAAGCATTGCAATATTGCCCCTAGCTTCCCAATAATAACCTAGCAAATCCCTGCAACTATCAGTTTTTGCTACTCACGTATCACTCTCCACCGTTTCAAAAAGATAATACCTTGGATGGTTTTGGATGCCAGCTCATTGCTCACATAGAATGACCATCTGCTGTATTGTTTTTCAAGATGTTATGGCTGAAATAAACTACTTTGCTGTATATTTTTGAACAAGCAGCATTTGTAGTACTCTGATCTTGTGATATATTCATTCTGAACAAGATAATGAGCAGATTGGCTGTGCCACTTATTATCAAGTTTGCCCAACAGTTCCTGTTATAATACTCTCTGCTTTCAGTTGCTTATAGTTTTGCCAAATCTCAACTGTTTGCGTGAAATTTTCCATGCAATATGTCTGCCTGTGCGTTTTTTTCCTTCAGCCATAATGATTCAGCCATTTCCAAGAACTAGTCTGAGGAAAAATATGCTGCTTTGCCCATGTTAAAAAATTATGATGACCTTTTCTTTGAACAGCTGTAACTCACCTATGCTTTGGAACACAGACTTGAAATTTGGCACAGAGGCTGGCTTTTATGCCAGTGATGTGCCTTGTACCATCCCCATATGGATGTGCATATGCATTATGATACAAACTTCAATCATATGATCCATTAGAGCCGGTCAGGAACTTTTTTTAGATTTTTTCCGTCAAAAATACTTATAGAAATAAAAACCTTTGTGCAGAAACATATCTTTTTCTCAGGTCCTGGATGTAATTTCTGGTCAGAACCAGAGAGAGAGAATACCCTCTGTATAGGGTGCTCACTTGGAATGTGAGAGACCAAAGTTTGAGTTCCTGCTGTACATGACTGCTGGAGTTGTTACACTTTATACAAATAATTATATATTCATCAGGCCAGTGAGGAAGAAACTGACTCTATAGTATGGTGGTTAGGGCACCTGCCAGGAGGTGGGAAACTCTGGATGAAGGTCCTACTCTGAATTAGGTAGTGTAAGGACTTGATCCTGGTTTTCTGCTGCTCTAGATGAGTTTCTACCCACCATACTATCGGCTATTCTAGGATGGGGCACTCTTTTTCTCATTTTAAACACCAAAAATTACTGGTAACTTTTGACTTTAATTTCTGTTCCTCAGTTCCTCTTCTTAAAATGAGGATATCATCCCCCTCCCCCCCCACCTCTCAGAGTTGTTGCAAAGATAAATTAATTAATATTTGTGAAACAGTCAATATACTGATCACTGATGAACGTAATAGAAAAGCCATCCAGGAAATTAATCCTCCTCTAAAGCTCTTTCCTCAGCATGCCTATCGTACCAAGCTTTCTGATCTTCCTGACTTTTTCTAAGATTTTGCTGTACAAAATCCATCAAATCCCCTACTGTTTTGTTTCTTCAATATTGCCTTCCCAGGAGTCACAGATCAATTTCAAGTGTTCCCTGACCTTCTCCCATATAAGAGATCAAAGAGAGCAAACCCTTGGGGAACGCTTCTAGATGCAAACAGTAGATATGGAAGCAACACATCCCGGTCATCCTTGTGCCTGGAAACATACATCCTTTCAGAGTTCCATTGAAACTTTCAACCAATCCATTAGTCTCAAGGTGATAGGGTGCAGTTTTTAAGTGCTTTACGCCACACAATTCCCACAATCTCTCAAACACCATAGATATAAAATTAGTACCATGGTCTGTCAGCATTTCCTTGAGAAAACCCACCCTGCTAAAGTTGGTAAACAAAGCTGTGGCCACAGTCTCAGCTTCAATGTTAGATAATGTTATGGCTTCAGGGTATCTGGTAGCAAAATCCACCACCACAAGAATATACCTTTTTCCATTCCTAGAAGGTCTGGATATAGATCGCACAATGGTCACAGATATTTTGGAAAAAGCCTCTGCTATAATGGGTAAAGACTGCAGGGGTATCTTCCTAGTCCCCTTAAATCCCTTACACTTCTGACACTAGTCACAGCTCCTTCAGTAGTTTTGTATTGAGTCATACATAAGTGGCCAAAAGAAGTTCCACCTTAAAATGTCATATGTTCTTTCTATTTCTAAATGACCTCCAAATGGCCCATCATGAGCTAATTGAAGTAGATCTCTCCCCTACACCTTTCTGGCACAACTATTTGCTGACAAAAGTCTCTGGGTAACCTTCTCTTCCCTGCAGGGGCTTCCCTAAACAATATCCCGTCCTTTACAAAAAACCTTCCCCTTCCTTCCTCTGTTGGGGCATTACTCATTGGCCTATTCCAATGAAACATCATTCTTCTGGGCCACAATGAATTCCTTCTGAGTTTCACTTAAATTCAGAACTATCTCTGATGCATCAGGAAGATTTTCACCTGATCCCCCTGCCTGGGGGCTGCCACATTCTATGGGTGAAGGGCTGAAGGCCACTCCTCTTTGGAGCTCTTGTCACTGACATCAGGCAAGCTAGAGGTATCAGCACCATACTTGATACCTTATTATGACATTAACCCTATTAAACTTAGTCATAATGTCATTCTCTATCAGAACATCCACTGGAGGTTTATCTTGAATGCCCACCATCAGTTCACCACTAAAATCCCCCCACTCCAGATGAATCTTCGCTAAAGGAACAGTTACAGGAAACTCGGCTAAAGCCAGAACAGTTATATTCTTCCCTGCCAGCTTGTCCTCCTCTTGGACATAAACACTCCTTAACCAAAGCAATGTCTGACGCTGTGTAGCACCAACCATGATGATATACACGATTCACTTTTGCATTTCTAATAAATTCATCACTACCTCTCCACGACTCAGTTCTGACATATTCATGAGACCCTGTCCTTCCTCTACATCCTTCTTTGGAGCTAGGGACACCACGTTAACATTTACAGGGTTAACATCAGAACTCATAGTTATGGCATTGGCATTCACAGGGGTATCAGGTTGTGGGGTGGTTTGGAATTTTGGACAATTTGGCTTTATGTGCTCAGGCATTCCACACTGGTAACAGGTAACCGGCCTCCTTTTAGGGTAAGACATTCTGAACTCTGGGCTCCCATGAGCTTTATCCACGTTAGGGTTAGGTTTACTTCTAGACCTTTCCTTTTTTTAAAAAAAAAACTGCAGTGAATAGTGATTATTCTTTCCCAGGGGCTTACTTCTTTCATGATTTCGATTCTGCACAAATTCATCTTCAGTTTCATCAGCCTGCAAAACAGAATTGGGCTTTCCATCACATATAGCAGCCCAGACCTCATCACATTTGTTCAAGTGTAATTAATTGTATTAACTGTTCAAAATTACCTCAAGCTTTCTTACCAGTAATTCACTTCCTTACAAAACCTAATAGTTTGAGTACATTCCACATAAGAAATACCAATAGACATTTTAAAATTTCTAAATTTAAACCCATAAGTTTCAGAGGTAACCTTAAAATGTTTTAATGCAGTATCTTTATATTTTACAAAAATCAAGGCTTTATCCATACTCGTTTCATTGAACACGTCCCTAGCTTTCCCAGTCAATCTGGTTAGCAGGACAGGCATATGCTGCACCTCTGGGATATAGTGAATTTCACACTGATGATCAAAGGTAAAGAGAAATTCCTCTATGTCCTCAGAATCTTTGTAAATGGGGCAAATTCTTTCCCAATTTTTATTGTCCAAAGGGGATGGATTTCCAGGTTATGATAGCTTTTTCTGCTCTTCTAACACTTGGACCTAAAGTCTGGTAGATTCCTGTTTCATCTGGTGAGCCTTCTCCTTAGTAGCTAGCTGTTCTATATGCCTTAAATCAGAGTTTCTCAAACAGGGGTCACCGCTTCTGTAGGGAAAGCCCCTGGCGGGCCGGGCCGGTGTGTTTACCTGCCCAGTCCACAGGTCCGGCTGATCACAGCTCCCACTGACTGTGTATCGCTGCTCCGGGCCAATGGGAGTTGCTGGAAGCGGCGGCCAGTAAGTCCCTCAGCCCATGCTGCTTCCAGCAGCTCCCATTGGCCCGGAGCAGTGATCCGCGGCCAGTAGGAGCTGCGACTGGCCAGACCTGAGGACGGGGCAGGTAAAACACACTGTTCTGGCTCGCCAAGGGCTTTCCCTACACAAGTGGTGACCCCTGTTTGAGAAACCCTGCCTTAAATGGACCTCTTTTTCAATTTATCAATCTTTTCTTTAGCATCCTTTTTCATATCAGCTATCTTTTGCTTCTCCAGTAAACAAAGATCCGTAAGCTTCTCTTCAAATTCAAGTTGTTGTTTGTTTCTTATTGCAAGCATTCTCACTGTGTCTTTTTCCTGATCATTTGCCATTAGCAGATTTTTCAGTTCTTGATCTGGGCCTTTTTTCTTAAAAGACAATCCTCTCTATAATCAAATATCTTGAAGGCTTTTTCTATCGAGTTCTTCATATGATTGTTGCACACTCATTGTAACTGATTTTTAACCCTTAAACTCTCCAATATCAATATTAAATTTTGACAAACGTGGTTCTGATCCAAAACCCAATTAACCTGTTGTAATATGCATCCAGCTCCCTCAGTGCTTGTTTCTCTTAAGTTCTCTTCTAATATCACACATTTGTAGTATTTCATTTGTGACATGGTTTTGTCTTCTTATGATGTTTCCCAAGGATGTCCATTGCTGCCTCATTCATTACAGCATTGAAATTGCTGGTCATTGTTTCTATGTCTTCCTCTAGAGCAAAGAGCGGGGCAAATTTTCCACTGATTATTGCTTGGAATGACTCTGCAATGTTTTAGTCTGAGTCCTTCTAAGTCAACTTGGTTATGGTGAACTTTGGCTTGATGATTTCTCTTAGCTGCAGCCAAAAAATTAGCATCACTAGGTCGTGATCACTTCCAATATTAGCACCGGGGAAGTTCCTTGTTTTAACTCTGTTAATATCAGAACAAAATGGGTTTTTCACCATGATGTCGATCTGGCTGTGAGGTAGACCATTAGGTTGATCGTCTGGATGCTTTACGTGCTCCTAATGTGTTTGCAAGAACCAGATTGTTATAGCTGGTAAACTCCAAAAGTCTCAATCCTCTCTCATTGGTTACCGCGTTACAGAAAGGGCCACCCTAATCTTGCCGATCTTTCTGTGTATCAGTACCCACTTTAGCATTCCAATCTCCTTGTACAATCAGGATGTCTTTCTTGTGTACCTTATGTCTTGGAGTTGATTGTAAAAATCAATTTGCTCATGGTCATAGTCACACATACTACAAATGTGTGACATTAGAAGAGAATTTAAGAGAGATGAGAACAGCACTGAGGGAGCTGATAAATACAGAGAGATTGGCAGAAAGGTCAAGAAAGGAATGAAAGGGGCCAAGGAGATATGGATTGAAAAACAATGCTCTAAAATTGAAGATTGTATCAATAATAAAAATAGCAAATGAGCATTCCCGGTTGTAAAAGATCTGTTGAAGGAAAAATGGACCAAAGCTAACACAATTCAAGACAAAGAAGGGAACAGTCTTACAGAAGAAAGGATCATCATCAATAGGTGGACAAACTACTGCTCTGATCTATACAACCACCAGACAAATGGAAATCCTAGTGTCTTAGACATCCCAAATTCAACAGAACAGAGGAGGATGGCTTTCCAATACTACATGAAGATGAGACAGCTGTGAAATCACTCAAGAACGGAAAGACTACAGGTATTGACAACATCCCAGCTGAATTGATGAGATTCAGAGGAGAATAGTAATAGATGTACTCACCAAGACAAGATCTGCAACTAGATCTGGCAGACTAGTGAGTGGCCCTCCATGTGGACACAGTAACTAATCATCACTCTGCCAAAGAAAGGCAACCTGCAATTGTGTCAAAATTATCTGACCATACGCTTAGTTAGCCATCCCAACAAAGTGACGTTGAAAGTCATATTGAACAGATTGAAGCCACAACCAGACAATATCATTGCTGAAGAATAGTCTGGCTTTCATGCTGGAAGATGTACCATAGAACAGATTTTTAACCTTTGTGTTCTATGTGAGAAGTACTTACAACACCAGCAGGACATCTATAACATGTCTTTGACAACTTCAAGAAGGTGTTTGGCAGAGTATGGAATGAAGCTCTTGGGGCAACCATGAAGAAGTACAATGTTGGTCATAAGCTTATTCTTACCATTAAACAACTGTATGCCAAGGCTAGCAGTGTAGTTCTCATCAATGGCACAATAGAAGAGTGGTTTCTCACCACTGTTGAAGTCCAGCAAGGCTGCCTTCTTTCACTCACATTGTTCAACATCTACTTGAAGTGCATAATGACTGAGGCTGTAGAAGATCACATATGCACAGTCAGCACTGGGAGGCGAACAATCTCAAAGCTTCGGTTTACTGATGACATTGATGGCCTGGCAGGCAGTGAAGATGAATTTGCCAACCTTGTGAAATAATTGGATGAAACCTCCACAAAATATGGCATGGAAATCAGTGCAGAGAAAACCAAGCTGATGATAAACAAACATGATGGGATCAGCTCACATATCACTGTCAGTGGATAAGAGCTGGAGACAGTGAAACAATTCAAGTATTTGGGGGCAGACATCACTGATGTAGGATCCAAAGCAGAAATTCGGCAATAACTGTGCAAACAACAGTGGAAGCGGCAAAACTCAAGTCAATTTGGAGGAATAAAAACATTTCCTTGAAATCCAAACTGAAACTGCTGCACACATTGATAATCTCCATTTTTATGTTTGCATGCGAGAAATGGATCCTTACAGCAGAACTTGAATGGAAAATACAGGTAGTAGAAATGAGATGCTTCCATAAAATCTTGGGCATCTCCTATTTCCACCTTGTCACTAATGAAGAGGTCTGCAACATCATCACCCAGTATGCTGGGTCATATGAAGACCTCTTGATGACCATGAAGATGCGCAAGATGCAGTGGTATGGCCATGTAACAAGATCATCTGGCCTATCCAAGATCATCCTCCATGGGACAGTACAGGGGAAGAGAAGAAGAGGTAGACAGAAGAAGAGATGGATCGACAACATAAAAGAGTGGACAGGAATGGACTTTGCGGAGACTCAAGCACTGACACACAATCATCAAGGGTGGAGACAATTGGTTGATTTCTCATCAATGACAGTGCCCCAATGACCAATGCAGTTATGGGAGTGATGATGATGATGATGAATCTGCATCCAAACATGACTACGCTACTGTGACCAGGGTCCTAGTGTGGAGCCAACTGTGGTCAGTCAGTTAGGGTGAACTTCAAAGAATGGGGCAGACAATCCACATAAAGCTGGTGGATATTTCAATACTTAGATTCACCAAACCAGCAAAAAAAAAAACAAAAAAAAACAACACTTTATTACCTTACTGGTTACTCGGAAGTCCAAAAAACAGTTTCCTTAAAGCGATCCAATCTCAGTCCTCAATCCAGGTACTCACGTCAAATATGATGAAAATTTCTGTAAATCTTATTTCATTATATAAAAGAAAAGGATCTACCAATCCCAAATGATCAGACACATTACCTCCCATGTTAAAAACTGTTTCAGATTTTATCCAAATACATGCTACAGCCAATTCTTATTAACTAAGCTAAAATTTATTAAAAAATAAGAGCGAGCATATGGTTAAAAGATCAATATACATACAGGCCTGAGTTCAATTCATTGACGTTCAGACTCACAACAGAGATGGTGAGCTTTGTAGTTGCAAAGAGTTCCTTTAGAATTCAGTTCATAGATCATAGTCCAATGTCCAATCTCATATTCTGGGCATTCCAGCATAACCAGGACATCAGTTTTGTGATTCAAACTTCCTCTGATGAAGTCTAAGCAAATCTGAGATGACAGAATCAGGACCTAAGGATCTTTTATACAATTTCATGTATTTTGACAAGTTAGAATTTAGAACAAAAGGTTATTAGGATGACTTTGAAGGAGGTCTATTACCAGTACTTAGCTATATGAATTAACATAAGACCATTTGCTTGTTCTTCCACCATTAACAGTACATTTCAAAGAGAGATGAATACTGAGATATCCCATATTTACAATTCAATTACATAATAGGATTTTCTTTTGAGCTCTGAATTATTAGAATACAGCATAGACAGGGACTGTTGATTACATTGTCCACCCTACTCATACATATGTAAATACACAAAAACACAAATATTATCTCCCCATACGTCTTATGAGGGATGTTTAACCCTTTCTAGACATGTCTCAGAGAGGCATGAACAAGAGATAAAATATTGAATAGTTGCACATTAAGTGAGCACTGTCCACCCGATGTATTGAATGGGGCACAGGAGCTGTGCCAAACATACTATGTGATCATGTAATTAAAGATTGTATCATATATAGTGCATGAGCACAATGGGGCCAAATTAAGGTTGCTTTTGCTGGCATTTCCTAAATTTTGAGTGCTTGAGATTGCAACCTTCATATTATCATTTTAACATAGATATTTTGTTTGTATATTATGTAGAGTGGCATTTTAATTTGTTATTAATATGTCTAATTGATTCGACTCTAAAGTGCCGTGAAATATTCACATGAAATACACACTGTGGGTCTGATTCTCCTCTTTTATAGCAATGTAACATCACTGACCTCAAAGTTGGAATGATGGAGCTTCTAGAATCTGGTGGGGATGAAGCATAAGGTCTTTGATACAGGGTTTTTGAAAACAATATGGTGATTGGGGGGGGTGGAAGGAGAGGGTCAATACTAGGACAAGACTACACAAGAGTCTAAGGTGGTCCATTTTAGATTTGTATTAAGATATGATTTATACCCATGTCTGAATACAAATCGCATGCGCTGGTATTTATATCAAATGAACATAAGGAATATTTTGCATTTATTTATAATGTTATCTGAATATGAACAAGGCAGAAGAAGTATGAATTGTCACCATGTTTGTAGATATCAAAATTTCAACTGTCCATTGCAAAAAATGAAAACAATTGACTTATTTTTCCCAATGAGAAGTAGTCTTTACCATGGAAAATTTATTTTTCACACACACAGACACACACTGTGAAAAAGTTCCTTCACTGCCTTGGTGGGTCCTGCACTTATTGGCAGATTTGCTCACCTCAGTGATCTTCCCCACAGTCTGAGTCAGCTCCTCCTGTGTCTGATCAGGAGTTGGGAGGTTTGGGGGGAACCCGGGCCCGCCCTCTACTCTGGGTTCTAGCCCAGGGCCCTGTAGATGCCACTGTCTATAGTGCCTCCTATGACAGCTACAACTCCCTGGGCTACTTCCCCATGGCCTCCTCCAAACACTTTCTTTATCCTCACCACAGGACCTTCCTCCTGATGTCTGATAACGCTTATACTCCTTAGTCCTCCAGCAGCACACCCTCTCACTCTTAGCTCCTTGTGCCTCTTGCTCCCAGCTCCTCACACGCACTTCCTCTCCTTTAGCTCCTCCCTGCCTGACTGGAGTGAGCTCCTTTTTAAACCCAGGTGCCCTGATTAGCCTGCCTTGATTGGCTGCAGGTGTTCTAATCAGCCTGTCTGCCTTAATTGGTTCTATCAGGTTCCTGATTATTCTAGTGCAGCCCCTGCTCTGGTAACTCAGGGAACAGAAACCTGCTTCTTCAGTGGCCAGTAGATCTCCCTTCTATTCCTCTGCTGTAGAGGGGAGGAGAGAGAGGGCTGCTGCTGCTGTTCCTGCTGAGCACTGGGCCCTCGCTGCTGCTGTTTCTGCTGCTGTTCCTGCTCCTGCTGCTCCCCTGGCTGGACTAGACACCACCACCCACCCCGCTCTCTGCTTTCTGCTTACTAGCTGGGTGTAAGATCCCCTTCCCCCCCTCAGTTACTGCTGTTACTCCACCTACAGCCCTGGGGAAGTAGGTGGGCTGCTGGTCTGCTTCCCAGAGAGGAGGGGAGTGAGGGACCTCAGCTCTTGTTGCTGAGGACACCATCTGAGCGGGGTCCCTCCTGCCTGGACGCCAGACCACCACCACCTGGAGCTACTGTGGCTGCTGTGGCTGTTGCTAGGGAGCTGTTGGTGCCCGGAGGAGGAGAGGAAGGAGACGAGGACCGCCCGCTGCTGGAGACCGCGTGAAGACCAGTGTGGAGGGGGCATTCTTGGATTGAGTATTTTTCGAATGCGCTCTTGTGGTGGGGTTTGGACTGTGTCTGTTGGGACACTGGGGGTGTGGCGTGGAGCCTGCCCCCGGTCCATCTGTGTTCCCTTTTGCCTCCACCGCCATTGTTGTCCCCTCCACCACACCCACTGGCTGTTTTCCTTCTGCTTTGGACTTCTGCCTCTGGGACTGAGCTGCTCACCTGGCTCACCACACCTGCTTCCATCATTTGGGCCTGCAGCAGCAGCAACCTAGCATTCACTTTTTGGCATGCGTGCCTATGGGCGCACCACCTCCCCCCTCCCCTGGGCTGACCCCCTCCCCTTTGCCACATTTGTCCACCTCACCTATTTCCCTCTGTGGCCTGATAGTTCTGCCCCAGCCTTGCAGCTGTCCCCGTAGTCCCTCTACCCCATTCCCAGCTCGCCCTTCCCCCCCCACCCTCTGCTTCCCCAGCCCTGATTGGTCCCTCTTCTTGTGCGCCCACTCCCCCTCCCATGCGCTTGTGCCCTTCCCCATTTGGTTTCCCCTTGTTCACTGCAACCCCCCTCTGCCGTTGTCCTCCTCATCCCCTAGTGCAACTAGAGGAGCCGGAACTCCCCTCTGCGTTGGTGCCCTGAAACCCTCACACTCCTAGGTCCTTGGTTGCTCCCCACGTCCCTTTTAGCCTTCCCTTTCTGGTGCCCTCCTCCCCTGCCTGCAGCCTAGCAGGGAGGGGTGGTTGCCTCCTCTCCTTCCCTTCCCCTCGCTGTTTGTCCCCCTTCCCGCTCTCGTTATGGTGGGGGACGCAGCGGGGGAGACCCCTCATGATGCTCCCACTGCCCCTCCTCTACCTGCCCCCGTGTCCACTGCCCAAGCCTCTGCCTCGGCCACCGCTGCCGATCCACCTACCACTTCCCCTGCTGGGGCACTGGCAGTGGCGAGTACTGGGGAGACCTCCGCTGCTGCCACATCCCTCGCCCCTTCCGATTCGGGGGGAGCCCCCCCAGCCGGTGGGAAGGGTCAGGGTGGGAAGAAGGGAAAGGGCCCCGCTAGAAAGGCCAGGCCCTCCATGGCGGAGACTGCCCCCGCTGCTGCAGCCCCACTACTGGCTGCGGCATCCCTCCCAGCTATTCCCTCCACCAGATCTGCAAGTGTCCCTCCCCCGGCCCCCAGGGTGTACGCTACCATCTACAGTGGCCAGGTCCCCTTTCCCACCTTGAACAGGAAACACGGCGTCCGTTGCCTTCTGGTGCCCGCCTCGCCCCATGTGGAGACCTATGTGCGGGCGTTGGCGAGGGTGCTGGGGCCCACGGCCTTTGTGGCGGCCTCCAAAATGTACCGGAAGGTGGTCTTCTTCTTGGCATCAGAGGCCACCTCCCAGGAGGCAGTAGAGACGGCCCTGGCGGTGGGGGGCGTGTTTGTCCCCCTGGAGCCATTGGAAGACCTGAGGGTCCGCTTAATCCTGACCTCTGTCCCTCCCTTCCTGGCCAATGCCGCCCTGCTTCCCGCCCTTTCTGCCCTGGGGTGCCTCATCACCGTCATCAGCCCTCTACCCTTGGGCTGCAAGGACCCCGCCCTCCGTCATGTTCTCTCTTTCCGCTAGCAAGTGCAGCTTCAACTGCCGCCGGCGGTGCGTGGCAGAGAGGCACTCGAGGGGTCCTTTCTGGTCTCCTACCAGGGAGCTCACTGCCGGGTTCATTATTCAATGGGGGAGGCCCGGTGATACCTCTGCCAGGCGATGGGGCACGTCCAGAGGGACCGCCCCTTGGCCCAGCACGGAGGAGTGTCTGGGACCCCCGAGCCCTGGCAAGGCGCCGGCCCTGTCATCGCCAGTACCCCTGGCTGCCCGGCACTCTAAGCTTGCCCCTCCTCCTTCTTGGTCCACCACTGTGGAGGAGGTGCGGCAGAGATACCACCAGGTGTGGGAGAGGTCTCGCCCCAGTGAGACTCCTCTCTTGTTCCTGCTACCCCACCATTGCCTCCCCAAGTTCTTGAGCCATTGCCCTTGCCCTCCGACCCGACCCCTGTTAGCCCCCGGATGATGCCATGGAGGGCTGGTCCTTAGTGCAGGGAAAGCGGGGCAAGCGGAAGGCTCGAGCCGTTACATCCTTTGGATTCGGAGACCCCCCAGAAGAGCAGGAAGGGAGGCACCGATGATGAGCCTTACACCTTGCCCCCGATGACTCCCGTTCTGTGGTGCTGGCTGGGGACATCGTGGCAGCACCGGAAGGTAACGCCGCCTCTCCTCCAGGGTCCCTTCCTGTGGCAGCCCCAGAGGGGGCCTCTCTCGTGCCCTTCCCACTCGACGCCTCTGCAAGCGCCGCGGTGGGTATCGCCTCGGGTGCTTGCAGGAAGGGCCCTGGGGTGGTGAATGGTGATCTCCCTTCCATCTCTGAGGAGATCGAGGCCCTGGGTCTGACCCCGGTCACGCAGGGGGAGGACGACCCTCTGCTAGCGGGCCTGTATCTGGGTGGCCTCATCACGGTCCCCCTGTTCCCGAGTTCCTTTCCTCTGACTGCTGCTTCTGCTCCCACCTCTGAAGGTCGCCTGGACTCTTCCATCGACCCAGCTGCGGGTGGCACCCTGTTGACAGCCTCCAAGCCCATTGGGGCGACGGTCAGTGCCCCGCTGCCGAGACCTGGTTCCCAGGGGGAGTCCCTCTTGGGTGTTGAGGACCCGCCCTCCTTCCTAGGCAGGGGCCCCGTTGACAGACATCTATCTCTGGATGCCGAGGCTGCCGCACGTGCCACAGTGGCTGAGCCCGGCATCGTTAGGGGTCTCCTTCCTACTTCCCAGATCCCTGAGCCTGGCCAGGAGAAGCCACCATCCAGCGGCTCAACTATAGAGGCTCAGGATCCTGCCTCTACCCTCTTCCCCAATTCTCTCCCTGATCCCCGCCCTACTCCTGTTAGCCCTGTCCTTGTCCCCCCCACCTCCTGTGATGCCAGTGCGGTCCCTGGGAATACCCCCCAGGGAGCGGCTTCACTAGTTTTTCCTTGTCCCGACCCACCAGGGGCTGCTGTTCTCCTTCCACCGCCCCTTGTTGAACCAGGGAGTGGGGCAGGACACGTGGCGTCGGCCCATTGCACGCCACATCAGGAGTCTGCCCCCTACTGGCCCGCCTCGGTGGGCCACGGGGCTGTGACAGGGGCCCCACTGGGGGACAGTCATCAATCAGTGACCCCGCCCCTCATGCACTGAGGGAGGAGCTGCGAGAGTTCCTTGAGGACGTCCATTGCTCCTGTAACAAAGTCCAGCTTGCGCTCCGGCGGTGGGGGGATTTCCATCAGGTCCTCCGGGCTGCAAGGGCTCTCATGGAGGAGAGTAAGAGGACCGGGAAGCAGGCTGCCGCGGCCTACCGGCGAGTCTGCCTCTTCCATGACTATTTACTCACCTACGGGGTAGGTCACGGATTGCTGCGCGGCCTGCCGGAGGCCGTGGTCATGTCTGCAGGCGAGGATCCCCCCCAGCCCTCCTCATGGCGCCGATCATCTTTGCCACTTTAAACACCCGGGGCTGTAGGATGGGTCTCCGCAGGAGCCAGGTGCTCTCCTTCCTTCAGGAGGGGGGATACTCTGTGGTTTTCCTGCAGGAAACCCATACGGATCCAGCCGCTGAAGTTAGCTGGCAGCTGGAGGGGGGAAGACAGGGCCTACTTTAGCCACTTCTCGGTTTACGCGGCTGGAGTGGCGACCCTGTTCTCCCCCGACCTACGGCCCGAGGTGCTGGGGGTTGCTGAGGCTGTGCCTGCTGCACCTCCGGGTCCACATGGAGGGGCTTGTGATTAATGTTGTCCACCTTTACGCCCTGACATCGGGCCTGAAGAGGTTGCGTTTTTATCAGCAGGCATCTGCCTTTTTCAGCTCCCTGGATCCTTGTGAGTGCCTGGTCCTGGGTGGGGACTTTAACAACACCCTCGAGGAATGAGATCGCTCGGGGACCAAGCAGTGCCCAACTGCCGCAGACGTCCTTTGGGAGATTGTCGATCGCCACTCCCTGGTGGACATCTGGCGCGACCGCCACCCAGAGGACGTCTCGACATTCACCTTCGTCCGGGTGGAGGCCCATCAGTTGCGCCACTCCTGGCTGGACCGTATTTACCTGTCACGTTTCCACCTTTCACGGGCCCACTCCTCCAGCATTCGGCCGGCCCCCTTTTCGGATCACCACCTTGCCACCATGACGGCCTCTTTCTGTGCGGAGAGGCCTGGGCCAGCCTATTGGCACTTTAATAATAGTTTGCTGGAGGATGCAGGCTTCGTGTCGTCCTTCCGGGAGTTCTGGCTGGCCTGGCGAGGGCAGAGGCGCGCCTTTTCCTCGTTGCAGCGGTGGTGGGATGTGGGGAAGATGCGCACCTGGCTCTTCTGCCGTGACTACACATGGGGCACCAGCCGACGGAGGGATGAGGCAATAGGACAGTTGGAGTGGGAGGTCTTGGAGCTGGAGCAGCGTCTGGCCGCCAGCCCCGAGGATCCATCCCTCTGCGGAGCGTGCCGGGAGAAGCTAGAGGAGCTCCGGGCCCTCAAAGACCATGGGGCCCGGGGTGCTTTTGTTCAATCCCGCATCCACCTCCTTCGGGAGATGGATCGCGACTCCCGCTTCTTCTATGCCCTGGAGAAAAGGAGGGGGGCCAAGAAGCACGTCACCTGCCTCCTGGCGGAGGATGGCATCCCCCTCACGGATCCGGCGGAGATGTGCCAGAGGGCCAGGGCCTTCTACGCGACTCTTTTCTCCCCAGATCCGACCGATCCTAACGCTTGCAGAGTGCTCTGGGACGGACTCCTGATGGTCAGCACGGGTGACCAGGACCGGCTAGAGCTGCCTCTCACTCTGGCCGAGTTCTCAGAAGCCCTCCGTCGCATGCCCACCAATAAATCTCCGGGCTTGGACGGGCTGACCGTGGAGTTCTACCGTGTGTTCTGGGACGTCCATGGCCCAGACCTGGTCACCGTCTGGGCCGAGTCTTTGCAGAGCAGGGTCCTCCCTCTCTCGTGCAGGCGAGCCGTGCTCGCCTTATTGCCGAAGAGGGGGGACCTCCGCGACTTACGGAATTGGCGTCCCGTCTCGCTCCTCAGCACGGACTACAAAATTGTTGCGAAGGCGATCTCGATGCGGCTAGGGTCCGTGCTGGCGGACGTGGTCCATCCAGACCAGACCTACGCAGTCCTGGGCCGCACCAACTTTGATAACTTGTATCTGGTCCAGGACCTTCTGGAATTGGGGTGTAGGGATGGTCTGTCATTTGCCCTCTTGTCGCTGGATCAGGAGAAGGCATTCGACAGGATGGATCATGGGTATCTCCTGGGCACTCTGCGAGCATTCGGCTTCAGACCCCTGTTTGTGGGTTTTCTCCAGGTGCTGTACGCTTCTGCGGAGTGTCTGGTCAGGCTCAACTGGACCCTGACTGAGCCAGTCAGCTTCGGGCGAGAAGTGCGGCAGGGGTGCCCCCTCTCGGGCCAGTTGTACGCTCTGGCGATCGAGCACTTCCTCTGTCTCCTCCGCAAGAGGTTGACGGGGTTGGTGCTTCGGGAGCTGGGGCTGCGGCTGGTCCTGTCGGGGTACGCTGACGATGTGCTCCACGTGGTCCAGGATCCGGGCGACTTGGCGCAGGTGGAGGCTTGCCAGGCTGTGTACTCGGCGGCCTCCTCCGCCTGGTTCAACTGGGTCAAGAGTTCTGGCCTGGTGGTTGGGGACGGGTGGCAGGCAAGCTCCCTCCCACCCATGCTTCAGGCCATCTGGTGGAGCGCGGGTCTGCTGCTCTATCTCGGCGTTTACCTGTCTGCCACGCATCCGTCCCAACCGGAGAACTGGCAAGGTTTGCAGGGCAGGGTGACGGAGCGGCTCCGGAAATGGACAGGACTACTCCGGTGCCTCTCCCTTCGGGGGAGGGCACTGGTGCTTAATCAACTGGTCCTGTCCATGCTCTGGTACTGGCTCAACACCCTGGTCCCGGCCCCGTATTTCCTGGCCAACCTCCGGACGGCGATTCGGAGTTCTTTTGGCCAGGGACGCACTGGGTCTCTGCAGGGGTCCTCCACCTGCCCCTGGAGGAGGGGGGGCAGGGCCTGAAGTGCTTACACACTCAGGTCCATGTCTTCCGCCTCCAGGCCCTGCAGAGGCTCCTGTTTGGTGCGGGTAGTCCGGCGTGGAGCATATTGGCGCACGCCTTCCTCCGCCGCTTCCGAGGGCTCCGATACGACCGGCAGCTCTTTTACCTCCATCTGAGAGATCTTCTACGAGACCTCTCCGGGCTGCCGGTCTTCTACCAAGACCTCCTCCGGACCTGGAAGCTCTTTTGAACGACCAGGTCCGTGGCGGCCACCATTGGGGCTGACCTCCTCGCAGAGCCCCTTTGCTACACAATCCCCAGCTACCAAATGGCAGGACCTCCTGCCACCTCCCGAGGGTGAGAAGCCCCGGTGAGCTAGCTTGTACTCTGTCCTGGTCCTGAGGCCCGCCAGGGATGTCAGTTGGTGGCTCCTTCATGGGGCCTTGGGCACGGGCGTGTACTCGGCGCCGTTCACCCCTGTCCCTAACACCTGCCCTTTCTGTGGCAAGAAGGAGACCTTGGTGCACATTTATTTAGAGTGCGCCAGGTTGCAGCCCCTGTTCTGGCTCCTCTTGAATATCTTATTGTGTTTTTGCTTTCACATTTCCCCTCACCTTTTTATCTACATGCTCCCCATCCGTGGCCCCACGAAGTCGCGGGATCTCCTTATCAACCTCCTTTTAGCCCTGGCCAAACTAGCCATCTACAACACCAGGGAGAGGAGGTTGGCCGACAGGATTTCCTGCGACTGTAGGGCCTATTTCCGTTCCTCCGTCTGTTCACTCATCCGGGAAGAGTTCCCCATCAGGTTCCCTTTGTTTAGCCCTATGACCTCAGTCCCGATCCTGGGTTTCTCATTGGTTGTCCCATGCAATTATTTGGTGTCACAGACCTGTGGATCCTCCCCTTAAGCTCTAGGGAAGGTCCTTTATCAATGGGTGGGCTTTGCCTGCCCACTTCCTTGATACCAATAGGACCAGAATCCTGTACCCTACTGGTTTGAGTCTGTCACAACACACACAAAAAAAGTTTAGTTGAAAATCTAATTTCTATAAAAAAAGTTTTGATGGAAAATTGTGGCTCATCCCTAGTCAGTATCGAGGAGAATTAGCTTTAATGATTGCGCCAAAGAATTAGGCAGATGCATATTCTGCATCCAATCCTGTGAGGCACTGAGCTTGAAGTCAATCAAAACTACTGAGGGTATTCAACCCCTCATAAAACCAAACACCTTTTCACCTTCCTGGCATTTCAAATGAACACTGTATGTCCTATCTACAGTACAGCACTCTAAAAATATACAGACTGCTATGATGATTAACGTTGGGCTCACAAAACAACTGATAGTCTGGAATGTTTATCTACATGTACCTAAGTATTGATATAGTCACCTATTATTTTCAGTTTATTCTTGCTCATCTGTTTCCCCACCTGCTGCTGTTGGTTCAAAAAGAGCTAATCTGGACCATCTAATTACATCTCATATGTAGTATCTAAGTATCAGGCTATCTCTCTGACATAACTTAGAGCTTTAAAAACATTTAAATTATGTTTTAATTATCTAAATGAATTATACATCTGCTTTTGGTTACAAATACTAGGAAGCTGTTGCTTGATTAGTGATGATATAGCAATTGTACATTTGTTTCAGCTGATAAAGATAACTTTCTTTTCTATTTTATCTGTTTGTGATGAGTGAATAATTGCTAACACCTGGCTTACACACCAAGGATATTCTTGAAAAACAACACTGAACTATAAGAAAATTACTGGTGTCAAAACTTAAATAGGTAAATTAGTTTAACTGAGCCGAAATTCTATGGTTTTGGCAGAACTGTGCCGCCCTTTGACATCTGTTTTTATATGACAAACAATATATTTGACTGGGAAGAAATCTTCATCACTTCTAACGTGTCCATCTCATATGATTTCTGAACTACGGCACTATCTATCCTCTTCTTCAGACCCTATCCAAAGACTGAAACAAATTAATTGTGTCTAATTTATGGTTGTCATGGTATAATTCCCCACTCTGAATCTTAGCGTCCAAAAAGGTGGGGTACCAGCATGAATTCCTCTAAGCTCAATTACCAGCTTAGTACTTGTAGCGCTGCCACCAACCAGGAATTCCAGTGCCTGGTACACTCTGGTCCCCCCCAAAACCTTGCCCGGGGACCCCCAAGACCCAGTCCCTCTGGATCTTAACACAAGGAAAGTAAACCCTTTCCCTCACCGTTGCCTCTCCCAGGCTTCCCCTCCCTGGGTTACTCTAGAAGATCACTGTGATTCAAACTCCTTGAATCTTAAAACAAAGAGGAAAATTCACCTTCCCCCCTCCTTCTCTCTCCCCCTCCCAGACTCTCCCAGAGAGAGAAAGTAATCCTAACACAGAGAGAAAATTAACCTTTCTCTCTCCCTTCCCCCCTTTCTCTCCACCAATTCCCTGATGGATCCAGACCCAGTCCCCTGGGATCTCACCAGAATAAAAAAACAATCAGGTTCTTAAACAAGAAAAAGCTTTTAATAAAAGAAAGAAAAAACAGTAAAAATTATCTTTGTAAATTTAAAATGGAATAGGTACAGGGTCTTTTAGCTATAGACACTGGGAATACCCTCCCAGCCTAAGTATACAGGTACAAATTAAAATCCTTTCAGCAAAATACAAATTTGAACTCCTTCCAGACAAATACACATTTGAACTCCTCCCAGCCAAATATACATTTGCAAATAAAGAAAACAAACATAAGCCTAACTCGCCTTATCACCTAGTACTTGCTATTTTGAATCTATAAGAACCTGTATCAGGGAGATTGGAGAGAAACCTGGTTGCATGTCTGGTCACTCTCAGAACCCAGAGAGAACAACCACCAAAATCTAACAGCTCACACAAAAACTTCCCTCCCTCAAGATTTGAAAGTATCCTGTCCCCTGATTGGTCCTCTGGTCAGGTGACAGCCAGGCTCACTGAACTTGTTAACCCTTTACAGGCAAAAGAGATATGAAGTACTTTTTTTCTATTAACTCTTACTTATCTGTTTATAACGGCTACAAAAACGTTTTTAAAAGATGTGAGATTTAACTACTTTATTAATTAATGTCTGTTTAATATTACAGCTGATCAAATTATTTGTGGACAATATTCCACACAAATATAGAATTTTTTTTTCTGTTTGGAAATCATTGTGAGCTGATCTTAATTTCTAAGGGAGAAAAAACTTAACTAGATGTTTCATAGTTACATGAACTATGTGAGCTGACTTGTTTGCAAACTGTTCAGCTGAACTTGTCACAATCCTTTAGGAGATTCATCGTGTTTGACTAGATAGAGATATTACCCTCTGTGATAAATGAAGGGGGGTAGGTAGCTCCCTTTTATGGACATTCAGCCAGCCAGTAACTATAAAATCCTTCTTAGTAACTGTTCTCTAATTGCTCTACCTATAAAGGATTAAAAAGTCTCACTGCTATGCATAGATAAAAGGAAGTGAGTGGGCACCTGTCAAAAAGAACCCATGGGAAGGGTAGAGCTTTTTAAAATTGAAGCAAGATTCCCCTTTTGTCTGTCCGCTGTTCTCCCGGGGGGAGGCAGACAAGATAACAGCTATGCTGTAAGACACTTTGGGTCAGGTGTGAAATATCCTCGGTATCATACCTAGAAACTACTTATTTGAAACCCCAGATATGTAAGAAGATCAGGAAATGTCTAGGAAGAGGCAATTAGGTTTATCTCTTTTTATTTCTTTATGGCTTGTGGACTCCTCTGTGCTAACCTCAGGTGCTTTTGTTTTGCTTGTAATCTTTAAGCTTGACCTCAAGAAAGCTGTTCTTGATGCTTAATCCTTGTAGTTGCTCTTTTAAAGTCTAGCAATAGCCTGAGTTCCCAGATGTATTTCATTTTTTAAAATGTTATTAATGAAATTTACCTTTTTTAAGAACAAGATTGGATTTTTGTTTTTTAAGAGGTTTGTGCACGTTGTTTAATTAGCTGGTGGCAACAGCTGATTTCATTTTTTTCCCAGCTCTTTCCCGGAGGGGGGGTGGAAGGGCTTGAGGGACCCCACAGGAAGGAATTCCCAAGTGCCCCTTCCTGGTGTCTCAAAGGGGTGCTGCACTTGGATGGTGGCAGCATCTACCAATCCAGGTCAGAGAGAAGCTGTAACCTTGGGAGTTTAATACAAGCCTGAAGTGGCCTGTATTAATTTTCAGACTCCTTGTGGGGCCCCACCTTCTGCATTCGAAGTGCCAGAGTGAGGAATTAGCCTTGACACCCTCCCTGACTCATAGGAGGCCTGACACTTCTGGTAAAGTGTATCTTGCAGGATTAGCCTGGATTGCAAACACTTTAGGAGAGGGAACAACTTTTTGTTATGTGTATATGCAGCTCCTAGCACAATAGCGCCCCATCCTTACTGGAGATTCTAGGCACTGCTTTGAAAAAAATTATACTAATAGTTGTTGTAGTCTCAGGTAGTCCAATCACTTTAAACAGGCTGCACAAGTTTTACTTCTTCTTCCAGGATGTAGTACATATAGCTCCAGTTGGGTAACTCTTATCCCAGGTAGCACAGAAAGTGAGCCATTTGATTAGAGAAGAGAGTCAGAGTCCAGCAGGTAGAGTAGTATACCTGACCTCATCTTTTATCTGCTGAATATCTTGAAAAATATATGTCCTCTTAAAAATCAGGGGCTCCGCTGGGATAGGGGAGAACGTGCTGTGGCTTGTATGAAACCAAGTATATGATCAGGAGACAGGGTGAAGTATACAGTTGGATGAGAGAGAGAGAGAAAGGAAGAAGGAATATTAAGAAGGGACAACAAGGACTGGACAATCTAGATATTCAAATTGTCCATATAGATATTTTCAAAAGTGAATAGCAATTGTTGAGTGCCTCTTTTTTTGGGGTGCCCAACCTGAGACACTTTAAAGCAGCCTGATTTCCAAAGGGTGAGTGCTCAGCATCCAATAAGAGGTACCCAAAATCACTTGTTACTCTTGAAAATATTAGACCCTTACATTTAATGTCAACTTTTAGACATTCTTTCCTTACTAGAAGTTTCCCCTTTTACCAAAATTTCCTTCTGAGACTGATTCAGTTAGATGTTTAGGTTCAGACAGCCTGAGAATTAAGTACGTAATCAGGCACTCAGTATAAATGAATTGGCAGATGCTAACATTTAAGTAATTTAAGCAGCTTCCACCCACTTGTGAGAATCCTGTTTTCCAAGTGCCTTTCAGTGATTAATGTCTGGTACCATGTCAAAAGTCTTCTTCAAATAATATTTTTCTTTTACAGTAGAAACTAAAGACATGATACATTTTAAGACCTTTTAAAACATACCTTTCTTATTAAGTTTTAAACTTGTGTAATTTCTCCCAGGAAAATGATCATTATACTTTCCTACAACCCCATGTTTCTTTGCTTCAGGAGTTATTGTTAAACCAAACAGTAATAAATCAATCTAAAATTATTTTCTGCTAAATTTCATTGGAAGTATTAGAATAAATTGTTTGAACACAATATCTGCTCTTGGATAGTTTGATTTATTGCTCAAGGGTATTTATTTTCTACAATAAACACACACACACACACAAATTGAGTTCACCACTAAACGCTTGAAACTGAACAATAGTACAGTGCTTATAGCAACTTTTAGAGCTTCATAAAACAGTATGAAAGAGCAATTCTAAAGGACAAAAGAAAAGACCATCTAATATAGTCCTTGTGCTAATAAAACACAAAAGGTTTAGGTGGCAAAGAGCTCGGAGTACAAATGCCACTCATTTAGTGATTTTTAAAAGGAAAGCAAATAGGTTAATAATTGTGTGACATTGATTTTTGTATACAAGTTTGTGAGGCTTTATTTTATGTTTACTTGCATTCTGTTAGTTCTTAATTCATTGACTAACAGGTACAATAATATAATAAACATGCAAGAGAGAGTAACAGAAAAAAATTTTTTTCTCTGACTAATACTGATGGGTCAGAAAGAGTGTAGAATGGCGGATGATGAAAAGAGAAATATAGGCCAAAAAAAAGAAATCAGATCAAATATCCCTGCATTCTAGAAAATTAAAATCTGATATGAACTGTGTAACAGTGACACATCTTTTCAATATTGGTATCTAATCATTAGAAACAAGAAAATAACACAAAATTTATTCTCTTTCTCCTCTTTTTCTGTTTGTTCACAGTTAGTCACATCTGAGAATACCTATCAGATCAGGTCCCACAAACAAGATAGGTGGGGGAATATCTAGATTGAGAAACCCACTGGGTCTTAGGTGCCAAGTTGCTCAGCACTGGCAGGACCTAGGCACCTTTGCACATGCCCACCAGGAGAATTTTAGTCACCTAGGGGGCTTTATCAATGGAAACTTAAGTGCCTTTACAGTTAGATGGAAGCAGAGCAGGAGTTTTAAGGATCTAAATTTGGACTTAAGTACATAAAGTGCTGGTTAAGTGCCTACATTTCTTTGTGGATCTAGCTCATAGTGTCTGGTGACATCTTGTATAACAATAGCAAGCCTTCTTGAAGCATGGACATAAGCCATTTTCAATGAGGATGGCTCTAAAGGGCGGGAGAAAAAAACAATTACACTGCACAATGACTCATCAGTGTGAAGTCTCCTGACTCCTTGTATGGCGTTTGTAGTCCTGACTTGATATCCTGGACTACAAACCATAATTAAATTTTTAAATTGGCCCTCTCTATTAAATGAGTTTGATACCCCTGGACTGATAGGCATAAGCAAGGAAGAAGAGATAATATTTTCATATATTCTAGATGGCAGGCAGAAGGGCTGGAACAATTTGTGTGGATGGGGTGCTGAGAGCCATTGAACCAAACTGTAATCCCTATATATGATGGAAACCACTTTAAGACAGGAAGTGTTGCCGCAGCCCCAGCATCCCTAGTTCCAGCACCTATGATGGCAGGAGCTGCAAAGAAGAGGGGTCTCTCACAAACAGTGTCTAGAGTGCATGCAAAGGGAGAGAGAAGATCTGTGCCAGACTAGCAGGGGCAGCAGGGATGATATGGCATCAGCTTTCTTACTGAGCAGTGGTCCCTTCTGAACAGAGAAAATAGTGTCTCCAATTTCTTAATTGCAGGTTATTTAAACCCACTTATGTTTCAACCACGGTTAGCTTGGTAATAGTTTTGTTTTAGGGAGATCATTCTATCTCTCAGAATGTAATACTCAAAATAACTTCCTTACCAATTTTGTCATATTTATTGTTTAATAGTTTATTGGGCACAATCCTCAACTGTTGTAACCTGGTGTAGTTCCATTGGCTGATAATCCACCCACCATAATTTTTCTAATGAAGAAAGCTAATTGGAACTTGCATCCTAATCACTTATCTGTACAGAGTACGTAGACTTCTATTTAAGGAAAATGATGTTATTTATATTAAGCCATGGATTTATAAACTGAAAATATAGACTGAACAGAGTAAAGATTAATAATCCCTTCCATTTTATTAGATCTCTTCAAGGAATTCAGTAATGTCTATAAACGTAACAAAATACATACATTAAAATAATAATTTTACCCGTAAAAACAAATTGCTCACCTCTATTTTAATATCATTTTTTTCCAAAAATCCTTATGGGATATTTTGTACTTTAAAAAGATTACCCAGTCAGTGTAATGAGGGGAAAGAAATATAATGCCATCTGCAAGCCTCTGCTTTTAATATTCATAATTCCACAGTGTTGTGTGTTTACTGTCTGTGTACACATATGCAAGACAGAATGTAACTGCTAGTTTTCTACTTTGACAAAAGTCAGAGCTGAAGGCTTATTGACAAATAGGGTGTGTATGACCTTTCATTTAGGTTACAGTGATCAGTAAGTATGAAGAAGAAAAGAGAGCAGATAGAAAAATGTAAGTCTATGGAAATCACAACTAAATTATTAGGAATAAAAATATAACAGATAATTTTCAATGTTTCATAGAATTGAATATGTTTTGTTATGTGAACAAAAGATGAAGCAACAGTCATTGGGAGTCTATCTGCTAAAAGGCTGATATGATAACTTTAAAATGCACCTAGGTCTAAATCCAGAAAGAGATTTAGTGCTGCAATTCTGTGCATTGCATCACCTAAATTTTAGGCACCTAGCCACCCAATGAAAGCCACAAACCCTGAATCTGACATTTTGGTTCCCTATAAAATACATGGGGAGAGATAGATGCCTGAGAATGACATCCACAACAGTCAGCATGCTAGGTGGGGATCTGCCTAAGCTAGCCAATGGGAGATGCCAAGCACAGTGGTGTCTGTCCTCTCACAGAATTAGGTTGTCTAATTGCAGTCTGGAGGGAGGCACCTATTTCCATTTAGGATACAAAGCTGGCAAGCCTCCAGGAATCAGATGCCTAAGCCATTGCAAGCCTGGCAAGAACAGTGGCAGCACAGGCCTAATTACCCACACGACAGCCATGTGGGGGAAGGGGAGGAGGAATACACACCTATAGGCTTTGGCTCAGCAGTTAGGGTGTTCACCTCTATCTAGCAGCCTGAGCACCTATCTTATACTTAAACCCCAGCAGGATCCCCCCAAACCAGAGGAAGGTAGGTGTTGCCCTGCCTCTCTTGCCTGAATGGCCCAATCTGAAATGTGTGCTTAGGGAACACCTAACTGCTCACCAAACAGCCTGGAGGTAGGGGAGAGTGAGGGACCTCACTTGTGAACTTTACCTTAGGGGTTAGGGTACTCACCTGGGATGTGGGAGACCTCTCACTCCATTTTTCCACTTCTGCCTAATGTTCAAATCCCTTCTCCACATGTTTCTTCACTCCCAGGTGTCTGACCTACCCACTGGACTATAGCATCATTCTCTCTTTTATTCTTGGCCAATGCATATTTAATTATTTATTCACAGTGGAACAACTTTAATAGCGATAGGGACCCACATCAGAATATCCCATAGACCAATGGCTGGCCCTCACCTGAGCGGTGGAGAACCCCTGTTCAAATCCCTTTTCATCTGTCAGAGTGGAGTGGGGAAAACTGAAGCAGGTTCTCCCCCATCCCAGGTGAGGGGCCCTAACCACTGGCCTAAAATGCACAAGGGAGACCACTATTATTGCCTTGTTGTCCCCATCCCCACCCTTATCCCCACCCCCAAGGCTGTTTTGTGTGGATTTATGAGGTCTTAAAGCACACCTATCAGATTAGGCCCTGCAGAGAAGATGGGTTGGGCAACATCTATCTTCACCTGGATTGAGGATCCTGATGGGCTTAGATAGGCATTCGAGTGTCTAGGCTGATGTGTTGTATACACATGGAGGGGCTGAAACTTAAGTGCCTAGGGAACTTCTGTAGCAGAAATGTAGGCACCAAGGGATTTTAGATGCCTCCAAATTTATGTGGAAGATAAGCAGGGGTTTTGAGGAGCTCAGTGGTATCTAAATTCTGGACTTAGGTGCTTAAAATTGGAGTTAGGAACCTAAGTCACTTTGAAGATCTGGGCCAAATTATAGATCTCTATGTGGTTTTGTTTTCAGAGCACCTTGGACCCTTTCTTATGGAATACTGAATATCTGCAAAGTGCTGCATCCCCAAAAGTTATATCATTGAGAGTTTGAATGGCTCTTCAGTTCAGGGCACTTCTGATAGCTTTCAGTGTGAAGTTTGCCCTTTCTTCTTTCTCTAGTAGCTCTATCTCAATGCAGAGCTTTCCCTGTTTGAATAGCCTGGTATTTCTCTCAAAATACAAAATGTTCTCTACCTGGGTGTTCTAAGCAAAGTCACAAGACTCATTTTTATATTGCCCCCCTTGATGGTGGACACCTTGGCTCATGTAAGATGTGTACCAAAATCCATCACTGAGACTTAGGACATACCAAACCGTACAGGGAGAACTTCCCTCAGGGCAAATCCACCACACAACTTGGAAGAACTTCCAAATCTCCATATAGGCTAGTTGGTCCTGATCCAGAAAAGCACTTAATCAAATCCTGGAGAGATGAACATAAGTTGTTTTTTTTTTTTAAGGAATGTTATTTACTTCTAGTGAAATCATTTAAGAAGTACATTGGATGCCATTTTGCTGGATGCCTTGTTCAGTAGGAACTCTCTCTTACTCTGAAGTGCTTTCATGTTCTGCCATCTCAATATTTTCCTTCTGGACAAGTCCTAAACAATGTAATACAATATGACAACCTTTCAGTAGGTGTTTTTAACCCTCCTGAGAAACTCAGTGATCAGGGGCGGCTCTACTTATTTCGCTGCCCCAAGCAGGGCGGCATGCCACAGGAGGCACTCTGCCGGTCGCCGGTCCTGCGGAGAGTCCGCTGGTCCCGCAGCTCCATCGGACACTCTGCAGGCATGCCTGCAGGAGGTCCACTGGAGCTGCCCTCTCCGCGACCATCACAGCGCCCCCCGCGGCATGCCGCCCCAAGCACGCACTTGGCGTGCTGGGGTCTGGAGCCATCCCTGTCGGTGATCAGCCATTAACTAAATACAGTCCTGAAGTTGAAGCTAGATAATTTCAAACTAGAAATAAGGCATTCCTTTTTACCAGTGGACATTTTTCTGACCTGTCATCATAGGGATCATTTGCCCTTTCAACCAGAAGATGCAGGAACAACTGGTGGAGTTTCATACTCCAGTGGTCAATTCCTTAAAAAAAAAATTCTGCCAGGATTACCCAGACATCATATAAAAATATCAAACTTACCTTTGAATATCACTTTTCTACTTCTTGTAAGCAACACAATAAACATGACAAATTGCCTGTGCACTTGTTATCACTCATAACATCTTCTTTACTCACAGAAACAAAACATCAATTGCCTATGCATGCTTAGATATAGGGTTTGGTGACTGGGTATGTGTCTGAATAGAGGAGTGGAGTTTGTGTCTAATTAAAGATAGTGGAAGGAGTGTGTATGTGCAGGAGAGTAGAGTGGGTGGGTGGGGGGAAGGTTGTGGATGGCTATGTCAGTAGGGGGTGTGAATGAGTGAGACCGTGTTTGAGGATTGTGGTAGGTGGAGTGAACTGAAGGTATAATGGTGATGGCAGAAATTGTTTGGGATGGGCATCAAGACAAGGGGGAAATAGTGGGTGGGTGAGTGTGGAAGGGGCTATTGGGGGTATCTATTGTGGGGATGTGTCCTAGGGAATGAGTGTTAGGGGTATCTGTTTAGAGGATGTCATGAGTGTGTGTCTGAGAGAAGGAGATTTGGGGGAGGGGATGTTGCTTAGGAGATATAGTGAGATGTCTGGGGATTGTCTATCTATTGGATACAGTGGGTTGTGTAATTGTTTGGAGAAGGAGCATGGTGGCTGAAGGGCTGAGGAAGGGAGGAAGTGTGATAGAGATCTGACCAGAGAGCAGGAGAGTGGGGGGTGAGAGAAGATTAAGATGATGCTTTGTTGCTTGGAAGGGCTTGGATTGACCAGCTCCCATGTTGGCACTAGCACACATACCATGAAGTATGGCATCACCTCCTCATGCTGTCTCCTCCTCATCATCTGCTTCCAGGCCTGCTTTGGAAGAGCTCAGGTTACCGAGCTGCCATCTCTTCTTCCTGGGCTGCTCAGGTTACCTAACTGCTATCTCTCCTTTCAGAGTGGGCAGCCAGAATCACAGGGTCCTATTGTTCCTGTTCTGGATGGACATATGGCAGCGTGGTAATCAGAAGTACTAGAACATTGTTCCAGCTCCCCAAAGAAGCGCCAGAATGTGATCCAGAGTGTTTAAGCACAACTTGAGGGTTGCAATGCTCAAATTAGATGATCATAATGATGCCTTCTGGTATTAAAATCTAAGAAATTTATATCAGATGACTCAAAAATCAATAGGATATTTTTCTCTATTAAATTCTAGAGTGATATCTAAAGAATAGATACTTTGGGAGAAGGGATTATCTTTTTATGATGCATTTACAGTGCCTAGCACAAATGAGGCCCTGAAATCTGCTCAGAGGTTCTACTGAAAAGAAATAAATAACAAATATAATAATAGAACCCTATGGGTTTAATCCTTATTAAATTGTACATTAATTTTCCATAAGGCTCTGTGGTATTTGGGAAGGCTGAAGGGTAAGTGAGCTCAGTCCACAGGATATGGAGGCATCTGAAGTCACGCTCACGTCATCGCATCATGGCCCACGTAAAAGAAAAATTGAAGGACTTCTAAAAAGTCCTCTGGCCATAACAACAGGTGTATCCAATACAGTTTTACTGGCAAGAGGAGTAGTTCCAAGAGTGGGGGAAAACTATTCTTGAACATAAAAGTTGTGGGCAAAATTCCCCGCTCAGATCCACAGGGCAGATCTTGACTTAGGCTTTGTGCTCTGTTCACCATACACACAATTTCCATAAACATATTGCACTTTGCATGAAGGGAGTATAAAACATCACAGTCTAGAATTGCAGTGCAGACCACAGAGAGGATTTTGCCCTTTTTGCTGTAGAACAAGTGTCTTTTTTTTAAAGATATGTGCTTTAAAGTTCTTAGAAGTACACATATTATGAGGGCTGCAAGATAGTAACAACAGTTCCAATCAGAAAACATGAAGATGTTTAAAAATACCTACTTTTGAAATGAAGAAAAATCCCAATTCAATTACCTTGTTAGGAAGCCCTCTTTGGGACTGAGTATTCCTTGTGGAGAGGCTGACAGCAGTATGAAGTGCAGGTGGCAGTCAGACTGGGCTACTTGTTGCATAAAAACATTTTAGACAAAGAAGTTAGCATATAAGAATACAATAAAACAAGTTCAGAGTTTCACCATCTGTGTTTTCGTCAGAAATTTCTTTTTTCACTTAATGACTAACACTTTTCCAAATAATTGGGAAGAAGTAAAAATATCTTCCCATATCAAGAACCCAACTTTGTCAATTATGATGACATCATACTACCCATCTCCGCAGGAGCAATGCTTCTTTGTAAAAAAGGTGAATAAATCCCAGTGTTTAAACAGTAGAGAATGTGTATTAGGTTGAAGGAGATTGCAGGTTTAGTTCTCATATAACTAGACTTGGCAAAATCTGATGGGTTATTTATATCATTTCAACAGATAATGTCCTGGTTTTTTGTAAGCATTTTTATGGATTTAAATTTTCACAGTTGTGCAAAATTATGGGTTTAAAGCATTATTTGCTATTTAAGTTTTCATGTATGTGCGTATTTAAGGGGGCAGGCCAGAAAATAAACTGTCAGAAAAAATTATTTAATGACATTAAGTATTGAGATTCAAAAAGGTTCAGCTTGATAACCCTTAAAACACAAATTGTCAATATCACGTCTAAATACATAAATAGCAGCTACTAAAATTAGATTTTTTTAATTTAGCAGATCTACAAAACTTGCATCTAAGATTTTTAAAAGACCTGATCGAGGAATTCACAAGCAGTTACTTCTGATTTTCAGTAACTCTTGGAATACTGGCATAATTTCAGAGGACTAGAACAGAGCTAATTGTGAGGGAGCAGAGAAGTTGCCATCCAGCATAGCGGGGGTTAAAGAAAAATTTTGGGTTCAGCTAGCCCTATCCTGCTATACCTAAAGCTAATGCCAGGCCTGCAGGGGAGAGAAAAAGGGAGACTAGCTCAGTTCGGGACTGACTGGTGAGGAGGCAAGAGCTCTTTGTCTACCCAAATCCATCAACCTCATGAAGAAACTTGCACAAATAGAGACAGATATCATCTTCCTTTCCAAATGCAAATGGATGGACATCATACCAAATGGACTAAAGGTAAAAAATCCATTGCTATTTACATACTACACAGACCACAATGAGAGATTATGCCATACTCTATCAAAGAAACTGTGGAACCACCTGATCAGCATCCTATACAGCAAACAGGAAAACATCAAAAAAGAGCTCTCCAACCTGGAGACTCTCATTAACAACCAAACTTCCATACAAACGGACTTCACTAAAATAAGACAGGAGATCTACATTACTCACTTCACCTATCTACAAAGGAAAAAGGACTGTAAGCTGTCTAAACTCCTACCTGCCACATGGGGCCACAACCGTAGTACCCCCAACCCACCCAGCAATATCGTCAATCTATCCAACTACACACTCAGCCCAGAAGAAAAGTCTGTCCTATCTTGGGGACTCTCTTTCTGCCCTGCCACCCCCACCAACATGATACAGTTCTGCGGTGATCTGGAAACCTACTTTCACCGTCTCCGACTCAAAGAATACTTTCAGGACAACACTGAACAGTGCACTGATACACAGGAACCCTCCCACCAACAGCACAAGAAGAAGAACTCCACACGGACTCCTCCTGAGGGTCGAAATGACAGTCTCGACCTATACATTGAATGCTTCCACCGATGTGCACAGGCAGAAATTGTGGAAAAACAACATCGCTTGCCTCATAACATAAGTCATGCAGAACGCAATGCCATCCACAGCCTCAGAAACCACCCTGAGATTATCATCAAAGAGGCTGATAAAGGAGGGGCTGTTGCCATCATGAACAGGTCTGACTACCAAAAGGAGGCTGCCAGACAACTCTCCAATACCAAATTCTACAGGCCACTTCCCTCAGATCCCACTGAGGAATACACTAAGAAACTGCACCATCTACTCAGGACATTCCTTACACTAACACTGGAACAAATCAACATATCCTTAAAGCCCCGACCAGGGTTATTCTATCTACTACCCAAGATCCACAAACCTGGAAATCCTGGACGCCCCATCATCTTGGGCATTGGCACTCTCACTGAAGGACTGTCTGGATATGTGGACTCTACTCAGACCCTATGCCACCAGCACTCCCAGCTACCTCCGTGACACCACCGATTTCCTGAGGAAACTACAATGCATTGGTGACCTTCCAGAAAACACCATCCTAGCCACCATGGATGTAGAGGCTCTTTACACGAACATCCCACACACAGATGGAATACAAGCTGTCAGGAACAGTATCCCTGATGATGCCACAGCACAACTGGCTGCTGAGCTCTGTGCCTTTATTCTCACACACAACTATTTCAAATTTGATGACAATATATATCTCCAGATCAGTGGCACCGCTATGGGCACTCGCATGGCCCCACAATATGCCAATATTTTTATGGCCGACCTGGAACAACGCTTCCTCGGCTCTCGTCCACTCATGCCCTTTCTCTACCTACGCTACATTGATGACATCTTCATCATCTGGACCCACGGAAAGGAGACTCTGGAAAAATTCCACCACGATTTCGACAGCTTCCACCCCACCATCAACCTCAGCCTGGACCAATCTACATGGGAGGTCCACTTCCTAGACACCATGGTGCAAATAAGTGATGGTCACATTAACACCACCCTATACCGAAAACCTACCGACTGCTATGCCTACCTTCATGCCTCCACCTTCCATCCCGGGAACATCACACAATCCATTGTCTACAGCCAAGCACTGAGGTACAATTGCATCTGCTCTAACCCCTCAGACAGAGACCAACACCTACAAAATCTCCACCAAGCATTCTCAAAACTATAATACCCGCACGAGGAAATAAGGAAACAGATCAACAGAGCCAGACGTGTACCCAGAAGCCTCCTACTATAATACAAACCCAAGAAAGAAACCAACAGGACTCCACTGGCCATCACATACAGGCCCCAGCTAAAACCCCTCCAACGCATCATCAGGGATCTACAACCCGTCCTGGACAATGATCCCACACTTTCACAGGCCATGGGTGGCAGGCCAGTCCTCGCCCACAGACAACCTGCCAACCTGAAACATATTCTCACCAGTAACTGCACACCGCACCATAGTAACTCTAGCTCAGGAACCAATCCATGCAACAAACCTCGATGCCAACTCTGCCCACATATCTACACCAGCGACACCATCACAGGACCTAACCAGATCAGCCACACCATCACCGGTTCATTCACCTGCATGTCCACCAATGTAATATACGCCATCATATGCCAGTCATATCTCAGAGGAGTTGTTCCACCAATGCTTCCAGGGAGAATGGTACCCGCCAGGAGCCCAACCCCATCTAGTCTCCCAGAAGCTGTGGGACTCATGCTGGAGGTGGCTCAAGCCAGAAGTAAAGACAGGAATGCAGGTTACTGATCCTACTAGAGAAGTTTGTCCAGATCTTGCCCCCTGGGGGAAGACAGTGCGTATTGTGGCACCATCCTGAAACCATGACTGATACCATCCAGCTTCTTGAGAATTACTTAGCGGCTAGGTTTCCTGTGATAACACTAGGGGCCTGCAGGAACCAAAAATGCCCAGACAGGGAACCACCCATACCACCCAAGATCAAGATCATGTGTGGCCATTTTGGGCCCTGGTCCAGAGTGTGTCCTTACATGAAATGCACTTTGGGGAAGATCTGGACACCAGGGACATGAGCACATCAAGGAAACCCAGCAAAACTGACACTGACAATCCCAGTGCGGGTAAATAGGAGAAAATTGATGGGGCTTGTAGATTTGGGGTGTACCTAGACCCTTGTACGAAATGCGGTGGTTCCTAACGCAGGGCCAACTCAGGGAACCATCAGGTTAAAGTGTGTGCATGGAGATGTGAGGACCTGTCCAGAACTGAAATGACTTTAATAGCAGAGAGACAGGAAGAGGCCTTGATGATCAGTCTGGCCCTGACACTCACCTACCCAGTTATTTTAGGCAGAGACTGGAGCTATTTTGGGGAATTTTTGGCTGAGCTGATGAGACCCCCTTCTGAGGGCCAGGACCCCAACCTCTGGCCACAGACCATCTTGAAGCCGTGATCCTACAGATGTGGGGGAAATTGCAGACCCTGGTGAAGGAACATCCCAGTCTTCAGCAACAACCCAGCCAGACCAGACCTTGCCCCTGCTGGATGAGAAGCCCACCCTACTACCTGAGTAGCAGATTCTAATTCACCTCTCTGACTTTGTGAAAGAGCAATGGCTGATGACACATTGAGCCAAGCATACACCCAGATTTCAGCAGGAATGGGGAGATCATAGACCCCCATCAAAGGGCATGCTTTGAGATTCATGGTGATCATCTATACCACATGGGAAAAGACCTGCAAACTAAGGAGGTTCAGAACTGGCTCTTGGTGCCCTGTTCCTACCAGAAGGAGGTTATGTGAATTGCCCATCCATCCCTGTGCTGGGCCCCTTAGAGGAGAAAAGACACTAGCCCAGATTCTGGCCCAGTTCTTTTGGCTGGGGGTCTACAAAAATGTGGCATATTTCTGTACTTCTTGCCCATAGTGCCAGCTCACTGCACCTCAGCCAATTTGAGAAAGCCCCATGGATCCCCCTCCTGCTTATGAGTATATCCTTTGAGCAAACTGGAGTCAACATAGTCAACCTTCTTGAAAAGAGCACTGCCAGACATCTGGTCAGTCTCATTGTAGTGGAGTATGCAACCCTGTACCCAGAAGCTATGCCATTACCCTCCATGAACACTAAAGCTGTGGCTATGGAGTTTGTGAATTTCTCACTCAAGTTGAGGTGCCCTGGGAGATTTTGACAGATCAAGGAAAAAATGTTACATCCCAGACAATGAAGCAACTCTGCCAAATACTAAAAATCAAGACCCTATGGATGTCCATATACCACTCCTAAGTGGACAGCTTGATGGAATTCTTTAAAAGAACATTAAAAATGATGCTCTGAAGGTTCATCCTGGCAGATATCTGACATTGGGACTGGCTACTCCCTCCCCTTCTGTTCATGGCCCAAGAAGTTCCCCAGTCTTCCACTGGCTTCTCATCATTCAAGTTTTTATATGGAAGGCAACCTGAGGGATTTTTGACCTCGTTTGGGAAATGTGGGAAGAGCAGCCATCCCATACTGACAATATAGTTCAGCATGTCTTAAACCTGCAGGAGAAACTTGAGGCTATAGGCTTGTTTGGCAGGGAGAACCTCCTACATGCCCAAGAGACCCAAGAAGCTGCTTACAATAAATGAGCATGCCACCGGGAGTTTCAGCACAGCCATCGGGTACTGTTGTTATTGACCAGCTCAGAGTTGATACTCCTGTCCTGCTGGCAGGGGTCCTATGAGGTGCGGAACAGGTGAACTGTGAAATCAGGAATACCAACAAGTGTAAAGTGTGACAAATCTACCACATGAATCTTTTAAAACCATGGAAATCCCAGGAAATCTTACTAGTAGCTTCCTATGCATCAGAGCCTGAAGTAGGCCCTCAGGTGGCAGAAGCCTCAATGCCTGGGAGGGTCAAGATTGGAGATAACCTTACCCAAGAGCAGAGATGTCAAGCACAGCAACTGATCACCTCCTTCTCCTCCTCCTTTTTACCTGACCAGAGTGGACTCACCTGATAACTCATCATATCCAGAGGTATGCTGTTTCCAGCCAATGGGAGCTACGGGAAGCGGCACGGGCCGAGTCACTGCTTCCCACAGATCCCATTGGCCGGAAACAGCAAACTGCAGCCACTGGGAGCAGTGAGCAGCTGTACCTGTGGACGCTCTGGTAAACAAAGTATCTCGCGGCCTGCCAGGGGTTTACCCTGAACAAGCCACGAACCAAGTTTGGGAACCCCTGGTCTAGATGATCACAGTGGTCCCTTATGACTTTCTAATCTATGAAGAAGAGCAAAACAATTACAGGTATAAGTGTGCTATTCATTTCATATCGTGGAAGACAATAAAGGAGGGAAGGAAAACACTGGAGAAGTAATGAAAAGGTTTGAAGATACAGTGATCCTCTGACTCTATCTCTAGAAAAAAAATGAATATCTATGAAAGATATATCCTGGATAAAGATGTTGAAAAAAGTGAAACAGAAAAATGGAGGAGTTTGTCACAGACCAAGATATATATATATTCCCCCTTTTGGTGTGACATGAAATAGGGCCCATTGCTACCCTGTAAAATGCCTCTTCTATGACAAATAAGGGGGGTCCTACAAATCTTTTCCTCTGACATAATTCAAAAGACCTGCAATAATCACTCACATTGTTTTGTGTCCTTGGTCAGTAAAAATACTTCTTTAACCTGTCATTTTTTCTTTGAGCTCCCAAGTCACCAGCAAAAAGACAGTCATATATGTGATAAATGAAGGGGGGAGGTATCTCCCTTTTATGGACACCCAGCCAGCCAGTAGCTATAAAATCCCTCTTAGTAGCTGTTCTCTAATTGCTTTACTTGTAAAGGGTTAAAAAGTCTCACTGCTATGCATAGGTAAAAAGAAGTGAGTGGGCACCTGGGTAGAAGAGCCATTGTGAAGGCTAGAACTTTTTAAAATTGAAACAAGTCTCCTCTTTTGTCTGTCTGTGGTTGTCCTTGGGGAAAGGCAGACAGGGCAGCAGTTATGCTCTGAGAAGTTTGGGCCAGGTATGAAAAATCACCAGTATCACACCTAGAAATTACTTATTTAAAACCCCAGCTATGTAAGTAGACCAGGAAATGTCTAGGAAGACATGATTAAGTATATCCCTTTTATTTCTTTATGGCTTGCGGATTCCTCTCTGCTAACCCCATATGCTTTTGTTTTACTTGTAACCTTTAAGCTGGATCTCAAGAGAGCTATTCTTGATGCTTAATCCTTGTAGGGTTTTTGTTTGTTTGTTTGTTAATTTTTAATCTAGCAAAAGCCTAAATTCCCAGATGTATTTTCTTTTTTTTATAAATAAAATTTACCTTTTTAAATAATAGAATTGGATTTTTGTGTCTTAAGAGGTCTGTGCACGTTTAATTATCTGGTGGCAACAGCTGGTTTCCTTTTTTCTTTCTTTCTCAGCTCTTCCTGGGAGGGGGGTGAAAGGGCTTGAGGGTACCTCACAGGAAGGAATTCCCAAGTATGACTTCCTGAGTTCTCAAAGGCTTTTTGCATTTGAGTGGTGGCAGCACCTACCAATCCAGGGTCAGAGAAAAGTTGTAACCTTGGGAGTTTAATACTAGCATGTAGTGGCAAGTATTAATTTTAAGAGTCCTTGATGGCCCCCACCTTCTGCACTCAAAGTGCCAGAGTGGGGAATCAGTCTTGACAATATCCTAGCAACATTAATACCCAAAACTAGTTGCTTGTAAGATTTCCCAAAGTTTTAGTCTTTGCCCATTGGTTCTTGTCAATACAAGTTTTGATGATGCACCCACAGATACTTTCAGTATGGGTCTGCTCTCTGTTGATTTGTAAAAACCTGACTTCAGACAACCTGAACAGCCTTTCCATTTAAAGGGGACAAGTCCTCTCCATTTACCTCTGCATGCTTGCTACCTGCCTCTGCTATGCAGGAGCTGGCCTCTGCCCTTTCTACACCTGAAAGCATGTTGCTTTCCTCTAAGAGCTGGGGCTGGAGCCATTCCCTCCCCCCACAGTTGCTTCTGTGTCTGCACAATTCTCTTCTGAGATTACAGAACAATATTCCCTTTTTCTGAGAGTTATGACATTAACCGCTTTAGGCCTAGACATTTCCTGCAAGAATAGCTGTTAGTATACTGTCCAACACACAAAATCTCAAAGATCCCATCCATATCTTCTCATTCCACAAGTATTTCAGCCAAAGGTACAGTGATATATTATATAGTCCTAGTGCTAGGAGTTCCACATTCTCTCCAGGGAACGTTTAACCATGGTTCCCCTGTTTAGGGTATTCTGTGCCCCAGTGTCTCTCCACCCAAGGCATTCTTTGCCATTTATCTTGACAGCTTTAACAAGTTCCATGAGTACCCCCTACCGGTCAGATCTTACAAAATTGATCATATGGCATGCAGGTATCTCTTGAGGTCCTTTGTTAAGGACAGCTGCAATAACTTGGGCTGGAATGGGAGTGGGCTTAGCTTCTTTCAGTTTAGGACAATTATTCCTCAAGTGTTTAGTGGAATCACATGTGAAACACCTTCTTGGACAGTTCTCCTGTACAGAAGGTTTGCAAATGAGATTTACCCAGGGGGGATCTATTCTGGGGAGGAGAGTGCCTGGGCTTCAAATCACCCTCTCTCTTCCCAGGAAAAAATAAGCCCCCACTCCCACCCCCACTTAACACTGGCTGTCTGCCCTTCCCTCTATGGCTTGCAGTCACAGGATGCTTTACCTTGCATATATGAATCAGCAAGATCTGCAGCTTTTTTAACTGAATCTAGGGGTTTATCCATGATAGATTGTCTGATTTGTTCATAACATAGCTCAGAGACTGTTCTTGAGCAAAAAGATCAAACAACTGATCACAATTCTCTGCCCCTTCCCCTTGCTCCATTTTTTCATCATATCACGCAATTTATACACATATTCTCTATGACTTATTTTATCATGTATTTTGAAATCTCTACATTTCATTTAATATATTTCAGGGTTAATTTATAACCTTTGCAATACAGTCCTTTTAAACTCAGCATATTTCAAAGCCTGTTCTATTGGCATTTCATTAAATGCATTCAATGTTTTCCCCAAGAACTTATTAATCAAAGTTCTTGTTCTCTGGAACTTTATGCATCTCAAATAAGTTCTCAAAATAAGTGAAGTATTCTTCAGTACAGTCTATTTCTTTTTATGCAGGGCACAGCTTGCCCAAGCTGATCATTCATCAGATGGAGGAAGTCCTGGGGGACTGTGTGATCTGCCCCAGCCTGTCCATTATGCTTTGGATATGCAGCCTTTCCGTCTCATTTTATTGTGTTTCCTTCTCTTTTGGTGTGCAGTAGCCTCATTCTCCTTTTTTTCCCTCTCAGCTTCTAAGGCCTGATGGTGTCATTCTTCTTGTTCTTTAGCTCTCTGGGCAGCTTCCCATCTGTGGTATTTATGCTCTTTGTCTTTCTGCTAATCATTTTTCTTGATCAAATTCCTCTTCTATTCCATTATTCTGCAACCTAGATAGATCTAACTTTTTGGTTGCTTTACTGATGCTCATGTTTTGAATGTTACAATTCTTGATGTCTGATTTGTGTCCATTTATTCTTTTGCATAGAGACTAACCACATCTGCTACACCATCAAAGGCTTGTTCACCTGCACATCTACCAATGTGATATATGCCATCATGTGCCAGCAATGCCCCTCTGCTATGTACACTGGCCAAACTGGACAGTCTCTACACAGAATTCAGTAGGAGAGCACTTCAACCTCCCTGGACACTCAATAACAGACTTAAAAGTCACCAGTCTTCAACAAAAAAACTTCAAAAACAGACTTCAATGAGAAACTGTAGAACTGGAATTAATTTGCAAACTTCACAGCATCAAATTAGGCCTGAATAAAGACTGGGAGTGGCTGGGTCACTGAAAAAGTAATTTTCCCTTTGTAGATACTCACCTCTTCTTGTCACCTGTTGGGAATGGGCCACATCCACCCTAATTGAATTGGCCTCATTAGCACTGACCCCACACTTGGTAAGGCATCTCCCATCTTTCCATGTGCTGCATATTTATACCCGCCTACTGTATGTTTCACTCCAAGCATCTGATGAAGTGGGTTATAGCTCACAAAAGCTTATGCCCAAATACATTTGTTGATCTCTAAGGTGCCAGAAGGACTCCTTATTCTTTTTGCTGATACAGACTGACACGGCTACCCCTCTGAAACCTTTTTTCTCAGAGACAAACTTGAACAAGAATTTTATATTATGCAAAAGTATGCGGACCTACGGTTTCAGAGAGTCATAGTTTTCTCTCTCCTGCCTAGGGAGAAGGAGAAATATGAACATGACACACAAAACACATACATTTGCTGTCAATGGGAGCTGCAAATGCTCAGCAGTCCTAATTGACCTGGTGTCTAAGTTCATTCAGCAGAGTCCTGGTCTAAATGCCGTATTTGTTTGTTGTTTTTTTTTTAAATGTACATTTAAAATGATGGCAAACAAAATCCTCAGATAATGTCCACTGCCCTAAAACTGACTATAGCCTGATGGGATGTCTTGGAAATAATGACCGCAGATATATTATCTGAGAGATTTAGGAAAATATTCATTATGCATTACATGACACAGAACCTGTTTGAGATTATCTTTTCATGCTTTTATTTGGGTTTTCAGGGTAAGTAACACTACAGTGTTAAAGTGGACTAAATTCCTGACTCACAAGCTATAATGGTAATGGAAGGTAGAAAAAATTTTATTTGAGGTTCAATGATTTTTCCCCCTGTAAGGATTTAGCGGCAATGAAAAATCAATATGCAAAGCCTTAGGATGACAATTTAAGTGTTTAAAGTCTACATGTGGTAACTGAACACTTTTAGGCCATTGAGGCCATTAAAAAACTCCAGTGTTTGTTTATGTGTCCTATGTTCAGTACAAGAAATATGAAATATTTACTGAAAACCTTGGGCTTAGTTCTTCATTTGGTTATTTGAGTTTTCTCAATTTAAATCCAGGTAATGGAATGAAAAATGAGCTCTCTTAACTCTAATTCCCCTTACATGATCTTTAGCTTAACCAACAAATGATATTCAGGACCAAAATAAATACTCCACACCTAACTGGGAACATAACAATTAGGTTGTGGCCATGCATTTAAACATGCGAGTAGGTACTCAGTATAAACAGGCACCTACTTTTAAGAAGTGTATACTAAAATGTATATAACTGTAACCTAACCCTGAGGCACAGCTATACCCTTCTCCCTTGCTCCTCGGCATTAAGCAGGGGCAGCTCCAGGCACCAGCAGGCCAAGTGCGTGCTTGGGGGGTGTGTCATAAACAGATAGCTAAGGGTTAATGTCTCTTTCACCTGAAGCACCTGACCAGAGGACCAATCAGGAAACCGGATTTTTTCAACTTTGGGTGGAGGGAATTTTGTGTCTGAGGTCTTTGTTTGCTGTCTGCCTGCTTTCTCAGAGCTTTGGAGAAGTAGTTTCTGCTTTCTAATCTTCTGTTTCTAAGTGTAAGGACAAAGAGATCAGATAGTAAGTTATATGGTTTCTTTTCTTTGGTATTTGCATGAATATAAGTGCTGGAGTGCTTTGATTTGTATTCTTTTTGAATAAGGCTGTTTATTCAATATTCTTTTAAGCAATTGACCCTGTATTTTGTCACCTTAATACAGAGAGACCATTTGTATGTATTTTTCTTTCTTTTTTATATAAAGCTTTCTTTTTAAAACCTGTTAAAGTTTTTTTTACTGGGAAATTTCAGGGAAATTGAGTCTGTACTCACCAGGGAATTGGTGGGAGGAAGAAATCAGGGGGAGATCTGTGTGTGTTGGATTTGCTAGCCTGATTTTGCATTCCCTCTGGGTGAAGAGGAAAGTGCTTTTGTTTCCAGGACTGGGAACGGAGAGGGGGAGTCACTCTGTTTGGATTCACAGAGCTTGTGTCTGTGTATCTCTCCAGGAGCACCTGGAGGGGGGAAGGGAAAAAGGATTATTTCCCTTTGTTGTGAGACTCAAGGGATTTGGGTCTTGGGGTCCCCAGGGAAGGTTTTTTCAGGGGGACCAGAGTGCCCCAAAACACTCTAATTTTTCGGGTGGTGGCAGCAAGTACCAGGTCCATGCTGGTAACTAAGCTTGGAGGTTTTCATGCTAACCCCCATATTCTGGATGCTAAGGTCCAAATTTGGGACTAGAGTTATGATATGAGTGGCAGTGGTTATGGGATAGACAAAATCCAGAAGCCAGTAGGAATATTATTTTTTTCTCTTCTCTGCTAAGAGCTTTTTAGCAGAGAGAAACAATTTGGATTTAAAAAAGAATTTTTTTTTCTGCTCTCTCTGGCAGTTTGTGGCTTGCATGTTAAGCAAGAAGCCATTACCAGACTGTTAAGGGTCTTTTGTCACACAATAGCCCTCCCATTAGGAGGCAAGTACCAGCACTATATCATGCAAATAAAGTAGTTTTTCTGGTTTCCTTTCATTGAACATTAGCTAGAGAGAGAAAAGGAAAAAAGCCTTGTTGCTAGGCAGACCCCAGGAGGCAAAAGAGCCTGCAGTTCAGAAGATAAACACCGGAGGGCACCCCAACACAAGAAAACAGAAACCATGTCTACCAAGACAAAAATGGGGGCGAAGAACTAATCAAAGAAGCTGAACCCAGGCGACAACTGGAAAAAAGACAAAAAGAGGTGGAGCTGAAAGAAAAGGAAGAAAGCATGAAACTGGCAGCCTACCAAAGACAACAGGCAGCCAAAGAGGCAACACACAAAAGAAAACTAGAAGAAGAAGAGGCAGCCCACAGAAGACAGATAGAACTCCAGAGGGAAGCCCACCAACAGGCCATGGAATTAGAAAAGGCTAAGCAACAGACTCCAGCCAATCCTAACAACCCATCGCCAATTATTGCTCCACAGCACAGGAAATTTCCCACCTACAAGGCAGGTGATGACACCGAGGCCTTCTTGGAAAATTTTGAAAGAGCCTGTCTTGGGTACAGCATCCCTGAAGACCAGTACATGGTAGAATTGAGGCCACAGCTCAGTGGACCTTTAGCAGAGGTGGCAGCTGAAATGCCTAAAGAGAACATGAACGACTATAAACTTTTTCAAACCAAGGCCAGATACAGAATGGGGATAACCCCGGATCATGCCCGTCGGCATTTCAGAACCCAAAAGTGGAAACCAGATGTGTCATTTCCCAAACACACCTACTACGTTGGGAAAAATTATGAGGCCTGGATATCAGGACACAATGTTAAAACCTTGGAAGAACTGCACCTCCTCATACAAATGGAGCAGTTCTTGGATGGTGTTCCTGAGGACATCACACGGTACATACAAGATGGAAAACCCAAAAATCTCACTGAGGTGGGGGAGACTGGAGCCAGATGGATGGAAGTAGCAGAAAGCAAGAAAGCTACGGTCAAGGGGAACGAATACCCCGGGGGCACACCGACCATAAACCTTACAACCGAGGACAGCCAAAGACCCCACATACAACCCAAGTCAAGCCACAAACGCCCTATTCTTCCACCTCACCAGTCTCCAGTAACTCACCTCGGCCCACTGACCCATCAGATGGAAGATGCTTTAAGTGTAATGAACTGGGACATATCAAGGCCAACTGTCCCAAGAACACCATGCTAGTGCAATTCATTACACCACCATCACACCAAAGATCCCCAGGCCCGGATGCCTCTCAAATACCCTTGAAGCGAAGGGAAAATTTGAGAGTGGGCGGAAAGAAGGTTACTGCGTGGAGAGACACGGGGGCACAAGTGTCAGCTATCCACCAATCCTTCGTTGACCCCAAATTCATCAACCCAAAGGCCAAAGTTACAATTTACCCCTTCATGTCACAAGCTGTAGACTTGCCTACAGCTCAACTGCCTGTACAGTACAAAGGCTGGTCAGGAATGTGGATTTTTGCAGTCTATGACAATTATCCTATCCCCATGCTACTGGGGGAAGACTTGGCCAACCAGGTGAAGCGGGCCAAGAGAGTGGGAATGGTTACACGTAGCCAAACCAGGCAAGCTTCCAGACCCATTCCTGTTCCTGAGCCGTCCACAGAGGCCCCGTCTGTGTTACCAGAGACCCAGACAGAGGCAGTGGACCCAAATTCCATGCCTACCACTGAAACAGCCACAGCATCTCCAGTCCCAGGCCCGGAACTGGAACAGCAACCAGCACCAGCAATTGCAACCACAGCTTCAAACTCAACGCTAGAGGGCACCAGCGAGCCAGAACTGGCAGAAACAACAGACAGCCATACCCAAAAGGCTCAGCCAGAGCCTGAAATAACCTCAGGTGCACCAGCGGAGAGCGGTTCACCAGCAACGGAAACAACCCCATCACCTACATTGCTTCCAGAGTGACCAAGCCCAAGTCCACAGTCTGAGGAAGAACTGGTGACCCCAGCCTCAAGGGAACAGTTCCAGACTGAGCAGGAAGCAGATGACAGCCTTCAGAAAGCGTGGGCGGCGGCACGGAGCACCCCACAGCCTCTCAGCTCTTCTAATCGATCTCGGTTTGTTATAGACCAAGGACTTTTATACAAGGAAATTCTTTCTGGTGGACACTGGGAAGAATGGCAGCCGCAAAAACAGTTGGTGGTTCCAACTAAGTACCGGGGGAAGCTCTTAAGCTTAGCCCATGATCATCCCAGTGGCCATGCTGGGGTGAACAGAACCAAGGACCGGTTGGGGAAGTCCTTCCACTGGGAGGGGTGGGCAAGGATGTTTCCAAGTATGTCCGGTCTTGTGAGGTATGCCAAAGAGTGGGTAAGCCTCAAGACCAGGTCAGGGCCCCTCTCCAGCCACTCCCCATAATTGAGGTCCCATTTCAGTGAGTAGCTGTGGATATTCTGGGCCCTTTCCCAAAAAAGACGCCCAAAGGAAAGCAGTACGTACTGACTTTAGTGGACTTTGCTACCCGATGGTCGGAAGCAGTAGCTCTAGGCAACACCAAGGCTAACACTGTGTGCCTGGCCCTAACAGACATCTTTGCCAGGGTAGGTTGGCCCTCCGACATCTTTACAGATTCAGGGTCTAATTTCCTGGCAGGGACCATGGAAAAACTGTGGGAAACGCCTGGGGTGAATCACTTGGTTGCCACCTCGTACCACCATCAAACCAATGGCCTGGTGGAAAGGTTCAATGGAACTTTGGGGGCCATGATACGAAAATTCATTAATGAATTCTCCAATAATTGGGACCTAGTGTTGCAGCAGTTGCTGTTTGCCTACAGGGCTGTACCACATCCCAGTTTAGGGTTTTCACCGTTTGAACTTGTGTATGGTCAGGAGGTTAAGGGGCCATTACAGTTGGTGAAACAGCAATGGGAGGGGTTTACGCCTTCTCCAGGAACTAACATTCTGGACTTTGTAAGCAACCTACAAAGCACCCTCCGACACTCTTTAGCCCTTGCTAGAGAGAACCTAAAGGATGCTCAAAAAGAGCAAAAGGCCTGGTATGATAGACATGCCAGAGAACGTTCCTTCAAGGTAGGAGACCAGGTTATGGTCTTGAAGGCGCAACAGGCCCATAAGATGGAAGCATCATGGGAAGGGCCATTCATGGTCCAAGAGCGCCTGGGAACTGTAAACTACCTCATAGCATTTCCCAATTCCTCACTAAAGCCTAAAGTGTACCATGTTAATTCTCTCAAGCCTTTCTATTCCAGAGACTTACAGGTTTGTCAGTTTACAGTCCAGGGAGATGATGCTGAGTGGCCTGACGGTGTCTACTACGAAGGGAAGAAAGACGGTGGCGTGGAAGAGGTGAACCTCTCAACCACCCTGGAACGTCTGCAGCGGCGACAAATCAAGGAGCTGTTCACTAGCTTCGCCCCATTGTTCTCAGCCACCCCAGGACGGACTGAACGGGCATACCACTCCATTGACACAGGTAATGCTCACCCAATCAGAACCCCACCCTATCGGGTGTCTCCTCATGCCCAAGCTGCTATAGAATGGGAGATCCAGAATATGCTACAGATGGGTATAATCTGCTCATCTACCAGTGCATGGGCATCTCCAGTGGTTCTGGTACCCAAACCAGATGGGGAAATACGCTTTTGCGTGGACTACCGTAAGCTAAATGCGGTAACTCGTCTGGACAACTATCCAATGCCACGCACCGATGAGCTATTGGAGAAGTTGGAATGTGCCCAGTTCATCTCTACAATAGACTTAATCAAGGGGTACTGGCAAGTACCACTAGATGAACCTGCCAAGGAGAGGTCAGCATTCGTCACCCATGCGGGGGTGTATGAATTCAATGTCCTTCCTTTTGGCCTTCGAAATGCACCCGCCACCTTCCAGAGGCTGGTAGATGGTCTACTAGCTGGACTGGAAAAATATGCAGTTGCCGACCTCGATGATGTGGCCATTTTTTCAGACTCCTGGCCCGAACAACTCCTACACCTGGAAAAGGTCTTTGAGCGGATCAGGCAGGCCGGACTAACTGTTAAGGCCAAAAAGTGTCAAATAGGCCAAAACAGAGTGACTTACCTGGGGCACCAGGTGGGTCGAGGAACCATAAACCCCCTACAGGCCGAAGTGGATGCTATCCAAAAGTGGCCTGTCCCAAGGTCAAAGAAACAGGTCCAATCTTCTTAGGCTTGGCCGGATACTACAGGCGATTTGTACCACACTACAGCCAAATCGCTGCCCCACTGACCGACCTGACCAAAAAGACCCAGCCAAATGCAGTTAAGTGGACTGATGAGTGTCAAAAGGCCTTTACCCAACTTAAGGCAACGCTCATGTCTGACCCTGTACTCAGGGCCCCGGACTTTGACAAGCCATTCCTAGTAACCACAGATGCATCTGAGCGTGGTATAGGAGCAGTGCTCATGCAGGAATCAACGGATCACAACTTCCATCCTGTCGTGTTTCTCAGCAAGAAACTGTCTGAGAGGGAAAGTCACTGGTCAGTCAGTGAAAAGGAATGCTATGCCATTGTGTACGCCCTGGAAAAGCTACGCCCATATGTTTGGGGACGGCGGTTCCAACTACAAACTGACCATGCTGCACTAAAGTGGCTTCATACTGCCAAGGGGAACAACAAGAAACTTCTTCATTGGAGTTTAGCTCTCCAAGATTTTGATTTTGAAATTCAACACATCACAGGAGCTTCTAACAAAGTAGCTGATGCACTCTCCCGTGAGAGTTTCCCAGATTTCAGTAGTTAAAAAGTGTTCTTAAAATGTAGAAGTCTGTTAGTTATATACTTAGTAGTATATGTAAAGGTGCATGTGTTGTAGTAATCTGTTTATTTTAAAGTTCTAGAAGGAAATCGCCGCCAGTGAGCTTCCCCACTGTCTGCAATTTGGGGGGCGTGTCATAAACAGATAGCTAAGGGTTAATGTCTCTTTCACCTGAAGCACCTGACCAGAGGACCAATCAGGATACCGGATTTTTTCAACTTTGGGTGGAAGGAATTTTGTGTCTGAGGTCTTTGTTTGCTGTCTGCCTGCTTTCTCAGAGCTTTGGAGAAGTAGTTTCTGCTTTCTAATCTTCTGTTTCTAAGTGTAAGGACAAAGAGATCAGATAGTAAGTTATATGGTTTCTTTTCTTTGGTATTTGCATGAATATAAGTGCTGGAGTGCTTTGATTTGTATTCTTTTTGAATAAGGCTGTTTATTCAATATTCTTTTAAGCAATTGACCCTGTATTTTGTCACCTTAATACAGAGAGACCATTTGTATGTATTTTTCTTTCTTTTTTATATAAAGCTTTCTTTTTAAAACCTGTTAAAGTTTTTTTTACTGGGAAATTTCAGGGAAATTGAGTCTGTACTCACCAGGGAATTGGTGGGAGGAAGAAATCAGGGGGAGATCTGTGTGTGTTGGATTTGCTAGCCTGATTTTGCATTCCCTCTGGGTGAAGAGGAAAGTGCTTTTGTTTCCAGGACTGGGAACGGAGAGGGGGAGTCACTCTGTTTGGATTCACAGAGCTTGTGTCTGTGTATCTCTCCAGGAGCACCTGGAGGGGGGAAGGGAAAAAGGATTATTTCCCTTTGTTGTGAGACTCAAGGGATTTGGGTCTTGGGGTCCCCAGGGAAGGTTTTTTCAGGGGGACCAGAGTGCCCCAAAACACTCTAATTTTTTGGGTGGTGGCAGCAAGTACCAGGTCCAAGCTGGTAACTAAGCTTGGAGGTTTTCATGCTAACCCCCATATTTTGGACGCTAAGGTCCAAATCTGGGACTAGAGTTATGATAGGGTGTAAGCTGCAGGGGGCGCTCTGCTGGTTGCTGCGAAGGTGGCAGGCAGGTTGCCTTTGGCAGCATACTTGCAGAGGGTCTGCTGGTCCCGCAGCTTTGGCAGACCTCCCGCAGGTCTGCTGCTAAATCTGCAGGACCGGGGACCTCCCGCAAGCAGGCCGCCAAAGGAAGCCTGCATGCCATGCTTGGGGTGGCAAAATACCTAGAGCTGCCCGTGGCATTAAGGATTCATTTATAAGGGTGCCAGGTGTCTCAACCCAAGGAAACCCCTCCTACTGCAGAAAACACAGAGGGCTTGTCCCTTGGGGAAATATTTAACCCAAAATCTCATAAAGAGAAGTGTCAAAGCACAAACAATAAAATAGCTATCACAATTCCCAGAGTAACAGAACAGTAATCGAGGCTTTTTAGGTATGAAGAACTTGTGATAGGGGACAATGAAAACAGAGAAAAGGATAATGAAAGACAAAATTAATAATACATAATCTCTGCCCCTTCCAACTGTTACAGTACAAACCACCCTATGCTCCCTCCCTGCACTGCTTAGGAAAATAGTGAATTTAGGCTCAGTATTTGATAGATGGTGCAGAATTGAAATTAGTGGCTGGCTTAAAACGCAATATCAAAATGAAAAAACAAGGGTGTTCTTACAAAGTATTGACACCAAAGATAGTAAGATCATCCTTATTGCTCTCTGGTCTGGATTCTAATGTGCAGTTGGACTGGCTCTGGACCGTGACTCTCTCCTCAGCCTCCTGGGTTTCTGGTTTCTGCTGAAATGACAATGTTAAATGTCCCAGAAATCCCAAAAGGTTCAAAGTCTTCCCTTGAGTAGAAATGTGGAGGGTAGAAGGATCCTCCATGTTGCTTCTCTCCCTTTTCCACTCCACAACACAGCCAAAACTGAAAGTAAAAACAACCTTTTTGTGTCTGAGTTCTGGCTTATTATTAGTTCTGTTAGTGTAGCTAGCCAGTTCTATCACTGCACTGGACCCTAGCTAATCTGGGAAATGGAATCCTAAACCTCTGTCACCATTGCTGAGACAAGTCCCTAGAGGCTCAATGTGGTATTTCAAGAGCATTGCCTCAAACCATGTCACATAATTTATTGCAAACTGCTCCTTTGTTTTATTTCCTACAAATTAGACACATAAGTGATGCTTTTTAAGTTGAAACTGTATTGAAAAGATGTATTTTTGTTGTTGTTTCAAGTTCTTTTTATTAAATGTTTGTATAGTCAAAAAATATAAAGAACAAAACTAATTTTGACAGAATAACATTCTGCTATTTGGTATCATCTCAAAATGACACAAGGCTTAGATAGCTGTATAATTCATAAATGCAAAAGCACAGAAAACAAATTGCCAATTGGGGGGGGGTGGGCATCTTTCTGAGTGCCAACAAAATTATTATATCTAATTATTATATCTCATCATATCTTGTCTTTTTGTGCCAAACTACCTGATACATGTTTTAGATGATGCGGCAACTATTAGTAACTGAACAAATTTCACATCCACAGAACACACTCACACAAGGGCTGACCATAAACTGTTCCTCTTTTGGAAATTGTTAAAGGTGTAGATAATCAATTTCAGAAAAAAAAAGGAAGAAATATGATGCATCAACAAGGCCAAGAATACTGAATTTAGCTGTTTGGGCAAGAAATGGGACTCCAGCTGAAAGGTTTGTGTATTTCAAGGCTACATTCCAAATTTTTAAATTTTAAAACAGATGAGGCAATACTGTATAAAATGAACTAGCAGGCTCTCTCTACTAGGAACATATCCAATTTTTTATTCCACTGTTGGATCTGCCTTATTTGAATCCACTAATAGCTATTTAGGAAGGACCGATAAGTAGTGAACTACAGATGTGACATTAGACCAGACAGGACCCAATTTTCCATATGTTATATGTAGCACTAATTCCTGGTCCCACTTGGCTTTCATTTCTGTGGTTAATAGTACAAAACAAGATTCAGCCATCTGAATGTTTTCCCAGAAAACTGGCTACCAGATGACAATGTTTCCAGGAAATCTTGTAATGTTGATATACCAGATTTTTGCCAGGCCAGATCTATATCCCTATCCAAAATAGCATACAAAACAGTACATAAACCAACTACTAACTGACTAGGATTAGGAAGAAACTTACCCAAAGAAATAATGCTATAACGTCCATGAGGATCCTAAAGCATCTGATAGTGAGCACTGTCAGAAACAGGAGACTGGACTAGGAAGGCCTTTTGTCTGATCTGGCAATTGTCATTTATTTTTTTAATAAATTTGTCATATAAAATAAGGTGCAAAGGAGGCCATATCTTAATACACAAAGAATCAAAACTTGTTTTCTGTTTGATTCAGTCAAAACAACTCTCTTTATTCATGCAAGTAACTTCATTGACTTCAGTCAGGATACTCATGTAAGTGCATTTGACTCCAAATATCCTTTCTTTAAAGCTGCTTTTGTTTTCTTAGTATATACTTGCAAATATCCCTCCATTGTTAAAATTAGGATAGGAATTGGATGGACAAGATCTATATGTGGTCAACATTTTATTTAAAGTACCCCATGAAGCATATAATATTTATGTATCAGCTGGAACAATAAAGACACATAATACTGATGTAGGAGTATTTTCAGTTCCATTGGTGTGCCTTATAGTTCTTACAACACTTTTAAATGTATTTGCAGGAATATTACCTGAAATACTCATAATCATAATCTTGTTCACTTATGAAAACTCCTCTTGAACAAGATTAAGGTTAGTGACTGACATCTTGATATAACTCCCTATATTTTTCTAGTGAATTAAGATATATTTAAACTGATAATATTAAGATAGTTCTTTGTAGTTTGATGCTTAGAGATAGTGTTTGCGTGAATGCACGTGGCCTCACATAGCTGCACCTCTGAGTAACACTTTCTACCATCTCCAGATGGTGATGGTAGACTCCTTCCTAATCTGGTGTACTAGGATCTGTTATACACATCTTCATCACTGCTTAGCTGTACTACAGTAATGTGACATACCTAGTCACGAAGCCTTCAGTGGTTAGGAAACTCCAACTAGTACAGAAAAGTGTAACATGTCTCCTCAGCAGCATTAAACCTGTTCTCCACTTTCTCTTGAATATCAAGTGAACTTGAAAGTTTCAGTTTCCTTCCTAGGTAGTCATTTCCCATTTTGTATGCATGCAACTGATTGTTTCTTCCTAAGTGGAGTACTTTGCATTTGTCCTTATTGAATTTCATCCTATTTCCATCAGACCATTTCTGCAGTTTTTCCAGATCATTTTGAATTTTAATCCTATCCTCCAAAGCACTTGCAACCACTCCCATCTTGGTATCGTCCACAAACTTTATAAGTGTACTCTCTATGCCAGTGGTTCTCAAACTTTTGTACCGGTAACTCCTTTCACATAGCAAGCCTCTGACTGCGTCCCTCCCCCCATATAAATTAAAAATACTTTTTTATATATTTAGCACCATTATAAATGCTGGAGACAAAGCAGGGTTTGGGGTGGAGGTTGACAGCTCATGACCCCCCATGTAATAACCTTGTGACCCCCTGAGAGGTCCCAACCCCCAGTTTGAGAATCCCTGCTCTGTGCCATTATCTAAATTATTGATGAAGATATTGAACATAACCAGACCCAGAACTGATCCCTGCAGTACCCCACTCATTATATCCTTTCAGCATGACTGTCAACCACTAATAGCTACTCTCTGGGAATGGTGTTCCAACGAGTTTTGAACCCACCTTGTAGTAGCTCTATCTAGGTTGCATTTCCCTAGTTTATTTAAGAGGAGGTCATGCATGCAGTATCAAAAGCTTTACTAAAGACAAGAAAAGCCACATCTACCGCTTCCCCAATATCCACAAGTCTTCTTACCCTGACAAAGTAAGTTATCAGGTTGTTTTGACATGATTTGTTTTTGACAAATCCATGCTGACTATTACTTATCACCTTATTATCTTCTAGATGTTTGCAAATTGATTGCTTAATTATTTGCTCCATTATCTTTCCGGGTACAGAAGTTAAGCTGACTGATCTGTAATTTCCTGGGTTGTCCTTATTTGCTTTTTAATAGATGGGCATTATATTTGCCCTTTTCCTGTCTTCTGGAATCTCCATGTCTTCTCAAAGATAATCACTAATGGCTCAGATTTCTCCTGAGTCAGCTCCTTGAGTATTCTAGGATGCATTTCATCAGGCCTTGGTGACTTGAAGACATTTAATTTGTCCAAATAACTTTTAACTTGTTCTTTCCCTATTTTAGCCTCTTCTGATCCTACCTCATTTTCACTGCCATTCACTATGTTAGATGCCCAATCATCATCAGCCTTTTTGGTGAAAACCAAAACAAAAAAGTCATTAAGCACCTCTGCCATTTCCACATTTTCTGTTATTATTTTTCCCCCTCATTAAGTAATGGGCCTCCTCTGTCCTTGGTCTTCCTCTTGCTTCTAATATATTTGTAGCATGTTTTCTTGTTACCGTTTATGTCTCCGGTCAGTTTGATCTTGTTTTGTGCATTGGCCTTTCTAATTTTGACCCTTCATACTTGTGTTATTTTTTTTTATATTCATCCTTTGTAATTTGACCTACTTTCTACATTTTCTAGGACTTTTTTCTTTTCTTTTTTTTACTTTTAGATCATTGAAGATCACCTGGTTAAGCCAGGGTGGTCTCTTGCCATGCTTACTATATTTCCTATGCAGTAGGATATTTTCCTCTTGTGCCCTTACAATGTCTCTTTGAAAAACCGCTAACTGTCTTCTATTGTTTTTCGCTCTTAGACTTGCTTTCCATGGTATCTTACCTACCAACTCCCTGAGTTTGCTAAAATTTGACTTCTTGAAATCCATTGTCTATATTTTGCTGTTCTCCCTGCTATCATTCCTTGGAATCATGAACTTTATCATTTCATGATCAAGTTCACTCAAGTTGCCTTCCACTTTCAAATTCTCAGCCAGTTCCTCCTTATTTGTCCAAATCAAATCTAGGACAGCCTCTCCCCTGGAAACAGTCTCCACCTTCTGAAACAAAAAAAAATGTTTCCAATGCATTCCAGGAACTTACTGAATCTGTGCCCTTCTGTGTTATTTTCCTAACAGATGTCTGGATAGTTCAAGTCCCCTATCACCACCAAGTCCTGTGCTTTGAATGATTTTATCTGTTTTTTAAAAAGCCTCATCCACCTCTTATTCCTGGTTAGGTGGTCTGTAGTAGACCCTTACCATGACATCAATATTGTTTTTACCCCTTTTATACTTACCCAGAGACTTCGAACAAGTCTTTCTCTTATTTCCATCTCAACCACAGTCCAAGTGTACGCATTTTTAATATACAAGGCAACACCTCCTCCCTTTTTTCCCTGCTGGTCCTTCCTGAGGAAGCTCCATCCTTCTAAACCAATATTCCAGTGATATGTATTATCCCATCAGGTCTTTGTGATGCCAACTATGTCATAGTTGTGTTTATTTACTAGCATTTTGAGTTCTTCCTGCTTGCTTGCTGTGCTTCTTGCATTAGTATACAGAAATCTAAGATACTGATTTGATTCCCTCCCTCAATCTGTCTTGTCTCTCCTTTATCCCTGCTATAACAGCCCATGCTCCCCCTCAAATTCCAAACCTTCTCCCAAGTCTCCATGTTCTTGACTTACCTGAGGGCTAACTAAAACCTAGTTTAAAGTTCTTCTGACTAGGTTAAACAGTCTGTATTCAAATATGCTCTTCCCCTTCCTCGATAGATGGACTCCATCTCTGCTTAGCAGTCCTTCTTCTGGAAGAGCATCCCAGTAGTGTGACAGGAATCCTCTGTAGCTGGATAGCTTCCTCAGCCTTGGATGTCTCCATGTTAATACTGTCAATGAGTTCCTCATGGGCATGAATGCTCCTCAGCCTAGCCACCTTCTCCTGTATTTCTCCCACCTGCTGCCTGAGAGATTCCACCTGCAGACACCTTTAGCACTTTGATGGCACCCACAGCTTGGCTTTCTGAGAGTGGGAAATGCAGGCCACAATCTCTGGAAATCCACACCAGGATCTGGGTAGAGGCATCCATGGTTAGGTGGTCTGTCTGGATATAAACACAAGTGGAGGAGAGAAGAGCAGTGTTGGCACTGGTGATGCAGACCTTCCTAACTTTGCAAGATCATGTTCAGCTGATTACCCACCGTGAATTCCAAAACATTTTCAGAGTCATTGCTTCCTGGGATAGAATCCTCCATCCTGTAAGTATGGCTTACATTTTTTATTCCAAGATGTTTACATTTACATTTAGCTATACTAAAATGCATATTGTTTGCTTGAGCCCAGTTTACCGAATGATCCAGATTGCTCTGAACTAATGACCTGTCCTCTTCATTATTTACCACTCCCTAATTTTTGTGTCACCTGCAAACTTCATCAATGATGATTTTATGTTTTCTTTCAGATTAACATTTTTTGTCAATAAAAAGCAAAAGGCAAAGAACTGATCCCTGTAGGACTCCAGTGGAAACAGACCCATTTGATGATGATTCTTGTTTACAGTAACATTTGGAGACCTACTAGTTAGCCAGCTTTTAATCCACTTAATGTCTGCCATGTTAATTTTACATTATGCTACTTTTTTAGTCAAAATGTTATGTGGTGCCAAATCAAATACCACACAGAAACCTAAGTATATTACATTGACACTAATTCCTAAACTTGTAATTTCCTCAAAAAATATATCAAGCTAGTTTGCCAGAATCTATTTCTCAAAACCTCATTTTGATTTGCATTCATTTCATTACCCTATTTTATTTCTGCATTATTTGAGTCCGGTATAGGCCACTCCATTATCTCATCAGGATTGACGTCAGGCTGATAGGCCTATAATAATCCAAGTAATCTTGTCTACACTTTCGTCCAGTCTTCTGGAACTTCTCAGAGATACCAGTGGAATGGAAAAAGTATTATCACCTTATGATGAGATTATATTATCTGGTTTTCCCCCAAATACAGCACAGAAACATGTGTTGAAGATTCATGCATTTTCTGAATTATTATTGATAATTCTACCCTCTCCATCTAGTAATGGACCAGTTGGAGGTGAATGCCTGGCTGCAAGGATGATGTCACAAGGAGGAGTTCAGCTTCCTTGGCCACAGAATGCTGTCCCAGGAAGAAAGACTGCTGTGCAAAGATGGAATCTATCTATTGAAGAAGAGGAAGATCATCTTTGGATACAGACTGATGAACTTAGTGGGGAGGGCTTTAAACTAGATTTGATGGGGATAGGAGAGAAAAGCCCACAAGTAAGTCAAAAAACTTGGAGACAAGGGTGAAAGTTCAGAATCTGGTGGGAGTATGGGCTGTTATTACAGGGATAATGGAGAGAAAAGAGAGAACATAGAGGGGAAATTATTTAAGTATCTTAGATGTTTGTATACCAATGTGAGAAGTATGGGGAATAACCAGGAAGAACTAGAAATGTTGGTTAATAAATACAATTATGACATAGTTGACATCACAGAGACTTGGTGGGATAATACACGTGACTGGAATATTACTATAGAAGCTTGCTTAGAAAGAACAGGCAAGGAAAAAAGGAGGTGGTGTTGCCTTATATATCAAAGATGTATACATTTAGACTGAGGTTGAGATGGAAAAAGGAGACAGACTTTTTGAAAGCTTCTGGGTAAGGATAAAAAGTTAAAAACAAGGGTGATATCACGGTAGTGGGTCTCTACAGACCACCTAATCAGGAAGAATTGGTGAATAAGGCTTTTATTAAACAACTAACCAAATCATAGACTCATAGACTCATAGACTCTAGGACTGGAAGGGACCTCGAGAGGTCATCGAGTCCAGTCCCCTGCCCTCATGGCAGGACCAAATACTGTCTAGACCATCCCTGATAGACATTTATCTAACCTACTCTTAAATATCTCCAGAGATGGAGATTCCACAACTTCCCTAGGCAATCTATTCCAGTGTTTAACTACCCTGACAGTTAGGAACTTTTTCCTAATGTCCAACCTAAATCTCCCTTGCTGCAGTTCAAGCCCATTGCTTCTTGTTCTATCATTGGAGGCTAAGGTGAATAAGTTTTCTCCCTCCTCCTGATGACACCCTTTTAGATACCTGAAAATTGCTATCATGTCCCCTCTCAGTCTTCTCTTTTCCAAACTAAACAAACCCAATTCCTTCAGCCTTCCTTCATAGGTCATGTTCTCAAGAACTTTAATCATTCTTGTTGCTCTTCTCTGGACCCTCTCCAATTTCTCCACATCTTTCTTGAAATGCGGTGCCCAGAACTGGACACAATACTCCAATTGAGGCCTAACCAGCACAGAGTAAGGCGGAAGAATGACTTCTCGTGTCTTGTTTACAACACACCTGTTAATGCATCCCAGAATCATGTTTGCTTTTTTTGCAACAATATCACACTGTTGACTCATATTAAGCTTGTGGTCTACTATGACCCCTAGATCTCTTTCTGCCGTACTCCTTCCTAGACAGTCTCTTCCCATTCTGTATGTGTGAAACTGATTGTTCCTTCCTAGGTGGAGCACTTTGCATTTATCTTTATTGAACTTCATCCTGTTTACCTCAGACCATTTCTCCAATTTGTCCAGATCATTTTGAATTTTGACCCTGTCCTCCAAAGCAGTTGCAATCCCTCCCAGTTTGGTATCGTCTGCAAACTTAATAAGCGTACTTTCTATGCCAACATCTAAATCGTTGATGAAGATATTGAACAGAACCGGTCCCAAAACAGACCCCTGCGGAACCCCACTTGTTATACCTTTCCAGCAGGATGGGGAGCCATTAACAACTTCTCTCTGAGTACGGTTATCCAGCCAGTTATGCACCCACCTTATAGTAGCCCCATCTAAATTGTACTTTCCTAGTTTATCTATAAGAATATCATGCGAGACCGTATTAAATGCCTTACTAAAGTCTAGGTATATCACATCCACCGCTTCTCCCTTATCCACAAGGCTCGTTATCCTATCAAAGAACGCTATCAGATTAGTTTGACATATTTGTTCTTTACAAATCCATGCTGGCTATTCCCTATCACCTTACCACCTTCCAAGTGTTTGCAGATGATTTCTTTGATTACCTGCTCCATTATCTTCCCTGGCATAGAAGTTAAACTAACTGGTCTGTAGTTTCCTGGCTTGTTTTTATTTCCCTTTTTATAGATGGGCACTATATTTGCCCCCTTCTGGTCTTCTGGAATCTCCCCCGTTTCCCATGATTTCCCAAAGGTAATAGCTAGAGGCTCAGATACCTCTTCTATTAACTCCTTGAGTATTCTAGGATGCATTTCATCAGGCCCTGGTGACTTGCAGGCATCTAACTTTTCTAAGTGATTTTTTACTTGCTCTTTTCTTATTTTCTCTTCTAAACCTACCCTCTTCCCATAAGCATTCACTATACTAGACTTCTCAGTGAAGACTGAAACAAAGTAGTCATTAAGCATCTCTGCCATTTCCAAGTCTCCCGTTACTGTTTCCCCCTCCTCATTGAGCAGTGAGCCTACCCTGTCCTTAGTCTTCCTCTTGCTTCTAATGTATTGATAAAAAGTCTTCTTGTTTCCCTTTATTCCCATAGCTAGTTTGAGTTCATTTTTTGCCTTTGCTTTTCTAATCTTGCCTCTGCATTCCTGTGTTATTTGCCTATATTCATCCTTCGTGATCTGACCTAGTTTCCATTTTTTATATGACGCCTTTTTATTTTGTAGGTCATGCAAGATCTCAAGGGTAAGCCAATGTGGTCTTTTGCCACATTTTCTATCTTTCCTAACCATCGGAATAGCTTGCTTTTGGGCCCTTAATAGTGTCCCTTTGAAAAACTGCCAACTCTCCTCAGTTGTTTTTCCCCTCAGTCTTGATTCCCATGGGACCTTACCTATCAGCTCTCTGAGCTTACCAAAATCTGCCTTCCTGAAATCCATTGTCTCTATTCTGCTGTACTCCCTTCTACCCTTCCTTAGAATTGCAAATTCTATGATTTCATGATCACTTTCCCCCAAGCTTCCTTCTACTTTCAAATTCTCAACAAGTTCCTCCCTATTTGTTAAAATCAAGTCTAGAACAGCTTCCCCCAGTAGCTTTTTCAACTTTCTGAAATAAAAAGTTGTCTGCTATGCAGTCCAGGAACTTATTGGATAGTCTGTGCCCCGCGGTGTTATTTTCCCAACATATATCTGGATAGTTGAAGTCCCCCATCACCACCAAATCTTGGGCTTTGGATGATTTTGTTAGTTGTTTGAAAAAAGCCTCATCCACCTCTTCCACCTGATTAGGTGGCCTGTAGTAGACTCCCAGCACGACATCACCTGTGGTTTTTACCCCTTTTAGCCTAACCCAGAGACTCTCCACACTTCCGTCTCCTATGTCCATCTCCACCTCAGTCCAAGTGTGTACATTTTTAATATATAAGGCAACACCTCCTCCCTTTTTCCCCTGTCTATCCTTCCTGAGCAAACTATACCCATCCACACCAACATTCCAGTCGTGTGTATTATCCCACCAAGTTTCAGTAATGCCAATAATGTCATAGTTGTATTTATTTATTAGCACTTCCAGTTCCTCCTGCTTATTACCCATACTTCTTGCATTTGTATATAGGCATCTAAGATACTGATTTGATCTTGCCTCCCAGCTTTGCCCTGACCCTCCTTCCTCTCTGCCATTATAGCCCGTGCTCCCTCCTGTTTCCAACCCATCTCCCAGGTCTTCTTCCCCACTTACCTATGGGCTTTGCTCACCTGTCCCCGTCGAACCTAGTTTAAAGCCCTCCTTACTAGGTTAGCCAGACTGTGGGCAAATAAGGCCTTTCCCCTCTTCAAAAGGTGAACGCCATCTGTTCCTAGCAGTCCTTCCTCGAATAGCATCCCATGGTTGAGGAAGCCAAAGCCCTCCTGGCGACACCATCTTTGCAGCCAGGCATTCACCTCCACGATGCATCTGTCTCTGCCTGGACCCCTACCTTCAACAGGAAGAATCGAAGAGAATACCACCTGCGCTCCAAACTCCTTAACCCGTACTCCCAGAGCCCTGTAGTCACTCTTGATCTTCTCAGTGTCACACCTCGCAGTATCATTTGTGCCCACATGGATGAGTAGCATGGGGTAGTAGTCAGAAGGCCGGACAATCCTCGACAATGCCTCTGTAACATCTCAGATACAGGAAAGACAGACAAAAGGCAGCAAGAGAAACAGACACACAGACGGTCTGGATATAGAATTCAGGTCTCTAGAATAACAGTTCAGTGCCCTACCCACTGGACCAAACTACTTGAAACTCTAATCTTTGTGACGACTTTCCAGAGCGGGTTCACCCTCTTATGGGAACCTTCTCCAACATGATTTTGTAGTAGCTTCTTCTTTAATTTTGGGACAGATGTAGTTATAAGGTTTGCATTTAAATCTGACTGCTTATATCTGACTGTACCATTGTCTCTTATTATTTATATTACCATAGAATCTAGACATGGACCAGAACCTCATTGTGCAAGACCCTATACAAACACAGAACAAAAAAGACAATCCCTGCCCAAAGAGTTTACTGTCTCAGCACATATCAAGAGTCATCATATGGATATGGACAGACAGGGAAGTGCAAGGTAACAGTGAGACAATACTATTCAGTGATAAGTGGTGCTCTCACCACACCAATGGCCTAACTGTTGCCTTCTAAGTGATGATACTTTTAGGTCTTACTGTAGTTTCCTCCTTTATTATTCCCAGAAAGAATTTTTTGGATTATTTTGTAATTGTAAGTCTGGAGTGAGAGGAAATTATCTGAGGTGCCTGAACAGAGCTTAGAGCTGATAGAGTTCACCAGGTGACTGCTGGATGTTACTACAGAAGGTTTTCATAAACTGAGAGTTTTCTTAGAGTAATATTCTACTAGAGCTACATCTGCTTTGTCTTGTTTTGATTTGAGGATATTGCCATCAATGCTATAGCCACGGTCTCCAGTATTATTTCCTTTTATATCTTTGTTTTTTAATTTGATTTGATAGGAGAAAGATAGTGTTTATTAGTTAGGGTCTTTGTGTTCCATCTAACTTGTTCGTTTTCCTCCTCTCTCCATATTTATATTATGATTATCTTTCTTATTCTGGCATCCTGACATCTCGCTTCCCCTTCCTCCTTTCCCCCCGCATCATTGTTGAAAACATGTAGAAAAGAACCCATTAAAATGCAGCAGCCCCCTCCATAAACTGCTACATCCTCAACACAAACAATACAGTTGCTTTTCCCAAGGTTTTTATTGGTAAGATTTATAAATTAAAACCTTGTTTTGCCAGAATAGATCACACTGAAAATATTAATGATGTATATGATGACAACACAATGCATGGACACAATATTCCTTCCAAATAGTCTGCTCAGTGATTAAAAAATATAGTCATTAGAATTTGACTTCCAACATGCATCTAACAGGTAACCAATCCAAAAAAAAAAGAACCTACCATTTTAAGATATTTATACATTTGTTAAGGCAGAACAAAAGAAAGAAGCTTTGTGATTTATATCTCTTTAGTAACTTAAATAGATGGTAGGTCCTAACCAGGCCTATGTGAAAAATTTCATAATTTGTCAAAATTATCTTCCTAGTTTAATTCACCATTTTTATCCACAAAATGACCCAAAATTCCAATTATCTGTCTATCTTCAAAGTGAAAACAATTTTGCTAGACATTCAGAAATTTTCACGTTAAAACATGTGACCGATTATGGCAAATCAAGAAAATCCTCACATTTTAAGTACATTGAAAATATTTTGCACGTCTCTAATCCTAATAATTTATTTTCAAAGCAAGATCAGTTGCCAGCATGACTAAGCCTTACATAGCACTATTAATTGCTCCTGCCAGATGTATTGTAAAATGTGTAGTATTAAACTCTAATTGCTCAGTTTCTCTCTGAAAAAAAGATAGTATTCAACAGATTGATCAGATATTTTGAAGAGGGCAATGTCAACCTCAGGACATAGATAATATGGAACTATTTTTTCCAGAAGATAACATTTGTGGAATAGCAGCAGGTTAAATGTGAATATTTTACCAAGCTACAGTATGAAATAGGGGGAAAAAGACAAATGACTCAAAGTTGTACTGCATATACGGTGAGCCTGTTTTCAGAGATACAGAGCACCTTCATCTCCCATTGACTTCAGCATCCTCCTGTCACTTGCACAACCTAATTGACATGCAGAGGTGTAACTGTGGGATGAATTTGTTCCCACATGTATACTCAGTAAGATTTTTCTAATGGATCCAATAATGATAACTAAACATATGGGAAAATACACATATCATAACCCACAGGTAATATATGATACACAATTTTCCCATTACAGGTCATGATAAAACATGTATAGAGCATACTATGGTTCGATGCTGTCGTTTAAATAGTGAAGTGAATTTTTGTGCCTCAAAATTTCTGCCACTGTAAAATAATAATAGGAAAATAGAAATTTCCAGATTAGATTGTGCTAGTGGTTCATGTAGTTCAATATCCTATCTCTCACAGCAGCTAGTAGCAGATACTTCAGAGAAAAATGCAAGAAACACTGTAGTGGCTGATTCGGAGATAGCTTCTCCTATGGGGCAGGCTATCTCCTAATATCTGTCGGTTAATAGCTGGCTCACAATCTGCAGCATAAGTGTTTATATCTCTTTAAAACATATCTAACATAATATGCAGACTGGGAAAAGTAAAGAGAACGTCAGAGATCTCATCAGTTTGAATGAATTCAAACCAGTGAGGCCAGATACTATTCACCAGAGGGTACTGAAGGAATTAGCTGAAGAAATTTTGGAGCCACTGGAAAAAATATTTACGAACTCATGGATGACAGGAAAAGTCCCAGAAGACTAGAGAAGAGCTAACATAGTGTTTATCTCTGAAAAAGGGCAAAAGAAGGAGCTGGAGAACTATAGACCAGTCAGGCTGACTTTGATACCTAGTCTGTAGTTCTCCAGCTCCTCCTTTTCCCCCTTTTCAGAGACTGATACTCCTAGAGCAATGTTTAAAACATGTAATCTGTGAATGCCTGGAGGATGAATGGGTAATCACTAGCAACCCAAATGGATTTACCAAGAACAAATCATGCCAAACCAGCTTGAAAACCATCTTTAACAGAGTAACTGATTTGGTGGATAGGGGAAATGCAGTAGACATAATATACCTGGATTTCAGCAAGGCTTTGACATTCTGATAAGCAAGCTGGAGAAATGAAGGCTCAAGAGAACTACCATTAGGTTGATACATAATTGGTTAAACAATCACGAACAAATAGTAACTATTAATGGAATGATGTCAGTTTGGAGGGAGGTCTCAAGTTGTGCTCCACAAGGATCTGTTCTGGATCCAGTATTGTTTAACATCTTTATTAATTACCTGAATGTATATATAGAGAGCATACTGATCAAGTCTGCGGATGACACAAACTAAGGGGGTTGCCAATACATTGGAGGATATAGCTAAAATTCACTGGGATATTGATAAATTGGAAAATTGTGCTATAGACAACAAAATAAAATTTAATAAGGATGAATGTAAGGTACTACACTTAGGGAAGAAAAAACAAATGCACAAATGCAGAATGGGGGGAAACTGGCTTAGCAGCAGCACTACTGAGAAGGATCTGGGCATTGTGATGGACAACAAACTCAAAATGAGTCAGCAATGTGATGTTATTGCAAAGAAAGCAAATGCTATTTTAAGTTGGACTAACAGAGGCATAGCATGCAACTCACACGAGTTGTACCACTCTACTTGGTGCTGGTTAAGCTTCAGCTGGAGTGCTGTATCCAGTTCTGGTCACTGATCTATAGAAAGGATGTAGCGAAACTGGAAAGGATCTAGAGGTAAGTGACAAAGATGAATAATGGGATGGAATTCAAGTCATGTGAGCAAAGGCTTAAGGAACTGGGTATGTTTAGTCTGAAAAAGAGAAGGTTGCATGGAGTATATGATAGAAGTCTTAAGATATTTGAAAGACTATCAGAAAAAAAGATGGAGGAAGTTGTTCTTTTTTGCCAGAGAAGGCAGGACAGGAGGTTCAAACTACATTATAGCAGATTTTGATTAAATCTCATGAAAAACATCCTAACTGTGAGAACAGTAGGACAATGGAACAGGCTGGCTCAAGAAGTTGTGGAAGCATCTTCTTGGATGGCTTAGACACTGCAAATCCTGCATCATGTCAAAGAGTTAGACTGCGAGACCCCTGTGATCCATTCTAACCCTATAATTTTATGATTCTAACTGGACGTCCTCATTATCAATATACTTATCTAAACTTTTTTTTTTAATCTTACTAAAATCCTGGTCTTGCAGCAGTTAGTTCCACAGGTTTATTATGCACCATGTAAAAAGTCAGCGTCTTTTTTATTTTTTAAATTTATTGACATTCAATTTCACTGACTGTCCACTAGTTCTTTTACTGTGAATAAGGGTTAATAGGAGCACCTGATTTATCTTCTTTGGGTACAATATATTAGTTTGTATACCTGTATCAGGTTCCATCTAAGTTGTCTCCTTTATGAGAAACTGCACCCTCCTTTTAATCTCTTCCCCATTGGAAATTTTATTCCATGTTTGTAAACATTTTTGTAAACTTTATCCCATGTTTGTAAATATTTTTGTAAACATTTTTGTTTACAAACATCAATTCATATAATGCTATTATATTTTTGCAGGCTTATTTATGCATACTAACCATCACTTTTGTTTACTGAACACCACACATCTTGGAGAAAATGTTTTCATTGACTTCTTAACAGTGGGGCTATAGGACTGGCCTACATGCAGATTTCATAGTGGAATAACTATTTCAGTTAGGTGTGGTTTTTTTGTTTGTTTGTTTTTAACCAACAGTTATACTGGCAAAATTCCAAGTATGGACACAGTTATATTAATATACAAGTGCCTTATACTGGCACAGTTTATTCCCCTTTTCAAATGGGAATTGCCATATCAGTAAAAGCAAATTTATATTGATGTAAGCAGTTTTGGAATTAGATTTTATCAAAAAATATAGGTAAATATTGATTTTCCAGCACACATGCAAACTTACAAAAATATTTCCATTTATGATAATTGAAACTGACAGATGGGTAAAGTATGTAAAATGCTGCTTGAGAACTTAGATTTTGACTTAAAATATTTACTCTCTGTAGCTTGACATGTGATGTTGGCAATTTGTATTTTAACATTTATAAATCTTGAACTTTTTGAATCTCAGCATCTACTGTCATTCAATATTTATTGCTGAGAGGGTCTCAGAGCTTGGGCTGCAGTCCAAGCCCAAAAATCTACAAAGCAATGAAATAGCCCTACAGCCTGAGCCAAGTATGCCCAAGTCAGTAGACATGGGCCAGCCATGGGTTTTTATTTGCTGTGTAGACACACCATGAGAATCCAAAAAAAGTTTCTGATTTATTCTGATATTGTTCTATACTATTCTTCCATCATTTATTGCTGCTCTGTCCACACAGCAGTTCATTATTGCTTTTTGCATATGGCTGTATTTTTAGGAGTATGAAACTATTTGCAGATTTAGAATTTCATGTCTCGTCTTTATATAGGGCCAAATGTCACCATCACTTACTTCTGTAGACTTAACTGAACATGTAATGATGATATTCAATGTTCAGTACCTAATCCTTATTACTAAATAACATCATGGTGACCTTCCACAAGTAATCAATAACCTTTTATTGAACTACAAAAGTAATCTTCATTGTTTCTACTCCCATTGAAGTCAATGGCAAAATTATCATTGAAAATTCAGGTGAAAGAGAAACATGACCCTACATGAAGATGCATATGCTACTCTTGAGGGAATTCTGTGCAACTGGACATGCACAGAATTCATATCCTGCACAGATTTTTTTTTTCTGCAGAAAATACATTCTGCTGGAGAGAAGCTGCAGTTACACTTTTTGACCACCAGAGGCTGTTGTGGCATCAGAACAGACAGCAGCTGCACCTGGGTGCGAGCAGCTCCAGCTGTGGATAGGGAAGGGAAGAGACTGCTTTCCTCACAGCAGCCTTTTAGGCCAGGTCAAGTGGCACAGGTTATGGTGGGAAAGATAGCATGTGGCACATGGGGCTAATGTGGGAACAGACTGGGGTGGGTGCTGAATGGGAGTGGGAATGCAGGGACATATGTGGACAGGGGTGGGGATGGCTGAGTAGGGGTTCAGGGACACATGGAGGGAGCGGGTGGCTGAGTGGGGGGTGCAAGGACACATGAGGAGAGGAGGATGCAGGGACATATGGGGACAGAGCAGATGTGCCTGACTGAATGAGAAAGGCAGGGGTAGGCAGGGTCTGTATGGAGGAGGCTCCCTAATAATCCACCCCCAATAAAAATGGTCCATATTTCTCCCACCTACCCACAACAATCCTCCAAGTTCATGCCCAAGCTCCTTCCCAGCAATTACTTCTCTCTCCCTCAGCTCCTTCATAACCCTGATGCAGCCAAGCTTTTGCACTACTTCTGAGGATGTGGAAAATATGTTTATGTAGTTTAGTTTAAATGAATTATTACTCAAAGTTCTGTATTAATATGCCTAGTAAGGAATCAGTCTGTCAAAAAAACATAACCAGAATTTTTGTTGTTGTGTATATGTGACGTTCCCCTGGTGTTATCTGGATCAGTGATCTGCTAGAGTTCTCCAATCTTTGACTCTGGGAGCCAGCCTTACCCTGCTCTGCTGTGAGAACTGCCACTCCCAGGCCGTTCACACACAGCCTCTAGCATGTAAGCTGCTCCCAGCTACGTGAGTGAGCACTTTTAGCCAGCCGCTGCTTGGATTGTGCAACCAAATGACATTAGCCAATATCTCCAGTCCCAGACACAACCCTAGGAACCTCCGTCTTGCAGTGTCCAGTTATGCCCAAATTTATATGAATTCGCCAATTTAACAAAGAAATTCATATATACCAGGCTTCTGATACCAAGGGAAGTCTCTGACATGCTTCAAACCAAACACACTGCCTCAGGTAGAATAAACAAAAACACATTTATTAACTACAAAAGATAATTTTTAAGTGATTATAAGTCAAAGCACAAGAAGTCAGATTTGGTCAAATGAAATAAAAGCAAAATGCATTTTAACCTGATCTTAACAGTTTCAGTGCCCTTACAAACATGAATGCTTCTCACCATGGTCTGGCTGGTTTCCTTTCATCCAGGCTCTGCCCTTTGATCAGCACTTCAGTTGCTTGGTGGTGGTGTATGTAGATGGAAGTGGAAGAGAGAGAGCATAGCAAACATCTCTCCCTTTTTTCATGTTCCTTCTTCCCTCTTGGCTGTGCTCCCCGTTCAGAGTCAGGTGAGTGTTACCTCATCGTAGTCCCAAACTGACCAAGAGAAGGGAGGTGACTCACATGATAGTCCAACAGATCCTTTGGTGTTACCCAGGCCAGTGTCCTTTGTTCCCATGAAGTTGGGCTGGGTTTGTCCCTGATGAGGTGTGAACTGCCCCTCTGCTCCTAGAGAGTTTTACCTGGGCTTGTTTTAAGCAATGAGGACACATTTTCAGCCTCATAACTATATACATAGACTCATAGACTCATAGACTCTAGGACTGGAAGGGACCTCGAAAGGTCATCGAGTCCAGTCCCCTGCCCTCATGGCAGGACCAAATACTGTCTAGACCATCCCTGATAGACATTTATCTAACCTACTCTTAAATATCTCCAGAGATGGAGATTCCACAACTTCCCTAGGCAATCTATTCCAGTGTTTAACTACCCTGACAGTTAGGAACTTTTTCCTAATGTCCAACCTAAATCTCCCTTGCTGCAGTTTAAGCCCATTGCTTCTTGTTCTATCATTGGAGGCTAAGGTGAACAAGTTTTCTCCCTCCTCCTGATGACACCCTTTTAGATACCTGAAAACTGCTATCATGTCCCCTCTCAGTCTTCTCTTTTGCAAACTAAACAAACCCAATTCCTTCAGCCTTCCTTCATAGGTCATGTTCTCAAGACCTTTAATCATTCTTGTTGCTCTTCTCTGGACCCTCTCCAATTTCTCCACATCTTTCTTGAAATGCGGTGCCCAGAACTGGACACAATACTCCAGTTGAGGCCTAACCAGCACAGAGTAAAGTGGAAGAAAGCAGACATGAAATTACAATCTGTAGCATTACTATGATAACAATGCTTAGTGCATCATGGGCCTTCCAAAGACATCTGACGTGACAAACCTTGTATTGGATAAACACAGTCATATTATAAGGGTGAACATGGGGGTGCAGGGTGTTTCCCTGAGTTACAGAGTGTCACACTGTATCATTAGAATCATTACAAACATGCTTTCTGACAGGTATTTTGAAATAAATTACCAAAATAATTGAAACTGGTGTGATTATACTGTGTTATTTTGACAAATAAAATATGCAGAATTTTGCACAGAATTTTTAACTTTGGAGGGCAGAATTCCCCCAGTTATAATATGCTTTAAAAGCCAGAAAAGATACACTTTAGGCCAGATTCTCCACATCTTCACTGACAAGTAGAAATTTTCAGCAATGGTTAGAGACTAATATATAACGCATGCCTGTAGCAAGGGGGCATGACTGACCTCACAGATGGACAGAGGGATAGCTGTGACCACTCCCTGGTGGGCAGAACCAAGACACCCACGCCTGCCCCACCAGAAGCAGAGGGATGGGACAGAAATCAGAAGTGTAAAAGGCAGGCCCTCCAGCTCAGTTGGAGAGGAACTGCTGGAGGAGAAGGATGTCTCCCACCCTCTGCTGGAGATCAGACAGTGACCACTACAGTGCCCAAGACCATCAGGGACTGCCAGAGCTGCCAGGAGCTGGAGACATCAAGGAGTTACTGGGGCTGCCATTAGTTGTTTATGCCAGTGAGAGGAACGACAACACTAGGATCCAGATATCCTCCCCCCTCAAATGGAAATGTAGGAAGTAGCCCAGGGGAGCCAAATATAGTTCGGCTGTGTTGCTAACAGTTGGCTAGCATGTTGCAGTTGGATTTCTGTGCTGACCTAGTGGCAGACTACTCCGCTATTGTTAGGGCCCTGTGCTGGGACCTGGTGGAGTTGGGTGGGCATGGGTCCCTCTACCTCCTGCCACCCTAACCAGGGATTGCAGGCTCCACAGTCTAGGCCAAAAGGCTTGTGTTCGTCAGCAATCCTCCAGAGCCAGGACCCCTGACTGTTTGGTGCTCCGCCCTGCCTGATGACGTGGGCTTATAGCAGGGGTCAAAAACCTCTGGCACACAGCTCACCAGGGTAAGAACCCTGGCAGGCTAGGCCATTTTGTTTACCTGACGTGTCGGCAGGTTCAGCCGATTGTGGCTCCCACTGGCTGCGGTTCCCCAGAGACAGGCCAGAGACTCCTAACTGCTTGCAGCCCCACCCTGGGTGATGACCTGGGTTTATAGACATTGCTGCTCAACCCTGGTTTTAGGCCAGAGCCCTCTAATGGTTCAGTGACCTACCCAATCAGAGGGCCTGGGCCCCTAGACTCATTATTGCTCTACCCTGTGGAGTGGCCGAGACTCTGGTGCTAATTCCCCCTCAACTGTTCCTTTCCACAGGCCTTGTAGCAAGGAGCATGGCCTCCCTCCCAGACTGACGGAGGGACAGCCGTGACTGCCTTGCAATGTTTCTTATTACATTCTAATAAATATGCTCTTGTAGACTCTTCCTCGAGTACAACGAAACTGTAACAGAAATGTAGTAACTACCCTTATTGTCATATAATTTATATGCAAATATCAATAATCTTAGGTTAAAATTTTTTTTTGTAAAACAATTAAATCTGATGCATTTTATAAGGTAAACAAACCTCTGAAGCATGAGTAAAATGTAAATGTGGAAGAGATGTGTTACGCTCTCAGTCCTTTTACTGACATGAAGACATTTTAATGAATCTGGGCTCTGCAGCTTGTAAACTCAGCTACTCTAAAACCATCTCAAGGGCAACATTGGTGTACTGGAAAATGTCATTTTGGCATGTGCAATAAACATGTAGTTAATGTATATTGTAGTTTATGAAGAACTACATACTGTGTTCTAATTTTAAAAACTGCACAAAAGCATATTATTAACTACATTATTACAATTATATTTTCACGTAAACTATCTACTTTTTAATTGTTTCATTAAAGGAAGAGAGAAATGCTTGATTAGGAATTCTGTTCAGTTTAGCGAATTGTATTACACAAAAGCAAAGGTGTTTAACACAGTTAAGAGAAAAAAAACATACCTAAACCAAATCCTCAGGTTGTGTTTTCCATAACAGCACAGAGAGTGAAGAGTTTTATTTATTTATTTTATTTTTTGTAGACATTTCCATTTTTAAGAATGGTTAAAAGGAATGTAATGTAATAAATTAAGGTTTTAGCCATGTTAAGTAGAATCTTGAAGAATGACATCATGGCTTCTGCAAGGAAACAGGCATATATGTTTCAAAATATATCTATGTATGTAGACCAACTAATCTTGATGAAACTGACCTTGAAATAAATAGGTGTGTCTACTAATTTGGAGTCAGATATACTGTAATTCACTGAGGTTTTGGTTTTATTGTGTGAAAATAATTACGATTGTCTGTCATGTATCAGAAAAGGGAAGTTGGAGTTTAGTATTTACAAAATCTCTGCCTGATATACTAGAGAAAATGAGAATGGTCACTAGAGGTATTCCAAGTCACTCAGCTAGACAACTGGGGTGAAATCAGTAGGACTTTTGCCACTAACTTCAGTGGGGCCAGGATTGAACCCTGGTGGATATCACTTGGGTGCTGAGAGAGGGATGTTATGAGAATTATTTTGAAAAGCGTTTTTAGTCCCTGTTCACCATAGTAGGGATTGTAGGATGAGACTATAGATGGGGCCTCTTTGGAGACCATCCAGAAGCTGGAGCTCATGCAGAATAGAGCTTAGTATTACTTAGCACTGTCAGTCACAAAAGAGTGCATTGCACCACCTGTCCTAAGAGTCCACTGTCTCCTCTTTGATTTTGCCTGCAGTTCAAGCTGTTGACTCTAGTCAGTAGAGTCCAATATATAGCTTGTACCTGGCTGGCTAAGATATTGCTTCTCTCCTTATATGAATACAGGTTATGTCATGTGGTTAAATTAATATTGTTGTAGAAACTTTTAAATTTGCATATCAAACTAAGTTTTTAAGCCTTAATGTTGCTGTTAGGACATCACAGTTGCATTAATGCTTTTTTTACATTTTACAATTATGTCATGAACAGAGGGCTGATTGTACCTCTGTCCTTTTCTGGTCTCTCTGAGTGCACCTTTTTATGTGCTATGGATCACGCCATTACAGATTAGGTACCTAAATTATTTTGTTCATCTAATTGTCTCTTCAAGTGCCTAAATCCAAGAATCAAACCCACTGGGATTCATAAGACCCCAATCAGCCGCCTTGAGTCCTGTTGGCACTTAAAATTGCTGAATGCCTAAATTATGGCTGTAAAGATTCTCTGAGTGCCTACGTTTCTCTCTCTGGGAATGTGCACTGCAGCCCCACACCAAACATCCAGATGCCTAAGCCCCAGAGTGATTCATGAACCAGGGGAAGATAGACATTCTTCTGTCTAACTCACTTGCAGGGCTTGATCCAGTAAGTGCGCTTAGAGATTGCTAACAAGATCAGGGTCATACAGGCATGCTTATACAGAATGGTAATGGGAGGAGGAACTCCCTTCCTCATAAATTTGGCTCAGTGATTAGGGTACTCATCTGGGATGTGGGAGATCCCCAGCTCAAGTTCCCTTCCCCCATCCACCTGGAATGGAGAAGAGATTTGAATTGCCATCTGCCATCTCTTAGGTGACTGTCCTCATTCCTGGGACATTGTGATGTAGAGCTCCTTCATTCTGTCCTGATAAAGCTATTCCACTTTGGGTGTGAACTGGGTCTTCCCAGGTGAGTACACAAAGGATCAGGTTACAGAATCATTCTCATGTTTTTTTCTCTTTTTGGCTCAATGGTTCTTTTGTTATTTATCCAGACTGGAGCAGCTTCAATAGGAGAGACTGGAGGAATCCCACCTCAGAATATTCCATAGCCCAGTGGTTAGGGAATTTGCTGAGGGTGTTCAAATCCCTTCTCTCCCACAGGTGGAAGGAGAACTCTAGGTGAGTACTCTAACCTCTTCACTAAAAATATGAGGGAGGTACTCCTTCTGCCCTGCCCCCTGCTTCTTGCTAAAACGGAGGAGGTACCTAATGGCCAGAGGGTGTTTGCAGCTGAAAGTCCAAAGCACAGGGAAGTGCCTCCCTGCAGCTTGGATTGAGACAAAAGAAGGGTGAGGCTTATCAACATCCCCTCAGCTTGGCATATCCTAGTGGTTTTATTAGGCAAGGAGCCACCTAGTGTACTTGCTTTTGTGAATCTCATTCTGAGAGTCCTGTCTCTCCCACTTCCGTACCGGAAGCCAAAGCACCAAAGCTCAGGCCTTTTCAATTGCAAGTAATTTTCTAGGTGCATAAATGCTATTTGCGGCAATGCTAAACAACACCATGCTCCCCCCCAACTCTTAGACTGATTGGGTTTGGGATTGATCCTTTCTTCATGAGTTTGTGAGTTTATTAGCAAAGAGAACAAAGCATTGGAAAAGCTAAGTTAGATAGGTTTCATTCCTGAGTTAAAGAAAATAACCAAACCAACTTACCTTCTGTTAAAAAACCAACAACTTGGAAAGCTAGGAACACAGCCTAGTCCCAGTTTTTCTCTCTCAGTATCTCTCCCAGGCTACTTTTCCCTTTTAGGGAAGTCAGGTTTTCACCAAAGGAAACAAAAACATACACATCACACTCTGAGTCTGCGCCCAATTATTATATTGCTCAATTATCTTTGTTACAGTGCCCAGGAATGATGTCTTCCTTTTGCCTCAGACTTTCCCTCTTCTCATCTCCATTTAGTCGGGGAGGCCATCTTAGGGTATGTTTACGGAGAAGCTAGACACCCATGACTGGCCCATGCTAGCCTATTCAGGCTCATGAGGCACGGCTTCAGCGCTATTTCACTGCTGTGTAGACTTCTGGGCTCAGGCTGGAGCTCAGGCTCCAGGACCCAGCAAGGTGGAAAGGTCCCAGAATTTGGGCTCAGGCCTGAGCCCCGAAATCTACACAGCAATGAAACAGCCCTGCAACCTGAGCCCCATAAGCCTGAGTCAGATGGCACGGGCCATCCACGGGTTTTTCTTTGCTGTGTAGACATACCCTAACAAAATGCCCCTGTGATGGTTGCTTCCTTGTTTGGCACTTAGATTCATTCCACTTTAATAGCCTGGAGTCACAAATTTTGCGACTCTGGGGAACTGTGCTGAAACTATCTGCTCTCGCTGGATGTTCCAATACCCCATTTCAGAAATCCTATAGATAAACTACATTTTGGGTTATAGTTCAACATATCCTGCTGAGCCCCGTCTACATTTATCAGAGTGCACAATTTCCATAAACATGAACTTCATGTAAAACCAGTTAATTTTGGTTAAATATGACATCTATGCAGAGCAACTCTGTAAAAGGAAGGAAATACCAGGTTACAGAGAGCATTTTAAATGTATCCTAAAGCCCACACTGCCTGATTCCACCAGAAGTGACAGGTTCTGAACCTCCACAAGACCTTTTCTTCTGCCTCCAACAGCTAAGGAAACACACCGTACATAATACATTAATCTCCTTCACAGTATAAATGCTGGATCTTAACTACTACCTTAGCAACACCAGCAAGTATTCAGTGTTGACATATGTGCACTGATTAAGTGTGTGGTGTGTTTTGGGTTTGAAGAAGAATTATGTTGTTAAGGTTCTGTGTAATGTGTTGTGTACAGTGTGTTTTCAAGTATGAGCTAACAATGTTTACACTGGAGAACAAGTTGCTATAGGAGCTACTCATTTGTCCCTTACCTACCTTATAAAGCTCTGTCTACAGAACCTTCTGTGAAGACTGAAACTAAGAAATCTAAGACCATGGTGCTCAAAAGTTTGCAGCCTTTTTCTCCAGTAACTAGGGTTCACTTCAATGCCTCACTGATTTTGAATTGGATGTAATGATGAAATAAGAGTAAGATGCTTGTAAAACAGAATATGATTTTAATATACCCTAAAACCTACATGGCCTCAGATTTTTTTGGGGTTTTTGGAGAGATGGTGGAAGCCAATAAATGGCTTTTGAAATAATAAAACTAGACACTATGAAGAAGGAAGATAACTCTTTTGTTACCATAAAGATACAAACCAATAATATTATAAATTTTGCAGCAACTTAGGAATTATGTATTACAAAAGCAAACATCAAAATCCTAAATGCCAATCAAAAGAAGTACATTGAGGGAAATCTTCTGGGTCAGTAGAAGTAAAGAGGACTTTTATGCTATTCTGGCCTCTAATACAGGACTTAGTTCTTTGAGGTCAAACTCTTCCCACAAGTATTTTGAGATTAAAGAGATTGAGTCGGCCCGCCAAATAGTTAGCAGGGTGGACCAACTTGCCATCCTGAATATGAGGGAGTTGGGAAGCAAAAATGACTGAAAATGTTTCATAAACAAAGATAGAAAGAGTTGAAATTTGTTAGGCCTCATTTCCATTTTTGAAAATCTTGACCTAGAATATTTTGAAAAAAGTGCTATTACAGAGGCTAGCAGGGGGAATGAACTGAATGAGAGCACATACAATCTGGGAAAAGTTTGTCTTGGGTTGCACTGGAGGACACTGGTAATAATGAAGGTCTGAAACCAACCCTTACATTTTTTGTAATTTTAAAATACTTCTACCCAGTTACACCAATTTAAACTTAGAATAATTCTATTAATTTAATCAGAAATACAGTACTGTACTAGGTCAAGTGTAACACTAACAGAGCCCGGTTGTCGCCAGGCAGGATCGAATCTGAGACCACTGGAGTTTGGAGCATGAGCCTCTATTGCATGAGCTAAAAGCCATATGGCCCTTAACTAAGGCTGTAGAGCAGTCTTATTAATCTCTCTCTAAGTGGTCTTGTTGACACTAGATGGGACAGATCACCACACCCAGGAGATGTGGGGGTTACACAAGACAATCAGAATTTGGCCCATTGTCCCTGTTTATAAACTGCTCTGTCAATGAGGTTGGGTCTTATTTTTCTAAATTCAATCATATAGAAAGCTGAGCTCTGTTCAGTATCTAATAGCTGTAGACAGCTCCATTAGGTTTGCAAGAGAATAATACTATCATGTATTTCTCTTTCTTTCTTATATCTAGATGGCAAAAGTTAGCAATCTTGCAGGAACCAAAGAAAGCATCTAAGGTTTCACACTTGCATTTTGGTTTCAGAGCATTTTGCAACTATGTTCAGTTTCATTGTAGATGCCATCACTAGGAAGTCATTAGCAGGAGTTTTGCAGAGCTGTATACCTATGCTTAATTATACTTTGAATAGCATTTTCCTTTGATAAACTTTTATTCAGTAAATTAGGTACACTTTGAGAGCAAGATCAAATATGAATCTTTTTAAGAAACTATGTGAGGGCTGGGTTCGATGGCTATCTATATTTGGTTCATATAAACCATATCTGTCAAGTGAATAGCATCCTTGTTATTCTGTATGGATAAAAATAAAGTCTACAGCACTTCTACTGGGAAAATTCTACTTTTCATGGTATCTCTGTGTAGGGATATTTTTGAGAATAAAGGAAAATAAATAGGCTAACTGCACTATTGGAAGAAAACAACAAGAAATCAGGGGTTTCTGTTCTATAAAACTGTTCTTTTAGTCTCATTGATCCATTAGGGTGGAAAATCTAACCCTCACCCCCGGTCTTTACACACAAAGTGTTGATTTATTTATTCCCATATCCTGAAGGTAAAAGCAAGAGATATTTAAAGGGAACTTGGGTTAGTCTTTATAACCTCTTTACCAACATAAAATACACCAACATTTTATATACATATAAAAACCCAGTGCAATTCCTATAGGAATGTATGGGCTAGGTCTATATCCATATTCAGAGGGGGTCCTCTTATGGTGAAAGTTACCACTCAGTGTCAGAATGGGTGACACAATCTGTCTCTAATAACCAGTAGCTTCTAATAGATGTGGGAAGATTCTGATTTATTTAGTTATATTGAAACAGTACCTTACACCAAGAATAGTCCAACTGAAATCAGTGAGGCAGCTTGTGAATAGGGTAATAAATGCTTAGCTTGAGTAAGTGATCAGAACCTCTCTGAACACAACCATCCATATGCAATATATAGGTATTTTCTGGGGTGATTTTCAAAGATTATTAGTACCTCGAGCTTCCATTCTCTTCATTGAAGGATGCAGGTGCTCAGTACAGAATTTCAGGGAGTCAGGCTTTTCTTCTCTACAGTGAAAAACAGTCTCTACAGTTGAAGTGTTATATGCAGAAGAGCACTAATGCACATCATAACAATTGCATAACAACAGATTGTGATCCCCATGTTCACAGTTATGAGCAGTTCCTCATACAGGTGATGCTGTTGATTTCAATAGGATTACTCATTAATGAGAGTAAAGGATTCAGTTTCTCTTAATGTTTCTTACATCCAGATCTGTTCTACATCTGTTTTACTGCCTAAAATAGATGCAGAAGGGGACATTAACATATAGGTGAGAAGGCACTTTTTATAGTTACCACAAGAGTTAACAAAATCTTTAATTCAAAATCTCACTTAGTAAATGAACAAAATTGTTACCATGTGCTCTTGTGGGCTCCTGAAATTAATGTCACATCAGAGAAAACTGAACTGACAAAATTTGTCATAATCTGCAAATGTAAAGTCTTAATATCAGAGAACCTTAAGTGAGTCTATGAGTTACAGAAACATCTTTGACATAATGGTATTTCTGCCTAAAGTAATAAAATCCATGAACTAGAGAAGAAGGCAAATTCTGATCTTGGGTATGAAAACCAAGAACTCCAGGACTCTAATCCCACTTCTGAAAATACCTCCCTGGATGGCTTTTGACAAACCACCCAAGACTCTATCCTGCACACACATATATATTCGGCCAAGATTAATTGACCAGATACAATTTGTTAAATAGAATTTATATTAGATATTGGAGTGTATAATTTGTATTGTATTAATTTATAATTACTAGCAATATGCTAAGATGTGTGGTAACTGCTGCTCATACAGCAGAATTTTTCTTTATTATAGCTCTGAATGTGCCCATTAAATTTAAGGGAAAACTGAAAAGAAGAGATGTAGGAAATTATAAAGCTCTTTAATTTTTTTTCTATTTATAAAATGGGATCATAATTATCTCTACGTGCATATAAATAACCCCATGCATATCATAAATACAATTGCAACTAAAACCCCAAACTTCTAGCAGAAGTGTGTGTGCCATGAAAGTTAGCAATTTTGGTATCTGTTGAATCAAGTAGGAAAACCAAAATCAGATGTGAGAGCCACTCCCCACAGAAAACACCTTCCCGTCAGATTTTGACTATGCAGCTCTAGGATTTCTAATAAAGAAGTTTCTAGCTAACCAGAGTGTTAGGATTGAATACAGAAAAATAAGTGGCCTGTCTTAAAAAAGCCAGAACCAGAATCACTCTTTATACTTCAGGCTTTATAAATAAAAAATCTGTACCCAGAAACAATTTGGAAGCCAGTGTAGTCTTTGGAGCATTGGTCTGTGGAGCATTCTTTCTATGGAAAGACTTTTATTGACTTCAGTACAAGTAGATCAGGCCCCAGGAGCAAAACACAGTTTATTTGGCGCCTGCACTGTATGCTCTCAGAAGTTCCTGTACAGTCTTCAGCTAGAGCACATGGAAATAATCCAGGCTGGAAGTGCCATATGTCTGGAGACAGGTTTACGCCAAAGGACCGTAAACTGAGTTCATGTACCTGGGTGAAAACTAGAAACAATTCCACTGAAATGAATGAAGTTACTCCACATTACAGAGACAAGATCAGAATCTAATATGATAAAGTAGGCAGTATGGTGTTGTAACTGAAGTATAAGCCCCTGTAATTTTTTTTTGTTTTGTTTTTTGTCTTCTCTCTTGGATGTGTAGCTCACTGAACCCTGCCTCGGCCTCTGCTGTCTCCCTTCCACTCCCACCCCCAAAATAAGCACGATTAGAATGAATAAATCCAATACATTGATCTCAGTCTCAGCATTTTGTAATGTTAGTTGCTCAATTTACTCCTCTGTTTAATGCAGCTGAATTCTCTTCAAGGCATGGTGAGTACAATTATTCAGGTTTTTTTAAATGCTCTCTCTTTCCATTCCAAGCCTACCCAATGTTTCCCATGATGCAGCTCAAGCCTTAATGGAAATGGCAATTATATTAGATAGCAAGATTGCAGGGATTTGTTCAGCACAGTTTGCATCATTTTTAAACATCTCCTTGCAGCTTTAATTTTTAAGAAATGTATGCTTATCTCTGAGAGTGTACAGAAGATTTGTGTAAACTGTATGATTCACAAAAGATTGAAATAACAGATACCCAGTCCTGAAGGAGCTGAAATTTAAAATGGGGACTTTTACTGGAAAAAGGTTTGTGGTAGTTCATATTAAAGTGAAGTTGACATTTTATTTTCCCCCTTTCATTACTTTCTAAGACAGTTTCACAGCATACCACCAGAAAATAATATCTTAAAGGTCAGCTCAATGTGCATTATTATCAATAGGTCACATAACTAGAATGTTTACAAACTGTCCTTAAAAAATCCACTTCCAACTAGTAACAATTGGTCATTTAAGTGGGTTTAAAAAAGAACCAAAAAACCAACTTTGCACACTGTTTACAGAAATCACTAGATGGTGCCCCGTTTCCATTTAATCAAAAGATCTTTTAGCTAGATCTGGAATCCGTACCTTCTGTAGACCACGTGTTGAGTACTTGAAGACTCTTTTTGGAAGTAGCCTACTATAGACTGACCTATTCAGAAATAATGTCAGATATTTCAGTACCATGTGCCATGATAAACATGCAGGGTCAAATGCTCATTTCTAAGCCACTAGCAATGTTGGAGTGACCATGCTGCAATGGCAGTATCAGCAGGAATTTTGTGATTCTTGGCCAGAAATCCTCAAGAGATACGGGAAGCTCATATTGGAGCTGCAGCCCTACCACTGAGTGAAAGGTTGTGTTATGTACCTTCTGCCCACCCTGTCCTGCCAAACTATTCCAGCTCCGCTGTTCAGCGCAGAGAGAGCATCTGAGACAAGGCCTTGCCCTCACCCCACCTCTTAGCACTCTCAGGGACCTAGTGCCACCACCCAGGCTATCTATAGACATGAAGCTTGGTGTGTGATTCCCAACTCACATAGACATATTCTCACTAGTTGTCATTGAGCAAGTGCACTAAAATAACAATGTAGACATGGTAGCACAGGCAGTGTTAAGCATCATGGGCTAACCTCCCCAAAGATGTATCCCCAGGGTCCAGGCAGGCAGCTAGATCCTGTTTCTGTTCGCCACTGCCCATACCACCATGGGTAGATTACTATTTTTAGCACACTAGATCAATGGGAGCTAGCATGAATGTCTACTTGAACTAAGACTCATACCCATAGCTCCAAGTGTAGATGTAGCCCAACAGAACTAAGCAGTAAATGTGCCTCTATTCCCCTACTGGTGTATGGCTGTCTCCTGTGTATAAGAAAGGCAGCAGGGCTTCTTAGATCCTTTCTACACCCACCTCTGACACACTTTGTTCAGCCACTATCTATTCCATAGCATATCTATCCAGGGCTAGATTGTGAATGAAAGAGAACAAATGACTGACTGGATTAGTGAAGAAATGAATGATTCTTAATTAAAAATAAGCATATGCAATATGGCATTATCTGTCGCAATAGCAGAGAATGTAAAATATAAGTTTTATTATGGTATTCACCTTGATCAGCTTGATTGATAAATCCTTCAGCCCTCGTGTAGATTGTGCCGATCACAACATGTCTTCCATTCTTCTCGTATCCTGGCCTTTCTTCTCCATGTGCGGCCAAGCCTTTTCACGATAAAATCTTCCCATCTTTTTGGAGGTCAGCTGAGTCGTCATTTCAGTTCCCCTGGGTACCACTCGGTGACAGCTGCAGTCCATTGATCATCAGTGAGCCTTGCTATATGCCCAGCCCATCACATTTTACTGTACCTGCTCTTAATGATGATATCCTGCACTCTACTTTGCTGTGTAATCACTTCACTGGGGACTCGGTTGCAGACTGAAATTCTCAGAATTCTTCTTTCCATAGCCCTTTTTGTGTCAGACAGTTGCTGCTTCTCTGTCTTTGTCAGAGCTTTGTTAGTATTGGTATTACCCTCCTTAATGCTCCAGTTAAGGGTAATGTGAGTGCTTCTATTAAATACCTTATTTCCAAGGGTTTATTTACTATCTTGTAAAATCTGCCTTAAGCTAAAATCAGATTTCGGAACTCCCGAGACACCTTTCTCCCCACCAATTTTATTACTGTTTAAAGAATTGTATGACAGCTTCACACAGGAAATGCTTTAAAGAAAATTAGTAAATTTGGTTTTGGATTCCATGGCTGTGTGCCAAACTCCCTTCTGTGGAAGCTGGGCTGATCATATATTTTTACTGAAATAGGCCATCATATTCTGATTGAAACATTTCTATCTTATTTTACTTTATTTTTACACTTGTAGAAATACAAAAGGAAGTTTTACATGACCTAGAGAAGACTCATTCGGTTAAATTTGCAACCATTAATAGAAGAAAACTGCATCCAAGAAGCTTTAATCCAACTAATTTGTATGACAATTATGTCAAGATCAGTGATGGGTAAAGTTATTGCAAATTCATGTAATGAACATTAGCATGATCTTTGTCTTTAACCTCTAAATGGATCATTACATCAAGGTGAATACTTTAAAGACTTCTAACAATATCACTGACATTGATTTTTCTACAGCACTCTTTAAGGAGAATAATTTATATATTTGGTCATGCCAAATCCAAATTCCCCATGAAAAGCTTAGATTGCTCACAATATTTAATATTATTGTTAAATACCAGTTATTAAACAAAAAAGCTTAAACTATATTTTTGTTATTGTTCACATGCAGCTCTCTCCTTGGGAATAAAACAAAATAAACCAACCTACAAAACAAAAAAGCCTGTTTTGAATGATAAACTTGCTCCGATATAAGTCAATGGCAAAAGTCCCATTAACATAATGGGAGCAGGATAAACCCTTTAATCCAACAATGTAGTCAAGGCATATATATTATATCATCTCAAGCATACCTATTAGTGGAATTTTTCTTTTGTCTTGCTAGTATTAATTTTTGCAATCTCATAAAAATAAAATAAAAATATAAAATTAGTTTTAATCTAATAGGAAAGCAAGGGAAACATTAACTGGAAATAAATTATATTCAAATACAATCATAATTGTCTGTATAGTAGCTATTTCTGCATTTGGGGAGGCACCTGAACAGCAGGTAAAGTCCACACAATATAAATTGGATTGCAATATAATCTCATTTCTTTTTTCTTCAGGGTCCCATTATACACACAAAGAGTATTCAGTCTTTCAGGGCATATCATTCCACTTATTGTCTTTGACTGTGCCATCAGGACCAATCCATTGTAAACCTACCTAATATAAGGATCACACTCACTAATTTTAATTTTCCACCCTGTTTGCTTATTTTCCTCTGTTGCATCATTGGTCTTGATCCTGTGAGAGACATGCTTCTTCCTGACTGCAATATTTTGCCCACTGTAATAGTTTGCAATTTCTATGTACCTCAGGTATGCTTATGCTGGAGTTGCAAGGCAATATACAGTTTTCCCTTTGGCTATGATACAAGTCTCTTGTTTCTTTATCATGTTAGTGCTCTTTGAACTCTTAGGCTCATGTCAGGAAAAGTGGTACTTCTCATGTGTATCATAAATGGTTTTTTTTTAATTGTTGTAGCAGTATCAGTCCCAGGTATTAGAGAGACAAGGTGGGTAAGGAAATATATTTTATTTGACAAATTTGTTGGCAAGAAGGACAAGCTTTCATGCTGCACAGAGCTCTTCCTCTGGTCTGGGAAAGGTACTTAGAGTGTCACAGCTAATCACAAGGTTGAACAGATATCTTAGCATAAGTAATTAGCATATATTCCAAGGGCCACTTCTCCTTGAATGCTCCCTTAGTTTGGCATAAGTAGTTAGCAGATAGTCTACCTGTTTGACCCTGTATTTAGCTGTGACACTCTGAGTACCTTTTCCAAGACCTGAAGAAGAGCTCTGTGTTGCTCAGAATCTTCTCTCTCTCATCATCAGAAATTGGTCCAATAAAACATATTAACTCACCCACCTTGTCTCCCTAATCAATCTTTTTATTCTATTAAATGTTTATGCAGTGTGAAATCTCATGGTCCCAAAGTACACAACCACATTGGAGCTAGGGTTAGTATTGGTACTAAAGTGTACCACCGGTTATTGGAAAAACTCCTGAAAAATTGAACATAAATGTTCGCGTTGACATTTTTCTTGGAACAAAGGCACAGCCTATTGTCATCTAAAAAGAAACTGAAAAAGTCTAATGGTTTTCTTATATCACTGTGTGGGAATAAAACAACAGAATATCAGTGTACATATAATGTTATAGAACAGTATACTAGCGATCATTTAAATGCTTCCCTGTTCATTACTCTTTATACAGGAAAGTGAAATGAAATATTTGCAACTTTCCCAAATTATTGGCTGAGTGGCAAATATGCCTTTGAATATATTTAACTAATGTGTGCTAAGATATTTTGGATCCTGATTCAGGAATACATTTAAACACATGCTTTTAACTTTAAGCATGTGTTTAAATATCTTTCTGAATAGGGATATTTCCTTGAATCAGAGCCTTGATTAGTAGTGCCTGTACTTTTTTTGGAAGAAGAAAAGAAAAATATTAGTAAGTCTCCTTAGAAAAGAAGCCATTAACATCTTCCACTGAGTAAAGATAAGTAGAAGAGAAGAGCTGAAAAATATAAAAAAATGAAAATCTGCTTAATAATTGTCTATATCCATGCCTTTTAGACAAGCATTACTTCTTAATTCACCTCCTAAATTTAAAATATAAAATTAAATTAAAAAAATGTAAAGATTTGTTGAAAAGTTGAATAAGCTGGTATAATGCCACTTGGAGATGAAGTATATAAAAACATATACTAAAGTGCCTAGTAGATGCCTGATGTATAGTCAACATTTACAAGACACTATTGGGGAAATGAAGAAATTGCAGAGTGAGAGTAAGGTGCTCTCATGGATTAGAAATTGCCTCCAGGATACAGTGACCATATTTCCCTGTGCTAAATATGAGACACCTGGTAAAATTACTCATATTCAAGTGAGTTCAATGGCAATGAATCAGAACTATGCAGAATGAATGTTCAAATTAACATCAAGTTGACTGAATCCCTGTTAAAAAAGAAATTCTGCATCGTTGAATTCTTTTTGTATAATTTTCTTATCTGTAAGCTTTCACGTGGGGAGGGGTGACACACACACACTCCTACCACCAACCCCCCTACACACACGCAGACAAGAAGGGGTGACGCATACACTGTACCATTCTCTCACATGGGGGTTTGACCATCCGATCCAATTCTCCCTGCCTTGCACTCTCCGTCCTCCATGCCATGCTGGGCCCCCGGGACAGACCTGCCTCTCTCGGCATCTGGTGCTATGCCTTCCCAAAACAACATGTGGGGAGCATGCAGGGTCACGTGCCAGGGTTTCTGCCAGTGTTCACAGCAGAATGTGACCAGCAGCAGCATTTCAGCACTGTGTGGGAGGGAAGGGATGGGAGCTGCTTCCAGACACAGGAGAGGGAAGGGAAAGGGATGACATGGCCCATGTCTTTGCAGAGCTCACCCTTTCCCCCCCAGTCCCCAGTGACTGGAAGCAGCTTGTCTCTTCCTGCCCATACAGTGCCAAACGGTAACTAACATCTCCAGGCTGCTGCTGAACTCTGAAATAACCAGCCACCTCCTGCCTGGCTACAGCACAGGCAGGAAAGGGTTAAGCCCTAAGGTTGCATTGTGCACCTGGGAACTTGACTGGAGCAGCCCCATGCTCCCTGGGAGCAGGACCCAGGGCGGCAAAGGGGAGGGAGGGTGAAGAGAGTGCTGGCCCCTTCTGTAAAGCCTGCAGGTTTGGGGTAGGATTGGGCTGGAAATCACTTCTCCGCCACACTCCAGAGCTTGGCTGAGGGCAGGGACCAGCTCCTCCTGGCCAGTGCTCTGGGGCAGGAGAGTGTTAGGTTTTCCCAGGACACCAGCCCAGCCAGGTAATGGGGGAAAGAAGGCGGTTACCAGGCAGGCTGTTGGTGACCTGAGTGCTCCGACCAAGGGCTGGTTCTCTGCATAGCGCTGGGAGCGGGACGCGCTCTGCCAGGTGCAGGGGGCGAGGGGAATATAAAGGTACACTGGGGCTGAGGGGAGGTAAAGGGGCAAGGCAGGGAGAGGACAGCAAGAGATAGAGCATGTATAGGGCTGATAGGAGGCCAACAGAGGTGAAGCATAACTGGCTGCTGCCTGGCACCTACCCACACTCACCTGCTGCAGCAGCTCGCAGAGCACAGCCAGTGCTGGCCAGAAACGGGATGGGGGTCAGGACCTGATAAAAAATGGGACATCTGGTCACCCTACTCAGAGACAGAAAATGAACAGTAAGTATAAATGGTAAAATTTCAGCACGATAGAATGTTAGCAGCAGAGGTGCCCCATAAGGTTCCACTGTGGAACCAATGAGATAATATATTAATGATGTTGGGGAAAGAGTGAATAGTGAGTCAGCAAAATTTACAGAAGAGAGAAAAGTATTTAGGTTAGTTGTGAACAGGGAAAGCTACAGGACCTAATAATCTTAGGGATAGCATTATGGCAGATGAATTTCAATCAAATGAAAGCTAATGCACACTGGAAGAAGTATTTTAAGTAACTATTCATGCATGTTGCTGGATTCTACATTAACTGCAACTACTAAGGAGAAAGACCTTGGCATCACTGTGGACAAGTGAATGAAATGTCCAGCACTTTATGCAATGGACTCAAGAAAGCAAAGGAAGAATCAAAAATGGCATAGAAAATAATATTGATCTTTTCTAGTGATTCTTACACAAGGTATAGAATAGGGTAACGTTTTTAGAGTTGCGTGAGGTTTTATCATGGTAGCTAAATCGTTGCGTAGTGGTTTAAGTTTAGGATTCTAGATCTATAACATAAGTATTACAGTTTGAACACAGTGCATGGGAATACAATTTTTAAGAGTCATTTATTTCAAGTTCAAAATGTATTATTTGGTATTCTACATTTTTCATAGCATTGAATGCATGCAGGAATTGAAACATTTTGATATAAACAGCTACTTTAGTAGTAAATCAAAAAGGGGTACATCATGGCTGTTTTATCTGTCTTATGAGGAAATAAATTGCATTGCTACTGGTGTGGAATGAGTTAAATTAGTCTACCTTATATTTCAAAAGCAACAGACAATTTTATGGACAACCAACTAGTTGTAAATGTAAACTAGTACAATGTTTTCAACATTCTACATATTTTTGTACACCTTCATTTTGCAATAGAGTAGTTTCCTATGAATGATGTTCATAAACTGGGGGTGGAGGGTAGGGGGCATATGTGAGTTATATTTGATTGCCTAAGTTTGGCTCATTCAGCCAATCTTCTTATCACTTGATGAAAAAATACTGCAATGCAGCAGAGTTTTAAGCTTAATTCTGTTTTATTTTAATTATTGGATGCATGTAAAGCACTGTGATACTCTTAGAATAAGAGGCAAGTACAATAGCAGCACCCAAAATGCTGTTAAAAAGAAGTGAAAAAGGAAAGAAAATCTGTAGCATATCATTTTACCAAAATTGCATTCATAAAACAATTGCTTAAATGGACCCAAATGAAAACTAACACATTTTCATTACAGCACTGATTGTTACATTTCAGAAACATGTAAATATGCTTTGAATTTTGTCAAAACCTATTAAAAATAGTTTCATTATTTTTAACTGGGTCCTTCTTGAAATACAAGTTGGCTTTATTATATAGATAAATAAATTAAAATATTCCAGGCCTCGGCATCTCTGTTATTTATCTACATTCTACCAACCCAGCATATTACTGGTGTTCTGGAGAAGAGAAATTTACTTCCGGTAACATCTTCTCCTGATTTTAAGACTGTTTGTTTTTAAAATCCTTGTGAGATAGGATGTTCATTATTTGTTCTCTTGACGTATTTTTCAGTAGTCTCCCTACAATCCTCAAAGTAAGGTTAGTCTTTAGTTCTACTACTTATGACCAAATATTCCCCACCTATATCCTCATGCATCAGTACGATTAAACAGCTCTTCACTAGGAATCTAAGAGGGTTTGTGGAAAAGCAATACTTCTCAGTATGGTGACTTAATGCAGAGAAGATATGCAGATACTCCCTTGCGACTACTACAGCCTATTGGGTACCCATGGGAAATGCACAGTCTAAACTGAAGTATTTAAGCTTACTGAGTTATAGAGTGTATAGAAAGTATATAGCTACTCTCAAGGCCCAAACCTGGCAGATACATTTAGCCGTTAACCAGAACACAAGTCTAGGGAATATATCCTTAGCTGGTATAAATTTCTACCAGATGAGAATCTCCTTCTGGGAATTTTTCAGAGATGCTTGTCTTTCATGGAATTTGTTTCTGTTTGAAATTAGGCATTCAACTTTTCTCACTACTTTTGAGTCTAGATGAAGACTTATCTGTAACCTGATTTAGTATTGGATTCTGTATTTTGTGTGATTCACCTTTGCATAGCAGGTATTGAGGCACTGCATCTGAATAACATTGTTATATTTCTCCTTTTCAAATTTTCACAGGGATGGCTATTGTATTCTTCATAGATATTGATCCCTCTCTTCTTCTCCTTTATGAAAATAACACAATTTTACACAGAAATAAACACTATATTGGATTGCAGCGTATCTTTTTCTCTTGTAAACAATATCAACATGGTAAGAAGGAAAGATGTCACTTGGAAGCTTCCTATTGATATGCTTTCTCTGGATATTATAATACATATTTGCAGCCTTAATTTCCTCCATTTCTAATGCTATGGCTCTTCATCCTGCTGTTATGGGATTAATAAAAGCAAAATCCAAGGCTTCTTAAGATAATATGCAAAACAATAGATAGAAGTTGGCAGCTAAATAAAAGCACAGTTGAAAAATCTCAAGATAGAAAAAATAATCAATACAATGATATAAAGAAGTATTTTCTGTCTCAATGTCATATATAGGGCATCAAGGTATAAAATAAGGCCAACTGTGTAAGTGTCAGGGAAAAGACTGAACCTTTTAGGGATGTTTCACCAAGACTAAAATTCATGAATAGTTTTGGAAATATGTCTTTATTTGGAAAATATTGTCATGGTTTCCTTTGAGTGTGTCTGATGGGGAGGTGCTTTTTTACTCCTCTACCTCCATGGAAGAAGTCTAAGACTGTTTTATCTGCTGAGTAGATTACTCAGGGTTTGTGGGGGGACAGAGAATATGTATTTGCTAGTTTGTTCCATACCTGTCCTATCCACATGTGTGTCAGGAACCCTCTAAAATGCCTTATGTGGTATCCATGGAATTGGGGACAATGCTACAGGGCAACCAATAACATCCTTTGATATAGGCATGGACAGATCCATGCGAAGATGATCTCTTCTGAATGCAGATAAAGAAGGAAACAGCCTGGCCTAAAGAAACATTAGAATAAAGCTCATAATTGTTTTGAAATATCAGAGTCTCATTAGATGAGCTTTAGTCTACCCCATTTTGTTTATATCTTAAAATATTTATAGTTTTGAATATCTTATACCTCTTTATATTATTAAATCTTATTTTTTTGTGTCAGAATTATTCTGAGTAAGTTCTATGGCCAGTTTTATTCATGAAGTCAGATCAGATGATCACAATTGCCCCTTCTGGCCTTGGAATAAATAAATATATTAATTTTTCAATTAATAAAATATAAAATATTATATAAGCTGGCTTTTTTTTTAATTCAGTCTTACAAACAGTGAGTTATAACACAACACAAAAGAGGACTGATTTTTTTTATCTCTGTTACAGCTGGCCTACCATAAATCCAAAGAGACAGATGGAGCTATTCTAAATTTACCATGGTATAACTAGATCAGAATGGATCTGTCTCACACTTTTCTGACTTGGCTTGATTTTTAAATTTCAGTGAAATCTAAAAAAAAAAAAATCTAAATTTGAAGAAAGTATGGATGTGACACAAATATGACGAATACTTAAACTTGCCAAGTTGACACTTTTCTAAATAGTTTTCTAGAGTGGTTTGGTAGATTGGACGACTGCGAATCAGTCTCAATTCCAGATCATAAGACTGAGGATTTAGAATGTTTTGGAGAGCAGAGTTAAAGATGAAGAAAAATGATACTGTGTTAAGGAGTGAGGCTCAGAGTGGAGTCTGGTTGTGCCACAGATACTCTATTTGGCTTTGAATAATCCACTTAGCTTCTATTTACTCATCTATAAATGAGGATAATTATATTTATTTACTTTATTCATTAATATTTGAAAAGTGCTTTGAGATGCTCTAGTACCATGTAAATCTCAAGTATTTTTTTATTATAAAGATATCTCAGAATGATGGGCAATACCGAGTTAGACACACGCTATTTAAGAATAGGCCAAGGCTAAAAAAATGCAGGTTGTTGTGTTAGATATAATTAAAGGAGGATGATTTTTGTTTCTTCTTGGATAGTAAATTGCTGGAAAATGCAATTACATTGTGAGGAAAAACTACTTATGAATTTGGGTAACATTCGGCAAATAGTTTCAGCAGAATAAAAAATGAGAAAAAACATTTGAAAAAGTCAAAACAGTTCATTTTGTAATATTCAAAATTAAAATTTTGTTTTGAAACTGTTTCATTTTGAAATATTGAGTCAAAATTGATGTCTTGCTCTGAAATGTCAATTCAAATCAAACCAAACCAAATTTGCAGAAATTCAGGGTCGCTTTGCTACAACCCAGTTTATTTTTAGTTTTAGTTTTTGATTCAGCTACAAAACTGAAAAATCAATTGGCTGAGATCTTGATTTACCTTTACTGAAGCAGAGGGTGGGAAGCTGGGACAGCTGCACCTGATGGGAAAAGGCAAGCCAAGTTTGTATAAACATCCTCCCTTGATATATGGCCACAGAAGAGCAGCTTAAAATGTGTCCAGGTTTCTCTACCATATTTAATTTCTTATGCTACTTGTAACACTTCCAGACAAGTCACCAACTCATGCCAATGCCCCTAGGTCTCAGCTGAACACTGAAAAAATTCATAGATAGAACCAGTCTGGCTCACCTGCAGGGGTGTCCACAAGAGAGGCAAGCAGGGGCACCACCACACCCAATAACCATCGGGGCACAGAACTAATCTGGCCCTGCTGCCAGAGGAGGAGAGCAAGATCCTCCTGCCCTGGGGCTGTAGCTGGAGCCATAGGAGGGGCACAGAATGTGCCCCTCCAAAAGTGGCCACATTTGTATTCCTCTGCATACCCGTGCTCAACTGTTTGTTAGTGTTGTTAAAATAGGTATTAGAGTTACAAAAATTTATTTAGTATTTGGACTTTATGTTGTAAATTGCTGCATGCATTAATCTCACTTATAATATCTGTATCCCATGTTCCTATTGGGAACCAGGAGCTAAAGGACCCTCCTCCCAGCCTAAGGGGAGGATTCACAGGGTCTGGAAACCAAATAATTCCAGGGGACAACTAATGAGATAACAGGGATGGGAGTGAGAAACAAAGAGAACCTGATGGGGACACTGAGCAGAGAACCCCAGACAGCGCCCACTGCTCCTCGAAGGCATCAAGGGAGCCAGTGGACGCCACCCAGAGGAACTCTGCCCGGATGTGTGAGTGGACAGAGGATCGGAAATAGGCCCCACAGTCACAGGAGACCCAATCAGCCAACCTCCTCTCCCTGGTTTTATCAATGGCCATTTTAGCCAGGGCCAGGGCGAGGTTGACTAGGAGGTCTCGTGACTTTGAGGGGCCACGGATAGGGATTGCATAAATAAAAAGGTGAGGGGAAAAGTGTAACCAAAATCTTAACAAAATATTTGTGAGGAGCCAGAAAAGGGGCTGCAGCCTGGTGCACTCCAAGTAAATGTGCGCCAAGATTTCCCTCATGCTGCAAATGGGGCAAGTGTCCGGAATAGGGGTAAACTGTGCCAAGTACATGCCCGTGCTCATGGCCCCATGAAAGAGCTGCTAACTGATATCCCCGGCGGGCCTCGGGACCAGGGCGGAGTATAGGCTGGCCCACCAGGGCTCCTCACCCTCTAGATGTGTATCCCATATTATAATGTATTTTTCTGGTGTGTGTTCTGTTACTGTAAATCACAGGACAGGAGAGAATCATAAACAGGTGTGAAATTCTTGTTTACAAAAGGAGGTGTTAGTTCTTGCCCAACAAAAGAAGTCCATCAACACCAGATGAATCATTGTGGAAAATCAGAGGACAAAAGGTTTTGTTGTTTGCTTATGAGGAGACAGATGTACAACAGAATTCCTCCCAGCAGCAGAAATGGCAACTAGAACCAGAAGAAGGGAAAGAATAAAAAGCCCTAACAAGGAGGAACTGTATTTTTTATGCTGCTTGGACTCTGAGGAGTAAGGATAACTAAACATAAGCAAAAGATCCCCAGTGCTTGTCCTGAGTTAGCCCTAAAGCTTCTATTACTTCTTGAAACATAAGATTGGGACTAATTTATACGGCTATGTTTACCTGCTTTAACCTTGTAAATAACTCCTTTATTTCCTTTTTCTAGTTAATACATATTTGGGCTGTTTATTATGGGATTGGTCACAAGCATTGTCTTTGGTGTGAGATCTAAGATGTAATTGACCTGGGGTAAGTGGCTGGTCCTTTGGGACTGGTAGTAACCTGAATATTGCTATGATTTGTGGTATAAGGGACTGTCTATCATAAAAGTATGTTCACATAGATGGTGAGATAGATTGGAGTACCCAAGGGTACTGCTTGTGATTCAGTGTTAAGGCTGTCATAGTGTTCTTGGAGTTGACACTTGATAATTGGTTGGTGACATGTAAATATAGAACCCAGGGGTTTTGTCCTCTGCTTCTTAACAGTCTGCCCTGAGGTTGGTATTCATGCTTTGAGCCCCTGCAGCACAGCTTGACACTACACTTATCATCATAGTCTCTGAGTGCCTTCTAGCAGTACATTAAGCAATGTGAATAACATCTGTCAGTGTGGTTTGTTCTTTCTCTCATCCTCTCCCGAGGGGGGGAACTGTATGTAGCATAGTGTTTTGGTTTTTTGTTTCCTTCTTTTCAGTATGTGCATGTTGCTCTGTGTTTATGTTAGAGAAAACAAGGTCAAAGAATTGCACTTTTCACTTGGAGTGGAAGGTGACAAGGTTTGTGATGGTCTTTAAGTCTAGCTGGAGTTTGTTTCACAGTCTCACACCATCTCCCAGTAAAGCTCTGTCTCCTGTGCAACTAAGCTTCATCATTATGGTGGAAAGTTCCCTTGTGCCTGAGAGGTAGCACTGTTGACCCAGTCCTTATTCCAGAGCTTTGGGGCAATCCTTTAGATGTTCTGTGCCCAGGCTATTGAGTACTTTGAAGATAAGGACCAAGACACAAACTCAATTTGATGTTATATGGGGAGTGAATATAAAGAGTAGAAGTCTCACTGTGGTGTCTTTTCTTTGTGGCACTGTAGCAGGCTTCACTATGGGGCCAGCATGTCTAGTGGACAGACCACAGGCAAACAGTTTCTCCAAGCTCTTTCAGGCCATCTGAGGTGGACTCAGCAGCCATGGCACAGTTTGTCATTCCCACCGGAGTCCCCTGGGATCTTTGAGGTGCCATTAGGAAGGAGGGAAAGGCTGAGGGACCCAGGAACATCTCTCGCTATTGGATCCCATCCCAAGACATCAGGGGAGAGAGGCAAGGGGTGGCTCAGTCACTACTGGCTACTTCTCTAGATCAGTCTCCCTTGGGACACTTCTTTCATTCTCTATTTTTTCTTCAGTTTGGGCCACGGCCCCATCCTTCTCCTTGTACAGTCTCAGTGATTCAAAGCCCCAGCAGGCAAAGGTGGAGGGAACCTTCCCAGCTCACTCTCAGAATCCAGTTGTTCCCCCTGATCAGGGAGAAAGGGAAAAGGAGGCACGATTAGGCCTCCAGTCTCCTGGCTGAGACTTACTCTCATCCCCAATCTTCCCCCTGTAGATTTCTGTACTTCAGCAGCTACCACCTCTCTGCCTTCTTACAGCCACTTTCTTTTTTCCTGCCTGGGTGCCAGAGCTCTCTTTTAAGCTGGTCCTCCATAGAGAGCATGCCCAGCAGCTGCGGAGGAGTGGAGCCTTCTTCCTCCATATTGTTCATTTAACTTTAGTATGGGCACTGTAAACCCCATCACAGGCACCTTTACCATCCTCATTTCTGGCTAGTGTTGTTCACTTTTTAATCTCTACTGGCTGGCAGAGGTACTTGAGGGGTGGAATGGATTCTAGGTTCTTTGGAATTAATTAATATTCTTAATACTTGTAACTCTCATTGAGACATGAAAAGGAAGTAAAGTTTGAAAACTGTATTTCCTATATTCTGAGGTTGTACTCTACATACAATAATGTTATATAAGACATTTCAATTTGAATTACAAGAGCTAGTCAGAAAAAAAGGAAAATACATACCTTTTATTTGTCAGAAAAAAAATTTCCAACAAAATTTGAGAAAATTTTTTTTTTCAGCGAAGAATTTTGAAATGTGATTTTTTTGACCAGCTCTATTTATAACCTTATAAAGAGAGAGCATAGTTTAAGTGCAGAGTCAAGGTTGGATTCACCTTCCAGTGGGATTTGATTTTGAATTTTCAAGCCTGATGAATTTATTTTTTTGAAACATTTTTCAAGCACTGGCAAAAGCATATAGCATTTAAATCTCCTGACTTTTAAATCTTTTAAACCTTTAAAGTTCTTTCTAGAAAGGAAGCTTGTGCATTTTTACTGGAACAGTTTATTCAATGGAATTGACTCTAAAGGGTATAAAATCCCTGCAGTAGAGAGGGAATTTGAATGAGTCAGTATTGTGTGCTATTTGCATTTGAAATAACTGTACAAAGATTATTCTTAAGGAATTTGTTAATATATCATTACTTCATTATTTATTTATACAATTAAAGTACACTACAGTGTAATTTAAAGGAATTATTCTGGATATAATCTACATAGGGGCTAATTAGAGCTGCACAAAACCTTGAGGATTTCATTTGAATGGGGTATATGAACCTAATCTGCAGAATACACATGAAGATTAACCGCATGCTAAGCACTGTTGCTTAGCTTGGAGTTTCATGTTCTGCAAAGAGTGCCTTAGCTATCATTAAAAGCCATATGGTAAATTACTTTTTATATGGCTGGTTCAGCAGCTGTAGCAGAAGCTGGAATGTTTTTCCTTTCCTACTGGGGAGTTAGGCACTTCCTACTCCACTTTAACATTTGCATGATTGGGAGAACTGTAACACTGATTGGCATAACTCTCAGAATAGGAGATGGGAATACCATTAAAGGTCTCATTACAAAAATATGATACTGCCACCATCTCCTTGAAAATAATAAAGGCAAGATTGGGGGTATTTTTACGGTGGATTGTATGAACTATATCAGCCCATATCCATGAATATTCATTAACAAGAACTAATAGGTTCTGAACTGGGCTAGAATCAGAATCCAACCTAATTGCAGCTGGGTTCTGGTCATATCATTCACATTGCTATCTTCTGTTATCCAATATTAGCGTACTTGTGAAGGAATACAATGTATCCTGGAAAATTTCTCAAAAAAGTAATTATCTTCCAACTCCAATAATATAAACAGAAAGTGGTGTTACTATACAGTGCTCATGGATTAAAGGGAATAAAAGTATTTGTATCCTTTCTCCTGTTAAAAAAAATGGAAAAGGGTTTTAATGTTTTTGCTTTTATATAGATCTATATTTGTTGCTCACAATAATTTTAATTCAGTATATCTGAAAGGCACATCATATCAGATTGAAGTCAAATAAAAATAAAAATTAATAACAGTTTAATTATCATTAGTTATGTGATATATAACATCCTAATCACCTTCAACATAGGGATTTGTCATTTTCATTTTCAATGTTAGATTTTACTTTGACTTCAATACTACAAAATACAAAAATAGATTAAAAATGTAGAGTGAAATTCTGCTCTTGGTTCCCTCTGGTATAACCCAAATTTACTCATTTGATGTCAGTTGAGTTATCCTAGCTTTATTCCAGTTTAACTGAGATCAGAATTTTACCTCTATGAATATTAATATGGTGTGGTTCCTAGAGATTGTTTTGCAGACTGATTCAAACAAACTGAACTAATTTGCTAGCAAAGCCAACTAGTATAAAGTTATAAGTAATAGTATGTTTTCTGAAAAAGCTGTAGGAAAAAATAGTGGCCACCAAATGGCAAAAATAGTTTGAAATATTAGTAAATGCAGATAGACTCTGAATCTGAATGTCACCATTGATAGTTCAGTGAAAATGTGTGACCATTGCAGTGGCAGTTAAAAAACAAATAGGATGGCTAAGTGGTTTTCAACCTGAGGTAGGAGTCTGCAGACTATGTCAAAGGCAGGGGTCGGCAACCTCTGGCACGCGACTCACCAGGGTAAGCACCCTGGCAGGCTGAGCCAGTTTGTTTACCTGCCACATTGGCAGGTTCGGCCGATCGCGGCTCCCACTGGCCGTGGTTTGGCATCCCAAGCCAATGGGGGCAGCACATGCCTTGCCCGCGCCACTTTCCGGGGCCACCATTGGTCTGGGACGGCAAACCGCGGCCAGGGGCAGCTGCGATCAGCCGAACCTGCTGATGCGGCAGGTAAACAAATTGGCCCAGCCCACCAGGGTACTTACCCTGGCAAGCTGCACACCAGAGGTTGCCGACCCCTGATCTCATGGGTCCCAAAAAGGTTTTTGTTACCAGAGCATAATGGTTTTCAACCTGTGGTCCAGGGACCCTTGGGGAATCTGCAGACTATGTCTAAGATTTCCAGTGGAGTTCACACCTCCTTTTGATTTTTTTTAATGAAAAAAGTTGAAAACCGTTGATATACAATATATTATAAAGACATTAAACCAAAATCTTAGCTACTTCAAATTGACTCCATTATCTTAAACAAAATACTTCAACCATTCTGGGAGAGTACTGTGTTCAGTTTTTCTCCCTCTCACCTTAAACATACACAGTAGCTCAGATTGAAAAAAACACAACAAGGACAACAAAGATGGGTAGAAATCTGAGGAACGATTGCAAAAACTAGCCCTTTAGCCTTGAAACTGGTCAATTAGAGAAACTGGTCTATTAACTGAGGCATTTAGGTTATTAAGGATATTATATCTATTAATTCAATCTCTTAACATTGTCTCATAATTGAAGAACCAGAGGTCACTCATTTTCTTAGAACAAACCAAAAAAAAGCACTTCTTCACCCAGCATGAAGTCAGTTTGTGGAAATCACTCCTCAAGGATATCATAGATTCAAATATTGTACCCTAACTTGAATAATTGTATAACCACAGATAAATTAAATGGTGAACAAACTTCATAATTAAAGGAGCAAAGAATCCTGTGGCACCTTATAGACTAACAGACATTTTGGAGCATGAGCTTTCGTGGGTGAATACCCACTTCCTCAGATGCATCAGATGCATGACATGCATCTGAGGAAGTGGGTATTCACCCACGAAAGCTCATGCTCCAAAACGTCTGTTAGTCTATAAGGTGCCACAGGATTCTTTGCTGCTTTTACAGATCCAGACTAACACGGCTACCCTCTGATACTTCATAATTAAAGGTTTTATTCAGTCAATAAACTCACGAGTTCTGGATGGATTTCCCCAGCTCTACCTCTCATGTACAACATTGGTCTAATGCATTGTGAATTAGTTTTCATCTTCTTCTGACATTTTGGGTACTGTAGTATCCATTCCTTTGCAAAGACATTTGAAAAAACAGTGGTCTGATCCAGGATGGCAAATCCTATGTCCCTCTTCATTTTAAGATACAACACCCATTGAAAATATGCATATAAAATGCAGTAATTTTATTTTTCAAAAAAATCTTTGTAAGCCATCTTTAAAGAGCTGTTTTCATGCTGAGCACTTATGGCAAAAGTCCTGTTCCCTTTGAAGTCCAATGGCAAAACTCTGATTAACTTCAGTGAGAGCAGGGGCAGCTGCATATTTTATTTTGCTTATTATTCTCTTTTTTCCTCATTAAATTGTTGCAGATATTTAGGCCTATATGTGATTGTAAATGAAGAATGATCTCTCTCACAGTCCTGCTTCTCCTTCTGCTTATTTATTCAGCAAAGTCATCATAGCAACATACCATAAATACCATATTTATGAGAGTCTGTCACCATGGGAATGCCGGTGATGTCAGAAATGCAATATTAGTATGACTTAACTCTAGATTCAAGATGGAGGGAAAAAATTGGCTGTGATGATGATAAAGGAAATCTTTACTTGACTACACACTTACTTGACAGCATAATAAAAAAGCTAGAGAAAACTCTGATAATCATGTGAAAGGAGAATGGATTTTAGTAAGATATGTTCTATCAGAACGTATTCTCCAATTGGACAGTTCTGTATACTAATTTCTGTTCTGGCTGGATTACCTGACATGGTGACAGTAGGAAGTTGAAGTGTATTGCTACTAAGCACCCATCCTATCCCCTGGATGTGGCTACCTAAATGTCGGGAGATAGTTTAGAGATGGTTCACCTCGCCACTACATTTTCTGACAATAATAGCCAGTTTTCTAAATCATTTTCATGCATCAGTAAGGATTCTTTCAGCATAACTGGCAAACAATACAGAAAAAATATAATTAAAATATGGAAGTCAATGGCTCTTGGAAGAGTTTCTGTTTATCAGTATTAAATGCTGCTAATCCAAAAGACAAATATGGTAAGTGTGTGTGTTTGTCAGATAAGAATTTTGTATAATTAGTACTCATAGGATTAACATGAAGGGGCCTAGAGGTATATCGCCTTCCCTCCCACAAATTCCAAGTCAAGAGAATGAAATAAAGAACAACATAAATTCCAAACAAAATAAACCCTAGTAAAATAAAATAAGACAAAGAAATGAAATGGACTTTGATTTCAATGAAGGTAATTTTTAAAAAAAGGTTTCTGGGGTTTTATTTTAATATATCAAAACCACATTACATTTCTGAAAGTAAAGTAAAAACAAACCCACAAAAAACCCACAACTAATGCAAATAGTTCATTAGCTGTCGCTTCAGTCATGTAGTAAGATTCTTTATACAACTAATGTGTTTTTTAATAGATAAGGCTCACATCTGTTTTACATATGTATTCCTCATTTTACACTTATTTCTTCTGTTTAAAAAAAGGAGTTTGGGATGAGTAGCAATTAACTAGGTGTAAATACATTAATAACATTCTGTATAATTGCTACATTTTCCCCCCTACATTAAGTACAAGAATAGATTTGCCTTTTAAAAAAAAATAAAATAGAACATGTGGGTTATTCTAGTGATCTATCATATGAGAAAGTCACTTCAGAAATAAATTCATCACCAAGCATTAAAAGACTAGTTTAGAAATCATGAATTAAAAATAATATATGGGGTTCTTATTTTTTTCCATTAGTTTGCACATGGTTCATATTTTCAGGGCTTCTCTGCAAACGTTAGGTCTGGACCAGGGATTGGCAACCTTTGGCAAGCAGCTTGCAAGAGTAAGTCCCCTATAGGCCCGGGCCAATTTGTTTACCTGCGGTGTCCACAAGTTTGGCCAATCACGGCTCCCACTGGTCATGGTTAGCCACTCTAGGCCAATGGGGGCTGCGGGAAGCAGCAGCCAGCATATTCCTCAGCCCATGTCGCTTTCTGCAGCCCCCTTTGGCCTGGAGTGGTGAACCATGACCAGTGGGATCCACAATCAGCTGAACCTGTGGATGCAGCAGGTAAACAAACTGGCCCAAGCCGCCAGGGTGCTTACCCTGGCAAGCCGCATGACAAATGTTGTTGATCCCTGGTCTAGACACTTGTTTTTATTGTTAATGAAAGCTGAGATAAGCACTTGCATGAGTATGTCAAGGAGCTGGGGCATTAAGAAAAAATAGTAAATACAATAAAAATCCCTCCCCCCAATTCTCTGTCTCTTCCCCATCACAAAAACACAGAGTCCAAATTATCTTCCCCCTTCCTTTGTTTATGTAATTTCCCTCCTTCTGATATTTTTTTAAAATAATTATGGCTATTCATACAGTGAAAATATTATATAGATAGATATAGATTAGTTAAGATACAGGTCTTGTGCGTGTGTGTCTATTTATTGAGGTATAAATTACTGTTCTACAAATTATTTTTATATGATTTATGTTACTGTTTAAGGGAAAGTGAGGATGCCATACCCAGACCCTTCCCAGTAGCTATGGTTAGAAGAGTTAAAATGTGAGGCTTTATCATGGGAAAGATTGTAGCCGTACTTTATTGTGTATATGTGATAATAAGAAAGTATACACTCAAATTTGTAACTAATCATTTTATATAATCATACCATTGTGTTATATATGGTTGTGGTCAATTCATATGTAAACAGTGAGTAATGAATAGATTTAAGCTGTAGGTATATGTGTAGGATTAAGTAGGATAGCATTATGGGGTACAGGATTGATAGCCCTATATTAGTGGTAAGAGCGAGTAAGGTACATAAGTACAGTAAGGCTCTAAAGAAAGGTCTACATGCCTGAGGCCTGTAAAATTTCAGCTTCAACCATATCAAGCCTTAGACCTGAAAGGCTACTTAACCCAGGGGTAATCCAGTACCAGTAAAGCTTCATGACTATTATAAAAGATGTCTTAATGTGTGATGCTTGCAGAAATATGCCACAATGATGCCCATTTTTAACATCATGTTAAATTCTGCAATGACTGCAAGTTACCATAGGGACTTGTTGACATAAATCTTAATGAAAATAAGGGGGGGGGGGGGGAAATAGCCTCTGAAAAACAAGGCAACCCAGCACTTACGGGGTATGGAAGTGCAGACAAGGAAAAAGGGGTTGGAATCCTCCTGCATATGCATAAGGGTTCTGGATGTGGGTATGACATAGGATAAAAGGGGTTCCCCAGCATGAATAAGGAAGAATCCATGATGATACAATCCACAAATGAGAACATAAGAATGGCCATACTGGGTCAGACCAAAGGTCCATCTAGCTCAGTGTCCTGTCTTCCAACAGTGGCCAATACCAGGTGCTCCACAGGGAATGAACAGAACAGGTAATCATCAAGTGATTCATCCCATGTTGCCCATTCCCAGCTCCTGGCAAACAGAGGCTTGAGACACCATTCCTGCCCATCCTGGCTAATAGCCATTGATGAACCTAACCTCCAAGAACTTATCTAGTTCTTTTTTGAACCCTGTTATGGTCTTGGCCTTCACAACATCCCCTGGAAAAGATTTCCACTCGTTGGCTGTGCATTCTATGAAGAAATAGTTCCTTTCTTTGTTTTCAAGTTCCTGCCTATTAATTTCATTTGGTGACCCCAGTTCTTCTGTTATGAGAAGCAGTAAATAACACTTCCTTATTTACCTTTTCCACACCAGTCATGATTTTCTACACCTCGATGATATCTCCTTTAGTTGTCTCTTTTCCAGGCTAAAAAGTCCAAGTCATATTAATCTCTCCTCTTATAGATGCTGTTCCATACTCCTAATCATTTTTCTTCCATTTTCTGTATCTTTTCCAATTCTAATACATCTTCTTTGAGATGGGATGACCACATCTGAACACAGTAATCTAGATGTGTGCATACAGTGGATTCATTTATAAACAATATGATATTTTCTGTGTTATTATCTATACATTTCCAAATGATTCCCAACATTCTGTTTGCTTTTCTAACTGCCACTGCACCTTTAGTGGATGTTTTCGGAGAACTATCTACAATGACTTCTAAATCTCTTTTATGAGTGCTAACCACTAATTTAGACCCCATCATTTCATATGTATAGTTGGGATTATGTTTTCCAATGTGCATTACTTTGCATTTATCAACATTGAATTTCACCTGCCATTTTGTTGTCCAGTCATTTAGTTTTGTGAATCTCTTTGTAATTGTTCAGAGATTCCTTGGGACTTAACTATCTTCAGTAGTTTTGTATCATCTGCAGATTTTGCCAGCTCACTGTTTACTCCTTTTTCCATATTTTTTATGAATATGTTGAAAAGCACTGGTCCCAGTACAGATCCCTGTGGAACAGCACTATTTACCTCTCTCCATTTTGAAAACTAACCATTTATTCCTACTCTTTGTTTCCAATCTTTTAACCAGTTACCTGTCCACAAGTGTATCTTCCCTCTTATCCCATGACAGCTTACTTTGCTTAAGAGCCTTTGATGAGGGACCTTGTGAAAGGCTTTCTGAAAATCTAAGTACACTATATCCACTGGATCACCGTTGTCCACATGCTTGTTGACCCCTTCAAAATATTCTAGTAGATTGGTGAGGCATGATTTCCCTTTACAAAAACCATGTTGACTCTTCTCCAACAAATCATGTTCATATATGTGTCTGATAATTCTGTTCTTTACTATAGTTTCAACCATTTTTCCCAGTACTGATGTTAGGCTTACAGGCCTATAATTGCTGAGATCGGCTCTGGAGCCTTGTATAAAAATTTGTGTCACATTAGCTATTCTCCAGTCACCTGGTACAGAGGCTGATTTAAATGATAGATTACAAAGCAGAGTTAGTAGTTCTGCAATTTCGCATTTCATTCCCTTCAGAAAGCTTGGGTGAAAACCGTTTGGTCCTGGTGACTTATTTCTGTTTAGTTTATCAATTTGTTCCAAAAACCTCAGCTAATGACACCTCAGTCTGAGACGGTTGCTCAGAATGAATGGCTCAGGTTTGGGAATCTCCCTCACATCCTCAGTTGTGAAGACCAATGCAAAGAATTCATTTAGTCTCTCCACAACAGCCTCATCATTAAGGCTATTATTTAGTCACTGGTATTTTTAGTAAATGTCATGGACAATTCATGGGCAATAAACAAAGAGTCACAGCCAGTGACCTGTTTGTGATTTTTACTAAAAATATCCCTAACTAAATCTTAGCTGCTGGGGGAGATGGGGCACTCCAGCAGACACTGCTGCAGAGATTGTGTGCTTTGGTAGTCACTGATGCTCCTGAGGGAGTGGCCCGGGGCCCTGATGCCACTGCTCCTGTGTGGGGCAGCTCGTGGCCCCACTGTGGCTCCCAGACTGCTTCTCTGGGGCAGTGCCCAGAAACAATTGCCTGGGGCTGCTGGAGCAGCAGTCAGTAGGCTGGCATCGGTGCCACTCCAGCTGCTTGAGTTTCCCTGGCGTTAGCCATACCAGCTGCTGCAATTGTGGAAGTCAAGGAGGGCCCAAAAAATCAAGGATTCCGTGACATCCATGAAAGACTTTCAGCCTTACTTATCATCACTGAGTGCTCCTTTAGCATTTCAATTGTTCAGTGGTCCCACTGGTTATTTAGCAGGGTGTGACGGGATCCCTGGGGGTCAGCCTGGGACCATGGGACCACTGTGCCTCCTTAACTTTCCAGCCTGGCTGCCTCTCACAATGCTTTGCTATTGACAATCAGCAAGCCCCTCCAGGCACTGTTATCACTCAGCACAACTGCATGTGGAGCCCCACACCCATCTATTTTGCATGGATGCTCTCAAAGCCACTAATGAATCACACAGAGAAAGGCACCAGCCAAATACCCCCAGCTCCCAGCCTTATACCTCAGGAATATACTCTCTTGCACTGCTCATCTTGGTTCGCTGCTTCATGGTTAGAAAGTGGATATGCACCAGGGGTGGGCAAACTATGACCCAGGGGTTCGGCCCTACAGACATTATAATCTGGCCCTTGAGCTCCCTCCAGGGAGTGGGGTCCAGGGGCTTGCCCTGCTCTGTGCGTGTCATGGCTCTGCATGGCTCCCAGAAGCAGCAGCATGTCCCCCCTCCATCTCCTATGTACAGGGACATCCAGGGAGCTTCACACACTGCCCCTGCCCCAAGCACCACCCATGGAGCTCCCATTGGCCAGGAACTGTGGAGACTGCTGGAGACTGAACTCCTGACCCCCTCTTGCACCCAACCCCCTGTACCACTTTTCCCCTCACCTTTTTATCTACACGCTCCCCATCCGTGGCCCCACAAAGTCGCGGGACCTCCTTCTCAACCTCCTTTTGGCCCTGGCCAAACTGGCCATCTAAAACACCAGGGAGAGGAGGTTGGCCGGCAGGATTTCCTGCAACTGTAGGGCCTATTTCCGTTCCTCCGTCTGTTCACGCATCCAGGCAGAGTTTCTCTGGGCGGCGTCCACTGGCTCCCTTGACGCCTTTGAGGAGCAGTGGGCATTGTACGGGGTTCTCTGCTCGGTGTCCCCATCAGGTTCCCTTCGTTTAGCCCTATGACCTCACTCCCAATCCTGTTTTTTCATTAGTTGTCCCCCATACTTATTTGGTGTCACGGACCTGTGGGTCCTCCCCTTAGGTTGGGGGGAGGTCCTTTAGAAGGGGGCGGGCTTCGCCCTCCCACCCCCGCTGGATGCCAGTAGGACCAGACTCCTGCACCCCACTGGCCTGGGTCTGTCACAATTTGCACTAATGATATACATATTGAGATAGAACAGTGCCTTTCAGCAGATCATAATCTTTCCCCTGATACCTTACATTGCATGGATTTGCAAGATCACAGTTATATATAAACAAGGAATATGGGGGTTACAGGATGGTCCCCCAAGGTACAAAATGCCACACAGTCTTCCTGCTTCTGATGTACTTAATTTTTTTTTGCTATTACTTTTTGTTTTTCATTAGCTGTTCTTCAAATTCTTTTTTAGTCTTCCTAATTATATTTTTACACTTCACCTGCCAGAGTATGCTCCTTTCTATATTCCTGAACAGGATTTAACTTCAATTTTTTAAAAGATGATCACTGTTTTTAGTGAAATGCCCATCTCCATTGTACCCTGAGGGATGTGAGTATCAAATCTTTGATGTTAAATGTTTTTATGGTTTATTTCTATCTCTGTGTATGTCTCAGTAGTTGCAGCTTTGTTTATCTGCTTAATCAAATTGTTAATAAAAGGACAATTGATAACTTGTGAATGGTGTGGTGGTCATTGTTATTATTCCTCATCTGTTCCAAGAGTCTCTAAGCCTAATGATATTTCTAATAGTGTGTCTCACCAGGATAATTCTGATATCATAGCCCTTAGGAAGCACAAAATTTTGGCACAGGTTTAAGACACAATTGGCAATATTAGCCCATTAGTATTTTAACACTAGTTTAAAGCAAGGTTTTATACCGAGAAGTGACTGCGGAAATGGCACTTTCTTACTAAAGAAATCTGTTTCCTGTATGTATTCAGAATAAATGTTTGCTTAAAGACTGAATCATATGTTTATCTTTCTTCTCCTGTTACCTCTGCAGCACCAACACAGTGGAGGAAAGTTGGATTCTATTCTTTCTTGTGCACCATCAGCATTCTTACAAGTCAGTTTTATTCATGTACTTCTTCAGACTTTCCATAATGCCACAGTAAATTGGTCCACACTTCTACTTGCCTACTTTCACGTGTATTTTGATTTCCACATCCATATCCTTTTTCCTCTCTCATTCTCTGAGTTTATTCAGTCACATACATATTCTGATAACCACAGGCTCATTTGTTTGTTTGTGACCCATGCAGCTTCACATTTGTTGTTGGCTTGCTGCCTTTCTTCCCAGACTACTTCCATATGAGAGACATAGCGGAAAGATTAAAAAACAAACAGAATACTTCATCAAAACACGTCTTATCAGTTCTCAATTGAGTTAAAAGAATATTCAGAGATGCTTGATTTTTAAAATAAAACTGCAGCTTAGCCAGTCTCCTAAAATGTAATATCTTATATACTTCAAAAAGACAGAAACTCCAGCACTATCCTCAAAAGTAACTCCATAAGATATCATGATTACCATTTTTTTTTATTTGATTCACATTCTTGGGTCGATATGCTTTCATGCAATCCTGGTAAGAATTACCATAAATCAGAAGTTCCAAGCTGTTGTTTCCAAGTCTTGCACCATCTTTGCTGAGGTGCCTAAACTGCTCCTTGTACACCAATCAGTATTGGGCTGATCACAAAGTAACTCCCAAGGAAGTTCAGTCTGCTGTTTGTCAGTGTTCAGTTCAGCTCATTTAGTCCTAAGGCACCAGCTCCCTGCTATTAGATCCCACTGCTGTTAAAATCTGTTTTAAATCTGCTTCTTTCAGATATGCTGTAAATTAGGCAATAAACAGCAGCCATCATGAAATATCCTGTAGGTGTTGTCTTTGAAGATGAGACTTTTTTTTCATACAGTTAGTGGCAGTTTTGTAGATATGTCAAACTAGAAGAGCCAGAGAAACACAGACAAACATATTCCTCTTTTATACAGTCCTATCTGGTTGCTTGTGCATTCTTTCCCACACTAAACACAGGCCTGCTGCAGACCACCATCTGCAGGAAAAAGGATCCAATAATTGGTTTCTCAATCAAGATTAATTAGATCTCCTCCTCACGAACCTCAGCTTTAGGGCCAAAACACTGCTACTGATTTAAATTTGGCTTCCTAATAGAATCCAAGCTGTTTTTCCAAAGAAACAAATACAGTCCTGGATGAACTGAAGAAGCCTAAAATGGGCAATAATAGCTTCTAAAAATGAATACTGAGGTAAAGGCAACTGGTGAAAAAACAGAATCTGTCCTTGACCACATGGTCGAGGCAAGAGTACAAGAAGTGCTCCCCAGATACTGTCAGCTGTCATATAAGAATGGGGAAAGTTAGTTGACCATGAGGAATGGCAGAAATAGGGAGAATGGGAACGACAAGATCTATATTTATAAAGATTTGCTTTGAACACGACAAGGTTAGACAAAACAAATGTATACAAAATGAGACCTGGGAGAAGTTAAGATTTCTATCTTGAATATTGAATTTTATCTGAGAGTCTTTCCTTGATCACTATCTGATCATCTGGTTCTATGCTGTTCTGTCCATTGTAAAAAATTAGCAGGAGCCATGGCTCAGATTTTTAAAGGTACCGATATTTAAATACCTAGGCCCATTTGAAAATGCCACTAGGAGACTATCTTCAACTTTAGGCACCCAAATACCTTTAAAAACCTAGCACTTAGACATTTTTTTGCATGTAGGGTTGACCCCAAACCAGGAAAGGAGCCTGTCTATGTTTTTATGAGATTTATGATATGGGAGTTAGGAAATTAAATCCTATTTCAAACAGCTTTCCAAGTGTATACAACAACAAAACTGTACAAAACAGATATTCTGAATTTATCATAGATTTTAAACTAATGATCCTCTCTAGCAAACTTGCAAACTTCTTCAATCCTTTCTAAGCATCACAATATCTAGCTCTTTCTTCAGGGTTGCTTATTCATTTTAAATTCAGGTGTGGGGGATCCAATTAAGGAATATATTTTAACAATGAATTTATGCCTGTTTTGGCTCATCAAACAGAAAACTCTAGGGAAAGGTCAAGTATAGAAGGATTCTATGTGTTTTATCACAATGGAAATTTTTGTCAGTTTGATCTATGGAAATAGTTTCAGTGTAAAATCCTGGAGCTGACACGAATGTCTACAGATTAACATTCACTTTAGAATTCTTATATCTAAGATCTTTGAACATAAAATGTCTGGAGGGCCTTGGAGTCTCTAGTAGTTTTTTTTTTCAGGGAACGGGTTAATTTTAAAACTTCGCTAACAGTCCCTGGGAGGCTGGTCATTGGCTCTAGCTCTAATTGTGTATGCCTTTGGTTTGCCTTGAGAATATTTATTGGATATGACATTTTCAGGGGCAAATAGTGCTCTTTTTATGATTTTGTGGACTTTTAGATCTGTGCCTACTTGGCTGTTAGTTTAAAAGGGAGTTCTCAAAGAAGAAACTATGTGAAAGTGGACAGGAGGCACCAGTCCATCTCCTTTTATAGATAAGAGCAGAACAAAGAGGCTGGACAAGATCTTCCAATCCGTGCAGCTCAATCCACATAAGTGGAGTTAGGGTGACCAGATGTCCTGATTTTTGGGTCTTTTTCTTATATAGGCTTCTATTACCCCCACCCCCTGTCCTGATTTTTCCCATTTGCTGTCTGGTCACCCTAAGTGGAGCTATGTTGATTTACAGCACCTCAGGATCTGACCAAATCTTTAGCTTATGGTTTATCTCTTGCACAGTAGAGAATGGGAAAAGTTCCATTGTTTGCTTGAGTGCTACTCTGGTGAATTTAAAAGCAAACAAGCATATTAGCTTGATATTTCTGCTAACATTTTTCCAGTTACATACTCAATGTTGACATTTAAATATAACTAAATGTCAGAGTTCACACCTTATAAAGGTATATTTATGTGGCTTTGAAAAGCACCAAGCATAGTTAGGTCCCAGTTGGGGCCTCTGTTTTTCCATTGTAATATAAATATTAATTAAGAATATTGGAGACTCAGACACATGTCACTGCATCTTTTTTTTACCTTTGATTCATGTTTCAAAGATTTTCTTCAGAACTATCAGAGTGAGAGACTTAAAAGAAATGAAAGTTTAGATACAGGAGCAGAAGTAAGTGGCAAATTATGAATAATCCATTGTTTTTATGGGAAATTAGGTACCATTTAATCACACTATATATAGCGCTGACTATAGAATACAGAAACTAACATGACTGAGGATAGATTTTAGGTGTACCTGGGAAATAAAAATAATTATTGGTGAAAAGTCCTGAAATGTTTTGTATGAAAAAAAATAAATTGTACCACTTGTGATTCACTCCCTGACCTGAAAGGAACTGGGAATTATATAGAAGCCATTGGGGCTGCAGGAAAAGATTATAGGAATGTTTTTTTCCACTCAATAGCAATTCCAAAGACTGATCAGGGAATTATATTGATGCACTTCAGAAGAATGGTATCTATAACATGGGAGTGTTGCAGGCTAGCTGGGCTTTTGAGACAAGCTGGATTCTGCCACATCCATGATTTAGCAGCTATCCCTAAGTCTCACTGATGAGCTAGCACCATAGGACTAATTAGTGACCCCTGCTGGGGATGATGGAACTTAATTAGAAGACTGGCCCAGCTTTGAAAGATCACAAAATGCAGTACCTAAACAGAGCTGGGAACTCAGCTAGAGAGAGTGTGCAGAGGAAGCAAGACTTCCCTGCAAGGGAAGCCCAGAAGCTGGAGGCTGGCCTGCTGAGCCACCGGAGTAGAGCTAACTTCTCTGGTGGGCCACAGTGTCCTGGGAGGCAGTTCTGGGGTTGGTGTCCTGGAAAGGGAACAGGAACAGAAGTGACCCAAAGAGATATTGAAGGAGGCTGAACTTAAGAGGTGATGTGGCTAGAGGGCCAGGCCATGGAATACTGAGGGAGAGACTGTTCACGGAAGAGCTGAAGAAGTGACCAACAGGGAGTGCCAGAGATGAAGTCCCTTACATTATTGCATCCACAGAGGAGGGGGTACCCTAGAGGTGAGGGTGCACTCTGACAGGGTGTCACAAGGTGCCTTCATTGCTATCTGGTAAACTTCACTGCCTGGCCTGTTCAGATGGTTTCACAATCACAAAATCGAACTAGGCTGTTTATCTTACACTAAGGGGTGTATTTATTTCCCTCTTACATATGTAAGGAGACTGTTGCCCTCTTATTAACATTCAGTTGGGGTGTTTTGGTTGGCTAGCTCCCAGCACTAAAAGTTTTGGGAGAGGGCAATGCTCCAGGTCAGCCTCGGACTCTGAGCCTGATTGACAGGGTGGGCAGGCTAATCAGGAAGTCAGGAGGCCAGGGGGGTCCCATCCTCCATGTGGTCTGGAATTGCCTGAGTCAGATAGAGGGGGGCCCAAGCTGAACTGGAGAGCAGAGACATGCCAGATCCAGAGGTGCCAGAAAAGCAGCTCAGGGTTGGGAGCAGAGTCAGAGACAGCCCAGAGAGAGAGCAGATCCTGTGCTGGGAGCAGAGCTGCAGCCATGGAGCCAGAGACGCAGCCCGGGGAGAGCAGATCCTGTGCTGGGAGCAGAGCTGCAGCCATGGAGCCAGAGACGCAGCCCGGGGAGAGCAGATCCTGTGCTGGGAGCAGAGCTGCAGCCATGGAGCCAGAGACGCAGCCCAGGGAGAGCAGATCTTGTGCTGGGAGCAGAGCTGCAGCCAGAGAGCCAGAGGCACAGCCCAGGGAGAGCAGATCCTGTGCTGGGAGCAGAGCTGCAGCAACAGAGCCAGGTATGGTGAGCAACTGGGTCCAGCCAAGGGGGGACCTTGGGCAAAGGGCTCAGCACAGAAAGACACTCCCACCCAAGGGTCCTTGCAGGCCAGACTGGGAGGGGGATCTTAACCCAATGGGGGGCTGACACTAGGAAGAAGAGTCCCACCATCCAAAGCCCATAGGTGTATGGCCACCACCATTGCAAGTGTCCAGCCCGCAGCATCCCTGCAGCACAGCCAGGGCCTGAGAAGGAGACCTGGGACCTACAAGGAACAGACTGTAAAGTGCCCTGACATTCCAGAGACACAGTTTGTAATGTTCCCTGCCACAGAGCAGGGTGATGTGTTTTCCTTTAACCTTTCCCATTTTTCCTTATTTTTTTAATTGTTAATTAAATAACTTGTATTTGCTTTAAATTGTATATAATGATCAGGGAGGTGCCCAGTGCAGAGAGAGTACCCCAGAGTGGGGACACCCTAACCCCTGTCCCAGGCAACCACAACAGGTTTGGGGATTGAGCCCCCCAGGAATCCTGGGCCCAGCCTTGTTGGGGTTACGAGGACTCTGCCAGATAGGAGAGTGGAAGGGGAGTCCTCAAGGGCAGGGAGGCCTCTAGGTAAAGGAAGTGGGAGCGAGGACTCAGATCCTTTTTCTAGCCCACTTCACCGGGGTAGTGTAGAAGCCAGGAATGTTCCCCACAATTGTGGGACTATTCCCCCACTTAAACATAGTAATACTGTGCAATACAGGCTTACAGCAAAGGTAAGCTTCCCTGTAGCTCTCATTCCCCAGCCTCGGCTCATTCTCTGAGCTTCTTTCTGAGCTCATCCTTTTATATTCTCCTCGGTTACCTTGTTAGCCAGTGATTGTCACCCAGGTGCTCACAATTCCTCACCAGAAAGTGTAAAATTGCTCTCATCTGGGCCTGCAGCCTCTTCCAGTCTGCAACAATCCCAATGATCAGTGTGCTGCTGATAGCAACCTGTCACAGAAGGACTAACGTTTTCAGAACTTGCACGTCTAAAAGGTACATGCGCCTGCTGTTACAGCTATTCAATGTGTGCAGCACACACTTCACTATATGACCAGACAGCTCTGGTGTGGAGAAATAAGGATTCATACCCCCCTGTCTTTCCCCATCCTTTGGTTTAGGTAGTGCCTTAGGTGTTGCTAAAAGGAAAGTGCAGGCAATTTAACCGTCTTAATTGTGCATCTTCTCAAAGGCCAGCCACAATCTGCCCTCTTGATTATATATTTCACTAACATATTATATACTCCTAAGAAATAGAGACTGTATTATTTTGCCTTGCACAGCACCAGCCACACACTTCATTAACACTTTAAATTTTGCATATGTAAAATTAAAGGAAATAAATTAATAAATTCAAACTTTCTAATCTTCAGATTAAAGATGTTGACCATGTAGAATGAGATGCACATTCAGTATACTTTTGGATCCATTACTGTTTACCTTATTTATAAAGGCAAGTGATCCATATATTTCCAGAGAAGTGTAATCAGTATATTGATTAGTTCTCACACTTATGAAAAAAATTTAAGCTTGTGATAATCATTTTAATGAAGACTTTTCTCACAGTCTGTGCTGGTAGAATCAATTAGATATAGGTATATTCCCTCTTCTTCCCCACAACTCTGATTGCCAGAAGCTGGGACTGGACAACAGGGGATAGATCACCTGATAATTGCTCTTTTCTGTTCATTTCCTCTGAAGCATCCACCATCAGCCACTTTCAGAAGACAGGATAATGGGATAGGTGGACTATTAGTCTGACCCAGAATGGCCATTCTTATGTTCTCATGGTCTTAACTTCAATGAATTACTAAAGAGAACTGATGAGAATGTGTTGTATATTGAGTCTAAATAATTTGTTTTGTTTAACAGAATTTGGATTAGAGATGTCTTGCTACCAAAATAGTTTCTCTGTTAAAAATAGCACTTCTGTAGTTGCAGCATGATGTCTTACATTACATATCATTACGTGAAGAAAAGTGATATAAGCAGGCAACAACAGCAAGAACAAAACCCAGCCAAATGCAAGGTCAGCTACCCAGGAAGAAAGATTGCCGGCATCAGTTATAGCATGAGGGACTATATTTTGCAAAGCAATGACTCTGAAATAGACTTATAGATCATGGTTGATAATGAATTTGACATGAACTCCAAGTAATGTGCAATGACTCAAAAGCCTAATACAAGAGTTGGCAACCTTTCAGAAGCGGTGTGCCGAGTTTTCATTTATTCACTCTAATTTAAGATTTTGCATGCCAGTAATACATTTTAACATTTTTAGAAGGTCTCTTTCTATAAGTCTATAATATATAACTAAACTATTGTTGTATGTAAAGTAAATAAGGTTTTTAAAATGTTTAAGAAGCTTTATTTAAAATTAAATTAAAATGCAGAGCCCCCTGGACTGGTGGCCAGGACTTGGGCAGTGTGAGTGCCACTGAAAATCAGCTCGAGTGCAGCCTTCGGCACCCGTGCCATAGGTTGCCTACCCTTGGCCTAATATCATTCTTGGCTATGTAAGCATGGGAGTATCAAGTAGAAGTAGGGAGATGGTTGTGACAGGTTGTCATCCCAGGGGTGCAGTCTAACCACTCAGCTGGGCTGGCCCTTCCCACACTGCTTTGCTGGTGATTAAGCATCTCCAGGCCTTGTAATCACAACATAACAGCAGGTGGTCCCACACACCCAAACTGAGCTACCTGGGTGCTGAACCTAAGCCACTCAAAGCCAGGCAGGAGATAACAGCCAATTTCCTGGTTCCTCCATCTTGCCTCCTCGCTGGAGTATACACCCATAATTATACCATCTGGCACGGCACAGGGATCTGTCCAATGTAAGTTCATTGATAAGTTAATTTGCCTTTCCGTAATGTGGGAAAGATATACAACAGCCTTTGTTTGCAGTGCTGAGATTTTCCCCACACACTTAACTTAAAAGCACACTGGTTTAGATAAAACATAAAACAATTTTATTAACTACAAAGGATAGAGTTTAAGGGACTATAAGTGATAGCAAAGAGATCACAGCAGATCACCTAGTAAATAAACAAACACAAATTAAGCCTAACATACTAGGTAGATTGGTTATTAATTAGCAATTTCTCATCCTAGCTGATGATACCAGCAGTCCACCAGGTTCCCATGCAGAGGTTATAAATCCTTTTAGCCTGACACCAGCACTTCCCCCAGTTCAGTTTTGTTCCTCAAGTGTTTCCAGGAATTCTCCTGTGTAGGGAATTAAGCCCCTAGATGATGCCCCCCCCCATTTAGCTTTACCATATGGAGAGAACCCTTTGTTCCAAACTCTGCTCCCAGCTTAGTGTATGGAAAAATACAGGTACCAAAATGGATTTCAGTATCATGTGGTCTGGTCACATGCCTTTGCTGGGTCATAGCAGCCATTACTTAACAGGCTGATTGAAATGTTTACAGGAAGGCTAAGCTCTTCCAGAGTTCATTATATAAGCTGATTGGCCATCAGCACCATCTAGATTCTTCATTTTTGTACTTGGAAGGCTAGCTGATAGTTTTTTTTCCAGAGTAAATACAGATACATACTCAATATGCATAACTTCAGATACAAAAATGATACATGCATACAAATAGGATAATCATATTCAGCAAATCATAACTTTTCCAATTACACTTTGCATGACCCATCTTGTACAAAATGCATCATAATTATGTCATAATTATATCATAATCATACAACTATAAAGAATGTGGGGTGCAGTTTTACAGTGGTCTTACCACAATATATAGCATTATGGATGTCATTCCTGGAATGTGATGTCCAGATTTCAAAAAGATGTTGAAAAATTGGAAAGGATTCACAAAAGGACTAAAAGAATTATTGGACATCTGGAAATACTGTCATGGAGCTCTGTGTGGCATGGAAGCTCATCCCTTTCACTAACAGAAGTTGGTCCAATAAAATATATTATCTAACCCAACTTATCTCTCTAATAACTTGGGACCAATATGACTACAACTACACTGCATAGACTCTTAGTGAGAGACTAAAGAAGTTCATTCTATGTAGAAAAGAGTAAGAGCTAATTTGATCAGTCTGTAAGTATCTACTTGGTCAACGATTTCTGATATTTGAGAACTATTTAATCTAGCAGACAAAGGCTTACCAAGATCTAAGGCCTAGAAGCAAAAGCTAGACAAATTTGTGCTAGAATTAAGGCATAAATTCTTAACAGTAGTGAGGGTAATGAACACTGGAACAATTTACCAAGGACTGTAGTGGATTTTCATCACTTGAAGTCTTTAAATCCAGATTGGATTTTTTTTTCTGCAAAATGCTGTATTTCAGCTAGAAGTGATAAGTTTTATATAGGAAACACCTGGAGAAATTCTATGACTCATATTATTCAGAAGTTCACATTAGATGATCATAGTTATCACTCTGGCTCTAAAATCTATGCAAAGAAATGGTATATCAGCCATTTCAAGCCGAGTGAGAGAAAACAAGTTACTGAGTAAGATGCACCATTAGAAACCGTGTGCCCTCCCACACACCAATGCTACAATCCAAAATAAGAACTCCTGAAATCATTCAATTAGAACAAGTAACAGGAGAAACCTGAATACTTTCAAATTTTTAAAGGTCAGAAGATAGATTTGATTTACATGATCCAAATATCTCCCCATGGTTAAATCCAAGTTAAAACCAACCCAATAATAAACCTATTTTCTGACTTCTGTTTGAATGTGGCTAAAATCTCATTAAAATGTATGTTCGCACATTTTGAGCAGAATGGTGGAAGTTTCGTGAGAAAACCTGAGCTCATGAAACTTCTGATGATTAAGGCCAAAATTTCAAAGAGGACAGTGGCAAGGAAAACTATACACCTATGTGTATGCTAAAAACATGTAAGCCTGTAAACCCAGACATTTGAAGTAATAAGACTGGTTGGAAAACACTTGTAAAAGGCATGGTGAGTCATGCTTGCTTTTCCAGTATTTAGAAAGTAATATCACGAATGTAGCAAGAAAAGAAAAAAAAATGTCATGTCACAATGTCCATCCCAGATTACAATTCACACTCAAGACAAGAAGAAATCACTGTTTGGATGAGACAAATACAGGTCTGTCTCATCTTACGCGGGGGTTTGTTCTGCGGTTAGTGCATAAAGCAAAAACCGCATATAGTGAAAATTACATTGAGTTCAATGGTGGATGGAATCACCCACACTACAGATACAGTATTAAAATTGTTATTTTTCTCTTTTTTTGTTTTTGTTTGGTTTTTTGCCGACCGCGTAAAGCTGAAATTGAGCATGTTCAATGCACGTCAGATGCGACAGACCTGTATATGCCCAAGGCATGAAGTCAGGCAGTGGCTTCAGGAGATGACAATACCAAGGAAGAATCTGATAGACGTTATACCTGGCTGAGAGCTCTTCCAGGAATATAAAATTCAGTGATGAAGATGAGGGGAAAAAGAGTCTTGGTTTGTTATTTGTCCTCACTACTACCACCAATGATCCAAAAGAAGTGAAGAGAAATGAGATACTCAGTTGGGTAAAATCCCATCCAATCATACACAAAAACAAAATTGCAAACCTGTGAATTTTAAGGGTACACTATCTTGTCTAGGAACCACATCCCTCCTTCCTCCTCTACCTCTGGTTGCTTGTTACACCAAATTGATTTCTTTGTAAGATCTTTGGGGTGAGGACTGTAACTTGTTCTTTATTTGTACTGCCATAAGCTCAATGGACCGGAATCTCTGGGAGCTTCTGTAATAAAAATAAGTTGATTAATATTAGGAGTAGCAATAGAAGGCACCCCATGAGCAACTGGACTGGGAGTCTTCCCTGTGGATATCCAGTTTCTACTCCAATGATTGTGAAAATTAACAATCATTGTTTCATTTTTAGAATTTAAATGCTTATGCTTCCTGTGCCCCAAAGTAATGTCACTTCAAGACCTTTATTATACATAATTGCTGTTGATTTACTGATCATAAAAATGGAGGCATCTTTAGGGCATGTTTAAATTCAGCTGAAAATATAATAGAATTTTAGAGGTGTCCTAAAAATGTAATGAGCAAAAATTCATATTCCCTTGAAGAGGGGTTGTGCAAAAGCATTTTTTCCCAGAAATTTTGAATTCACTAGGTTTGACATTTTCTGACATAACTGAACATTTTGAAGTTTGAGTCCAATTGAAGGTTGTGGTACCACGTCACCTTCTCATAAATACCCTTGAAAAAATTTCAGTCCATGAGGGAAGAAGAAGGATAATACACAAAAGGATGTCAAGGAAACTAAATAGCAGCTCTCTCTTTTTCTTCTAGAATTTCTATTCCTAAAATAATTTTTACAGCAACCTTTTCTCCTCCATTTCTCGAACAGCCTTCCTCCCTCCATCCACTTGTTGACTTTATTTTTCATTTTTCCCTTGTATTTTTTTCATTACAGTTTTTATTCTTTCTTCCTGTGTGCCATATTGAATTCATATTCACTAATCTCTGTTGAGTATGGGACTCAATCAGAATGCCAGATCTGAACAACTTTGAACCTTGCGGTATTCAGATCTGGATCAAATTCAGCTTTATGAATTTGGTAATTAACTGAGTTAGTAAACCAGAATAGTAAAATTTCTGATTCCAGGGTTCAGAAGCAGAAATTGGATGCGTCCCTTCACTCCTCTGGATGCTTTGACTCTGTGAAGACGCCTTTCCTCAATACTACCTCTTGGTGAGGCAAAATCACTTTAAATTACTTTTCTATCTCCACTCAGTAAATATCAAAAAGGTCATAGTATCTATGAAACAGCTTCCTAAAAGTTGATATCAGGGTTAGAGTACTTCTCTGAGAAAACAGTTTTCACTTGCAAATGCAGCTTTACTCAAGTCAGTGCATGCCCTGGACAGCCTGAATACGCTTCCACCCTAATGAGTACTGCTCACTGTGTGAGTTGCAGGTGCCTCATCCTTTCATAGCCTCCTCCAAGTGTGCCTTCTTTCTAGGGGTCTTTGTTATACATGTACTTCCTCTGTGAGGGCTTGAAACTTCTCTGTCTTCCTCAGAAGTAAATGGTATGACACTGAGAGCCTGGTTAAGATAAGTAACTGTTGAAGGGCAGGTTTTAAAAATGAATAACTATTTGAGAGCTACTTTTTAAAGTGAGTATTTCTAGCAAGTGGTCCATGTGGAAAAGAAGTTACATTACTGGACATACTTTTTAAATACATAAATAAGTGTCACTTGTAAGGGGTCAATGTTCAATATTAATGGGTTATGACTGAGAGCCTTCTATAGACGGTAAAGTAAGCAAATATTATATAACAGAAGTGCAAGTTAAAAAGTGTATTTGAAAGGAAAGAAGTAAAATATCCAAACAAATCCACATAGAACATACTTTAAGTCACTGAATACCTCTGAAGATAATGGATAATGATATTTACAAGGAGGTTGTAACAAGAAGGTTGGGAGGGGAGGAATAGTTCAGTGATTTGAGCATTGGCCTGCTAACCCCAGGGTTATGAGTTCAATCTTTGAAGGGGTCACTTAGGGATCTGGAACAAAAATCAGTACTTGGTCATGCTAGTGAAGGTAGGGGGCTGGACTCAATGACCTTTCAAGGTCTCTTCCAGTTCTAGGAGCTAGATATATCTCCAATTATTTTAGGCTGGAGCAACATGTTCTGAGACTTATGGATGAGCTAAACTATAATTGAACTCTAAGTTATATTATTATTAGGACCAATCTCCATTCCTGAACCCAAAATGCTCTACTGTGATAGGGTATGTATCATACACAGAGTCCAAAAGTGTTAATGTGTGCCTGAAAGGCCAGTTAACATACAAAACTGCATCTGGAGGGAGTGGAGGCTTAGTGGATGATGAAGCTCAGCTATAGATGGTGTAGATCAAGGGTCGGCAACCTCCGGCATGCGGCTCGCCGGGGTAAGCACCCTGGCAGGCCAGGCCAGTTTGTTTACCTGCCATTTTGGCAGGTTCGGCCAACTGAGGCTCCCATTGGCCGCGATTCACCATCCTAGGCCAATGGGGGCGGCTGGAAGCAGCACTGGCGAGGGATGTGCTGGTCACAGCTTCCTGCCACTCCCATTGACCTGGGATGGCGAAGTGTGGGCAGTAGGAGTCATGGTCTGGTAAACAAACTGGCCCAGCCGCCAAAGTGTTTACCCTGGCGATCCACATGCCAGAGGTTGCCGACCCCTGGTCTAGATCAGAGGTTCTCACATTGAGGAATTAATCCTCCTTTGGGGTACAGAATGTATTTTAGGGGAAGAGGGTGGGAAGCATTAGGAGGGAAAAACTTACAGAGTATATTCAGAGCTGGACAACCAGAGAGCAGCCACTGCTGGTTGAGCACCAAGTTCTGAAGGCAAAACTACTTCCAGCAGCAGGGCAGAAGTAAGGGTGGGAATACTACACCATGCCACTCTTATATCTGTGCTGCTGCTGCAGGAAACTCTAGCTTCAGAGCTGGGCACCCGGCCAGCAGCTGATGCTTTCCACTTTGCCTTCAGAGCTGGGTGCCCAGAGAGCAGCGGCTGTTGGCTGGGCACTCAGAGAGGGGGTCATAAACTACTAAAGACACAAAGAAGGGAGGCATGATCAAATATGTTTGAGAACCGCTAGTCTAGATGGTTAATATAAAGAAAGAAAGTTGAAAGCAGAAGGGGGCTGCAATAGTTGCAAATGTTGATATAATCCAAGGCCCTGAGAGAAAAATTGAAGTGTCCATGAAGAATTCTAACAGAGTATTCCATAGTTTATTTCTAATTAATGAGCATAAAGATGGATTGTGTGTAACCTGTAAGGTCTAGGAACTGATAGCTCATATCCTTTGGATTATAAAGACTGTATCAATGCAAGGGGGTGTTTATATAGAAAATTCAGTGGTCTTAAAATAATAAAATTTTCCTTCCAACTTGTATCAAGAATACCAGGAAAATGGAGGCCAACAAAAAATGCTTTTCTTCAATTCTTTAAGAATACTGGCAAAGGTGTGAGACTCTAAGTCATGAACAAGATGCAAAGTATAGTGCTTGATGGTTATAAACTCCAGAAAAGAATGTTCTTCATCACAAAAATCAAGAAGAAAAAAAGGGGGCTGCAGGGAGAGAGGCTGTGATAAAGAAAGGAAATAGCCCTTTGGGGATGGAGAAGAGTTAGCCCTGGGATCCTTCCTTGAGCAGAGAAGACTAGCAAATGGCCAAAAGAGATGAAGTAGCCACCGAAAGTGGAGAAGGGTTCAGTGGAAAGTGCTGATGAAAGGGCAGGATTTGGACATGGGTTTGTTTATACTTTTGGCTTTGGGTTTTTGTTAGGAGATTCCAGGTGGGGCTCTGAAAGAAAGACGTGCCAGGAGAGGTTGTAGTGGAGAGATCTAAGAAAGGTCCCTATAGGAAGAAAACCAGAGAAACAGTAGCAAGCTGTCTGAAGAAGCAGACCTTGGCTGCTGGTTATAGTGTCCCTAGGCTCGAACCAGGGTAGAGGGAGGGTTCAGGTTCACTTACCAGTCACAGGTAAGGTAGCAATGAGTCCAGAGAAGGGGACGAGGACAACAGAGAGCCCTGAGAGAAGGATATGAGGACAACAGCACCCAAACATGGGTCTGAAGGCTTTGCTGTAAGAGCATTAGACTGTCTATTTGTGGGACTTTATTACCTTGGAAGGGGTAGGCTAAATTGTGACCTGGCTGGAGAGCCAAGTCACAGGAACAGGCAGACCACTGAAGGACCAGAGCAGCTGTTAGAAGGTGGTGTAGACTAAGACAAAGTTGCTATGCCATGTCTGGCCATGAGGAGGCATTCCCGCAGTGAGCCCACCCTTTAACACTTGTGTCCTCCAAGAACACTGCCTATCTGAGGATCTCAAAGCACTTTACAGCTCTGAGGGAATTCCATCTCCCTTCCTTGTGCATCCAACGGGAGATAAAGGAAATTAAGATTAATTACAGTCAGTTCCTGCTGTCTTGATTTGCTCCTGCTGCTCCCTTTGTACCAGACCCCCTTAACACCCAAGCTTGCAACCTCTATTATCCCTTTTATGTCCCTATGTTCCCCCAGACATAACCAGTCTGCCATTGAATTCTCTCTATTCTCCAACCCTGGCTTATCCTCAACCTCCTCCCACACTAAACCCTCCTCCCTTCCTTCTTCACATCTCTTGATGCTTGAAGCTGCCTCCTTTGACCTTGCTGCCTTTCAGCCCAGCCAAAGGACTGCTATTAAAATCACTTTCCTCCCCTGCCACTCTGTTCTAGTCACTCATTTCTTCAGATCTCTGCACAACCCTCACCATGACTGCCACATTAAGATAAAAGTTCTCTTCACCTGTGAGGTGCTAGCCAGATACATTCCCACCTGTATATCCTCCTGTTCCCCTTGCTCAGCCCAAGCCTCCCTTCTTACCACCTCTTTATATTCTTCTCCCTATTACCTTTACACTGCCTTCCATGCCTCACCCAGTTCTGTGAGAAAAAGGCTCATGCTCTTCCAATGTGTAATGTGACTTCCTGCTACTCCTCCTTCACATCTCCCTCCAGTACTCACTCTTCCCAGCAGTGAGATTCCCAACACAGCCCCTGATGAGTTCTGCGCACCTGTAGAGTTGAGTGTAGGTCCTTGCTTCATTCAAAGAGTTATTTAACAGAATTTACTCTCATAGCTTGATGTTGTGGTGGTTTAACAAAAGAACATCTTGGATCCAATAATCCCACCTGCATGATGCAGCAAGAGCCAGTGGGAGCTCATAGACTCATAGACTCTAGGACTGGAAGGGACCTCGAGAGGTCATGGAGTCCAGTCCTCTGCCCTCCTGGCAGGACCAAATACTGTCTAGACCATCCCTAATAGACATTTATCTAACCTACTCTTAAATATCTCCAGAGATGGAGATTCCACAACTTCCCTAGGCAATCTATTCCAGTGTTTAACTACCCTGACAGTTAGGAACTTTTTCCTAATGTCCAACCTAAATCTCCCTTGCTGCAGTTTAAGCCCATTGCTTCTTGTTCTATCATTGCAGGCTAAGGTGAACAAGTTCTCTCCCTCCTCCTGATGACACCCTTTTAGGTACCTGAAAACTGCTATCAGGTCCCCTCTCAGTCTTCTCTTTTCCAAACTAAACAAACCCAATTCCTTCAGCCTTCCTTCATAGGTCATGTTCTCAAGACCTTTAATCATTCTCGTTGCTCTTCTCTGGACCGTCTCCAATTTCTCCACATCTTTCTTGAAATGCGGTGCCCAGAACTGGACACAATACTCCAGTTGAGGTCTAACCAGCGCAGTGTAAAGCGGAAGAATGACTTCTCGTGTCTTGTTTACAACACACCTGTTAATACATCCCAGAATCACGTTTGCTTTTTTTGCAACAGTATCACACTGTTGACTCATATTAAGCTTGTGGTCTACTATGACCCCTAGATCTCTTTCTGCCATACTCCTTCCTAGACAGTCTCTTCCCATTCTGTATGTGTGAAACTGATTGTTTCTTCCTAAGTGGAGCACTTTGCATTTATCTTTATTGAACTTCATCCTGTTTACCTCAGACCATTTCTCCAATTTGTCCAGATCATTTTGAATTTTGACCCTGTCCTCCAAAGCAGTTGCAATCCCTCCCAGTTTGGTATCGTCTACAAACTTAATAAGCGTACTTTCTATGCCAACATCTAAATCGTTGATGAAGATATTGAACAGAGCCGGTCCCAAAACAGACCCCTGCAGAACCCCACTTGTTATACCTTTCCAGCAGGATTGGGAGCCATTAATAACTATTCTCTGAGTACGGTTATCCAGCCAGTTATGCACCCACCTTATAGTAGCCCCATCTAAATTGTACTTTCCTAGTTTATCTAGAAGAATAGCATGCGAGACCGTATCAAATGCCTTACTAAAGTCTAGGTATATCACATCCACCGCTTCTCCCTTATCCACAAGGCTCGTTATCCTATCAAAGAATGCTATCAGATTAGTTTGACACGATTTGTTCTTTATAAATCCATGCTGGCTATTCCCTATCACCTTACCACCTTCCAAGTGTTTGCAGATGATTTCTTTAATTACCTGCTCCATTATCTTCCCTGGCACAGAAGTTAAACTAACTGGTCTGTAGTTTCCTGGGTTGTTTTTATTTCCCTTTTTATAGATGGGCACTATATTTGCCCCCTTCCAGTCTTCTGGAATCTCCTCCGTCTCCCATGATTTCCCAAAGATAATAGCTAGAGGCTCAGATACCTCCTCTATTAACTCCTTGAGTATTCTAGGATGCATTTCATCAGGCCCTGGTGACTTGCAGGCATCTAACTTTTCTAAGTGATTTTTTACTTGCTCTTTTTTTATTTTATCTTCTAAACCTACCCTCTTCCCGTAAGCATTCACTATATTAGACATTCCTTCAGACTTCTCAGTGAAGACCGAAACAAAGAAGTCATTAAGCATCTCTGCCATTTCCAAGTCTCCTGTTACTGTTTCCCCCTCCTCACTGAGCAGTGGGCCTACCCTGTCCTTGGTCTTCCTCTTGCTTCTAATGTATTGATAAAAAGTTGTCTTGTTTCCCTTTATTCCCATAGCTAGTTAGAGCTCATTTTGTGCTTTTGCCTTTCTAATCTTGCCTCTGCATTCCTGTGTTATTTGCCTATATTCGTCCTTTGTAATCTGACCTAGTTTCAATTTTTTATATGACACCTTTTTATTTTGTAGGTCACGCAAGATCTCATGGTTAAGCCAAGGTGGTCTTTTGCCACATTTTCTATCTTTCCTAACCATTGGAATAGCTTGCTTTTGGGCCCTTAATAGCGTCCCTTTGAAAAACTGCCAACTCTCCTCAGTTGTTTTTCCCCTCAGTCTTGATTCCCATGGGACCTTACCTATCAGCTCTCTGAGCTTACCAAAATCCGCCTTCCTGAAATCCATTGTCTCAATTTTGCTGTACTCCCTTCTACCCTTCCTTAGAATTGCAAACTCTATGATTTCATGATCACTTTCACCCAAGCTTCCTTCTACTTTCAAATTCTCAACAAGTTCCTCCCTCTTTGTTAAAATCAAATCTAGAACAGCTTCCCCCCGGTAGCTTTTCCAACTTTCTGAAATAAAAAGTTGTCTGCAATGCAGTCCAGGAACTTATTGGATAGTCTGTGCCCCGCGGTGTTATTTTCCCAACATATATCTGGATAGTTGAAGTCCCCCATCACCACCAAATCTTGGGCTTTGGATGATTTTGTTAGTTGTTTGAAAAATGCCTCATCCACCACTTCCACCTGATTAGGTGGCCTGTAGTAGACTCCCAGCATGACATCACCCATGTTTTTTACCCCTTTTAGCCTAACCCAGAGACTCTCAACACTTCCATCTCCTATGTCCATCTCCACCTCAGTCCAAGTATGTACATTTTTAATATATAAGGCAACACCTCCTCCCTTTTCCCCCTGTCTATCCTTCCTGAGCAAACTATCCCCATCCACACCAACATTCCAGTCGTGTGTATTATCCCACCAAGTTTCAGTAATGCCAACAATGTCATAGTTGTATTTATTTATTAGCACTTCCAGTTCTTCCTGCTTATTACCCATACTTCTTGCATTTGTATATAGGCATCTAAGATACTGGTTTGATCTTGCCTCCCAGCTTTGCCCTGACCCTCCTTTCTCTCTGCCATTATAGCCTGTGCTCCCTCCTGTTTCCAACCCATCTCCCAGGTCTTGTTCCCCACTTACCTGTGGGGTTTGCTCACCTGTCCCTGTCAAACCTAGCTTAAAGCCCTCCTTAGGTTCGAGCTGAGTGTGTTCAGCATTTAGCAGCTGACAGGTTTGAGTGCCTTCCCAGTATAATATGTCTTTATGTCTGGGAAAACGGCACAGTGATCTAAAATATCCACTGCACTGCTAAATCATATTTACAGAAAGAACAAGAGAGCTGACTTTAATTGGTCAATGGTGGAATTAAAGACAGATCAATCAAAGCTACTAAGTATTATGTTTTTAAAAGAACAAGTTAGTGCTTATTCAGGCTTTTTTAATGCTCTGGGTAAAGGAGTAGTTTGAGTGGGTTATAAATCACTATTAAAATGTTATTTTTAAATTCTAACAGCTGACGGAAATACTTCAGATGCAATCCATCTGAAATCAACCCTTGCAGCCTGATGCATTAAGCTTTTGATCTGAAATGCTTTCTACATAATGCATCACAATATATTTTTAAAACTTGATATGCATGAGTATGGATAAATTTAAACTTTCTATCTTGGTTGACTGTAATTTTTTATCATGTTTTTATATCCATTTCTCATTTAGGAACAGACACAGTTACAATACAATAGACTTGAAACTTATAGCATTCAGTTGTTTTTCTGACAGATGCTATAGAAATATTACATCAGCTACACTGCAGCTGCGTGAGTACATTCTGCTAATACAAAGCAAGAGAGCCTCCTAATAAAATAAAATATGTATCTCTTATTTAGATTTCCAATGTACAAAAAGAGGCCTTTGTCTTGCAGTCTAGATGTTTTTGCCATGAATTAAAGGAACAATTAGTCAAATAACAAATCCAGTGGCTAATCTGCCAGCAGCCTCTAAATCGAGAACCTCTGTCCCCCACACAAATCACCCAGCTCCCTCACCAAAAGCCTGAGGAAATAGATAGCCTTTGCAGTGTTCCCTGAAGGTTAACAGATCTGAATTGTATTTTGGAGGAGGAAAGTTTCAAAAGCTTGCAGTCCACACAGAGAAGCTGGCAGTAGTAGAAAACTGAGTAATGGTCTCAAGTTGCAGTGGGGGAGGTTTAGGTTGGATATTAGGAAAAAAACTTTTTCACTAGGAGGATGATGAAGCACTGGAACATGTTACCTAGGGAGGTGGTGGAATCTCCTTCCTTAGAAGTTTTTAAGGCCTGGCTTGACAAAGCCCTAGCTGAGATGATTTAGTTGGGGATTGCTCCTGCTTTGAGCAGAGAGTTAGACTAGATGACCTTTTGAGGTCCCTTCCAACCCTGATATTCTATGATTCTATGATTGTGTTTTAATGCTAAGTGGTTCCAACTCAAGAACATCTGCTGATGGTAGCAGGGAGAGAAATATATCTCAAATCATTTAGGGCTCTATAGATGAAAACTAATATGTTAAATTCAACCTGGAAATCAATTGGCTGCTTGTACAGATCCATAGTACAGTATTCCTGTCAAGATATACTGATTAATAAAAGGACAGCTGGGTTCTGTACCAGCTTAGGTTTCTGAATTGCCTCTGGGAGTCTTAATGTAAGAGTCTAATTTGAGGTGACAAAGGCATGAATCACAGGGACAAGGTCTGCTTCTAGAAAAGGGATCGGCAACCTCTGGCAAGTGGCTCAACATGGTAAACACCCTGGCAGGCCAGGCTAGTTTGTTTACCTGCTGCATCAGCAGGTTTGGCCGTGTCATAAACAGATAGCTAAGGGTTAATGTCTCTTTCACCTGGAAAGGGTTAACAAACAACACCTGACCAGAGGACCAATCAGGAAACAAGACTTTTTCAAATCTGGGTGGAGGGAAGCTTGGGTGTGAGTCCTTTGTTCTTGGGCTGTTCTCTCTCTGGGCTCTGAGAGGGACCACACGAGTCTCTGGGCTCTCTAATCTTCTGTTTCCAATTTGTAAGTACAACGGTAGAAAGACAATATAGGCTTTTACATTGTTTTTCTGTATTTGCAAATGTGTAGTCTGCTGGAAATAGTTTAAATTGTATTTTTTCTGGATAAGGCTGTTTATCCATTTTCTATAAGCTAAAAGACCCTGTACTGTTTACCATCTAAACTGCAGAGATAAACCTTTTACTTTTTTCTTTCTTTTTTTATTAAAAGCTTTGATTTAAGACCTGTTTGATTTTTTTCTCCTAGTTAAGGCTCAAAGGACTTGAGTCTGTGTACTCACCAGGGAATTGGTGGGAGAAAGGAAAGGGAGGAGGGAAGAAAAGCCTGCTCTCTGCGTTTATCTCTGTATCTCTCTCCGGGGAAGAAGGGAGGGGAAGTGGTGATTCAAGGATTTGAATCACGGTGGTCTCCTAGTGTAACCAGGGAGGAAGAAAGGAGTGGGGAAGGGAAATGGCTTATTCCCCTTTGTTGTGAGACTCAAGGAATCTGGGTCTTGGGGTCCCCAGAGAAGGGTTTGGGGACACCAGAGTCTATCAGGCGCTCTACTTACGTCCTGATTGATGGCAGCCTATCAGATCTAAGCTGGTAATTAAGCTTAGGGGAATTCATGCTAGTACTCATATTTTGGACTCTAAGGTCCAGATTTGGGAATTATACTATGATAGGCCGATCACAGCTTCTCTTGGCCACAGTTCGCCATCCCAGGCCAATGGGGGCAGCAGAAAGCAGTGAGGGTGAGAGATGTGCTGGCTGCAGCTTCCTGCTGCCCCCATTGGCCTGGGATGGTGAACCATGACCAAGGGATCGGCCGAACCTGCTGATGCGGCAGGTAAACAAACTGGCCTGGCCTGCTAGGGTGTTTACCCTGTTGAGCCACTTGCCAGAGGTTGCCGACCTCTGATCTAGAAGAAATGGTCTCAGTCTTGTAACCAGACAGGTGGAAAAAGGCTATATGATCATCTAACAGTAGTTGGGACCCCAACGATATCTCCAACAACAAATGACAGATACACACAAACTCTTGTTAAAAAGAGTAGAAATTGTCTTCCCTGTGTCTGCCAAATCATAGAATAGTAGGACTGGAAGGGACCTCAAGAGGTGTTCTATTCCAGACCCCTGTACTCAAGGCAGGATTAAGTATTTCTAGACCATTCTTGATAGGTATTTTCCTAACCTGCTTTAAATATTTCCAGTGATTGAGATTCCTCAACCTCCATAGGCATTTTATTCCAGCGTATAACTATCCTAACAATTAGGATTTTTTTCCTAATGTCCAACCTAAACTGCTTTTGCTGCAATTTAAGCCCATTGCTTCTTGTCCTATTCTCAGAGGTTAACAAGAAGAATTTTTCTCCTTGATTTCCCATAAACTAACAATATCATCTTAGTTTTATCTGGATTTGCCCTCAAAAAATGTATTCCTCTTCATGCCCCATTCTCACCAAGACAAGATGAGGTAAGATGGACAGCAATTTTAGAGTATTTTTTATCTGTCTCATGACACCATCTCACATTTCAGTCACTGGGGCTGACACCACCAAGATGTCTGCAATTTCCCTACAGTCTCTCTATCTGTAGAAGCGAGGCCACCCTCAATAAGGTTAGAAGCCATTGCCCTCTGTTTTCAATAAGATTCAAGTTGTGCCCATAGTCTAAATGGCTGTCACTTGATAGTTCACGGGACTGGACAGGACATATGGATTGTGAAGAGCAGCAGAGGCACTTTGACAGGTGGATGGGGAGAATGTGAGGGATGATTAAGGGGAGTTAGGGGCTGCTAGAGGATGTGGGGACAACAAGAATGAATGGGGTTGGAGCATGGGGAAATAGAGGAAGAGTGTGCGGGTGAGGGGTGTCCATAAGCACCCTGGCGGGCTGGGTTGGTTAGTTTACCTGCTGCTTCTGCAGGTTTGACAGATAGTGACTCTCACTGGGTGTGGTTCACTGCTTCAGGCAAGTGGGGGCAATGGGAAGCAGTGGCCAGCACATCTCTCAGCCCGCACTACTTTCCACAGCCCCCATTGACCTGGAGTGGTGAACTGCATCCAGTGGGAGCTGCAATCGGCCAAACCTGTGGATGCAGCAAGTAAACAAACTGGCCTGGCCAGTCAGGGTGCTTACCCTGGTGAGCCATGTGCCAAAGATTGCCAATCCCTGGGCTAAACAAATCCCATATTGTTTTACTGTGACATTATTGTTCATATACATTTAATATGCTTTAGTATGTTTGTCTGTAACTCAGCAACCCTAAATGTAATATAAATACTATGTGGTAGTGTGAATCATGCTGCATTAAAGAGGTAAATGGCTCTCAAACTCCCTTCTTTTATCAAAGGCAATACACTGGGGGCTGGTCCACACTACAGGGGCAAATCGATCTTAGATACGCAACTTCAGCTACATGAATAACGTAGCTGAAGTCGAATATCTAAGATCGGATTACTCACCCGTCCTCACCACGTGGGATTGATGTTCGCGGCTCTCCCTGTCGATTCCACAACTCCGTTGGGGTTGATGGAGTTCCGGAATCGATATAAGTGCGCTCGGGGATCGATATATCGCGTCTAGATGAGATGCAATATATCGATCCCCGAGCAATCGATTTTAACCCACCGATACGGCGGGTAGTCTGGATGTAGTTTGGGAGTTGGGGACTTAAGACAATTATAGGAAATGGATGGCAGTTTCCCCATCTTAGGGGTGAGGAGATGGTAAATGTCTTCATCTGAGCAGCCAGGAAGAGTCATGCATTGTAGTGTGCATTAAAGGTTGGATTTTCACTCTTTAATCTCTCTTACACACATTAGTAGAGGAATAGAGGGGAGTTAAGCCAAAGTCAAGGAATGATTTGATGGTTCTTTAAATAGCCTGATTTTTGAGCTCTTGAGGCTGGAAATGCTGGATTTTAATTTTTTTTCAAATTATGGACTATTAGGGTTGGAAGGGACCTCAGGAGGTCATCTGAGTCCAACCTCCTGCTCAAAGCAGGACAAATCCCCAGACAGATTTTTACCCCAGTTCCCTAAATGGCCCCCTCAAGGATTGAGCTCACAACCCTGTGTTTAGCAGGTCAGTGCTCAAACCACTGAGCTATCCCTCCTCCTGGGTGAAGAGACATTGTTTATTTATGTAGCACCTATAGGCAGATTCGGGATCACACTTGTACTAGATACTTGCATATACAGAGGATGGTGTGGTTCTTCCCTGAAGAGATGGAAATATAATGAGGAAAAAAAATCTGGGTAGGGTGAAGAGGTACAAGATATACAGAGTGGTCAGGGTGATGGTAGCTGGCAATATTGTTTTAGTTTCATGTCTATATTTTATAAAAATGTGGTTTGGGTGATATGGAGAGTTGAGGGGAGAGGTGGTGACATTTGGAAATATAACACTGGAAAGAATTGTGAAAGTATGATAGAGGAATGGATAAGAAGAAAGAGAGCTCTGGCAGAGGGAGGTAGAGAGGAGTGACAAGAGAATGGGTAGAAGGGTGAGGTTGGTCAGTGAAGGGTTGCAGTGGTAGGAGAAGGGTAGGATTAAGGGCAATCAGTAGTGATACAGAATATGATAGACAAATACCCAGGGTGAAATCCTGACCCTTTTGAAGTCAATGGGAATTTGAATTGGGGCCAAGATTTCTCCTCTGGGGGTCCAAATTTCAGAGTTTGTGAGTGAAGTTATCAGGAAGCTGTGGGGACTCCTTCCATTTGCTACTGTTTCCAATGTACAAGGAGTGGAGAGGTTGCTGGACCTCATATCCCAGGCACGTCTGTCTAACCAGTTCAGGGAAAGGCAGAAGTTGAAAGACCTAGACTGGTGCTCACTGTTGCCTACATCAGCCTTTGTATCTGCATTGTACATGACTTGTCATTCAGCTGAGATACTGTAATCCATAGCATCATGAGAACAGCAAGACAAAATTATTGTGATAAGGCCATGCACATGGGGCCAGTACAAGGGATGAGTTACTAAAATGAGTGAAAAAGATTGAAGTCTTCACTGGATTTCAAGCATGATTAACACCAATACATTTCAAATAATTGAGGATAATAGCATGAACTCTCAATGAGATCAGAATTCTGCCATCATGTTTGTACTGTTCATGTAGACACCTGGAGCTTTTATAATTTTTTTCGCCCTATATGGTGCTGTTTGTTGATCAGGGAAAGGTGGTCCTTTTTTCCTCTCCCTCCTTCTCTTGTTTTGAACAGTGGGATTACAACTAATCATGGAGAATTCTCCTGATTTTGTGTGGTCTGGAGACTCGAAAAGGGAGCTCTTGTTCCCTGGTTAATTTTGTATCAGAAACAAACATCTGAGCAAGATTTTGCTAGAGGAAAATTTTACAAAACATTTGATGTTATATGAACTGCCAGTGTCTATTCTTACTAGTGCTATGTATTTGTATTATAGTAGCACCTACAGACTCCAATAAAGAAACTTGGTCAAGGTCACACAGAGTAAATGACAAAGTCAGGAAGTGAAAAGAGATCTCCCAAATCCTATTCCAATGCCATCCTTACAGAACTTTCTTCCTTTGCTTGAGCCATTATCACCAGATATAAACTCCCGGTATGCAACCAAGTTGTGAGCAAATTAAGACATGATCTATTAGGAGAGATTTTTCAAACTTTCTGAGAAATGTTCCTGTAATCCTGATACACTAAGAAAATTCAGCTTTCAGTGACTTTCAAATAACATTCTACTTATGTCATTCTTTTTTAATATATTTATTTGTTTTGATGCTTTTGTACAAACATTCCTTACTCTAAATGCTTTTGACAATTTTTTTTAGTATACAAATCACTGTAAAATTTCTAGCAATGTAAAATCTCTTTACCATCATAGACCAAATTAACTAAAGTAGTAGATTAAAATAATACAATCATGGAGTTTAGTTAGGACCTTGTCATACTCTCAGCTTTAAGACAAATGGCTTGAGGTACTAAACAACACAAACAAAAGTGGCAAGCATTCAAGGAGATACATAAATGCATTGGTGCAGTTACAGAAGGGCAGGAAGATTTTCCTTTCTCTCTCCCTCTGAAAACAGGCTCTTTTTCCTTCTGGTTTGTTGTAGTCTGAGTGATGAAATCTGTCAGTAAGTTTTGTGCCAAAGAAAAACTAATCAAGAGCGGATGGAAGAAAGTTTCACCTAGGAAACATGTTGATATGAGAGAGTAAATATTACAGTAGGTTATTTTGATAAAATCAAGCATTCATTGTGATCAGAGTAAATAAAATACAAGACAGATTATTTTTTATGTATTTGCTGTAGAGAGGTTGTGAAGTTTGGGGGAGGAGATTATCACGTTCTTTTGTAATTGTACCAATCCATTCAGGTATCTTCTTCAATGCTTACTACTTGTACTGAGTATATCTCATCACTTTTTCTGTGCTACCTTTCAGATATCTTTGGCATATGGTCAATTCATTGCTGTTTTTGGACAATACTCTGCAAGCAGTTAGCAAAGTAATTTCAGTAGGAAATGTACAATAATTAATGACAGTTTTATTTGGTTAGGCCTCTCACTACACAGTCAGTGGAAATAATCCTTTCAGATTCTGCATGATTTATTAGAAAAGAGCAGGAGAAGAGTTTGATTTATTACAGAAAATTAATCAGTTCAATTAAAACGATTCCTCTGAGCTGCAAGTCACTGGCGGCCAGGCTTCTAATATTTCCCAGGAAGCGGATGTTTATGATATTAAATAATTTAAATAAAACATTGCACATTTCCATATAGACAAAGGATTTTGAATATATTGTGTTTGCTGCAAGACATATGCTGATAAACTATTCAATAAGATATGCAATGATTCAATTAACCATATAGTTCCTCTTAAAGTTAATAGGAACTGCATGGTTAATGTCTACGCAATTCTACTGGAAATTTACCATGTAGTGCTTAATTCGAAAAACACAAGCACAGAATGAAATTCTTGCTGTAAGCTACAAAGACATCAGTTGAAAAATGCTTGTTCAGGATTGTGTAAGCAAATATTAGTAGCGTGACGGAATGACCATTTTAACAAAAGTTATATTTGAGCTGGCTATCATAAAAATAACTCTGATGATGGTGTGACATGTTAGATAGAGGGATGGTATTTTAAATGAACTAATAGAAGCCCTATCACTTGACAAATTTAAAACAGGATAAAAGACTAGAAACGATATTGTAGAGAACAATCCCACATTACATGTACAAATTAATGTGACATCAGCAAATACACGGCAATCAGCAGTTTGAAAGAATAGCTCTCCTAGCTTTTCCTCCAGATGTTCCAAAATGGAAATCGAGGCTAAGTGCAAAATGCTGGCCTGCACCTCCTCCAACCTAATGCCCATTCAAAATAAAGCAGGATACAAAGCCAGGGACTAATCCATCAAGGTGCTGAGTGCTCTTGACTTCTATTAATTTCACTTATAAGCTCTCTGTGCCTTGCAGCCTCAGATGCCTACTGCTCTGCTGAGTGATGGTGGGGTGTGTAACTGCTGACATGGAGATTGCCATTGACACCAGACAGTAAAGAGTGATTATGTTGCATCTTTATATAGTAGTCATAATGCAGTGAACTGTGGAGACTGCCTCTTTGAGCCATTCTGCCCTGCTCAGAGACCCTCCTCTTGGGCAGTAACAGCCTGTTCCTCATCTCAATGAACGATCCCAAAGGTTGGATTTTTCCTGAAATTATATATTTCCCTGTTCTTTCTTGAAAAGCATTGAAGAGGAGAGAAGAGAAGGAAAAGGTTGGGGGTAGGGGGCAAAGACTGCACCCACAACCATGCCTTCCAAGAATGGCACAAATTCAGATATGGCTCCCTGGGACCTACAATGCTCAGAGCCCAGCCCACAGCAAATGGAATAATGTGTTGAGAAGTCTTCAATGTTTGCATCCCTTTAGCCCCATCTGGTACGGATTATCATGAGAGGAAGTGAGCCATTCCAAATTCTGAGCATCCTGCTGCACAGCAAGTTATAAATGGTTTTGTACTCCAAAAAGTGCTGATAACTTTTAACTAGGACTGAAGCAACAGAATGTTAAAATTCTTGCTGAAGTTCACTGATTTCCCAGATGGGCTTTTTAAAAGCAATTCAAAGTTTACTGTCAAGAAAACCTTTATAGAAGAATAAAAAATGTTACAGCAGAAATAAATTGAAATGGGTAGTTTTAGTTCACAAAATAGTAATGATACAAATCTGTCTAATGATCATATTTGTGTTCCCTTTTTTCCATGCTTTTTACCATTTTAAAATGACTTTTGCCTTCTCTTTAACTAAGAATAGTAGAGTATGGGGCAGTTTAGTGCTGATTAAGATGTAGTTTAGGATAACTTGACTAACAATAAGAAATAATTATAAAATAAACCAATTGGAATCTAAATATTGTACTCACATTTCAGTATATAATATACGAAGCAGTATAAACAAGTAATTGTCTGTATTAAATTTTAGTTTGTACTGCCTTCTTTAGTGTTTTTATGTAGCCTGTTGTAAAACTAGGCAAATATTTAGATGAGCTGACATTCCCTGTAGAAGACTTCTGCATACCCCTAAGGGTATGTGTACACGTGGCTGAGAACCATTGCTATAGGTCTCTGACTGGTTATGGATCACATGGGATATTCTGACGTGGGTGTCTCATTCTCTCCTGTTGAAGCTATTCTACTTTGTATTAAATATTAATTGGGTAGGAGAAAGCCAAGGAAAGAATTACTCTTTAGTCCAGTGGTTATGGCACTTGCCTGAAAGGTGAAAAACCATCATTCAAAACCCTTCTCACTAAGCAGAAGGGAGAATTTAACAGGGGTATCACACAGTTGATATAAATACCCTAATCACTGGGCTCAAGGTTCTAAGGCAAGCTGCCACTTTGTCATCTAACACCTCAGAGAGGGGTTCCTATCTGTGGATCACAAGCAGAGATAGGTGCATCTTTGAAGCTTGGACTTAGGTACCTAACTCTATGAGAGAGACAGGGACTAGGACACATTCCTCTTGTCAGCATATCCCATTGGCTAACTTAAGCAAGGAACCCCTTATCATGTTGGTTTTTGTGGATTCCCATTCTCTTTCCTGATTTACTTATAGAGAGCCTAGGTGCCTAACTTGGGCTTTGTGGATTCCATGATTTTTTAAGTGCCTAAAAGTTTCCATTGTAGGTATGGATATTAATAAAGTTACTGAGCTGCTAATGAAAATATACAATCTCATTGAAGTCATCTACCATATTGAAGCTTTGGAAGTCAGCAAAGATGTAGCATCTTTTTGAAAGATAGGTATAATGTGATTCTGGGAATTACAAACCAAATGACTCTTATTCTAGTACAACACAAACTGGGTGAAAAGATCATTAAAACTGAATGATTGATAGAAAACATAACTATGATGATGTGATATGGATAGAATCAACAGAGTCTCTATACAGGAAAACATGCCTCTCCAACCTAAGCAGAACTTCTGCTGGTGTGAATGTCCATATACCACTGAAGACAAAAGCTAAAGATTTGTCCCCTCATTTTTAGCATTTTGCTCTTACAGGAGATCTATAGTTTCCAAACATCTCTTCCTTTTATAAAATATCTCTCTATGTTATATTACTTTACTCTTAAAATTGGTTCCAAAATTTTGAAGCTTAGGGTTTTGTTTTAAGACCTGTTTCTGTTGTTTTTTTTAGCCTATTTGTATTATATTGATTATAATTTCTGGACAGTTGCAGCCATAGTAAACTAAAATATTTCTCTGCTTTTCCAACCTCCCTCCATTTCTAGATATGACATTTTCAGCTAACTTAACTAAAACCATGAGAGTAACTATTTCTTATTGTGAAATACAGAAAGGACAGGTGTCTACTTAGTGTCACCTATCAGTTTATATGACTTATAAAAGAGTTTGTGGCAATGGTCACATGAATGACTTTCTATTGTAGCTCACCCAGTTGTTTTAGGACAGAGGACAGTTAGAATCCTTGCAGGCTGGTTTACAGAAACCTCTCCTAAAAGGTTTGTTCTTACCACTGGTTTCCTTGGAGTTTCTTCAGCTCTTGGAAGTGGAAGGAGGTGACAATACAGAGAATGTTTCCTTATTCAAAATTCTAAAATTATAATGCATCCACAAAGAGAACAGATTGTCAGCATATTTAATTAACAAGGAGGTATTTTTGAGGGCAGTGAGATCTACAGGTCTGTGTTGGGAAGGCAGTGTTCAGAGAATTCTTCAGCTACATAAGAATGGCCCTACTGGGTCAGACCAAAGGTCCATCTAGCCCAGTATCCTGTCTTCCCTTACCCATCTCTAGCCAGAGCAACCTGGATATTTGCCAAGACATGGGACTTGTACCTCATCAGTTATATTTGAGCTTTAGAAGCTAAAGCATTACTGACTTGAAAGTGCAAGAATTAACACCTACTAAAAGTTAAACTTCCCCTTAATCCTGGACTGATAAAAACAGAAGTTGGGTGTCTACATTTAAAATATTCAGCACAATTGACCAGTTTATATGAAAGGGCTCATTATGAACCAAAGTAAACTAAATGATGTGATTTATTCCCTGTCTTGTGTTTTACAATCCACAAGTATAATACTATGATAAAAGTGGTTGCATCGGTAATATCTATGGAGAGACCACTGAATTACATTCCTGAAATGAGATGCTGCAGAGGCTACATCATGCACTATCATGGTCTCGAGCCAGAAAATAACCAAGTTTTATCATGATGTCTCATGACAGGTATCAAATCAACCTACCTGATCAATGTATTCTGAATAGGTTCAATAAAAAGAGATGCTGTTGTCAAAGTTAGAATCAGGACTCACAATTTATCAGACCACTCTGTTTTATTGGCGCAGCGCTCCGCCAATAACACCCAGATAATGTGAGTGGCCATGAAAGACCCAAACAGTCTTATTTATACAGATAAAAGAGCGGGAATTAGACAAAGGGACAAAGAAAGCAAAACAGTAAAATTCACCAGGGGCACAGCATGCATTTCCTATTTCCTTACTAACTCTTATCGATCTAAGGCTAATACTTCACCAATTGCCCTTAAATGGTGCAATTGTTCTATGTGAATGTTTGTATTCCTGACACCTGGATTGCAGCATTCCAACAGTTTTACTTAAAGGTATAGACAGCATTTCTTTAATCCCTTCTATTTTCACAATATAATTCATTCTACTTTCACACTGTTTTTTGTTTTTGTTTTAATATCTCTCCTGCTCAGGACAATGGTGAAAGCGAGCAGTCTCCCAACCAAGTTCTCATTTTGAATAATACTATCTGTATAAGCCTTGCTGCTGAACAGTAGCCATTATGATTACTACGACTGATTTATTGTTCCTCTTCTACTCTTCTAGTGTCAAATATATCATTAGACTGCTATAACATTTAATTTCAACTGCCATCGTGCTGCCCATTCACCAGTTAGGTTGATTCGTCTGAAATTACTCATGTCTTGTGCAGCCTCAACTAACCTAAATAACACTTGTATAAGCTGTACATTTTTGCACTGGTAAGGAGGGCAGGTCCAGGCACTTATCCAACATCATTTTCTTCCAGATTTAGACAAGAAATTGAATATCCATATTATCTTAAGGCTTGACCGGACCAATATTTAGTTCACTGCAAGTTGGAGTGCACATTTACAACACACTAATCTGCTGTGCACTATCTGTATGGACTCTGCCACCATGTATTAAAAGTTCCCTTGTGCACACTGATCTACTCAACTTTGAAACAGGTGCACAGAAGCAGAGTCCACGTGGACACTTATGGTACATCTACACAGCAATTAAACACCTGTAGCGTCCCAGGTCTGCTGACTTGGATTCATGGGTCTCCAGCTGCAGGGCTGGTAAATTGCTGTGTATATGTTCAGACTCGGGCTGAAGCCCAAGTCCTAGGATCCTGAGAGTGGGGAGGGGTCCAGAGCCCAGGCTCCAGCCCAAGCCCAGACATCTACACAGTAATTTTTAGCCTTGCAGCCTGAGCTAAAGTCAGCTGACCTGGGCCAGTCCTGGATATGCAGTGGGTCTTTTATTCCAGTGTAGATGTACCAATAGTGCATGGCAGGATAGTGAACTGTAGTTTTACACCCCAGCTTGCTGAACATTAACTGTCTAGATAAGTGCTTAACTCTTCATTTTTTTTAATTTTCATTTTAATTTAAACATCATCTATATGTTTCTGTGTTGGAAAAAATGGATTTCCTTGGCCTCATGTCTGAAATGACTCTCAACAGTGCTTAGTGCACTGATTGATATTTCAAGTCTTACTTACAGATAAATGCTGTTCAAACTGTATTTGTATGAGGCCAGGTGTGAAATGCAATGCCTAATTAGATTAAGTGCAGCCTCTCTGTCCCTAAGGATAAGCCATAGGATATATCACACTCTCTTTCCTATGTAAAGTGAGCAATGTGAAATTAAATTTCATCTACTCCATGATATGCTTTGTTCATACTGGTCCAGATCTTCAAACGTGTGTAAATCTGCATAGTTCTATGGATTTCAATGCTGAGCATCTGCCCCAATATCTCTAATTAAGGTTATTAATTAAAGTGGTGATATGTATCATATCTTTCTAGATGCTACATTCTGGGAGAAAAAAACCTTTGCTTTGCAAATTATTTTCTCTGTAGTTTTTAGAAATGACTATCAAAAGCAGAAAGCCCTAGTCAATAACTGAAGCTTTGGTCTGTTGCCTATTTCAACTCTTCATAGAGATAAATGAAAGACTAATGAGCACACACTTGACATTTTCTTTATCCATAGGTATTAAATGTACATAAAATGTCAATGGCTAATTCACATGCCACGTATCCTGTGAGAGAGATTCTGAAAAGTGTGTGTGGGTTTCTGAGAATATGGTATATGCTTTGGTTCTGTGTTTAATTTCTCATGGGCTTTGATTAAGAAATTATTAACATAGGCACTAATTTATTCTTTCTGCAAAGCAAAATATTTCCCTGGTGCATTTTCTATATAATTGTAAAGTTCCAACTATAAGGAAAAAGTGAACACTTATGCTTATATAAATAATACAAAAATAACTGCAAGCAACAAATCTGGTGCAGGACTCTTGCTAGCTTGCAGTACTTCAGACAGGCAGATGGATGAAAACATTGCTGAAGCCTGACATTGCTATAAACCTTGCACTCAAGTTGAAAATCATGAAGACCTTTTTATAATGTTTCTTTTTATGCTTACTACAGTTATGTTGTTTTCTGCTTTCACATTTTAATTCTAGTTTCCAGTGCTTTATGACTTTGCAGTATCAACACAATTTGTGATGGAAGTCAACATATAAGTTCTTCAAATAATCAATTAAAAATGGACACAATTATTGAATGTGTATGGTTTACTTGAAAATGCAATATTGGGTCCCAATCCAGCAAATACATATGCACATGCTTATTTTTAACATATTGGTAGTGGCCTTAATTTCCTCTTATACTTATCAATCTATCATGTCTATCCCTAACCAGAGCTGAGTTGCCTTTACTCTCAAAGGCACTGAACTTCTGCCCCACCACAGAACTGATACCATACTAACACGTAGAGAACTAGAAAAATTTCTCTGACTCCACCTCAAAGAATTCTTTCACAACAAAGATGACATCACCCACAACTACCGCATCCCTTCTGTTGTCAGATGCTACCGGTGTGGTGCTCTGCTCTGTTCAATGTTGATATTACTCAGCTGCGTGCATGTGTTCCCTCTGTGCTGTCCCAGCTCTGCGCAGATAGCTGACACAGCAGACCCGAAGAGAACCCCCAATGACCACAGACTCTAGTAAGGTACGAAGGCACGTCGGCCAGGTTTATTGTCGAAGAGAAACACAGTCTCCAGCTCCCTGGCAAATGTAGTCCAAGGTGCTGCTAAGGTGCACTTATGTGCTCTCTGGCAATGGACTCAGCTCAGTCAGTGGCGGGACTTCCCACTCCCCCCTAGGCTGGACAAAGACACTGCCCCAGGGATGCATTCTTATACACAGGTACAAACAAGTTACACATCACTCCTGACGTATTGAGGTGCAACCCCTCTACATAGCAAGGTACAACCCCTCTACGCAGTAAGGTGATTCCTCTCACCTTGTACATGTTGGTTGGAACTAAACAACGCTATCCATCATATTACCCTTTTGGCCCTGTCATTGGGATGGGTCAGCTTGTTCCTTGTTATCTGTGTGGAATGTACAAGTATGCAAATGTTCTGATATCTAGTGTCCAGTACCTTTTAGGTATATCTCTTTTTGCTGTATCAGCCCTTTCCTTGCCAGCTTCTGTGAGCAGGGCCTTTATGTTAGCAAAGTCTTGACCATTACTTTAGTTCAGGCCTCAGGCCTCATACCGGGCCTCTGATACCAAGGTTTATATCTTAGGGCCTCCTCTTATTACATCTTCCAACAGTCAGAATTAAAAAAAATCATCAGACAGGCCGCCAAACAGTGGATGAAACCACAAACTTGATGGTTACATTGATTGCTTCAGGGGAAAAAGAAGATGGAAAAATGCACCACAAAATCAATAGTATCCCAGAGATACATCAATTACATTTTCATCCTCGGGACAGACAATCAAAACTCCCTAATAGATTTCCACTACCACTTCGACAAACACCACCCATCCATCAAACTATCTCTAGAACACTCCCACAAAAGCATCATTCTCCTGGACATCATGATCAACTTGAACAATGAAACCCTATGGACAACTATATACATGAAACCCATGAATTACCACGCATCTCCACAGATCTAAACACAATCCCAGAGACACAAATAAATCTGATATGTACAGCCAGGCACTAGGATACCACAGAATACAATGTGAGTATAAAATCTAGGATACATACTTTAACACATTTAAACCTGCTGCCATCAAACAAGGACACTGCATTAGTGAAATAAATATCATCATGGAACTGCCCACCTTAATACCTGAAGAGAACCTGTTTCAATACGTGTGAGTGTGGATGGGGCAGGGGACACTGACTGCACATCTCTAGTGATCACCTAAAACAACACATTGGAACCCATACAAGGTATCATTAAACAGCTACAATCCATACTTGATGTGGACCACATCCTGAAAGAAATCTTTCCTGAACCCCCTCTTCCAGCCCTAAAAACAAACCTGAACCTCTCCAAGCTTATCATCAGAAGCTAGCTCCCCACAGACCAGGATACCAACTAAAAGTGGCACAGACCTGCAGCCATATCTCAGTTGCTACAGTGATTAAACTCCCTACAGAACACCTTTCAAGATCCTTCACAATGTGGTGTGCCTCATGCAGTGCATCAAATACCCCAACAACAATTATGTGGGTGAACCTACACAATCATTATGTTCTCAAATGAACTCAAACAGAAAAATGATAAAAGATAAAAACATCCTATCACCCATGTGTGAACACTTTTCTCAAAATGATGACTCCAGATCTGACCCCTCCATCCTTGCCCTCAAAAAACAAACAAACAAACAAAAAAAAACCTGCACAACACCTTCAAAAGACAGCCCAGGAAGTTTAAATTCATAACTCTGATAGTCACAAAAATCACGGTCTCAATAGAGATGCTGGTTTTATGTCTTATTACAACAATCTGTAACTCGTTCACTTTCCTTTGTTCTATGACAGCATAGGTGTTAATTACTCACTTACTTTTGAATGGTTTCTTGCAACATGTGTTAACTCCTTATGCTTAACAATCTATTACACCATGTATTTAGCTGGGGCACTCTGATTACCTTTTTCAGATCTGAAGGAGAGCATTGTGGAGCTTCAAAGCTTGTTTCTTTCACCAACAGAAGTTGGTCTAATAATAGATATTATTTCACTCAACTTGTCTCTTTCATACACTCAGAATATGCAGGTTTGAAGAGTATATACTCCATCTGCCTCTTGATGGCTATAATTATTACATTTGGTGAAATATTCATCACAGAAATATTTTTTATAAAAATTGACCTGTTTTCAAGTTCACAGAATTGAACCAATTTTACCACCCCACAAAGACATTCAGAAAATCTTTTTTGAAAAATGTGACAAATGTTTTCACATTTCAAATTGGGATAATTTTTTGTGATTAGTCAGATAAATCACATGATATGCATTCTGTTCCTCAGATCTACTCATTGTTCTTAGAAGATTTAGCTGAAGCCTTTTTTACTCTTTAAAATCTGTTTTCAAGAGGGAAGATCTGTGTATCTGTTAGACAAAGACACAATAACATCCAATGACTGGAAGCTGTAGTTAGACAAATTCAGGCTAAAATGGGGGTTATGAACATTGGAACAACTAGGAATATAGTAGATTCTCCATCACTTGAAGTCTTTAAATCCAAATTGGATGTCTTCTAGAAAGCTATTCTTTAGCTCAACTTGAACTTATGGTCTTGATGCAGGAATCACTTGCTAAAATTCTATGGCCTGTATTATATAGGAGGTCAGACTACATGATAATAATAGTCCTTCCTGGCCTTAAAATATATAAATCTATTAATCTCTAGTGTGCTCAGCTTTCTGAGGTCTTCCTGTCAGTAGATTTAAATGTAGTTTGGCTATGGATAGACTGATAGATACATGGACTTTAAGACCAGAAGCGATCATCTTGATCAGGGCTGGCTCCAGGTTTTTTGCCGCCTCAAGTTGTGAAGAGAAAAAAAAAAAAAGCCGCAATCGGCGGCACTTCGGCGGCTGTTCTCCCGCGCTGCTTCATTCTTTGGCGGCAATTCAGGGTCCCGGACCTTCCCTCCGAGAGGGACTGAGGGACTGTCATAAACAGATAGCTAAGGGTTAATGTCTCTTTCACCTGAAGCACCTGACCAGAGGACCAGTCAGGAAACCGGATTTTTTCAACTTTGGGTGGAGGGAATTTTGTGTCTGAGGTCTTTGTTTTCTGTCTGCCTGCTTTCTCTGAGCTTTGGAGAAGTAGCTTCTGCTTTCTAATCTTCTGTTTCTAAGTGTTAGGAGAAAGAAATCAGATAGTAAGTTATATGGTTTCTTTTCTTTGGTATTTGCATGAATATAAGTGCTGGAGTGCTTTGATTTGTATTCTTTTTGAATAAGGCTGTTTATTCAATATTCTTTTAAGCAATTGACCCTGTATTTTGTCACCTTAATACAGAGAGACCATTTGTATGTATTTTTTCTTTCTTTTTTATATAAAGCTTTCTTTTAAGACCTGTTGGAGTTTTCTTTTCTGGGAAATTTCAGGGAAATTGAGTCTGTACTCGCCAGGGAATTGGTGGGAAGAAGAAATCAGGGGGAGATCTGTGTGTGCTGGATTTGCTAGCCTGATTTTGCATTCCCTCTGGGTGAAGAGGAAAGTGCTTTTGTTTCCAGGACTGGGAACGGAGAGGGGGAGTCACTCTGTTTGGATTCACAGAGCTTGTGTCTGTGTATCTCTCCAGGAGCACCTGGAGGGGGGAAGGGAAAAAGGATTATTTCCCTTTGTTGTGAGACTCAAGGGATTTGGGTCTTGGGGTCCCCAGGGAAGGTTTTTCAGGGGGACCAGAGTGCCCCAAAACACTCTAATTTTTTGGGTGGTGGCAGCAAGTACCAGGTCCAAGCTGGTAGCTAAGCTTGGAGGTTTTCATGCTAACCCCCATATTTTGGACGCTAAGGTCCAAATCTGGGACTAAAGGTATGATATGGTTGGCAGCGGTTACAGGATAGACAAAATCCAGAAGCCAGTAGGAATATTATTTTTTTCTCTTCTCTGCTAAGGGCTTTTTAGCAGAGAGAAACAGTTTGGGTTTAAAAGAGATTTTTTTTTCTGCTCTCTCTGGCAGTTTGTGGCTTGCATAATAAGCAAGAGACCATTAAGCTGTGACAAAGAATCTTTTGTGACAATAGCTCTCCCATTGAGAGTCATTACCAGCACTATATACATGCAAATAAAGTGGTTTTTCAGGTTTACTTAACATTGAAGATTAGCTAAAGGCACTGTTGCTAGGCAGACCCCAGGAGGCAACAGAGCCTGCAGTTCAGAAGAGAAACACCAGAGGACACCCCAACACAAGAAAACAGGAATCATGACTTCTAAGGCAAAAATTGAGGCCGAAGAGCAATTCAAACAAGCTGAACACAGGCGACAACTGGAGCTGAAAGAAAAGGAAGAAAGCATCAAACTGGCAGCCTACCAAAGAGAACAGGCAGCCAAAGAGGCAGCACACAAAAGAAAACTAGAAGAAGAAGAGGTGGCCCACCGAAGGAAACAAGCAGAAGAAGAGTTGGCCCACCGCCGAGACATGGAAAAACAACAAAAAGAAAATGAAGAGAAGGAAAAACAGAGAAAACATGAACTGGACTTGGCAAAAGCTGGGCTGCATGTGCCAGCCAACCCTAACAACCCGGCGCCAATTATTGCTCCACAGCACAGGAAATTTCCCACCTACAAGGCAGGTGATGACACCGAGGCCTTCTTGGAAAATTTTGAAAGAGCCTGTCTTGGGTACAGCAACCCTGAAGACCAGTACATGGTAGAATTGAGGTCACAGCTCAGTGGACCTTTAGCAGAGGTGGCAGCTGAAATGCCTAAGCAGCAAATGAATGACTATAAACTTTTTCAAATCAAGGCCAGATACAGAATGGGGATAACCCCAGATCATGCCCGTCGGTGCTTCAGAACCCAAAAGTGGAAACCAGCTGTGTCATTTCCCAAACACGCCTACTACGTTGGGAAAAATTATGAGGCCTGGATATCAGGACACAATGTTAAAACCTTGGAAGAACTGCACCTCCTCATACAAATGGAGCAGTTCTTGGATGGTGTTCCTGAAAACATCACACGGTACATACAAGATGGAAAACCCAAAGATCTCGCTGAGGCGGGGGAGATTGGAGCCAGATGGATGGAAGTGGCAGAAAGCAAGAAAGCTACAGTCAAGGGGAACGAATACCCCAGGGGGCACACAGACCATAAACCCTACAACCGAGGACAGCCAAAGACCCCACATACCACCCAAGTAAAGCCACAGACACCCTACTCTTCCAACTCACCAGTCTCCAGTAACTCACCTCGGCCCAGAAACCCATCAGATGGAAGATGCTTTAAGTGTAATGAACTGGGACATATCAAGGCCAACTGTCCAAAGAACACCATGCGAGTGCAATTCATTACACCACCAACACACCAAAGATCCCCAGGCCCGCATGCCTCTCAAATACCCTTGGAGCGAAGGGAAAATTTGAGAGTGGGCGGAAAGAAGGTTAGTGCGTGGAGAGACACGGGGGCACAAGTGTCAGCTATCCACCAATCCTTCGTAGACCCCAAATTCATCAACCCAAAGGATCAAAGTTACAATTTACCCCTTCATGTCACAAGCTGTAGACTTGCCTACAGCTCAGCTGCCTGTCCGGTACAAAGGCTGGTCAGGAATGTGGACTTTTGCAGTCTATGACAATTATCCTATCCCCATGCTACTGGGGGAAGACTTGACCAACCAGGTAAAGCGGGCCAAGAGAGTGGGAATGGTTACACATAGCCAAACCAGGCAAGCTTCCAGACCCATTCCTGTTCCTGAACCGTCCACAGAGGCCCCGTCTGTGTTACCAGAGACCCAGACAGAGGTAGTGGATCCAGATTCCATGCCAACCACTGAAACGGCCACAGCACCTCCAGTCCCAGGCCCGGAACTGGAACAGCAACCAGCACCAGCAATTGCAACCCGATCTTCAAACTCAACGCCAGAGGGCGCCAGCGAGCCAAAACTGGCAGAAGCAACAGACAGCCATACCCAAAAGGCTCAGCCAGAGCCTGAAATAACCTCAGGTGCACCAGTGGAGAGCGGTACACCAGCAACGGAAACAACCCCATCACCTACATCGCTTCCAGAAGGACCAAGCCCAAGTCCACAGTCTGAGAAAGAACTGGTGACCCCAGCCTCAAGGGAACAGTTCCAGACTGAGCAGGAAGCAGATGACAGCCTTCAGAAAGCTTGAGGGGCGGCACGGAGCACCCCACCGCCTCTCAGCTCTTCTAATCGATCCCGGTTTGTTATAGACCATGGACTTTTATACAAGGAAATTCTTTCTGGTGGACACCGGGAAGAATGGCAGCCGCAAAAACAGTTGGTGGTTCCAACTAAGTACCGGGGGAAGCTCTTAAGCTTAGCCCATGATCATCCCAGTGGCCATGCTGGGGTGAACAGAACCAAAGACAGGTTGGGGAAGTCCTTCCACTGGGAGGGGATGGGCAAGGATGTTGCCAAGTATGTCCGGTCTTGTGAGGTATGCCAAAGAGTGGGAAAGCCTCAAGACCAGGTCAAGGCCCCTCTCCAGTCACTCCCCATAATTGAGGTCCCATTTCAGCGAGTAGCTGTGGATATTCTGGGCCCTTTCCCAAAAAAGACGCCCAGAGGAAAACAGTACATACTGATTTTAGTGGACTTTGCTACCCGATGGCCGGAGGCAGTAGCTCTAGGCAACACCAGGGCTAACACTGTGTGCCTGGCCCTAACAGACATCTTTGCCAGGGTAGGTTGGCCCTCCGACATCCTTACAGATTCAGGGTCTAATTTCCTGGCAGGGACCATGGAAAAACTGTGGGAAACTCATGGGGTGAATCACTTGGTTGCCACCCCATACCACCATCAAACCAATGGCCTGGTGGAAAGGTTCAATGGAACTTTGGGGGCCATGATACGAAAATTCGTCAACGAATTCTCCAATAATTGGGACCTAGTGTTGCAGCAGTTGCTGTTTGCCTACAGGGCTGTATCACATCCTAGTTTAGGGTTTTCACCATTTGAACTTGTGTATGGTCACGAGGTTAAGGGATCATTACAGTTGATGAAGCAGCAATGGGAGGGGTTTACGCCTTCTCCAGGAACTAACATTCTGGACTTTGTAAGCAACCTACAAAGCACCCTCCGACACTCTTTAGCCCTTGCTAGAGAGAACCTAAAGGATGCTCAAAAAGAGCAAAAGGCCTGGTATGACAGACATGCCAGAGAACGTTCCTTCAAGGTAGGAGACCAGGTTATGGTCTTGAAGGTGCAACAGGCCCATAAGATGGAAGCATCATGGGAAGGGCCATTCACGGTCCAAGAGCGCCTGGGAACTGTAAACTACCTCTTAGCATTTCCCAATTCCTCACTAAAGCCTAAAGTGTGCCATGTTAATTCTCTCAAGCCTTTCTATTCCAGAGACTTACAGGTTTGTCAGTTTACAGTCCAGGGAGATGAGGCTAAGTGGCCTGACGGTGTCTACTACGACGGGAAAAAAGACGGTGGCATGGAAGAGGTGAACCTCTCAACCACCCTGGAACCTCTGCAGCGGCGACAAATCAAGGAGCTGTGCACTATCTTCGCCCCATTGTTCTCAGCCACCCCAAGACGGACTGAACGGGCATACCACTCCATTGATACAGGTAATGCTCACCCAATCAGAACCCCACCCTACCGGCTGTCTCCTCATGCCCAAGCTGCTATAGAACGGGAGATCGAGAACATGCTACAGATGGGTATAATCCGCTCATCTACCAGTGCATGGGCATCTCCAGTGGTTCTGCTACCCAAACCAGATGGGGAAATACGCTTTTGCGTGGACTACCGTAAGCTAAATGAGGTAACTCATCCAGACATCTATCCAATGCCACACACCGATCAGCTATTGGAGACGTTGGGACGTGCCCAGTTCATCTCTACCATAGACTTAACCAAGGGGTACTGGCAAGTACCGCTAGATGAACCTGCCAAGGAGAGGTCAGAATTCATCACCCATGCGGGGGTGTATGAATTCAATGTCCTTCCTTTCGGCCTTCGAAATGCACCCGCCACCTTCCAGAGGCTGGTAGATGGTCTACTAGCTGGACTGGGAGAATTTGCAGTTGCCTACCTCGATGATGTGGCCATTATTTCAGACTCCTGGCCTGAAAACCTACTACACCTGGAAAAGGTCTTTGAGCGCATCAGGCAGGCCAGACTAATTGTTAAGGCCAAAAAGTGTCAAATAGGCCAAAACAGAGTGACTTACCTGGGGCACCAGATGGGTCAAGGAACCATAAACCCCCTACAGGCCAAGGTGGATGCTATCCAAAAGTGGCCTGTCCCAAAGTCAAAAAAACAGGTCCAATCCTTCTTAGGCTTGGCCGGATACTACAGGCGATTTGTACCACACTACAGCCAAATCGCTGACCGACCTGACCAAAAACACCCAGCCAAATGCAGTTAAGTGGACTGATGAGTGTTAAAAGGCCTTTACCCAACTTAAGGCAACGCTCATGTCTGACCCTGTGATCAGGGCCCCGGATTTTGACAAACCATTCCTAGTCACCACGGATGCATCTGAGCGTGGTATAGGAGCAGTGCTCATGCAGGAAGCAACAGATCACAACTTCCATCCTGTCGTGTTTCTCAGCAAAAAACTGTCTGAGAGGGAAAGTCACTGGTCAGTCAGTGAAAAGGAACACTATGCCATTGTGTACGCCCTGGAAAAGCTACGCCCATATGTTTGGGGACGGTGGTTCCAACTACAAACTGATCATGCTGCACTAACGTGGCTTCATACTGCCAAGGGGAACAACAAGAAACTTCTTCGTTGGAGTTTAGCTCTCCAAGATTTTAATTTTAAAATTCAACACATCACAGGAGCTTTTAACAAAGTTGCTGATGCTCTCTCCCGTGAGAGTTTCCCAGAATTCAGTAGTTAAAAAGTGTTCTTAAAATGTAGAAGTCTGTTAGTTATATACTTAGTAGTATATGTAAAGGTGCATGTGTTGTAGTAATCTGTTTATTTTAAAGTTCTAGAAGGAAATATCCGCCAGTGAGCTTCCCCACTGTCTGCAATTTGGGGGGCGTGTCATAAATAGATAGCTAAGGGTTAATGTCTCTTTCACCTGAAGCACCTGACCAGAGGACCAATCAGGAAACCGGATTTTTTCAACTTTGGGTGGAGGGAATTTTGTGTCTGAGGTCTTTGTTTTCTGTCTGCCTGCTTTCTCTGAGTTTTGGAGAAGTAGTTTCTGCTTTCTAATCTTCTGTTTCTAAGTGTAAGGAGAAAGAAATCAGATAGTAAGTTATATGGTTTCTTTTCTTTGGTATTTGCATGAATATAAGTGCTGGAGTGCTTTGATTTGTATTCTTTTTGAATAAGGCTGTTTATTCAATATTCTTTTAAGCAATTGACCCCGTATTTTGTCACCTTAATACAGAGAGACCATTTGTATGTATTTTTTCTTTCTTTTTTTATAAAGCTTTCTTTTAAGACCTGTTGGAGTTTTCTTTTCTGGCAAATTTCAGGGAAATTGAGTCTGTACTCACCAGGGAATTGGTGGGAGGAAGAAATCAGGGGGAGATCTGTGTGTGTTGGATTTGCTAGCCTGATTTTGCATTCCCTCTGGGTGAAGAGGAAAGTGCTTTTGTTTCCAGGACTGGGAACGGAGAGGGGGAGTCACTCTGTTTGGATTCACAGAGCTTGTGTCTGTGTATCTCTCCAGGAGCACCTGGAGGGGGGAAGGGAAAAAGGATTATTTCCCTTTGTTGTGAGACTCAAGGGATTTGGGTCTTGGGGTCCCCAGGGAAGGTTTTTTAGGGGGACCAGAGTGCCCCAAAACACTCTAATTTTTTGGGTGGTGGCAGCAAGTACCAGGTTCAAGCTGGTAGCTAAGCTTGGAGGTTTTCATGCTAACCCCCATATTTTGGACGCTAAGGTCCAAATCTGGGACTAAAGGTATGATAGGGACCCACCACTGATTTGCCACTGAAGACCTGGATGGGCTGCCCCATTCCATTGGCCGTCCCAAGCACCAGCTTGCTGCACTGGTGCCTGGAGCTGGCCCTGATCATGATCATCCAGATTGACCTCCTGCACATTGCAGATCACAGAACCTTACCCACCCACCCTTGTAATAGACCCATAACTTCTGGCTGATGTACTGAAGTCCTCAAATCATGATTTAAAGACTCTAAGTTACATAGAGTCCATCATTTACACTAGTTAAAACCTGAAAATGAGCCATGCTCAATGCTGCGAAAGAAGGCAAATCCTCCCACCTCCAATACATACCCCATGGTCTCTGGTGAGACAGAGGGCTCAGTTGTATTTCAGTTCCATTTGGCACCCCAGAGGTGGGTGGGGGGCCCACTGGCCACAGTATTTATTTATCCCCAAGTACTATCCCAGGGGAACTTCTGGTAGCTTTCTCCCCCAAAGTGATTTTGACCCAAACAAACTATTTTATTCATTCCATTACTCCAATTTCTTTATCATTAATATACAATTCTGCTGCACCACTTTTACATGTATTTCTTCTTTCTTGAACAGCATATTCCTTTTAATACCTATATTCCAGTCATGACTACTATTCCATCATCATGTTTCTGTTCTCCCTATAACACCTGGTTTTACTTCTTGCATCAGTAGCTGTAGTTCCTCCATTTTGTTACCAAGGCTCCTTGAATTTGTGTACAAACATCTTTGATTTTTATGATTGGCTTCACCCAGTTTCCTCACCAAATTAGGTACAGTCATTTTACTTCCAGTACCACCTATCTTACTGTTAGTGTCATTGGTACTGGAAGTATCTTTCCTCTTAATGTCCATTCTCCTATCCATTGTTGTTCCTCTTTTTCTTGATTTTCCTCCTGGTCAATATTAGAACAGGCACAGAGTGTACATGACCATCTCCCAAATTCCTAGTTTAAACTCTTTTAATCAGTTTTGCCAGCCTCCATCTCAGAAGTCTATTTCCCTCTCTACTTAGGTGGAGTCCATCCCTTTAGAACAGTCCTCTGTCTGTGAATATCTCCCAGTGCTTAAACATCCTAAAGCCTCCTTATATCACTACTGCCTGAGCCATCTGTTGGTCATCGTCTTGTCTTGCCTTTATTCTCCTCCTTTAGGGACTGGCAAAATCCCATTGAAGATCACTTGAAACTCCATCTTTTTAAGATCCTCCCCAGTTTGGCATAGTCTTCCTTGATATGTTTCAGCAATAAGCTAGTAGTATCATTTGTTCCCACATGAAGGACAATCAGTGGATACTCTCCTGTTCCCATTAGGATTTTCTTCAATCTGAAGTCCACATCCCATATCTGAGCTCCCTGCAGACAGCACTCCCTTCTGTTCTCCAGATCAGCTCTGATGAAAGGTCTGTCTGTTCTTCTTGGTAGGGAGTCATCAATCACATAGATGTGCCTCTTCCTAGTGTTGGTGTAATTGTCTGGCTTTCCTCCCATTCTTTCTGGCTGCAAGTCTTCTTGTCTTTTATTCTCTCTTGAAATATTCTGTGAGTCATCCTCTATCCTTTTGGGACTGTGAACTCTGGCTATCTCTCTTCTTCACATCATCTTGTAGGACTAGCTGATCTTCTTTTTCTACCTTGTCCTCCCACATTCTCTTACTGCCTACTGTGCCACTTCTTCAATTTCCAACTCAGCAAACCAGTTCCTGAACTTTATTTCTCCTCCACCTTCTTCTTGTAGTCACCTACTTCCACTAGACACTTTCCACACCCAGCAATCTAGCCTCACAATTCTACAGTCCAACTTATATCTATGAGTCTTAATTTTTCCCTTCAGCCTCCTTTCACCTTCCCTTCATTATCTGCTCAAATCGCCTTTGAAACGTAATCATAATTTCCACCTGCATCTCCAAACCTTGGATCTTCTTTTCCATCAGTTCTATCAGATGGCACTTCATACAAATGAAGCTCTTTTCAGGTACCTGGTCCAAGGTTATGTACATACTGCAGCTTTCACAGCTGGTCATCTTCATTTTTAATTCCACTCTATGGGTCACTACCACTGCTGCCTTTGTATGTATCATAGCCTTTCTGCCTTTCCTGCTGTCAAGAAAAACAAAAAATGCAAACACCACCTCTTCTCTCTCTCAAATGCTTCTTACAAACTCTCCCACTAACTGCTCTGTTTTCAGGCATCTATGCTTCACCGCCTTTATAGTTTCCCTACTCAGGGAAGCCCCACCCCCTAATTGGGGCTCAGCTGTGACCAAAGACTCTACTTTTCTCATAGCACATTTTATAGGTTATTAGGGTTGGAAGGGACCCTCAGGAGATCATCTAGTCCAACCCTCTGCTCAAAGCAGGACCAATCCCCAAATGATCCCCACAAGGATTGAACTCACAAACCCTGGGTTTAGCAGACCAATGCTCAAACCACTGAGCTATCCCTCCCCTCATTACTTATATATGTATTTATAGATAGCTTGACAATATTAACTCTGATGTTTGCATGTTTTTAGTTTATTCTCCTTGTTGTAATTGCATGTCAGTTTAATGGATAAACTCATACACAGTCTTCTTCAGCTGTTCTTTCTCTATTTTAAAATCAACAACACAGAAACATTTATCATACCATGTCTTTTTCAAATCCTTGTCACTTCTACAGAAGATGAATGTGATAAGTCTACTGTATGTATCTGAAATCTCTATTTTTATGCTGCTTTCAGCTTGCCAGGTAAATACTTTGTGGAATATGCTCATCTTTCTTGGTAACTTTAACAGCATTGGTAATGCTGGAATTCAGATTATATTTCACATGTCTCTGCATTACACTATTTCCATTCAGAGTATTTATGGGAAAGTCTGGGAGTATGTTTATGTTCAGGGACTTTAATTACCCCAGTTTGCTAGCATGTTAATCACAAAACAAAGATACTCACTTTGCTAACTGGGTTGCAGCTTTTATGGGTCTGGGGACAGTGGATATTGTGATACAGCATGGCCAGGGGGCAGCAGGAGAGAGTTAGAAGGGAGCCTTATTCCCTGTAGAGCGAAGAAAGTTTGCCATAGATTAATTAGAGCACCTGAAGCCAATTAGAGCACCTGCAGTCAGTCACCTGATAAAAAACCCTGCTTCAATCAGACAGGGGAGGAGTTAGAGCAGAAAGGATTGATGTTGGAGCAGAGAACTGTTTGGAGGAGTTGGAGCAGAAAGGATTGGTGTTGGAGCAGAGGAAAGTTTTGGAGAAGTGCTGTGATGGGCTAAGAAGTCCAAGACCCTAGGTAAAGGGGCACCTGGCTTGGGCAGAGGGAGGGCAGGAAACTCTCCCACAAGCTGAAGGGCAGGAGAGGGAAGTAGCCCAGGGGAAGAAATCGTCAATTCAAGTGGTTTACCACTATCCTCAGGGCCCCTGGGCTGGGATCTGGAGTAGAGGGCAGGCCCAGGTCCCTCCCTCTCCACTCCCTTCCTCTAGGGGGTAGTTAATAATCCAATTCAGGGGCAAGAAATGGTGCCCTGAACTTGCCCCCCTCCCCCAGAAAAAGAAGAGAAAGCATGAGACCCATCATAATAGTGATGGCAATTTGCCACAATATATTCTTGAAGTGTGGAGGGAAGGGATAGGCTCTCAACCAGGAGCAGCTAGGATAGTGCTCTAGGTGCTCCCTCTGCTTCCCCATCCCCTTCCACTTGTCCTTGGAGCATGTGTATGTATGGGAGGGGCAAGCTATTTTTTTCAATTTCCCTTTCCCCTCCACCTTCTTTTTGCTGCAGGGCTTGGGGAGCAGGGAATGGTATTGCATGCTGAGCTCAGGCACCAGAGGCTGTCCCACCAACCTTTGCCACCATCTTTTATGATAACTTTTGGAGGGTTGGTAACACTGGAATTCAGATAATGTTTCACTTGCTGTACATTATACTATTTCCATTTAAAATCATATAGTAATTGTGGGTATATGTGTTTGTTGATAAATTTTACTTAGCCCAGTTTGCTAGCTTGTCACTACAAAAACAAAGTGAGGATTTATCTTTAATGTTACTGCTTTTCCTTGTGCTGGGTGATACATCTTCCTACTGCCTAGAATCTTATGGAACATGAATGAGTCATTTACCTCACAGCACTGAACTACTGCTAGGCCAACGCATCATAGCCCTGCCACAAGGCTGACGCTCTTAATACAGTGTTGATTGATGTGCATGGATATAAGATTTTCTTGAGCTGCTACTATCTGTTAGTGCAGAACTGTTATTGCAACTTGATTTTTTTTCTGATTTTGTATACAATTATTTATTTAAAAACAATATTTTCAGACAAATGCAAGCATATAGAATATTTGAGTATTCTTTCTGTAGTGTTACACACTTTTGAACAAATATCTAGGCTAACATTTCATTGGAAATGTTTCAGCTGTAATCATGCTAATATGATCATGTGATAGTGCTTTTTCTTCTATTTCTTTTAACAAATAACTGGCACACCCTCATTCACTGTAACATAATTTGTCTAGCCATTGAATTATTCTTTATAGCTCTTTTCTGTGTCCTCCTTAATTTACCAGCATCCTTCTTAAAACATGGATGCCAGTGCTGTATACAGAGGAAAAATTACCTCCCTACTCCTACCCACTACTTTTTATATATCCAAGGATCACATTTGCACTTTTTGCTACTGGGAATTTATGTTGAATTGCTTGTATGCGAAGACTTCTAAATCCTTTTCAGAGTCCCTTTTTTCCAGGATACAATCCCCCCTTTGTGTAAGCATGGCCTACATTTCTTGTTTCTAGCTGTATGTTATTGCATTTAGCTGTATTAAAATGCATTTCGTTTGAATGAATCCAGGTTACCACATGATCCAGGTTACCCTATATGACTGTGTGTCCTCATCCTTATTTACCACTCTGCTAATATTTGTTTGATTTGCAACCTATCAGCAGTGATTTTTATATTTACTGCCAGTTCATTGATGACAATGATGAAAAATATGAGGGATAATGTCAATCCCTGTGAAATCCCAATCAAAACTCTCCCATTTGATGATGATTCTCCACCGATAACTATTTTTAAAGATCTTATATTCCCATGCTTGGTCACTGAACTGCTGTATGACTTTGGGCAGGTTACTTCACCTCTCTGTGCCTCTGTTTCCCCTCCAATGCTTTTTTTGCCTTTCCTATTGAGATTATAAATTTATTGGGGGCAGGGATTGTTTCTTAGTAGTTTGTACGGCAATTAGTACAATTGAGCTGTGGCCTCAGTTGGGACCTCCAGCCACTACAATATTACAATAAAAATAATCAACTTGATATTATAATCGAATAACATGAATAATTTTGAGCCTGATCCTGAAAGTATTAAGTGCTATTAACTCATTCCATTCCATTATTGGCATTTGAGATGCTCAGCATATCACAGGATAAAGCCATATAGACCTGTGTCTGCCCTAGCACTTTTCTTCATATTTCCTACCATTGCACAAGCACTATTTCCGCTCCCAAGGAGGTATCAATGGTATAAATAATAGTGTGGACCCTCTTGAGTCATTTTAGCTACTGTTGAGGTTGAGCAGACACAATGATTAAAATGCTAACAGCTGCTGATGCGTTCTACAGTTGCTACAACAGGTGGAGTTGCACCAGGGATAGTGGAATGCTGGTGCATTCAGAGAATGATGCTCAAGGCAAGCCTTTGAGATGAATAACTATACAAGTAATTTCTGGATTCTCTGTTTTAAACTTTTGCAAGATAATGAGCTCAGGTTCATTACTATGGCCTCAGACTAGCACATGTGTCACTATATATTTACAGTTAAGTGCAGTATCTTTTATAAAAATGAAAGTTCTATGCTAATTATTAAATGTTAATTATTTTCTTATTTCTTCTGTGTATTTTACTTTTTATAATCTTGCTTGAAGACCATTCCCTTTGCTAAAATGAACATTTTAAGTATGTTTAATTATGAACACTCTGGACCAAATTCATTCTTAATGGAATTACAGTTCAGGAATGAATTTGGCCCTATACTTTATAATTAGAATATAATTTAAGGTTACAGTAGGTTATTATAGCAAGGATAATTGCCATTGACAAACACACTGTGAGAATTATGTTAATTATAGTTAAATATTATGATATATAACTAAGATCCTTTTCTCATTGTCCAGAGAATTTGAGATCTAGGTTATTAAAATTAATGAAGAGTAACTTTTTTTGTAACCAAAATTGGTGTAACCAAAATCTGTTTATTCTTTAAGTCTCAACCAAAATATTCCAGAAACTGGGTCACAGAAAGAGAGCCAGCGGAGAAAAAATTAAAAACTGCACACATTAAAAATGAATGAATGAAAAATCATGTAGAGGTTATTCCCACTGCCATACTACTAACAAAGCTCAAAAGCTACTTTAGAATGACAAGACTCAGTTATACATAGCATTAAATGAAATCGGTGCTGTTAGCATCAACAATCCTTTTCTGTTTTCTCTTTCACACTCTTAAAACAAATTATCAGAGTGTGTGTTTGTTTTGCCCATGGAACCAGTGACTTTTTCTTTAATGACATCAGCAAGCAAAAGTCTTAACAAACTGCAAAAGGCTAACATGGGTGATCTGTGGAGCAGTCTACATTTGACATGTTCATTATATAATGGTTCAGAAATGATTGTCTTGTGATGTTAACTTCCCTATATCATCACACTACCCAATCTTATTTATGCCTGTGAAATATAAAAATAGAACTGCTCAGAATTCTGAAAGGAACCACTGATTTGGTGGCATGACAGCCCCATATAATATAGGAAATTTAAGAATAAATACTTGGTAAGCCAGTGAGGGCTTCAAAAATTGTTTTTAATTACAACTGTTGGAATTACCACTTTTAATTTAAGTGCTTTTGAATGCAGAAATGCATAGTTTGGGGAAAAGTTCTGATATTTGTGAGGCAGAGTTGGATGGTTTTGGCTGGCTGGGCTGACTCTCCAGCTAATTCCTTCCACTGAAGAGCCCCTCCAGAATGTTCTATACCTCCAAAGGTTCAGAGCCATGTCTTCTGTAGATTGTCCTGAGTATTCTCTTATTTTTCCCAATTACTTTTTTCGTCAGCTCTCCAATTTTTAGTGTGGCATTACTGGTTATAAGGGTCATTCAAATTTACTTCATGGACAACTCTGGGGCCCCCCAATAATAGCTAATACAGCAGAAATGAAGGAAAAGATCACGTTCTGTACCCTGTGCTCAGCTCCCTTCATTGAGTCTATTGAAAAGGAAGAGTGTTCATTGTGTTCTTCTGGCCTTAGTGCATAAAATAATCAGGCTGTCAGCCTGCCCCAACAGGACAATGTGACTGTAGACAAACAAGAGGCTCAGAAAGGCATTGAACAAAAGGGCCAGTATACATAGCCACTGATGTGGCCTGCTACCTCCCCCTCCCACAGGTGTCCCACCCCAGAAGGGTGACCCACAGAGGACTCAACAGCTCCAGTCAGCACAACTGGCACAGAGTAAAACCTTGGGTCCCTGGACCTTCCTTCCACCCCTCTACTAGCAAAAAGAACCACAAGGCAGGGGGCAGAGGTTGCATGTGTTGCCAGAGACCCATGCCAGTGGGTGTTCTGTGATCAGGTCACCCACTCCGCTCCTCAGGGATCACAAGAACTTCCAGCAGCATAGAGAAATAATAATAAACAACAATTATTATTTGCCATTGTGCCCTCTTTCCTTCATAGTGGAGTCATAGTGGTTATTTTGGAGTCAGGAGCTCATGTTCCTCAGGTAGCCATTTTAGAACAGACTCCTGACACTGTCTCCTTGGAGGCCGCCTTAGAGTCCTCACAGCAATATCCAAGGGGAAAAAAACAAAAAACAGGGACTTAGGAGAAAACAGACATAGAGGCTGTTCCTCATCCACTTCCCCCTCCTCATCCCTGGAGCCCACACAGAGTGGGGAAAAAAACCCCAAAAAGCACTGGGACAGATTCAAGGACCTGTGCCCCAAATTTCTTCTTTTTCTCTCTGTGGTATGTTCAGAAACAGCATAAGCGTTATAAAGCTCAAGCATTCCTCCCTGAATGCTTATTACTCCCAATCCTCATCTCTCACTCCTGCTAGTCTTCCCATTAAGTGAAGTAAGGGTGATTGGGGTCTGGGGTTGGCACACTGAGATTGCTCAATCAGGGCAAACTGTAAAGAATAGGGTAGATGTTCCCCAGAACTGGTGGTTATCTAATAATTAGATTCACCAAGCTAGTGAAAAAACAGCTTCTACAATACATTAGTGGTTATGCAGAAGCCAAAATATGGTTCGCTTAAAGCCATCCAGCCTTGGGCTCCCACCCAAGACAGCCAAATCAAATATGATCAGGATTACTGAAAATCTTGTTCATCATATGTAAGGTTCTACTGATCCCAAAGGATTGGACACATTACCCTCCAGGTCAATGAATAGTTTAGATATTACCTAAATACAACACTTGCAGTCAATTTTTATTAACTAAACTGATTTATTAAAAAAGAAAGAGAGTATTGCTTAAAATATTATACATACTGATATGAATAGAGTTTTTAGGACAGTTTCATAGCAAAGATGGTGAGCTTCAGAGTTGCAAAGAATTCTTTCCAGAGTCAGTTCATCAGGTTATAGTTCAAAATAAGCAACCATGTCCAAATCAGGGTGATACTGACTGCAGCTGGAGACCTCACTCTTGTGACTCAAAATTCCCTGATGAAACTTAAGTAGATCTAAGATACAAGATTTGCACCCCTGAGTTATTTTGTAGATATCTGGCAAGCTATCTATAACTTCTTGACAGCAGATATTCCTTGGGTGAGGCATTGTGGCTTTGAAGTAAAGCCTTCTGTGATAAATGAAGGGGGGTGGGAGGGTAGCTCCCTTCTATGGACTCCCAACCAGCCAATAGCTATAAAATCCCTCTCAGTAGCTGTTCTCTAATTGCTCCACCTGTAAAGAGTTAAAAAGTCTGTTATGTATATTTAAAAGGAAGTGAGTAGACACTTGGCCAAAAGAGCCAATGGGAAGGCTAGAACTTTTTAAACTGGAGAAAAAACTCCCCTTTTGTTTGTCTGTTGTTCTCCCAGGGAGAGGTGGAAAGAGAAGAGGTATGCTATAAGAAGCTTGGGATGGGTATGAAAAAATCATAAATATCATACCTAGAAACTACTCATCTAAAAATCCAGATATGTAAGTAGATCAGGAAATGTCTAGGAAGACATGATTAGGTTTATCCCTTTTTATTTCTTTATCGCTTGTGGATGGGTGAGATTGTATGGCCTGCATTGTGCTGGAGGTCAGACTAGATCATCATAATGGTCCATTCTGACTTTAAAATCTGAGTCTGAGTAACCCCAGATGTTTTTGTTTTGCTTGTAAACTTTAGGATGGACCTCAAGAAAGCTATTCTTGGTGCTTAATCCCTGTAGTTGCTTTTTTAAAATCTAGCAATTGCCTGAGTTCCAGATGTATTTTCTTTTAAAAAATACAGGATTGGATTTTTGTGTTTTAAGAGGTTTGAGCACATGTTTGATTAGCTGATGGCAATAGCAGACTGCCTTTTTTTCTTTCTCAGTTTTTCCCAAGAGGGGTGATGAAAAGGGCTTGCGGGTACCCCACAGGATGGAATTCCCAAGTGAACATTCCTAAGTTCTCAAAGGGTTCTGCACTTGAGTAGTGGCAGCATCTACCAATCCAAGATCAGAAAAAAAAGCTGTAATCTTGAGAGTTTAATAGAAGCCTGGAGTGGTCAGTATTAATTTTTAGAAGTCTTGCGGGCCCCCGCCATCTGCACCCATTGTGCCAGAGTTGGGAATCAGCCTTGACACCTCCTATTTCCTCTGTATACATAGGTAATTAGTTATATTCATCAGCATAAGGTAATTATCCATTAAGCAGTTCATAGACAATTTACTACTAACATCAAAGAAAAATATAGACAATGATATTATTATACCCAAGTTCTATCTAAATATTGATATCCCCTTTTGATCTGTGAATCAATAGAATATAGTAAAAGACAGGAACTATTTGGTTACATTGTTAACCTCTAACAAGAAATAGGTAAACATAGACCCCTACAATCACTGTCTTCTTCCAATTCTCTAAAAATACCAGTCTACTTTTCAAAGCTCTAGTCTATCTAACATGGCTATGCTAGCTATTTATACGGAATGGCCTTGATTACCATTTATATAGTTCTCTAATAGGTCTTTAATGTTTGAATTTGGGTCATTTAGCATGCTAGTTGCTTAAACCTTTTTGCCTCAATGTCACACGAGCAGTCATAAAGCAAAGAAATTATCTAAGTTTAGACACTCCTCCTTGGAACAGGACAAACTTTCAGAATCTGAGGCAGAGGGAACTCAGGAGGATCTCCAGGAACTATTGTTCCCTGCACAGCTTTTTAAATCTATTTTGAGAGTGACAGTTGCTACTTGAGTGTCTCCCCTGAGTATTCAGCCAAAAAAGCTACAATACCGGACAAACAAGAGGTCAAAGACAGACAATACCCACAATTATTTTCCAGCAGGATCAAAATCTGACCCTTATGTTCCCATCCCAGCTGCCCTGGTTAAGGCCACAAAGGCGGAATGGGAAAGCCCAGCATAGGCCGTGTCTGACCAAAGAGAACCAAAAAATTATATAAATGTCCACAAGTCAAATGCAATCCTGGTTGCTTTATTTAACATGGATACAGCCTTGCCAATCCTCATCAAGGACACTCTCCTTGCTGCCAAAGAGGACTTCCTTCCCAAAAATAGCTCTGATGGAATGGTGGAATCAGCTCTCAAAAGGGGCTATGAAATAGCTTTGGCAGTCCTAAGAGCTTCAGCAGTGGTCAATTTTATTCACCAGAGCCGTTCTTGCTTATACTGAGTCCCTGCTCCCTGACATCCCCTAAAAGGTTATAAGAGTCAAGGGTTAGGGTCCTCTAAAGAAAATTTCCCTAACATCTGCTCTAGTTTTAGTTGTCTCACTTCATGCTTTCAGGTTCTCCTCTAGATTGCTGTCATCCAATGAGGTAGAAGACATCTATGCTTACAGACACGGAAGGCACATGTTTCCACAAAACATGTTCTTTCTATTTGAGAGAAATTTTTCATGGAACCACTAGCAAAAGCTTCTCCTGAAGCACAGGACAAAAACAAAATATCTTTCTCCTCTGCTAATGATGACAAACACAGAAAAGTTTAAGTCATTTTTCTGCCCTAGACAGTCAACAAATATATATGTGGTAGGAGCAACCACAGATTCTCTAAGGATAGATGAGGTAAAGCCAGGTGCAATAAACACAGAGTTGGCTCCTTCTTCAGGAATGCCCCTAAAAGCAATTAATGTCTTCCATCCTCCCTGCTGCCTCCTGGTGGGCCAGTTACCTGTGTTTGCTCCCCTCTGGTTTGCCATAACCATGGATAAATAGATCAGAAACATCACTTCCAAGGGGTATGGCATACAATTCTAAAAGATCCCCCACACCAGATTTCTCACTTCTCCATCAACCCTTCAAAGAGGAAGGAAATATGCAGGCCAATCAATCACATTCTCCAAATCAGGGTAAAAGAGCCTGTTGCAGACTAGAAATGGTTGAAGGCTTATACTCCTGGCTATTCCTGAGCCTGAAGAAACCAGGGAAGGACAAGGCAATCAACCACTCAATTCACTCTCACAAGTTCAAAATTGAGACCACTCATTCCATCATGCTGTTCACTACCTGAGGGAGGGACGGGGGCAGATTTCTTAATGTCAATGGACCTGAAGGACAGATATCTCCATGTTCCAATCCTTATGGCCATAGATGCTACTTGAGATTTGCGTACAGCACTTGGCATATGTAGTACAAAACACTTCCTTTTGGCATTATCACTTCCCTCAACATATTCAAAAAGGTTCTGGTGGTAATAATGACACCCCTGCATCAGAAAGGCACAGTACTGGTGTGTGACTTTTCTCTCTGACAAGAAATGTCTCCCTACATAAGTCAGTCTAGGACACACAGCTGACAATGCAAATGCTTCAACAATGTTGACTTATAATCACTCTGAAGAAAAGCCAGCTTGTGCCTACACAGACAGTACAACATGGGGGGACTTGGCTGAATACCACATTCCACAGGACCTTTCTCTCAAGAGATGGACCATCATGGATTCTGGAGCAAACATACCAGATCCTTCACAGTTGGCACTCCCACTTTTTTCATCTACTAAGCATGTTCATTCATGTATATACCTACTCCGATAGGTTAAAATTTAATCTCAGGTTTCTGCAGTATTACCTGCTAAGTTTCCCTACTCAGATTCGCAGTTCCAACTCTGACATTGTAAGACAGGTCTCCACACTCCAAATTTTCATTTGGCTTTTGGAGAAACAAGAGCAAACAGATCAATACTTCAGTTCTCTGGCTTTTGTCAAGTTGTTTGGGATAAAATGGAAGATAAAATGCTGAATCTTTCCACTCCCTCTTCACATTTCTAAAAAGATATATATTGGTTTCATTTCTAATAATTGCAATTGGTTTTTCCATAAGGAAGGAAAACTTATGGGTCATGAGCTAATAATTCATTTCTACTTCTTTTTTGGGGGGAGGGAGTGGGTGTTACAAATCTACATAATCTATGTCTTTCTTTCTTTGGAGTGAACAATTTTCTTCTGCTAGCCACGTTACAATTATTTCCCAAGGAACCCATGCGGTGTTTGCATCTGTAAACTAATATCCAAGCTTTTCATTAGTGACATATTGTTTGACTGACTGTTTTCTTGCATGGTCCGTCTTCCATAAAAATTTCAAATTGTAATTTTCTTGGTATTCCCTCCTCTTGTTCAATTGTATTCAATCCACTGAAATCAGTTCAGACTGGCTCAGCATGGCATCTCTGTCTCATCTGTATTAGTTCTACTAAATTTTTTTGTAAAAAGTATAAGCTGCTTAGTTGAATTTTTTTACAATAAAAATGTCTCAAATGTCACTTTTCATTAAAGCCTAAACCTTTATTTTGCTGCCAGAAGCTTTTTAGTCTCCTCCTTCTGCCAAGTCTACTAAGGGCTGAAATTTACATAAAATATTCAGCATAAAATTTTTATTGGCAGATAAAAATACCGCAGATAAAAATACTTTAGTGAAAATTATTTATTTATCCAGGCACTTTGGGCATTGTCTGCAATGGATTTTCATTGCATGCTACTCATAGGATAATAATTTTGTAGTCACACAATTGAACTAAAGGAAAAAGAAAACTCTACAATTTTATTTGAATATTGTAGACTGTACATTTTGGACATTAAATTCATTTTACCACAGTTCATTCCTGTATCTCAATATAACCTCTACAACAAGCTAGTAACAAACTTGTAATTTCATCTTTATTATTATTATTATTATTATTATTATTATTCTCTATTCTTAAGTCTCATTTAACTTTCTCTGCACTGCTATAGGCTTAAGGTAGGGTGACCACATGTTCCATTTTGGCCAGGACAGTCCTTTTTTTAGCCCTGTCCCACCCATTCTGACTTTTTTTTCTTTCAAAAGAGGGCATTTGTCCCATTTGGTCTTGCCAACATAATCAGTTGGCAAGACCAAATGGGACAAATTGCCACTTTTGTCAAAAAGTGGGGTATGGTGCGGTGCAGGGGGAGGCTGGGCTGGATGGGGATGGGGAAGGATTTCAAGGTGGGAGAGAGAGCGGAAATGCCAACCATGTGCAGGGGGAGGCTGGGCTGGATGGGGATGGGGAAGGATTTCAGTGTGGGGAGGCTCCAGTGAACAGTGACAGCCTCAAGCAGGAAGCTGGCAGGGTTCGAGCATCTAGCAACAGCCTCATATAGAGTGCCGGCAGGATTCAAGTGACCAGTTACATCCTCATTTGAGTGACCAGTGACAGTGGTGGGGGGGTGCAAGCAGCTGGGGCTAGCCCCACAGGGGAAGAGTCTCAGGAGAGCAGCTGGGATCAGACACATGGGGTGGGGAGCTTTGAGCCAGCCCCACGCAGTGTCCCATTTTCCCTTTGGGAAATATGGTCAAAAAAGGCTCTTTGTTATAGATAACATTTAGACTGAAAAATGTTGAACATAATGGGGAAAAAAAATAAAGTTGGCCCAACTTGAAGTTTCAGGCTTCATTTTCCACTGCCCTGATGCTTCAGAGTTAAGTATAATTCAGTTGGGCTGCTCACTGATACTGAGAAACAAAGAGTCAAAGTCTTGAAAAATTCCTTTTTTCCATCAAGGGGTGGGAAGAAAATTGGTATCAAATTTAGATTTGGACAAGGTGATCAATTCATTCATGGGATGCAGGCTAGGTGACCTTAATTCTCTTGGCTCAAGAATGAGACTGACAACTTAAAATAAAACAAAACTCCACAACTGGTTCAGAACACAGCAGCTCATCTGAACAGACCCTGAAAAGCACATCACCCCTGTACTGGACATGTTCTCCTGTTTATACATGGAATACTGGGTTAAATTCAAGGTCCTCATCTTCTATACCCTACAGAGGATTAACCCATGTTAAACTGCCTCACTCTATGTGATTATCACTGCCCAGGACAGTTATATTCCACAGAGACAATGAAGTATAACTCTAGAGCAGGGATCAGCAACCTTTGGCATGTGGCCCATGAGGAGAATCCTTTGGTGGGCCAGGACAGTTTGTTTACCTGCAGCATCCACAGGTTCTGCCGATCGCAGCTCCCACTGGTTGCGGTTTTCCGTTCAAGGCCAATGGGGGCTGCGGGAAGCAGTGACCAGCACATCCCTCCGCCTGCATCGCTTCCTGTAACCCCATTGGCCTGGAACGGTGAACCGCAGCCAATGGGAGCTGCAATTAGCCGAATCTACAGATGCTGCAGGTAAACAAACCCTCCTGGCCCGCCAACGGATTTCCCTGGTGGGTTCTGTGCCAAAGGTTGCCAATCCCTGCTCTAGAGTAAAACTTGCTCAGAAAACTGTCTTTTGCACACACACGCAACTGGACCACAACTCAGGATGACTACAACCATCAACAGCTTCAAAGCAAATGCACTGTATTGACCCTAGCTTTTCTACAACACCACATGATAAAACTGAACTATAAATACAAAGTAAAGTCCAGTTCCTGCTCATGGAAGAGAAGAGAAAAATATACTATTCTTTGCTATTATAAGAGAGGGGCAAGGTGCCCTGTCATAGCCTCTGTAAAAATGCATAACACAAAGTAAAGTCCAGTTCCTCTTCATGGAAGAGAAGAGAAAAATATACTATTCTTTGCTATTATAAGAGAGGGGCAAGGTGCCCTGTCATAGCCTCTGTAAAAATGCATAACAAAGAGATGATTCATGGGCGCACTTCATAATTTTGGGAGTCATTCAGAGTAAAGAATGATGGGACTCTATTAAACTCACAGGCCAGTTCTACCTGAGTCTCCTCTTTTGGTCTTTCAGAGTCAATCGTTTTGCCACTTTTTTCCATTCTTAGTCAAAGACCAGAAAATAATTCAAACAATAGATAATAAAAGAGCTCTGTTTGTCACAGAGGTATATGCTGTAACCTAGATAGGGAGAACAATCAATTGGTTTCATATTGCAAAATCTGAAAACCAGACAATGTAAAGATACGTTATGTTTGTAAGTACTAAGAAAACAAGAAATGTTGGTGGTACAAGAGATGATTGGATGAAATTGAGAATATAAAACTGACATTAAATAGCTAAAGTAAATCTCTAATAGGCAAAACAATTATGGTGGTGTTATGGTTCATAGTGAGTTGTAGCTTTACCCTCTCTGTGGGAATCATGTCCAAGAAACAGGCCTACACCTGCACTTATCTCAGAAAAGATTTCCATGATCTGCCCCTACTTTTAGATTGGACTGACCATACCATAGCACCCTAGGTTTACCAACTGTGTTGCCCCACAGGTCCAACTTTGGCCCTTGCTATAGACTTGTCTCTGGGAACTTATGATCAGTACGAAATTGCAATCTTTTGTAATATGGGTAAAAAAAGAGTTAATGTTGCCTCCTAGTATGAGTACTACTAGAGTCTAAAAACTGTCTTGCCAGGGATATCAGAAAAAATAAAAATAATAAAAAAGTCAGATTCAGAGTGCAGGGTAGACAGGACCACTAGTTCATCTAGTCTGGCTTCCTAAAGGCCAAGTCACTAAATCCCACCCAACTACCCTAGCATTCATCCCAATAATCAGGATTATGTTAAAGTATTACTGCCCCACAAAGACTAAATTATTGTGTTCCATAGGCAGAGCAGGAGAGATTGAGGCACAGCAGTGCCTGAAGCCCCTGCAATGACGAGATATGCCCAGTTGATCCTGACAAATGAACCATACCCTATGCTGTGGAGTAATGTTAAAAACACCAAGGTTAGTACCAATCTGACCTGGGGGAAATTTCTTCCAAACCTTGAAAATGGCAATCAGATTAGAGAAGCCCCTATCCTGCTTTCATATATGCTATTTGGATATGGCCTCCAAAGGATCATACACCACCTGATGATTGGTGGAATGCAGCACATTTTGGACACATCCCCTCCACATTTCCTCTCCACCACTTAAACTGCAGTTGAAGGAAGAGTGGGGAGGCTGGTATAGGAGGCCACTACATTGTCTCTCCACCAGGTGGGGAGATAGTTGGACTTTCCACCTCTTATGCAGCAAACTGGCTTCCTCTGTATCAAGCTGGATTCCTGTTCTTCAACCAAGACTGCCTTCCTCCAAGCTGTTCCTCCACCTGAACTACTGCCTTGTATCTGAGCTTCTGAAAAAAACAGCCAGAGTTCCTAAAGTGGAGGATATTTAAACTGGGAAAGGAGGAAAGGCAGCCAGTCACCTGCATAACAGGCAGCATCGCTGCCCTAGTAGTCATGTGTTGGCATCCTTTTGTCTAAGAGAGATGGTGGGAATTGTAGCCTATGATGTAGATGGTTTTCAAAGTCTCATGTGACTGCATGGTTCAGTCTGAGATTCACAAAATCTTTAGCAGTTATTGAAAATGTATGTATCTTGGTTGGGAGCTGCTTGCTTCCTACAAGCTCTTTTCTCTTCAGCCTGTTGGAGACAGCTTCTGTCATGGACTTTGATACCCTGATGGGGACGATGGCACCCCTTTTTATGATCACTTGCCAAGATTTCCCATTAGTCAGGATCAATTCCAAATTCCTTCATATCTCTCTTGCATGTGTCTTTATAGTAAAGCTTGGGACAGCCTATTATTCTTGTTCCCTCTGATAGTTCCCTGTATAGCATGTCTGTGGGTATGTGTCTGTCTTCCAACCTACTCAGATGTCCCAGCCAGTGCAGTCATCTTTCCTTGAGCAGGGCTGTAATACTTGATAAATTTGCCCTTTGAAGAACTTCTGCATTGGTGACTTTATCTATCTTGCCATTTGGTATTGAGTATTTGATGCAAACAGCATAGGTGGATACTGTTTAACCTTTTCTCCTGATGAGCATAAGTTGCCCATGTTTCCCCTCCACACATGAGTGCTGAAGATACAAGCTTGGTACACTAGCATTTTGTTCTTGATGTTAAGCTATGAGTTGTTCCATGGTCTTTCAGTTAGTCTGCTGCAGGTGGTGGCAGCTTTTCCAATGTGAACATTGAGTTCTTCATCAGTTGAGAGGTTGGTGGTCACTGCAGAGCCTAAATAGCTGAATCTTTAGACTACTTCTAACTGGTTTGTATTTACAGTGATTGAATGATCTTGTGGAACTACCTGTCCTAATACCAACTGTTGTGTTAATGTTGATGGCAAGAGCAAATTCCTGACAAGCACTTGAAAGGAGGTCTATAAGTTCTTGTAGTAAATCTTCATTGTGGGCTATGAAGGCAGCAGCATCAGAGAATAGAAGTTCCCCGATTAGCACCTTTTTGACTTTGGTCTTTGACCGATAGAAGATCGGATGGGAAACTCTTCAGTGGAGATACACGCCATCTTTCATGTCCTAAACACAGTTCAAGGGTACTACTAAGAAGATTCTGAAGAGTGTAAGGGCAAGAAAACATTCTTGTTTCATTCCACTTTTCATCTCAAATCTGTCCAAAGTGGACCTGTCAAACTGGATAGTTGCTCTCATGTTGTTGTGGAATGAACATATAAGACTTAACTGGGTTGGTGGACATCCTATATTTCCTAGTGTTGCAAATAAACCTGCTCTGCTGACTGTGTTGAATGCTTTGGTTAGGTCTACAAAGGTGATGTACAATGATCATTTTTGCTCTCTGCACTTTTCTTGGAGTTGAAAATATCATGTCTGTAGTTGATCTTCCAGACCTGAATCCATACTGTGATTCAAGGTAGACATGATTTGCTAGCTGTTGTAGACATACTAAGATGACTTTTGCAACTGCTTTTCCTGCTATGCTTAGTAGTGAGATACCCCTGTAGTTGTTGCAGTAACCCTTTTCAACTTTATTTTATACAAAGTGATGATTTTTTCCATCACACATCTCTTGTGGTACCTAACTCTTCTTCCAGCATTTAAGTAGCAGCTGATGAAGGTATGGTAATAGGCTGTCTTTCCTGCACTTGAGGAATTCTGCTGGGATGCCATCTTTTCCAGAATCCTTGCCACTTGATAGCATATAAATGGCCTTGCTTAGCTCTTCTACAGTGGGCTCCACATCTAGCTCTGGCTGACCTGTAGAGTTGGTATTAGGTCCAGTGATTCGCTGGCGATGTTTCTTTCTTGCGCACATAGCTCTGAATAGTGTTCAATCCCATGAGACAACTGCTTGCTTTTATCTCTAATTTCACCACTCTGCAATTTGAGAGGGGCAAGCTTTCTTCAGGCTGTCATGCATAAATTTGAGGTTTCCTATGTCTAAAGCTGTCTGTATTTCTTCACAAAGCTTGATCCAGTAATGAATTGCACAGCATCTGCTTGCTCACTATATCTCAGTTTTTTCATGTCGAAGTTTCATTTTGATGATCTCTGTTGGCTTCTTGATGTGTTCCAGATAGGCTGTGTTCTTAATGTTGATGAGAGGTAATAGTTCCACTTCATTTTTTTCAAACCAGTCCTTTTTTGATGGTCTCTTTCTCCTGACCCAAGTTAAATCTTCCCAAAATTTCTCTGCCTTCTCAGGTAGTGATTTCTCATTCGTGCTATGTTCAAAAGCCTTCACAAACTCTTGGCATTCCCTCTGTTTTTTAGCTTTTAATAGAGCTGATTTTTAGCTTGCTTCTAGGGTTTGATCTATGTAGTTTCTTGACTGTAATCTGAATTTTGCCAATAATCAAGGAGTGGTCAGTGCCACAGTCAGCATTGTGAAACATGCGAGTGTTCTGCACTAAGATAAGGTCTTTTCTTTTGAGGATAACAGGGTCTAATTGGTGTCAGTGGCCTGATTTGAGGATGCCCTCATGACACTTTGTGGTGATTTTTTTCTGTAAAATGTAAATTGGTAATGCACATTTGATTTAGGGCACAGAATTCAAGAAGTTGTTGGCCATTTCCCATTAATTTTGCCAATGCTAAAATGTCCTAGGCAATCTGACCATGAGTTGTTGTCTGCCCCAACTCTTGCACTGAAGTCACCGAGGAGGAAAACTCTCAGTTAATGGTATTCTTTTGCAACTTAATGCAAAGAATCATAAAATATATTTTTATCCTCGGAGTTAGATTTGAGTGTTGGTGCATAAGGCACTAATGATGTTCACAGAGCCAATGGTCATCTGAAGTTTAAGCGAGATGATATGCTCTGACTTCTCAAGGGGTGTTTCTAGGAGCTTTACCCACTTGTTTCTCACAATGAAACCGACACCATGCAGAACATTTTCTTCACTGCTTTTACCTTGCTGAAAGAAGGTGTAATTGGCCTCTTGGACAGAACAAGCATCTGCAAGCTTTGTTTCCTGGAATGCTGCAATGTCAACATTGAGTTTGTACAACTCACAGTCTATCAAATCTGAATACTGTATGCTGACATCCTGACAATCCAGCTTCCAAGCCAGAAAGTTCTTGCTTTCTTAGGTTTTCTTGGTTTTTTCTCAGGTACAAGGTTTCCGTCTGTCTTTCAACTTTTGGTCTAGCTCCACTAAACCCATGAGACAGACAAACCATGGTGGGTCAGCACCTACTGTACAGTGGCTGTCTGGCTTTTTGGTGGGCGGTGGCTGCCCGCCAAATGTGGTGATTCTTCCCACCATCAAAGGTGACCCATGGTGCCCTTTGGACCAGAGGAAGGACAGGAGTTGATACATTTGGAACCAGCTGTGATCCAAGAGTTTCCAGAGCACAGGAGATCTTCCAGCTGCATGTCTTTGGGGCTCCATTCCTCGACTGATTATCAGGCACAGCTGAAAGGCCCAATCTTTCCCGTGTGGATGTCATTGGCAAAAATACTGAGTGAATTTGCTCATCCTAGTAGTCAGGGATAAAATTATTCCTCTGCATCGCTTCTGATGAGGTTAGGAAATAGTGGTGATGGTGGGGAATATGTTTCTCCTTTCTAATCTCCTCCAATAACACAATAAAGTGTCAGGAAAGGAAGCCTGTTGGTACTAGGACATGCTTTGGTTTGGACGATGGAAAGGTTAAAAACATTAATTAGGTGTGGTGGTAAGGGAAAATAAATAATGGGAAAGGCATTCAAGAGGCCCAGCCCGTATTAGGTGTTTTGGGATTCTGAATTTTGGGTAGGTATATTCCAGAGATTGGGTCCAGTTGTGATATTCATAAGAGGATTCAAATGTATCTGGAGTTCAAGATGCTTTGAGATAGAGTTTTGATTTTAATATAAATATGAACAGAAAGATGTGTATTTTTTTGGTAAATGCAATGTATAGTGATCCCTCGCTCTCCAGTGGGGAGGGAGGCCACTCTGCCTTATTGTATTGGGCGATAACCATTGGGCTCGGGTTGCACCAGTGGGCCCAAACTATAAGTAGTCTATAGTTCTGGGCACACCTGACAAAGGCAAACAATCAACAATAGTCTGGTGCTCTTGTCCCCACCTTTGGGTAGGGCAGAGCACTGGGTAGTCATTAGTTTGCAGGCCTGAGCTGGGGCTGGCAGTACTTAACTGTCTGGAGCACTAGCTCTTTGGGCAAGGCCAAGCTGGGAGCAGGCTGTAGCCTAAGCCTCCTGGCTAAGGCAGCCAGAAAACCCTCCGTTCTGGGTTCACACAGTCTAGGGGCTCTAGAATAGGGTCACCTCCACCAAGGCTAACATCCTAGCTTGATGGATGGTAGATTCACACAGGCCTCCTGGCCTGTGGTGGTGAGTCGGCCACCCCAGGGGTGGGGTGGCCGAGGGCAGGGAGACATGGGCTAGCCCGACTCTACTGCATCCCAGCCCAGGACCCTAACAGTGGCAGAATGCTCCACCAGTGGGTCAGCGGGGGGATCTAGCCTCAACACGCTGACCTAGAAGCAGTCAGCCACCTATCTGCATAGTCATCGGCTGTCCCTGGGCTACTTCCTATCTCCCCAGGGTTTGGTACCTCTGGGATCCACAGGTCTTCTGGCTCCTCTGGGTACACAGAAGATGGTAGTCCCCGCAACTCCTCTTCTGAGACCATTTCCTCCAGAGGCAGGGTGCTGCAGAGTGCAGATTCAGCTCCTGGATGCCACAGCAATGAGGAGGCATCTGTCTCCTTCTCTGGCTCCCAATCCACTGAGCTGCAGAGTCCTCCCTTTATACATCCTCTCCTGCCCTGGTACTTATAGCAAGGGGGGTGGGACAGGTTTGGCTCTGCCTACCGGGGGCAGTGTAGTGATCCCTTGTCTCCAATCTGGAGTGAGGCCACTCTACCTCAGTACTCAATGGTTCACTCCAAATGTTAAGTTACATTTTGGAATAAAAAACAAAGTCTAACATGCTGAAAACATCAAAACAAACACATTCTTTACATAAAATATGCAATAGCCCAATACACTAAAGATATCTTACCTTCATATTAGTGAGTCCTTTGATGTGATTCCCAAACACTCAAGAACATTGGAAAGAATCTGACATTGCCTTTTCTCAAGGGCATGTGAAATAACTTATTTAGTGAATCCAGGAGAGTATAGATTTCCATCAGGGAGCAGCCTCTGAGGAAGCCAAAAAGTTCAGTGAATATTTTTGGGCCAACAGCTGCCAAAGTGTATTTGGGCTGGATAAAACCCAAAATCTCATTAGCTATTATATTTGCTCTTGCTCTAGACAGGACAACTAATGCACATTATATAATACTTCATTTGTTAAGTGATTTGTATGGAACAATTAAAAAGCTAATTAAATTCATAAGATTTGCATTGGTTCTTTCAAGGTTATTCACAATTTATGTGGGATTTTCTTGCAAGCTGTCTTTTTTTTTTATTAAGAATAAAAAAAAAAGTTTGAGATTTGATGTCACAAATATCTGTAGAAGGTACCAAAAGGTAACCTTTCAAACATCTTATGAGTTTGTTACATTATCTAGACCTTTAATTTTAAAAAGATCCAATTAAACCTAATCTTGCATGATAGTTCAGTGTTAAATTGTTATACACTTTTTGCATTGAATTGGGAACACAATCATTCAATAGCTTTTAACTAGAGTTAAGAGTCATTCCCTTTTTCTGAATGCCTTGTGTTAAAGGAGGCGCACAGGAAGCCATTGAAATGTATAATAACTACTAAACCTCCAAATATAGAGAGAACAATAGATACTATTTTGTGTCATTGGATGGCAATCTTTATACATAATAACTATATATTTCTAGTTTTATAGTTATACTCCACAGGTTGTGGGAAATTATTGTTTCACGGGAAATGCAGTTTCTGCCAGATCATTTTTTTTTTTTCTGTGGGAAAATGTTGACTTTGACAATACACTTCAGTGTTCCATCAAGAAAACCAGAATGAAATATTTTGTTTTCGGATTGGTTTGACCCAATTCAAAACATTCCACCTTGAGTAAATTCAGCCTTAATCTGAAATCTGACTATGATTCCATGCTGTCTCCAGTAGCAGTACTCCAGGTTCCTCATGCTCCATTCTCCCGTATAGGCTGGACAGCTTGGACACACTATATCTCCCATGGTGCACCACAGTTTCCCATCTCACTGAGCTGTGAAGTACATCATGGGAGTCACACAATTGTGGGTGCATTGTAGGAGATGTAGTCCAGTCATAGAGCTCTGCTCATGATATCAGTAGAACTATGAAAATGTATATCAGTTGAGGATCTGTTCAAAACTTCGTGTAGGAGTCCCTCGGACACAGGCTTGGAGGGAAGCCACTCTGCCACTGAGTCAGGTAACTTAACAGTCAATTAGCGGCCTTTCACTCTTAACCTCTGGTGGGAAGAGCAGTAAGCAGGCTCTTGACTATGCTTCTTGGCAAAGGCAGCCAGCAAACACACAGTCTGGAACTCTGCCCCCCTGCATGGGGCAGAGTAGGGAGCAGGTTTTAGCCTTTTGGCCTCCTGGACAGCAAATACACAGTCTGGGCCCACAGTCTCCTGGCACAGGCCTTTTGGCCTGGAGTGAATAGGCCTCCACTCAGAGAGTGGGGTTGGCTGCAAGGGGTAGGGGGCTGTGGACCTTGAACCACTTCTTTTTCCACAGAGGGCTGGTCAACTCCTCCCCACATTGTGCTGCTCCGTGCAGTAGTTTGAGAGCTGACCTTGTTTGTGAAGACGGAGGCAAAAAAAGCATTGAGTACATTTTTCCACATCCTCTGTCACTAGGTTTCCTCCCTCATTCAGTAAAGGGCCCACACTTTCTTTGACCTTCTTGTTGCTAACATACCTGAAGAAACCCTTCTTGTTACTCTTGACATCTCTTGCTAGCTGCAACTCCAAGTCTAATTTGGCCTTCCTGATTTCACTCCTGCATGACTGAGCAATATTTTTTATACTCCTCCCTGGTCATTTGTCCAATCTTCCACTTCTTGTAAGCTGCTTTTTTATGTTTAACATCAGCAAGGATTTCACTAATAAGCATGAGTCAACAGTGTGCCCTTGTTGCCAAGAAGTCTAACAGCATTTTGGGCTGTATAAGTAGGAACATTGCCAGCAGATCGACGGATGTGATCATTCCCCTCTATTCAACATTGGTGAGGCCTCATCTGGAGTACTGTGTCCAGTTTTGGGCCCCATATTACAAGAAGGTTGTGGAAAAATTGGAAACAGTCCAGTGGAGGGCAACAAAAATTATTAGGAGACTGGAGCACATGATTTATGAGGTGAGGCTGAGGGAACTGGGATAGTTTAGTCTGCAGAAGAGAAGAATGAGGAGGGATTTGATAGCTGCTTTCAATTACCTGAAAGGGGGTTCCAAAGAGGATGGATCTAGACTGTTCTCAGTGGTAGCAGATGACAGAACAAGGAGTAATGGTCTCAAGTTGCAGTGGGGGAGGTTTAGGTTGGATATTAGGAAAATGTTTTTCACTAGGAGGGTGGTGAAGCACTGGAATGGGTTACCTAGGGAGGTGGTGGAATCTCCTTCCTTAAAGGTTTTTAAGGTCTGGCTTGAGGAAGCTCTGGCTGGGATAATTTAGTTGGGGATTGGTCCTGCTTTGAGCAGGAGGGTGGACTGGATGACCTTCTGAGGTCCCTTCAAACCCTGATATTCTATGAGTCTATGACCCATCTTACACCACCAGGTCTCAAGGGCCCTAACAGTGGTGAATGGTTCCACCATTGGGTCAGTGGGAATCCCACTGAAACACACTGACTAGAGCTCCAGCAACAAATCTGAACTAAGCCCAGGGAGACCACACTACTTCCTACTACCGTCCAGCGGAGATGTCCGTAGTCCAAGGGTCATCTCTCTCTGCAGGGTACACTGCAGACAGCAGTTCTGGCAACTCCTCTCCAGGGTTGGTTTCCTCTGTGGGCAAGTTGCTGCACAGAAGAGGTTCAGCTCCAGAGTTCTGCACTGGGCTTAGACATCCTTCTCTGGCTTCATCCCAATTGAGCTGCATGGCCCACCACATCTGGAATAAGGGGAAGCTCAGGGTTGGAGAGAAGCCACTCTACATTCCCCCCCACACACACACCATGTCCAGCTCCCAGGCCCCAGGGATGGCTATGTCCCTTTCTCCTAATTCTGAAAAAAAATCCACATTTTAATTACCCTTACCGGCTTTCTGGCGTACCGTTAATACATATGGTTGGAGGGTGAGATACGACCACATCAGCCGAAAATTCATTTCCTTCAGACTACTTTGCCACTTAAGGGAAGCATAACCTTGCACAAGCAGAAAGAGCCCCCCTCAGGAGGTAATAACATAGGACATCCACTGCCCACTTGACTAAAAGGTCCTTCTTCTCAATTACGGAGTAATTCCATGCAAGTTAATAGCTGTCAACTCAGTTTCAAGGTGGAGTGTTCCTTCTTCTCTATCACTTGGGAGAAGAAGGGTCCTAGTTCAACCTCCAAGGCTTCAGTTTGTATGATGAACTGCCTGGTGAATCAGGGCTAAATAACACCAGTTTTCAGGACAGGAGGTCCTTGAGGTTCTGGAAGACCTCCCTTCATTCAGCTGTCCAGAGCACATGTCAAGGGCTGTCCTTTGTCAGGAGCTCTGTCCAGGGGCCATGATCATTGCAAAGTTGGGAATGAACCATCAGTAATAGCCAGCCAATCCCAAGAATTGCCGCACTTGTATTTTTCTGGTTGGTGGTGTGAAAGTAGAATGAATTATATTGTGAAAATAGAAAGGATTAAAGAAATGTTGTCTGTATCTTTAAGCAAAGATGTTGGAATGTTGCAACCAGGTGTCAGGAATACAGACATTAACATAGAACAGTTGCACCGTTTAAGGGCAATTGGTGAAGCATTAGCCTTAGATCGATAACAGTTAGTAAGGAAATAGGATATGCATGCTGTGCCCCAGCTGAATTTTACTGTTTTGGTATCTTTGTCCCTTTGTCTAATTCCCGCTCTTTTATCTGTATAAATAAGACTGTTTGAGCCTTGCATGGGCGCTCACATATTCTGAATGTTATTGGCAGAGCGCTGTGCTAATAAAACAGAGTGGTCTGACAAATTGTGAGTCCTGATTCTAACTTTGACAATTTGGAGGTTCCACCGAGATGGCAACCGTCTTCACTGGGGCTGTGTGATTCCTGACTGTTTTTGTAGGATGACCGTGGCAGCCGGCACCTGGGCGTTTGGCCCAAGCGGTCCCCCACTAGAGCGGAAAGGCGCACAGCCACAGTGAGGTCTACGCCATCGAACCTGTTGGTTCCCACTCTGTTCTGGTAGGGATCCTGGGATCTGACATCAGGAATCTGGTCAGGTAATTATTTCTGTGTTTTGTCCGGACTGAGGACTGTCCTGTCTCTGTGTCTATCTGTCCTCTTGTGGAGTGTTTGAGTCTGGGTGCCGTCTCTGTCTGGGGATCGGCCGACCAAGGGGTTCCTGTCCCCGCGGTCTCAGTGAGTGAAATCTGCACAATTGCAGCCGCACCACACCTTGGGTAAAACCCTTAGTGTGAAAGCAAGGGCAATTGAGGCAGTAGCCTGTGGGCTCCTTTTGTGTGTTGCAGCAGGCATTGCTCTGATGAACCTGAATTTCCTTCTTGTGTGATTGGTGTGTGAAAGTCCTCCTGTACTGGTAACCAGACGTCTAAGTCGGGACAGTTCCCTAAATGAATGCCGGCTCATTTTATGTATTTAGGATGGGTCCAGACTCCTGTAAAAAGGGTCCAGACTCCTGTAAATTTCTGGGAAAATGGTCTAGGCTAACTCAGGGGGATCCCAAAACTCAGTGGCCACTGTTAAAATCTTGGAACAAAGACTGAGTGGACGTCTTAAAAGACAAACTCGGCCAACCTAAAACTAAATTGGCTAAAGGAGAGGTTAATTGTTTCATGCAGTGGTGGGAAGAGGCAAATCATAGGTGGACAAAATCAAAATTGGCCTCTCTCACTTATTCAAATAATAAGTTAAAAGCTTTACTAAAAGCCTCCTCTCCCACCACTAGACCGAGCGCTCCCCTTTACCCCGTTCTCCAAACCCTGGATCGATCCAAACCCCTTCATACTCCCATCTCATTGTAAAAAGGACAAAAAGTCCCTTGTTCTGTTCCCCTTTGTTGTCTGCCTCAGAAACTGATTCTTTATAGTGTCCCACTACCAATTCAGCAAGGCTGGGGGCGGGGGGCGCTCCTCAACTAGCCCCCACCCTTCCTGGTCCCTTTCCTTGAACATTTCTTTCAAAATTGTGAAATGACCACAATATCACTCACAAATGGTTAAAAAAAAAAAAAAGCAGGATCGGGCCCAGACAAGCAGGCAAGCAACAGATAAAGAAACAGGTTGAAAGCCCTAAGGGAATAGTGTCAGGAGTAAGAAAAGTAGTAAGTGCAGGCATGAACCCCTAGAACAATACTTAAAATGGTGAAATCTGAGGTGATAAAGGTGTCATTTTGGTACATAAACAAGTGATTTAAGGAAAGAGAGTAAAAGTTAACTCTATAGAGGCTGGAGAGAATTAAGCAGTTAAATTTTGTGGAAAATGTTAAAAAGGACCATGTTAAAGAGAGAGAATTCTTGGTTTCTTTGCAGCCATTCTGAAGGGAAAATGGGCCCTTTTCCAGAAGAGTGCCTGTAAATAATCCATATATATATACAGCTATGCAAAAACAAAGCAGTGTAAAAAAAAAAAATGTTAAGGAAAAGAAAATGTGTATGTATCTATTTGTCTGTGAAAATATGTAAAGTTCTAAGAATCTAAACCAACACATCTGGTTTGTAAAACTACTGTTTTGTAGGTGTAAGATAAATTAATTTTGTTTTTGTTTTTAATGCCACTAAAAATTCATTTGACTCTTTAATTCAAAGTTTCAAAACTGACAGACCTTTTTGCAAGACACAGGTAATTAGTATTGTTTGGCTTTGGGATTTAGCATTTAACCCTTAAGGGGTAACTTGATTCTTTACAAAAATTAAAATGTTTTTAAATAAAGACCAAGTCATGGCTGCAATAGGGCAGTCAGAATCAGGAGAATAGGTAGAGATTCTGGAGTCTTTTTGTTTGTTTGGTTTGTTTTTTTTGTAACAATAGCAGATAAGAGCTGTAATGACAGAATAAGAAATTAACAGTGACCCTCTGAAGCAACAGCAGAAGTGAGGTGCACAAAACAAAAAGAAGCAATGTTAAAAACACTGAGCCTTAAAATGACTCTGTGTAATCAGACTGTCACTTTAATAAAAGTACATGAAAACTCTGTAAAAACAAAACAAACAGTTATACCTTATGTAAAAATTAATATAACTAATGTTTTTGAAAAGTTATAGTATAGAAAGAATGTGCATTTTCCGTAGGATATGTGCAGCATATATTGTAGAAAGGGATGTAAAAAAAAATAAAATGCAAATGAAACATGCTGCTGAATTAAAATCCTATTAGGGCTCCAAAAAGAGCCGCAATAGGCTGTGTTTTTCTTTTTCAGATCCCTGTGTGTTAAGACAGAGTCTCTGAGCTCTGCTGATGGCTTTGAATCCAAAAGCCTAGCCTGTGTTGATGCAAATTACCTAACTGATAAAGAAAGGTGAGAACTGCCAGCACAAACGAAGCTGCAAATAAAGAACATACCTGGTCAGCAAACAAACTGCCTACATAAAAGGCATGGTATAACAAGATACCTTTAATAAATTTGATGCTAATGTTACTGTTAATATTAAACATTAAAATAACTTTAATGTTAGTGAGTACCCCTGTAACAACTTGTAGTGTGTATGATTTTTGGAAAAATCCTTTAAAGTAATATGGTAATGATGCTTCTCAGCTATTACCTGTGAATAAACTTAAATCTTAACACAGCAGGAAAAACATTACAAACTTGGTCTGCTATATAAGAGGCAAAACTTGAGGTACACCACCTCATGAATTTAATAACTAAACAGTGGAATAATTTTTGCATAACCCTTAAAATGTAGAAGCCATTAAAACCTGGCCTGCCTAAAAAAAAAAAAAAAAAAAGGCACAGGAAAATATGGGGTAATTCCTCTGTTTTGCCTGCAGTCAGGAAGGGTATTTGTAAAAGAATGGAATCTTTAAGCAATAATCAATACCACCCCAAAAGGGGTAGAAGAATGTTCTTTTTGTCTTTCAGATAATCCAAAGTACTGTATAATGGACTATGTGTATGTGTTAATTCTTGGGGAAAAGTGTTTAAAAAGTGTTAGCAACCCACCAGAAGACAAATGTAAATGTAATGTAAGTACTGTGTTTACCAATAATCACATTTACTATTTGCCACAACAACAACAACAAAAGAGTCTCCGCTTACTGTAAGCACTGATTTAGCTGAGTTCTCTATCAATCTTGGCATTGAATGGCAAACAGTTACCAATCATCTGTTAAAAGGTAAAAAGGTAACATAGTTCCTAAAATAAAATAAAATAAAACAAAAACAAAAATGTGGAAAACTGGACTATTCATATTATACACGCAAATGGGGACATGTTAAGAATTGCCACTGCAGAAAAGCATAACAGCTTACCATTGGTATAACATATTTTCTGGATGGTCTCCCACAACTACTGGCATACTAATGTTACTACCCCTAATTGTTTTTGGTTTTAAATTGTATGTGTTTAATTGAAATGTTTAAAATGTGCTGGTGAATAAAACAAATGTATGTAAAGCTAAAGCCACAGGCCCAAATCACCTCCCAGTATTTTCTATTACGTGGACTAAATAAGAAGTGACACTGGCGATTAATAATCTTAGTGTCAAAAGGGGGATATGTAGGAGCAGGATTTTATAATGTCCCATAAGAACTAAAGTATAATTTGATTTCATCCTGCTAGCCATTTTTTTTAAATAGCAGAAAGAACTGACCCCCTGGGACTATAAGATTCTGTTTTCCCATATGCATTACAAATTGGGCCCTCTCTAACTCTTTGTTCTAAGATTTAGGTAGTAAGAGACAGGATTCTCTATTGTGTCTGTGTTAAGTAAATTAGAGAAACATTGAAGGCCTGGGTCTCAATGTAAATTGTCTTAGTTATCAATTGTAAAACTTAGCAAGGTTTAATTTGCAATGCTTTTTTTTGTTCTATATAAAATACTACTGTTTGTATTCTCAATCTGTTTGTGTGAATGAGGAATGTATGCATCAGGAAAAGACAAGGTGTGAAGGCCATTGTTACAGCCAGAGTCAAGGGACAGCTGTTAAACTGTCTGGCATCTCAGAGTGGATACATGCTTCGCAGTGTAAGAATGCACCACCCCCAGTGAACCAACCACCACCTCAGGACCACGCAGAGTCAATTTTTTTGACTCCAGAAGAAGACGTAGAGGAACAGCCTGCAATAACTTACAATCTACGCTCTCGTAAGGGTTGCCAGAAGCAGATGACTACATAAAGCAAGGCCCAAGAAGAAGCAGTAGTGAGCTTAGCGCCTGCTGCCTGGTGGACATAAAACTGTGACTGCAGTTCCCTCAGTTGAGGTTGTCAGAACCAGAAGGGCCCTGCCTCCAACATGCGCCTCTGGTGGTGCCTGTTCTTCGGCTGCTGGTATCTTAAGGTCTGGGGAGTCCACAATGACAATTCTTTTATCCAGCAGCAAGTGTGGATAGCTCAAACCCTTATTATTTCTAAATGCTGGGTCGGCAGCCACATCCCAGCCCACTCTCAAACTGGTGTTCCTGTCCTGGCTATCCCACTCAATTCCCCAGACCTCACTGGAGGACCTTGTCCGTTTAACACAATATGGAACAGTCATGACACCTGGAAAAGGCTATTGGCAGTTCCTTTATCCCACTTGGGGGAGCAATACACCAGGCAAAAAAAAAAAAAAAAAAAAGGGTCCTAAGTAGTTAAATAATGGCAAATAAAACCAGAGAAAGTTTAAGAGCCCTGGCCAAAGAAACAGGGGCGATCGGACAGGTGGCCCTCCAGAACCGTCAGGCATTGGACATAGTGCTGGCGGCCAAAGGAGGGACCTGTGCTCTCACTGGAAAACAATGTTGTATGTTTATACAATACCAATGAGGTAATAGATCGCTATACCACTTAGAACAAATCACATATCTTCCTCATGAAGAGCTGAGTTCTTTTTGGAAGTGGCTAAGTAACCTGTTCAATTTCTCTGGCATAGGAAACTGGTTGTTTCAGGGAGCCCTAACTATCCTGTTCGGAATCTTAGTGATTTTTGTATGCTTTCAGTTAATCTCCTGTTGTATCCAGAATTGTGTCACCCAGATGGCTGCCCCAAAACAGAGTGCTAATATGATGATTTTGAATATCACTGATGAACAAAGAAATAAGGAACGGTTAATTTGTGGAACCCAGTAATTGTTGGTCATGGCGTGCGCTTGACCAAAAGGAGGGATTGTGAAAGTAGAATGAATTATATTGTGAAAATAGAAAGGATTAAAGAAATGTTGTCTGTATCTTTAAGCAAAGATGTTGGAATGTTGCAACCAGGTGTCAGGAATACAGACATTAACATAGAACAGTTGCACCGTTTAAGGGCAATTGGTGAAGCATTAGCCTTAGATCGATAACAGTTAGTAAGGAAATAGGATATGCATGCTGTGCCCCAGCTGAATTTTACTGTTTTGGTATCTTTGTCCCTTTGTCTAATTCCCGCTCTTTTATCTGTATAAATAAGACTGTTTGAGCCTTGCATGGGCGCTCTCATATTCTGAATGTTATTGGCAGAGCGCTGTGCTAATAAAACAGAGTGGTCTGACAAATTGTGAGTCCTGATTCTAACTTTGACAGTGGTGAGCAGGTCTGTAGTGCCTGGACCTACCCCATGGGGCTATACCTGGCCTCATCCCAATGTATAACCAAGAACAGTGGCCTCCTGCCATAAGATCCATCACTTCTTTAGATTCACCTTCAATCCAGTGTTGCAACAAGCACTAAGGATGGCCACCACCTGATTAAGATGTTCCTCCCAATGTTTTCTGTATACCACCATATTTTTCCAGTTAAGCCATGTCATAGGCATTGTGGGATTGTAGAATATGATCCATCAGTCTCTGGAATGTAGTGGGGGCTCCATGGAGACCGAAGGGCATCTATGTGAATTGGTAGAGCCTGGCCAGGGTGGCAAAAGTGGTTTTCTACATAGAGTCTCTGTGTAAGGGGATCTACCAATACTCGTTTGTGAGGTCAAAGGTGCTGATGAACTGGGAACCATTAAGTTGATTGAGGACCTTATTGATCTGGGGCATCGGATATGCATCAACATTGAAAATGGCATTGGCCTGCTAAAAATTGATGCAAAATATCAGGGCCTCATTAGGTTTTGGAATTAGCACAGTGGAACTAGGCCATTCACTGTGGGACCTCTCAATGACTCTTAGCTCCACCATATCATTCCTCTGCCACAGAAGGGGTTGGTAAGCTCATGGATGACCTCTCCTGATCTGATCAGGATGTTATGCTGGACGAGCATAGTTTGGCCTGGGAGGCTGGTGTTGGCTTTGGGAAAAGCCTTCAAACATACTCCGGGCCTGTTTCTGTTGCTTTTCTGTGAAAGTGTCTCCAAATTGCGGCTTCCCCAAGTCTATCAACACAAGGACTCGGGGACCCAGGTCTAGCTTGGGGAGGATACAGGGTGATCAACAAGCCCTCACATTCCTGCCATAGATTCAATAAATTGTTGTGATAGATCTGGTGTTTCTTCCAACAGTGAGGTTGCCATATTTCATAAGTAACTGGGCCCACTTAGTTGAGGACTTCATAAGTTCCTTGCCAGCAGACCAGGAACTTCAACTCATCCAAGGGAAGTAGAAGGAGGATCCTGTCACCTGATTTAAAGGTCTGGCTCTGAGCTTGAGTCTCTTTATAGGTCCACTCCTTAACTCTAACCCTAACCCACTCCTCTTCAGGAGTGGTCTTATCTAGGGTTCAGTTCCAGGGTTCTGCAGCAGGCTGGAGATGTCTGCATCCTTCCTTGGCTCCAGGTCATATGAGCTGCAGATCCTGCCTTTTCTTCTTCCTGACATGCCCTCTGCTTCTGATGCAGGAGGTGGGGCTGGTTCGGCTCTGTCTACCTGGGATAGGGTAGTGGTCCCTCAAGCTCAGAGGGAGGCCACTCTGTCTCACTACATCTACTTTTTCTCTTTCCTTACAAATACGACTGGCTCTATGACAGGGAATTTTCAAATCAAAATCAAGGCCTGAGCTTTAGAGTTCAGAGCCATCTTTAATTGCTTTTAGCTTTTCCCACACATACTTTATCAGCTAAAGTAACATATTTTCTACTTTTTTGCAGATGTTATGAGCATTAGTTATATTTTATTCAGTATCATAAATGTTTGGCATGTTACAGAAAATTTTAAAAAGCACTTGTTGATAGAAACTTAATATTTAAGCTAGATACACAAAGGATATTTACATAGTTTAAGGTTGGGAGATCACTTGTTTTACGTTGTATACATTGTGTTAGCTCTTTAGAAAGAGTAAGGTTCAGACTGGGGAGTTGGTCAAAAGAAGTAGATCTTGAGGAGGAATTTCAAGGAGAAATGGATGTGTATGCATATGGTTTCCTGTGATAGGCAGGACCTTACTGTAATAAACTATAAAGGAAATGTTTATTAAGAATGATGGATGTTCAAACACGCTGTAGTTCTTCCTGGATCTCTAGGCTGCCAACTGAGGAATAGTGTTTTTGCTGCATTTTTACCACAAAGGAGCTGTATTAATTCTGGCCAGGATAAAATAGTCATGGAATGAATTGGTAGCAACATCACAGCCAGGCACATGGAGGGAGGGGAAGAGGAGGAGTGAGAGGGGGTGGGTGGATGCAATATGGGAGAGAGATTACTCAGACTGTAAACTCCATGAAGCATGGATCATCTTTTTTGAGTTGAGTTGTTCAGGCCCTAGCACAATGAGGTCCTGCTCCATAACTAGGGCTTCTAGGTGGTATGGAAAGAAAATAATAAAATAATAGTTATAATGTGCCATTTCATTTGTGGCAGGAGACTGGCAGCGCACATGAGAAGAGTGGAGGACAGTGAGATGCAGGCAGGGACACAGCTGTGGACAATCACTACAAAGAGTTGGAAATGATGCAGGAGAGAAGCTAAGGAAATATGAAAGTAGAGGTAACGTGTTAGGGGGTAAAAAAAGATAAGGATTTCTGGTATTGCCATACTTAGCTTGAGTAACTGTAGGACATCCAGTGACAGATATAAACAAAAATATTAGTGCCTGTTCTTTGGAGATTAGTCTCTATATACTGTAATGACAGAAAGTTTTCATATTATAAGCAAAAGCTATTATTTTTCCTACACATATTGAAGCTTGTTTTATAAATCAAAGATAATACAATTAAAAAAACAAAAAGGCGTACAATAGCATTGAATTATTTAACATATTGGTTCAAGGTTATTGGACCCCCCTGTTTTTGTGAGGTTTTGATCTTGATTTCTATGGTGGCAAAAAGAGAATATAAAGGAAAAAAAAAAGGTCGCCTCTCTCTTTATGTTCTAAGGATAACATAAAATATATCCAGAACTGTGCTAACAATATTTTAAGAAGGACACTCTCAATTTCTCCTGTAAAAAAAAATCCAGTATATTAAGGGATCATGTGATTACAGAGAGGAAGAGTAGAGTACTAGAAAATGTCTTCCCCGTCCCCCAACATGGTTAAGAAGGGAGGCAATGTGACTTGGCAACTAAGTAGCAGTGATTCACTGAAAATGTTTATGCTTAATTCCAGAAAATATAGACCAATCTGAAGCTGAATGAATAATTTGCAAGTATTGTGTATTACAGAGATAGTATCTGCAAATTCACAAATAGGCACATCCATCTGTTCTCCATCAGACCTCTATTACCAGTCACCTGTCAATACCACAGTAACTGCCTTCTTACTTCTTCTGTACTAGTAGTATGAGTCACATAACAGATACGAATTTTTCTATATGGATCCAGTCCATAATGGCTGCATGTAACCATGTTGTGGCATAATGTAAGTACAGTATACACAAGATTTAAAGCTTATAGTATCGATCTCACTAACTTTGACTGATTGGAGCCAATAGCCTAAAGTGGAAATGAGGAAGGTGTTCATGAGGAGGGAGCAGTTAAGTATGTAAAATGTTTGGAAATACATAGAACTTGGTGCAAATGAATACATTTCAAAGGCAAAAAAAAAGTGCTCTTCAGAAGTATTTTTAGGAGTCCCAGGTACAACATATCTCTGGCAGGGATGATTTAACAGTATCTAAAGAGGGACTGAACTCTCTTTTAAAAATCCCAGAGAAAAATCACCTCAACCTCTCCCTTCAAATTTTTGCTATGATCATAAATTGCATATAATTTAGTAATGCTGCACACAGTACCTGCCCAGGACATATTAACGCATTTTGTTGCATTCTGTCATTTGCTTTGAGAAAAATGAACATGTATTGCAAGCTGACATTTATAGAGTTCTGTGCCACACACTATGGGGCATAAATCCTTTGAGAAACTTGACATTCTTTTCACCCTGTGACTACATCTGTAGAGATGCCCAATGCCACAAAATATTGTACTCACATTTTACTAAGCAATTTACATTATGGTGGTGTCTCTCATACATCAAGTTCTCAAAAAGTTAAAATAAAATTAATAAATTTGTCTAACATGTTATGAATTTATATTGTATTTTGCTTGGATTGCTTGTTATATTAAAATTACCTGTATTTTATTCAAAAATTAAAAAACAAAAACAAACAAACAAAAACCTCTTCACAAATAGTGGAGTTTAATCCACTCACCGGTTTATAGATTCTAGTCCCTCAGAGAGCGTAACCCACCCGGTGTCCCTGTAACAGCATGGCAACCACCTCTCACAAGTGCCCCTTCTGTTTAGATGTTCCTGCAGTCTTTAAACCATCCTGGCCCTGGTATTGAGCTGTCCCCGAGGACTTCCTCCCTGTAGGAAATGGTTTTGTCCTCTCTGGTTTGTGGTGGACCCAGCTTGTCATCATAACAGTTCAGTTCCCCTTCTGGGGAGTTATTGCTGTCCACTTGTAGGACTCCTTCCCAGTGGCCTATGAGGTGGTGGTGGGGATGGGAGCTGGCCTGCCTACTACTCCAGGTCCCAGCCCAGGAAGCCTAACAATAGCAGCCACGTGCCACCATATCCCATTAACTAAACTGCTTTCTGTTCCTTGGCCCCCCAGACTTCACCGAAGTTTCACCCTTAGCTCAGGTCTCTTCTATGTTCAGGCCTAGCAGCCATGCAGAAGCTCTTCCTCGCTTCCTGGGTTCCTGCCAGCACTGAACTGTCCATGATGCTGTAGTTCCCGTTGGCTATCAGCATTCCTCTGACTTGACTGCTTCTTTTTATATGGCCCTCCTGGGGTCTGATTGGCTGCTGCCTGCAGCCTCTCTAATTGGCTACTTCCCCTGAAGCCACTGTAGTCTGTTTGGAGGACCTCTACTGCTCTTTTCCTGGGCCTAGTCCAACCCATCACAGTCCCCAGCTGCTGACATTTTTATCTGGATATCTAAGTTACTTGACACGTGTAAATCACAGGTAGTTCTTTATTGATAATGCATCTGAAGAGGCTCATATTCATTGTTTTATTTCAGCAAATGCATGGTATATTGCACTCATGATAGGTGATCCACATGTACTAGTTTCAGAGTGCAGTGTGCAGATAACTACTGTTGTTGGCTAAAACCTACTTTCAGCAAATTATGTACAATTTTAGTGTTATTTGGGAATCAGAAATGAGACCAGAGCCCGGGAAATAGTATAAATGTTTCCACTGGTTTTTTGTTTTTAAACAATATGCTTCATTTTTTCCCTGCCCCATACATTCACATTCTGTTGAATGAAATACATTATGTAAATAAACAAATAACTAAATTCTAAGTTTTCTGCAATTGACATAGTATAAATTATGTGAGACTCACTCTACCAAAATAACCACCCAGAAAAAACTGTTCAAAGTGATGTGTGTGAAAGCACAACAGACGCAGTGTACTCAAGTGCACCAGGGCTATATGACCTCAGAATAACTGTTGGAAAAAGGAGAGCAGTGAGAGTGAGGGAAGGGAACATCCTAATAACAATAATAAAAAAGAATTTACTTGAGAATTAATCGTTCTGTCTCTCTATTTATTCCTAAAATTTCTGTTGATAGCCAGGAATATTAATAAATCCAAGCTACAGCAGTTACAGATTTCTGAAGCAGGAGATGAGTTTAATCAGACTGTAATAAATCATTTAAAGATTGCTGAGAGAATTCTGGAAAACATGTCTGTTACAAATGGAGAACATAGAGGAAAACTAAAATGCTATTGCCACTGAGTATGGGTAAGTGCTGTTTTCCTCTACGCACACATGGCTCCTGGCATCTGTTTTAATGGACGCACTATTCTTCACCCAGGGAGCTTCTATACTGGAAAAAGGAGAACATAAGAACGGCCGTACTGGGTCAGACCAAAGGTCCATCTAGCCCAGTATCTGTCTACCGACAGTGGCCAATGCCAGGTGCCCCAGAGGGAGTGAAGCTAACAGGCAATGATCAAGTGATCTCTCTCCTGCCATCCATCTCCATCCTCTGATGAACAGAGGCTAGGGACACCATTCTTTACCCTTCCTGGCTAATAGCCATTTATGGACTTAACTTCCATGAATTTATCCAGTTCCCTTTTAGACATTGTTATAGTCCTAGCCTTCACAACCTCCTCAGGTAAGGAGTTCCACAAGTTGACTGTGCACTGTGTGAAGAACTTCCTTTTATTTGTTTTAAACCTGCTACCTATTAATTTCATTTGATGACCCCTAGTTCTTGTATTATGAGAATAAATAAATAACTTTTCCTTATCTACTTTCTCCACATCACTCATTATTTTATATATCTCTATCATATCCCCCCCCTAGTCTCCTCTTTTCCAAGCTAAAGAGACCTAGCCTCTTTAATCTTTCCTCATATGGGATCCTCTCCAAACCCCTAATCATTTTAGTTGCCCTTTTCTGAACCTTTTCTAGTGCTAGAATATCTTTTTTGAGGTGAGGAGACCACATCTGTACACAGTATTCGAGATGTGGGCGTACCATGGATTTATATAAGGGAAATAATATATTCTCAGTCTTATTCTTTATCCCCTTTTTAATGATTTCCTAACATCCTGTTTGCTTTTTTGACCGCCTCTGAGCACTGCGTGGACATCTTCAGAGAAGATGAATATCATTTATTTTCACAAAAGTGGCAATGTTCCATTCTAGGGTTTCATTTCATTACCTATTTTTGAGGCAGAATGGACATGGACTTTTTATGTTGTCAAAAACATACAGTTAAGAGTTAATTCCTCTTTTACCTGTAATGGGTTAAGAAGCTCACATAACCTAGCAGACACCTGACCAGAAGGAAAAATAAGAGGACAAGATACTTTAAACTCTGGAAGGAGGAAAAAGTCTTTTCTCTGTTCTGTGGTTTTTTGCCGGAGTCAGAGATCCAGAAAACAACCATCTAACTCTTGTTTAAATTAGTGAGTATTTAGATAAGAATGTGGTAGATTTCTTTATTTTTCTCTTTGTCATTTCTTTTGCAAACATAGAGGGAGAATCAAATTGGGTTTTGTGTAACTTTAAGGTTTTGCCCAGAGGGAAATGCTCTGTGTTTTTGAATCTGTTGTGAGAGATCATCTTGCTTTCTAATCTCACAGAGGTATTCCTTTCACCCTTTTTTCTTTTTAAAGTCTTCTTTTGAGAACCTGATTGACTTTTTTCTGGTTTTAAGATCCAAGGATTTTGGTTCTGGGTTAACCAGGAATTGGTGGGGGGGAGTTTTCTTAGGTATATCTCCAATTATTATTATTACTCATCTCCTAGAACTGGGACCTCAAAAGGTCATTGAGTCTAGCTCCCTGCCTTCACTAGCAGGACCAAGTACTACCCAGGAAAAAGGGTGTAGACACTTGGGGGAGTGAAATAGTCAAATCCTGCCAGGAAAGGGGGGATAAGGACTGGGGGAAATTGGGGGAAGGCAGAGTTCCTAAATGGCTCTCCTTCAAACATTTTGTTAAAACATTTGGTGGTGGCAGTGATTGTTTTGCCTAAGCTGGTAAAAATAAGCTTAGGGGTTATTCATGCAGGTCTCCGCATCTGTACCCTAAAGTTTGGGGCGGGGGGTGGGCTTAACATATGTGTTGCCTAATTCTGTGCTATTACTTTTAAAACATTTAATTTTGACTCTCTCATGACTTATTGGACTTGGTCTTTGCTGTTCTTGAGAGTAAGTCTGCTACATTTTATTTCATAAGAGTTTATGTAAGAGCAAAATGTTACAGTTAGCACACTAAAAAAATCTTCCAGAGTTTACCACACAGAATTATGCTCACTTAATCATAGAATTTTCCATAGACTCAGCAAGACATTGTAGCATAGTCTGATAAGTTGTGTTAACTATATTGACTTAAGTGCAAACTATGGATTCTGTATTCAATTCCTTACTGAATAGTGAGAGAGATGTTTATATTTTTATTAGATATGTTATATTTAAGCTTTTTCCTGCAAAAATATATTGTGCTGGAGAATTGTACCTCCCATTCTTCATTGTGGATGGATTTTGAATCTTGATGGTACCAAGAAATATATATTGAGACAACGCTCAATTATAGCTTTGCCAAATGCCTTGAGCAAGCACCAATACATTGATGTGCTGCCCCGTGAGAAGAGCAGGAGGTAGATTGTAACTCTGATTCAAAATCAGCCTCCTGTGTTTCTCTTGCTTCTTTAGGTAAAAATTTCCGCCAGCAGGGGCAGCTCTAGGCACCAGCAAAGTAAGCAGCTGCTTGGGGCAGCCCATTTGCAGGGGTGCCAGCTAGCAGAGATCGAGCCTGGGAGCTGAGAACCAACAGGGGCCCTGGGAGCTGTAGTTCCTTGGTTAGCTCCCTGCCTATAGAATCAGCCCTGGAGCAGGGAAAGAACTACATTTCCCAGCATTCCCTTGGCCACTACCAACAGGAAAGCGGGGGAAGGGAGTATGGTAGCTGAAACGTGATGCTGCAGCTTGAGCTCACTGTTAGAGCAGGGTGGCACTGTGAATGGGGAAAAAGTGTGCTCAAGGAGTAGAAGTCTTTGGCCCAGATATCCCCTTTAGAAGACAGCCCCAGACTGGCTTAGGGATACTGGGGTGACCTCACCTTGCAGCCCCCGGAGAAGGAGTTGAGTGGACTAAATGGACAGTGCCCCTCTCTGGCTGAAGCCTAGCAAGGGAGGTAGGCGGATCCCACTAGAATTTAAAATGAAAAGTAAGGGAGGGGAGGCTCTACTGGACCTGGGCAGCTTTAGATATAGTACCAGGCACACAGGAGGATTTCCACATTTGAGCCATGGAAGCAGAAATTGACTTTTCCTTTCCAGATTTAGCTAATATTCAGAAAGGGAATCTAGCACCTGCCTTCCAGATTTGAACACCCCAAAATTCAGGAGTGCTCAAGCTCAATTTGGGCAGCTGTTACTTCATTTCTCCCAAATCAAATATACTGATCCACTGTAATTTGCTGTAGAAAAAGTTGGATAAAATTGAGCAAGAAATGCTTCCCAGTGGTTCTTAGGATTGGAATTGCTATTTTCAACAGCCATTGCCTTTTTGTTTTGAGTTGTTTAAAAGGAAGACAGGGATATTGCATTGGCAAAGTCCCCATAAAAACAAAGAGTGGAACAAAATAATAATAAAGGCACCTAGACTTTTTTCCTCATTTTTTGAGGACAGTCTTATAATATGCATCCAGATATCTTCCAATCACACAAGCTGAAAATTGTTCCACTTTACTACAGTTCTGTAACCATATGGGAATCAATCCTGTCTGTTCTGTGCACATCCAAAATTCCTGCTGAATGACTCGCCCTGCGAGCAAGTCACCAATGACCCAGGGCTGGGGCAGAGGGAGGGTGCAGGTGGGGGAGAGGTGGAAGAGCCCAAGGCTGGGGTGGCAGGGGGTGCGGGTGGAGGGGGCAGAGCCCAGGGCTGGGATGGCAAGGGGTGGGAGGGGCACTGGTGGTGATGGGGGTGCCTGGAGCTGGTGAAGCACGGGGTGTGCGTGAGCCCAGGCCTGGGGTGCCAGGGGGTGCAGATGGGGGAGGGAGAGCCCAGGGTTGGGGCAGCAGGGAGGTGCAGGGGGGAGCCCAGGGCTGGGGTAGGGGCATCCAAATTTTATTTTGCTTGGGGCAGAAAAAAAAAAATTAGAGCCGGCCCTGTCTGCCAGGCCTGTTCCTGGAGAAGCACACTTCCGTGATGTGCCATCGTAGCTATACTAACCAGCATATTCATAGAGAGGAGGAGCCAAGGCTCTGCCCATTTCCATCTACTTGCCGTGATGTAGCAGCCCTGCAGAGACCTGTGATCCAGGTAGCTGGTGGAAAAAAGTGAGAGACTGCCTTACTCACTTGCAGAGCTGCACAAGCCAAGCCACAATCTCATGCAGAATGACTACTGTTATACCAAGTTTGCATTGTATTTCTGTGGTTGAACTGTTAAAGATTTGCTCTCTGAAATCTGAAAGGTTAGAACTATAATTGATTTATCAGGTGCATGTAAGGCAGGAGATTGCACCGAGGGTTCTCTGATGGGTCTCTGAGTTGATTGTGTATTGGTGTAGTCTTAAAAATAAGAACTTTTTTTTTAAATGCCCTAAAATATCAGTTAAACTGGAAAAAAGGTTAGAATTACTTAGAGGTTCCTGGCACTTCAAGGTTGTAGTAATTTATGTGGCAGAAAGGAAGACATTTTCACTAAGCATCTGCATTGTGGTTATCAAACTACAAACTTATTATAGCTATTGGAGTCACTAAACAACCTTGCCTTCCTCCATTACCACTAAATTCACAAGCTGTGGTTTACTTGAGAGACTCAATTTATGTAAATAATGTTGCGAGTAGTTTTAGTTCACTGTTTATTCTTTAGAGGAGAAGTTTCAGCCATGCATGCTTGTAAAATGAGCACATACCTGCTGAGGAGGCATATCCAAAGCTGCTACTTATTCAGGGATGTCTTCACTACTGGAGAAAGTAGACCTAAGTTACGCTGCTTCAGCTACATGAATAACGTAGCTTAGGTCGACTTACCCTGGTGTTTTCACTGCGCTGCATTGATAAGAGATGCTGGTTGACTTAACTTACTCTTCTTGGAGAGGTGGAGTATCAGGGTTGACCATAGAGTGATCTGCTGTCTTTACTAGACCAAATAAATTGTCCCCTGCTCATCGATTGCAGCAGCATCAATCTTCATGTAGTGGAGACAAGCCCTCAGTCTTGCTATAGGATGTTATTCCTTTAGAAATATCTGTGAAGGGCCCACTTGCCCCTTCATATGCTCTGTGTACAATACACACCGATTAGGTGGAGCATAAAATGGTTTAGTCCTATCCAAATAGAAGTCCAGACATTACCTGACATCTAATGTATGCATACATTGCTTCTCCAGATATTTAATGTATCTTAGAAAAGAACACAGGTAAATATACATCCTGGTTTAAATGAAAATGAGACATCAATTTAGAAAAAAAAAAAAGTTGGGTGTGGTGAAAATAACTTTCTCCTTAGAGTCTTGCAAATAAGGAGCCTCTTCCATCAGGGCCTGCCACCTACAGACTCTCTTTGTGCATGTTATTGCTACCAGGAATGCTATTTTCCAACCTAAAAGTGGAAAGGAATAACATGTCAGGGGCTCTAATGGCAGTCCCCTTAAAGCCACTAGGACTGTTTTAAGGTCCCACCGAGGAAACAGCTTTCAAATCAGAGGATGGAGATGAAGAAGCCCTTTTAAGAATCTTGCTACTGTTGTATTGGAGAACGGTAATCTTCTCTGAAAGAGGAGACAAAACATTGATATAGTTGAGAGATGTACTCTCAGTGAATTAAACAAAAGGCCTAGTGACTGAAAGTGCAGAAAATACTCCAATATATCCTGAATAGAAGCCAGCATCAGCTGAATTCTGCCTGGCCAACAACCACACTGAAAACCGCTTCCATTTTGCCAAATAGATCATTCTGGTGGAGGGCTTTCTACTGCTGAATAGGACATGTTGAACAGACACCGAACACTGCACTCCCTTCTCATGTAGCCACAAAGCACCCTTTCTGTGAGATGCAGGGAGCTGAGCACAGGATGTAAAGTGTGGCTGTGATTCTATATGAGTAGTTCAGGTTGGAAAAGAAGGCGTATGGGAAGCTGAACTGGAAGCACAAGAAGGTCAAGAGAAACAGTACTGCCTTGGCCACACCAGTGCAATGAGAATGAGTTTGTCCTGATTCGCCTTCAGCTTGAGGACAATCGTGTGGGGTGACTGGGATCAGATGAAAAAAACATACAAGCAAGACATCTGAGATGGAAAGCGTGAGTCAGGGAGACCTAACGGAGGCCCCCTTGAGAGCAGAATGGGTGACATTTCCTGTTGTCCCTCATAGCAAACGGGTTGATTGTCAGAATGCTCCAAGCTACAAAGATGACTCAGAAGATACTTGTCTTCAGGGACCACTCATGGGAAAAGTCCTGCTGAGATTGTCCGTGAGATGATTCTGAACCATTGGCAAGCGGTCGGCTATTGGAGTGATACTCTCTTTGATGCAGAACTGCCACAACCTGATAGTCTCTTGGCAGAGCATCCTGTGGTGTACTCCCCCTTGTCTGTTCACATAATACATTGAGGTGCTATTGTCAGTAAGTACACAAACCACTGAGCTTCTGACATGCATTGTAGGTGGTCTGAAGCTCCAGCACATTGATATGCAGTGAAGACTCCTGCTCCAACCATAGACCTGAAACTTTCAGTGACCCCAGATGTACATTCTGGCCCGTCAGGGAGACATCAGTGACAACATATGCTTGGTAAGGGCCGGACAAAGGAAACACTCCGGCAAACATCCTCTGGAAGCATCCACCATGGCAATGAGTCCAGGACCGGTAGAGGATGATGAATCAATCTATCCAAAGAGTTATGAGTCAGGCAGCAAAGTGTTCTGAGCCATATTTAAAGGGAGCGAAGACCCAGCCTTGCAGACTGGACCACCTACATGCAAGATATGAGACTATAGACTAAAGCAAAGGTGGCAAATCATCTGAAAATGGTCAGCTGGCAAAAATGCTCTCAAACAAATAGATTCTATTCGGGCCCCAGTGAACTCAGTCTTCGGAGTGGGAACCTAAGTTGACGTCTTTGTGTTTTCTTGACAATCTGGGTCTCATCCTAAACACTAAGTAGCATCAACATTTGAAAGGACAGCCATTCTGGACCTGTCCCTCAGTAACCAGTCATCCATATATAAGAAGAAATAGATTCCTTTCTTCCTGAGGTATGCCATCATCATGAACATGCATTTGGTAAAAACCCAAGAGGCAGAAGAGAGGCTGAATTGAAGCAGTGTCTTCAAAGCAGTAGTCTTCTTCAGGATAGCAAGTCTAGTCTTCTAGAAGGTGGAGTTTCTGCCTCAGTACATAAAATAAGAACAGATTTAAAAATTGTATTAAAGCTAATGTTAAAGTATATAATACATAGGTTGAGAAAAATGTGTCTGTACATCTGGGTATAGTGCTTAGATTATCAGCAAATACAAAGTTTGTTTTAAAAGTCATACACATAATGTATAATCAACAATAACCCAAACTAAGGTGAATACATTTAAGAATACAGTTGAGATATTGGTTCCAAGTATTTGGGTACATCACTCATGAAAAGTTTTATATAGAGAGTTGGTAGTGGAAAGCAAATATATTAATGAGTGAAAATTTGGTAGGTGGAAAAAGCAAACTTTGACTCCCTCAGAGAACTGATGGACAGGATCCCCTGGAAAGTTAATATGAGGGGAAAAGGAGTCCAGGAGAGCTGGCTGTATTTTGAAGAAGTCTCATTGAGGGTACAGGAACAAACCATCCTAATGTGCAGAAAGAATAGCAAATATGGCAGATGACCAGTTTGTCTTAACAGTGAAATCTTGGGTGAGCTTAAACACAAAAAAGAAGCTTACAAGAAGCGGAAACTTGGATAGATGACTAGGGAGAAGTATAAAAATAATGCTTGAGCATGCAAGGGTGTAATCAAGAAGGCCAAAGTTGGAGTTGCAACTAGAAAGGGATGTGAAGGGTAACAAGAAGGGTTTCTACTGTTGCATCAGCAACAAGAAGAATGTAATGGAAAACCTGGGACCCTTACTAAATGGGGAGTGTAGACGTGCCGACTCACCCCTGCAGCGCCTCCTGCTGGTCGTCCTCTGGAATTAGCTCAATCCAGCATGGACCGCCCTCTGCAGGCCAGTGATCCGCCTTCTGGCTACTGGCCCCTGTGTCCCTCCCAGAACCCTGGTGCCCCTTTAACTGGGTCTCCCCCTCCCAGGGGAACCCCCACCCCACTATCCCCACTTTGCCTCAGTATTGGCTACTGCCCAGTCTCCATCTAGCCCCTGTTCACTGGGGCAGACTGCAGTATAAGCCACTCATCAGCAGCAAAGAAGCTTGGACCTGCTGCCTTTGCCTACCCCTGGGCTGCCCCCTGAAACCCCCAGTACCTCTTGGCCTTATGCTAGGTCACAGCCTGGGGCTCTCCAGGCAGGAGCTCCCCAGCTCCTCTGCCTTTCTCCAGCCCTGCTCCACTCTAGGTACCTTGTCTAGCTCACTGCAGCCAGGCCCTTCTCCCTCTACAGGCAGAGGGAGAGTATCTGGGCTCCTGGCTCACTGCCTCTTATAGGGGTCAGCTGGGCCTGATTGAGACCTGGCTGCAGCTGGGCCTGCTTTCTCCCAATTAGCCCAGGCTTCTTGCCCCAACTACAGCCCTCTCCTGGGCTGTTTTAAGCCCTGAAGGGCAGGAACAGGTAGCCACCCCGCTACAGGGATGCAATCTAGTAACAGATGATGTGGAAAAAGCTAAAGTACTCAATGCTTCTTTTGCCTCAGTCTTCACAGACAAGGTCAGCTCCCAGACTGCTGAACTGGGCAGCGCAGAATAGGGAGGAGGTGAGCAGCCCTCAGTGGTGAAAGAACGAATTAAGGACTATTTAGAAAAGCTGGGCATTCACAAGTGCATGGGGCCAAATCTAATGTATCCGAGGATGCTGAGAGAGCTGGCTGATGTGATTGCAGAGCCATTGGCCATTATCTTTGAAAAATCCTGGTGATTGGGGGAGGTCATGGATGATAAGAAAAAGGCAACTATAGTTCCCATTTTTTTAAAAAGTGAAGAAGGAGAATCTGGGGAACTACAGACTGGTCAACCTCACTTCAGTCTCTGGAAAAATAATGGAGCAGGTCCTCAATCCATTTGAAGGAGAGGAGGTTGATCAGGAACAGCAAAATGTATTCACCAAGGGCAAGTCATACATGGCCAACCTCATTGCCTTCTATGATGAGATAACTGGCTCTGTGGATATGGAGAAAGTGGTGGATGTGATATACTTTGACTTTAGCAAAGCTTTTGATACTGTTTCCCACAGTATTCTTGCCAGCAAGTTTTAAAAGTATGGACTGAATGAATGGACTATAGGGTGAATAGAAATCTGGGTAGATTGTCGGGTTCAGTGGGTAGTGATCAATGGCTCGATGACTAGTTGGCAGACGGTATCAAGCAGAATGCCCCAGAGGTCAGTCCTGGAGTTTTGTTCAACATCTTCATTAATGATCTGGATGATGGGATGGATTGCATGCTCAGCAAGTTCGTGAATGGCACTATACTGGGGGGAAAGGTAGATATGCTGGAGGGTAGGAATAGAGTCCAGAGTGACCTAGACAAATTGGAGGATTGGGCCAAAAGAAATATGATGTGGTTCGACAAGTGCAGAGTCCTGCACTTAGGATGGAAGAATCCCATATACTGCTACAGGCTGGGGACTGACTGGCTAAGTGGCAGTTCTGCAGAAAAGGACCTAGGAATTACAGTGGAAGAGAAGCTGGATATGAGTCAACAGTATGCCCTTGTTTCCAAGAAGGCTAATGCCATATTTGGCTGCATTAGTAGGAGCAGATCGAGTAGGAATGGATAAAGGGAAGTGATTATTCCCCTCTATTTGGCATTGGTGAGGCCACATCTCCAGTATTGTGTCCAGTTTTGGACCTCCTACTACAGAAAGGATGTGGATAAATTAGAGAGAGTCCAACAGAGGGCAATGGAAATGATTAGGGAGCTGGGGCACATGACTTTATGAGGAGAGACTGAGGGAACTGGGCTTATTTAGTCTGCAGAAAAGAGTGAGTGAGGATTTGATTGCAGCCTTCAACTATCTGAAGGAGGGGGGTGGGTGTCCAAAGAGGATGGAGCTAAGCTGTTCTCAGTGGTGGCAGATGAGAGAAAAAGAAGCAATGGTCTAAAATTGCAGAGGTGGAGGTCTTGGTTGAATATTAGGAAACACTGTTTCACTAGGAGGGTGGTGAAGCATTGGAATGGGTTACTTAGGAAGGTGGTGGAGTCTCCATCCTCAGAGATTTCTAAGGCTCAGCTTGACAAGGCCCTGGTTGAAATGATGATTTAGTTGGGGTTGGCCCTGCTTTGAGCAGGGGGTTGGACTAGATGAGCTCCTGAGGTCTCTTCCAACCCTAATCTTCTATGATCTGATGATTCTATGACTGTATACTAAATATGAGGCTCTGCTATGATGAATCGAAGGAATTTTCTGTGGCTTGACAAAACTGCCACATGCAGATAGGCATCCTGAAGGTCCAGAGCAGCAAAACACTCATTCTGAGACTATGCAAGGAGGATAAAGTGACCATTTGGAACCTCATGTATCTTGTATATTTGCTGCAGATATGAAGGTTGGGAATGTGTCTTATCACTCCCTTGAATTTGGGCACCAGAAAGTACTGCGAATAGAAGCACTGATGCTAGTGTTCCAGCAGAATTTCCTGCAGCGCCTTCAAAGTCAGTAGAGAGAGAACTTGCTTGAGGAGCAGTATCTCGTGAGAGAAGTCATTGAAAAGGGATGTGGAGGGAAGTGTGATGGGAGAATGATAGAAAGGAACTGGATGGCATAGCTGAATCTGACAGTGCTTAGGACCCAGTTGTTAATGGTAGTTGAGCTCCAAGCATCGTGCAAGCAAGCCAGCCTGTCCCCAAATGGAGGAGACAGGAAGAAGAGGGAGGAATAGCTCAGTGGTTTGAGCATTGACCTGCTAAACCCAGGGTTGTGAGTTCAATCCTTGAGGGGGACACTTAAGGATCTGGGGCAAAATTAGTACTTGGTCCTGCTAGTGCAGGCAGGGGCTGGACTTGATGACCCTTCGAGGTCCTTTCCAGCTCTAGGAGATAGGAAGGGAGTGAGGACTACAGTGCTGCTCTGGACCAAGGAATCAAAATGAGCACATGTTGGGAGCTGAGGGAAGGTGATTTAACTGGCCGAACTCTGGACTTGAATGCCTCCTCTACTGATCGGAGGGTGATGAGTGCTGCCATGGTAACATTGACAGCAGGGTGCCAAATACGTTCCCAATGCTGAGGTGCTCCCTTGTGCTGAGCCCAGCCCCTACCCCACTTCTACTGACTGTGAGAAAGGGAAAGATTCCACTGCATGAAAGAGAAGCATCAGTGTGGTTCCAATAAAGCCACAGGTTAAATAGCCGGCCCAGCCAACAGGGATATAAATGACACAGCCTTGGCAAAGTCCTGGACCAAGGGAGGGCTCAGAATAGAAAGACAGAGGAGATCTGTTGCCACCTGATATGCCATCATCATGAAAATGGCTGGTGCTGGCATTGCATGAGAGTACTGGAGTCAGTGGATTCTCTGAGGCTGGAACCAGAGTCAATTGTATGGGGTCTCTGACCCCTCTGTGTGGTGCCAGTGGCCTACTCCATCACACACACCAGCATTCAGACTGTGTCAATCAGCACCCCTTCTGAAGGAGGCAGAGGAGTCCCAAATGTGACCTGGAGCAGCCTCGATTGGTCTTACGAGACCTTTTCCTTAGTAAACTCAATGTGGAATGTCGCCTTGGAGAGGCACTAACTCCAGAGCCCAAAATGGCAGTACTCTCAGACCTAAGAATGGCCTATGATCCATTCTAGGCCTCGGTACTGAAGCAGGCTGCATGGCCTGTTTTAGCAGGTGCTGCTTCAGACAAAGGTACTTTGCCACATGAATATATTTCATGAATGACCTGTAAATCAAATGTTGCTCCTTGATATGGGATTTGGCTAAGCACAGCAAGTATTGCATGTGTGGATGGTAGTTGGTGTTCAAACCCCAACACAGTGGACAATGTTTAACCCTGGAGAAGACACCCCCAGGGAAATACTTAGTTATCTTCAATTTAACACTTAATTATTACCCATAGTATACTGTTACTTAGATTAACTAAATATAACAAGGCAAGTCACTAAAAATAGAGGTTTTGAGCTTAGAAACCACTCAAAGCTCTGACGCCAGCCACAGGCAGTAAGAAGGAACTGGAGGTAGTTGAGGCAGCACCACCTCATACAACCAAGGGAGGGGCTATAAGCACAAGGCAAGAGCCCTACTTCTATGGGTATTGCTAGGCAAAATTCACTTAAGTGAAATACATGTTTGAATCATATCTCTACATTACAAACAACACACTGTTTTAGGTAAAAAATATAAAAAAGTTTAACTACAGAAAGATAGATTTTAAGTTGTTATAAGTAGTAGCATACAGATCAAAGTTGGTTACTTAAGAAATAAAACAAATTCGCAGTCTGAATTGTATTAACTAGACAGAATTGAATCAAGCAGTGTCTCACACTGATAATACAAGCAGTTTACAGATCCTCCATACACAGGCTGGAACTCCTTTCCAGCCTGGGTTAACCCTCTCCCGTTCAAAGTCTTTTTCATCCGTACGTGCTTCCATGTGTTGAGTTATGGAGGGAGTGAGTCTAAGTGATGATGTCACTTCCCTCTTTGATAGTTTCTGCCAAGTGGAGGGAAATTCATTGTCCCGAACAAAGCCCCCAGCATGGTTAGTAGAAAAGTAAAGGCACAAGATGGAGTCCAGTGTCACATGAACTGGTCACATGCCCTTGCATGCTTTGATGAATCATAGCAGGCGTCTCTGACAAGTTCCCCCCGGGTGCAACCTGGAACTGGGGTACCAGTGAGCACTCTGACTCAGTCTGTGTTCCCTCTCAAACTATGCTGCTGTGACAAGCTGCAGACCACTCCTGGTACTGAACTCCCACCTGCATGCATTCACACAGGCAGGGACAAACCCAGCTGCAGTTACATGCAGGCTTTGGCCAGCTACTGTATGAACCAACAATAGAGAGACTACAGCCAAAATAGCCCCAGCTACTCAGCCTAGAACCCCAGAGCTGTACTGTCCTGATCTGGTCAAAAACCAACCATTATGCCCAGTTCACCCCTCCCTCGATGTGGAGAGGAATATGCACAACATCTTTGTTAACTGAACTGAGATTTTCCCAAGCACTTCACTCAAAAACACACTGGTTATGATAAAACATAAAACAAGTTTATTAACTACACAAAGAGATTTTAAGTGATTATAAGTGACAGCAAACAGGTCAAAGCAAATAAACAAAACCACAATCTAAGCATAATATACTATGTAGGATTTGGATCAGCAATGTGTCATCCTGACTGATGATACAAGCAGCCCATCAAGCTTCCATACGCAGACTAGAATCCCTTTAGCCTGGGACCAGCACTTCTCCCAGTTCAGTCTTTGTTTCTCAGGTGTTTCTAGGTGTTCTCTTATGTGGGGAGTGAGACTCTGAAATGATGTCACTCCCCATCTTTTACAGTCTCTTCGTATGGTGGGAACCCCTTTGTGGAAAAATACAGGTATTAGAATGGAATTCAGTATCATGTGGTCTGGTCACATGCCCTTGCATGCCTTGCTAAATCATAGCAGCCATTATCCACAGACTGTCCGAAGTGTCTGAGGTGAGGATACACTCTTCTTTGGTCCATTCTCTTTGTTTGGTGGGCCATTATCACTGTCTAGCTTATTCATTCTTGTACCTGAAAAGATAGCTGTAGGTGTTTGCAACTTCACAACATATTTCAGTAATACATAGCAAAGCTTTATAACTTTGCATACAATGACAGCACATACAATCCAATGAGATATTAATGCTTAGCAGATCAAGACTTTTAGAATGTTATCTCACAAGGCATACTTTGTACAAAAATATCATAATTACATCACCATGGGGTGCTTTAGAGTGCAAAATGTTTCAGGGTGATTACTCATGCTCTGGCTAGAGCATCCACAGGAAAGTCCACCAGGCAGGGATAAGCTTCTTCCATGGCCCATTGTGTTTATTGATAGGCCATAAACTTGAATAGTTCATTCACAATGTACTGGCTAGAGTGGATGTAAACTACCTTGTGGGAGTTACCACAGGAGCAAACACATTTGAAATATGGGTACATAGTCAATATTCATAAGTTCCGATGCAAAAATGATACATGCATACAAATAGGATAATCATGTTCAGCAAACCATAACTTTTTCATTGATACCTCATATAACATAATGTTTACAAGATTTGTTGCAATTATATAACACTAGTGAATATGGGGGTGCCAGTGTGTTGATCTGGAAAACAGAGTGTCACAGCGTGCATATGTGTTCTGTGTGTGTGTGTGAGTGTGAGAGAGGGAGGGAGGAACCAGAATATCATAGAATATGGAAATGTCATTACAAGGTACTTTTATTTCATTACAGTCCAACAGGTGGTGAAACAGTAGTGTTTATAATAACAAATGATTTCTACCATCAACAGTTGAACACTGGAGGAAATTGTCTAGAAATAATTGATTAGTACGTGCATACATGCAGAGGATTACCTAGAGTCCTCCACTAATACTATATAGCTTAGAGCTGGGCAAATACTGCAAACAATTTCCACAAACTTTCATTTGAGATTTTTTGAATTTACTTTGTCTGGCATTCCAAGTCCTTAAGTAAAAAAAAAAAAAAGATCTTGTAATACATTTAATCATCTTGTTACATTAGAACCAAAATTTATCATACCCCCCTTTATTTTTTCCCCTGTAAGTGAGAACTTTACTCCCAAAATTTCAGAAAGCCATCAAATTCTAAGGAGCTGAATAATAGGAATTGTCGAACATATTCATCCTTCATTGATGTTAGCTGTGAGGGGCTGGCTATATCTGACATTAAGTCTGTCTGGTAAGCTGCTGGCGAAAGACACACAGGGAAAACCCCAAACCCACAAGCCTGCAGGTGTTGACTGACTAAAGACACCCAAGTGCTCAAAACAGTTCTTTAAATGGCAACAAAAGGACAAAACAGGTGGAGGATTTAGCATGGAAATTAGACGGCAATTTTTGGGCTGAGAATGAGACCAGAACTGTCCATCTGGGGAGAGGGAGGGATGATGATTACAATAAAGAGGAAACACAAAAGGATCTAGGTGCTCACTCCTCAGGATGTGGGGGAAGTTAACAGGTGGTACAGCTGTGCTTCTGCAGGGTGTAATTGAGTTTCTTCTACAATAAACTGAGCTGTAACCAAAGATTCCAGTCTCTGTGTGTGCTGGTGTGTGTATCCCTTGGTTATATCTGAAGACATAGGATACTCCAACACTAGCACCTTCACCTTCTTGACATACTTGTCTGGATGTGTCCCAAACGAAGATGTTTTTTGTTTTTTTTTCTATTGCTAAAGGTCATGCAATTGAAGTAATGTAGTACAAGAGTATGTATAGTACTTATGCCATGAATGATATTCCCCCTGATTTTGTATCTCTCCATGATGAGCCTGTGACATTGCGGTTCTAGCGGGACCCAACTGAGAGTGCCAATTCAGAACCAATTGCTCAAACAGGGCAGTCACAGCCCAAGGCTGGGGTTTTTCCACCTCTAAGGCAAACCAAACCAGCCAGACAAAAAGGACTTCGGTTTCACCCCACTGGCTAACCACAAGTCACACAAGCAATTTCCTTAGACACTCCAGTCTCCCAGTATCACCACCAGTGCCACCCGTCCTGGGGATGAATGGTTATGAAAACCAACACTCCAGTAAAAGAAAAAGGTTCTCTCGATCCCAAAGGACCAAGCCCCAGACCCAGGTCAATATACACATCAGATCTTACCCACAAATCACACTGTTGCCAATCCTTTAGAATCTAAAATCTAAAGGTTTATTCATAAAAGGAAAAAGATAAGAGATGAGAGCTAGAATTGGTTAAATGGAATCAATTACATACAGTAATGGCAAAGTTCTTAGTTCAGGCTTGTAGCAGTGGTGGAGTAAACTGTGGGTTCAAATCAAGTCTCTGGAGAACATCCCCCACTGGGATGGGTCCTCAGTCCTTTGTGTAGTGCTTCAGTTTGTAGCAAGTCCCTCCAGAGGTAAGAAGCAGGATTGAAGACCAAATGGAGACGAGGCCTCCGCTTTATATAGGCTTTTCCAGGTGTAAGAACACTCCTTTGTTCCTGCTGTGGAAAGTTACAGCAAAATGGAGTTTGCAGTCACATGGGCCAGTTTCTGCATACCCTGCTGAGTCACAGGGCGTAACTGCCTTCTCTCGATGGGACTATTGTGTAGGTGATGGTCCTTAATGGGCCATCAAGCAAGCTAAACAGAGCTGACACCAATTTGTCTGGGATCTTTCCTAGTAACACAACACAAGTATGAAATATAGACAGCGTACAGCCAATATTTATAACTTCAACTCCCAAATGATACAGACATACAGACAGCATCATCATAACCAGTAATCCGTAACCTGGTCTTAGACACCTTATATGACCCCCTTTATGTAAGATTTGGTGCCACTACAGAACCTTCGTTGCAAACCATGTTCTATATGGTCCCAGTTTATATCAATAACGTCACAGAGCCACTATTTGATATAATTAAAAGGAAACTTAGAAACAATTATGGCTGGGACTTGCAACATTATTTTGAGATTGGCTTTTGGGAATGTCATCAAATAATGGTGAGTCAGCACAGTAAGGCTCTAGATATTAGTGAAGGATTGGAGGGCATTATCGCCTGAAAGACTGTAGATCTGTCTTATAGTATAACATTTTTTTTCACCATGTAATTTATCTATAAGCTAAGTTCTGTTTTGCAAACAGATATGCACTGAAATAATTACATCAGAACATAAGATCTGCCACACTGGGTCATAGACTCATAGACTCTAGGACTGGAAGGGACCTCGAGAGGTCATCGAGTCCAGTCCCCTGCCATCATGGCAGGACCAAATACTGTCTAGACCATCCCTGATAGACATTTATCTAACCTACTCTTAAATATCTCCAGCGATGGAGATTCCACAACTTCCCTAGGCAACCTATTCCAGTGTTTAACTACCCTGACAGTTAGGAACTTTTTCCTAATGTCCAACCTAAATCTCCCTTGCTGCAGTTTAAGTCCATTGCTTCTTGTTCTACCATTGGAGGCCAAGGTGAACAAGTTTTCTCCCTCCTCCTGATGACACCCTTTTAGATACCTGAAAACTGCTATCAGGTCCCCTCTCAGTCTTCTCTTTTCCAAACTAAACAAACCCAATTCCTTCAGCCTTCCTTCATAGGTCATGTTCTCAAGACCTTTAATCATTCTTGTTGCTCTTCTCTGGACCCTCTCCAATTTCTCCACATCTTTCTTGAAATGCAGTGCCCAGAACTGGACACAATACTCCAGTTGAGGCCTAACCAGCGCAGAGTAAAGCAGAAGAATGACTTCTCGTGTCTTGTTTACAACACACCTGTTAATGCATCCCAGAATCATGTTTGCTTTTTTTGCAACAGTATCACACTGTTCACTCATATTAAGCTTGTGGTCCACTATATCCTGTCCGTGACAGTGACAAGGATTGGGGCTTCAGGGGGAGCATAAAGAAATAGGGCACTCTTGGAGAGATCCAATTCTTTCTTCCCCTCTCATCTCCTGGAAGTCAGAGGTTTAGGGTCACCCTGAGCATGGGGTTACATCCCTGGCCATCTTGGCTAATATCCAGTGATGGATCTATCCCCCATGAACATATCCAGCTTTTTTTTAACCCAATTACATGTTTGGCCACCACAACATCCCATGAAAATGAGTTCCATAGGTTGGTGTTGTGTGAAAAAGTATTTATTTTGATGCCCTCACATCAAATTTCTCAACTGAACTGCTTAGTTCCTTTCTTGGGTGGTAATATTAACCTTTCTATACTCAGAGAAAATTCTCAGAAAATTGTGTACTTTCTACTCTGTTTAATCTCTCTGTTTCACAGTATAGATAATATAGGCAGTGCCTTATTCTGCTCTCATTTAAATGATTGTTTCGCCCGTAGAGGTAACAATACATTTTTTTCTTATATCTGAATTGAAACAAAAAGATAACATTAAACAGATTGTGTAACTTTACTTTGCAGATTAACAATATGCACGGTCACAATTAAAAAGTGAGCATTTACCATCCAAGATGGTAAATTTACAGCAGTATCCAAGATGTTACAGATTTCCTCCCCTTATATTTAGAACAAGAAAGAATGGGGGCAACTGTGTTGTATCTATGTGCAAATGTTGATATTTTAATGGCAACTACTAACTTCCATCACAAGCTTCATTTAACATGACAGTTTTAGCACATGCAATCCTGAGTGAATTTACAAGTTTTCAGATAGTGTCACCTAGTCCTAAGTAAATGTTCCTGTAATTTCTCTGGGAAAAAAAAATTATTCCAGTAACCACTTTTCCTTTTCTTTTTATATTTGTTATAAAGATGTAGACCCTAACAGTTTCTTCAGGCAGCTTAGTAGCCTTTATGGTTTGCATCTGTCTAATAAATTTGAAGTGTTTTCTGCTCATCAGTTAAGGCAACTTTTGCCATTTTATTTATAACTTGGCTTTTAAGATACTGACAGCATACCAGACAACATTTATAAAGCATGTCTGGAAGCAATATATTTGTTTGCCTTAACTGAAATCCATTCACCTTGAAAGTATGAGCTCATGAAGGATAAATTACCCAGAAGAGAAGAATGATCTCATTAGCAATGGAAAAATTTGCCTCACACAGACATAAATTAAAGGAAAAGTATGTTTATTACTGTAACTTAACTAAGTGAATGTAAAACATACTAACTACTTTAGTGTGTGTGTGTGTGTGTGTTTGTGCATGAGTATTTGATGTCCATCTGATTAGGGCTGCCAGAAATAATCCCATTAAACCTTTTATTTTTTGTTTTCTGAGCAAGAATTGTATTCTACCCTTGGCTCTATATGGGCTATTCCTATTGAAGCTGACTAGGAGTTGTGTGCACAAGTCCTGTAATAAATGCTTGCCCCTAAGGAATTTTACAAAGCTGTTCCTGATTCTTGAACTGTTCAGTTTTGTTAGCAGTTTCTTTCAGCTACTACAATGGTTCCCAGCCATTAAGGTTAGAAGCCTCCTCTAAGTGTGAGGGATCTACACCTGGACTCCTATGTCCCTATCATCCTTGCTGCATCTCACCTGGTTTTTGTCCCTTTTCTCTCCATTGCTGCCCCTTTTTCTTTTGCATTATTTTCTTTCTCTTCCTTTTTGACTCTTTTTTTTTCTTTTCTATGTAATTTTGCAATTTTCCTTTTTATTTCTCATGCTTTTTTTCTCCTCTTTGTTCCCAGATCACTCCTCCCCTTTCTCTGCTTCTCTGTGAGGACGTCTCTTCTTCAGAGCTCCCTCCCTTCTTCCCTACAATCTCTCCAGGTCTGTATCTTCCCTCTCCCAATGAGTTGCTATACATATCCATGATGGGGTGTTGTCATAAACAGATAGTCAAAGGTTAATAGAACAGAAGTACTTCATGTCTCTTTTGCCTGTAAAGGGTTAAGTTCAGTGAGCCTGGCTGTCACCTTACCAGAGGACCAATCAGGGGACAGGATACTTTCAAATCTTGAGGGAGGGAAGTTTTTGTGTGTGCTGTTAGATTTTGGTGGTTGTTCACTCTGGGGGCTCAGAGGGACCAGGAGGGCAACCAGGTTTCTCTCTAATCTCTCCGATACAGGCTTTTATAAGTTCAGAATAGTGAGTACTAGGTAGATAAAGCGAGTTAGGCTTATGTTTGTTTTCTTTATTTGCAAATGTGTATTTGGCTGGAAGGAGTTCAAATTTGTATTTTGCTGAAAGGATTTTAATTTGTACTTGTATACTTAGGCTGGGAGCGTATTCCCAGTGTCTATAGCTGAAATACCCTGTAACATATTCCATCTTAAATTTACAAAGATAATTTTTACTGTTTTTCCCTCTTTAATTAAAAGCTTTTCTTGTTTAAGAACCTGATTGTGTTTTTTTATTCTAGTGAGATCCCAGGGGACTGGGTCTGGATCCACCAGGGAATTGGTGGGGATAAAGGAGGGAAGGGGGAGAGAGAGGTTATTTTCTCTCTGTGTTAGGATTACTTTCTCTCTCAGGGAGAGTCTGGGAGGGGGAGAGAGGAGAAGGGGGGAAGGTGGATTTTCCTCTCTATTTTAAGATTCAAGGAGTTTGAATCACAGGGATCTTCCCTGATAACCCAGGGAGGGGAAACCTGGGAGAGGCAACGGTGAGGGAAAGGGTTTACTTTCCTTGTATTAGGATCCAGAGGGACTGGGTCTTGGGGGTCCCCGGGCAAGGTTTTGGGGGGGACCAGAGTGTACCAGGCACTGGAATTCCTGGTTGGTGGCCGCGCTACAAGTACTAAGCTGGTAATTGAGCTTAGAGGAATTCATGCTGGTACCTCATCTTTTGGACGCTAAGGTTCAGAGTGGGGAATTATACCATGACAAGTGTCCACTCCATACAAGCTGTAAATGGGTTAATGTGGACCAGGAGGGATCAGTAATGCACCTGGAGGGGAACTGAACATTGATAGGACCTAACGGCAGATGAAGCCCAGCTGGGGAAGAAGCTGGGGTAAGTGTGTAAAACCATGATGTGCCCTCAGAAATAAGTTGCGGAGATGAGGTCTGAAGTCACCCCTTAGAGGGAAAGGGAGTTGATAAGGGACAACGAGACATCAAGGAGAAGAGAAAGCCCTGGGCCCTTGTCCCAGCCTAGAGAGTCTGGCAAGAGACCAAAACGGGTGAAATAGACAGGGGGAGCAGAGAATCTCAGATGGGAAACCCAGAGAAAAGCAAAAAGACAGACAGGTGAGGTAGATGAGATCACAGAAAAAGCAATGAGATTTGAGATTAGTCAGATCTAGGTTCCTGGTCATAGGGTCCCTAGTCTGGAACTTGGAACAGTGGATAGGACCAGGGTCCCCTACCAGTCACTGGCAAAATGGCACAATACCTGGAGTTGGAACAGAAGATTTTCTGAGGTTGCATATAGACAGATTGTCGGGGGATTTTGTTACTTTGAAAGAAGAGGAGACTAATTCGTCAATATGGATCACCTCAATTTAGAAAGAGAGAGAGAATGGTTACACTTTGTGTAACCAACAGAAGTGAGTATCAGATGTGGTAAAAGCTAATTCATAGATCTTGTTACACACACAGCTACACCTGCAATGTGTGGAACTCCTTTACAGTATCTCAGTAACAAAAGTGTTTCTTCTGGACGAGGGGTATTATCAAACATAATTCTCTCCATGCCTTTTAGACTCAGACCTTGATTTTGCTTTCTGTAGACTGAGGGTATGTCTTTGCTAAAGAGTTAGCCCAGTCTCTAACCTGGTTGTTGCATTTAAGCCCCTGTTGTCCCCACAGTAAAATCTCTCACCTGGCCTTGAGGGTGCTTTAAACCTAGGCTAGCATAGATGCTTCTAGGTTTGAACGGATGTTTTACTTTATCCTGCTATGGCAGCCTGCAGTGAGAATGCAGGCTGCCAGTGAGGATGCAAATAAAACCCTGTCTAATAATCCTTCAGTGCCTTCTACCTGGAGCATATTTTCTTACCCAACCCCTCTCTACCTCCTCCTTTTTTCTACATTGGCTTAATTTTTAGATCTCATTTTTGCATACAGTTCTTCTGATGCAGTTCCATAGCATTTGTAGAGAATGTGCCATCTGAGAAATCCTTCTCTCAGAGTGCTGCTAGCTGGCCAGAAGTTGACACCAAGCTTTCGGTCTGATGTCGGTTACCCCCATAATTTGGGGAAATGTAACCAGAATCAGTGGCACTGAGGAATTGTGCAAGCAGCTAGCAGTGGAGGGGATCCATCAAATGGAATTTCAATACAAAGAGAAAATAAAAACCCTGAAGACTATGTACAGGGTGGCTAAGGATTACAAGACCATGTTCAGCAAATAACTGAAACCGTGCCCACTCTACTATGACTTTGCCTGGGTGCTCAGCTGTGTCTAGTCCATGGACCCTGCTTTCTTGTTAGATGTGCTCTGTTGGAGAAAGAAGGGGTAGAAGGAGAGAAGCAGCTGCAGCTGGGACTGGGGCAGAGGAAGGAGCAGACATGGAGCTGATGCGGACTCCTATACAGCATATTGATTTGGGGCACAGCTACATCTTTCTCTGGCCAGATTCCTAGGATCACTTCTGGAATGTGTGTGGTGGGAGGTGGTGTATGACAGGTTCAGGAGGAAACAGTGCAGGAACCAGAATCAGGGAAGTTGTGTGAGGAGCAGGAAGACAAATTTGTTATTGAGATGGGGGATGTTGTGGATTGGATTAAAACATGGTTTTAAATGATTAGTGTTACAACTGCCCTTCATGTAAGAAAAAAACTAAAAAATCCAGTTGTCTCTAAGACAAAGGCATGCTAAAGGCTACTCAGGGATTGAAATAAATTGGGTGTAGGGAATTTAGTTAGGCATTGTTTTGGGTAAGAGTGTGTGTGTATAAGAGAGCAGGAGACATCAGAGATAAACAGCGTGGACAAATAGAGTATAAGACTCTGGAACAGGGGTTGGCAACCTCTGGCATGCGGCTCACCAGGGGCCAGTTTGTTTACCTGCTGTTTCAGCCAAACGTGGCTCCCACTGGCTGCAGTTCACCGTTCCAGGCCAATGGGAGTGGTGGGAAGCTGCAGCCAGCACATCCCTCACTCACACCGCTTTCCGCCACCCCCATTGGCCTGAGATGGCGAACCACGGCAAGTGGTAGCCTCAATTGGCTGAATCTGCCAAAATGGCAGGTAAAAAAACTGGCCCGGCCTGCCAGAGTACTTACCCTAGGGAACCATGTGCCACAGGTTGCCAACCCCTGCTCTGGAAGAAAGAAAAGGAGGGGACTTCTTGGTCTGGACAAGATGACCAAAAATTTTAGTGCTATGTGGAAGAAAGCTATATCCTGGTTTTAATTCCTCTTGTGTTCAGAGAAACAGGACTTTGACTAGCTACTTGGCTCAAAAGTGGTAATGAGATATTACAATATGAGATGGAAGGTATTTGCCTTGCTATGGCCAGTCTCATTAATATGTTATATTTTGTTGACCATGTTATGCCTGTTAAGCTTCAGTTGGGGGTGGAAGAATCCCCTTTTCCCTGTTTCCCCCACTTCCACCCAGTTATGTATGAAGGGCTGTTGGGGTGGAAATGGGAGAGGATGAAAAGTCATATCTGTGGTTATCTTAAGCATCTTCATTCTTGCTCAGTAACCTGTTCGTTTGCTGGAATTTTATTCCACCCCTTGTGTATGAAATTAGATGGATTAGAGGCAGCCTAGATATTAAGTCCACTGCATGACCTGTGTGTTAAGTACAGAGCGCTTTCAAAGTGAAACTGCAGTACCAAGAGACTAAGAGTATGTCTACACTGCAATTAAAATCCCTCACCTGAAGGTGACTCAGGCTTGTCGCTCAGAGCAAAGGGGCTGTTTAATCAAGGTGTAGATGTTCGGGTTTGGGCTGCAAAATGGGGAGGGTTCCATAGCTTAGGCTTTAGCCTGAGCCCAAATGTCAAGAAGTCAGTTAAACAGCCTCTTAGCCCAAGTTCTGCACAGGCCAGCTGAGGAGTTTTAATTGCATGTAGACATATGCTGAAGGGCTGTTGCGACGGAAAAGGTAGAGGATGATAAGGCACATCTGTGGTTATCTTAAGCATCTTCATTCTTGCTCAGTAACCTGTTCGTTTGCTGGAATTTTATTCCGCCCCTTAAGTACAATGCAGGAGAACTTTTCTTAGAAAATAAATTCTAAACAGTTAATGAGGTTACTTGGCAGAGAAAACTTGCTGCAACCACATTTGTATCTTACTAGACCTCTCCATGAATTAATCTCCATATCAGTACATAGGTGACAAAAGACCTCAATGGCATAGATGGATGGCAATGAATTGTTACTATGAGCAATTATTGGCCCAGGAAGAGTGAGTGTGATGCTGTAGCCTGGTGGCTTCACAGTTTCTTTCAACCCAAACAATTTTTTTCCTATCCCACATTTTTTCACAATTTGTGGATTCAATTTATTAAAACAAACAAAAACAAACAAACACAAAACCTGCCAGGGAACTAAAAATTCATTTGTGTCCAGATCTAATTTTGACTCAACTTACAAAATGCCACTGCCTGACTTTCTCCCATAAAGAAAAAAGATGACGTTAGCCCTATCTTCAGTTCCAGTGCTTTGCATTCATTTTAAGATCAAATTCAAGCTTTCGCTCTTTGAAGAGAAAGAACACAGAAACAAAAAAAACAAAAAACAACCATAAAACTCTCCAGGGATCCTTTTCAGCCTATCTCAGAGACCTTAGGCCAATTCTGAGAGTAGAATTTTGCCCTTTGACTTCTCCTTAAAAAAGAGAGAAAAATAATTGTCTCTAGAATTCTGTATACATCAGAGGCTAAATTCAGTCTGGAACTACTTGAGTTTACGCTGGCATTATCATAGGCATAGGGAGTGGGATGCTATTGTTAGAAAGCCTAGTAAGGGTTACAGCACTACAAGGCACCCATAACCTTCTCTCTTCTGTGAGATAAGCATATGGGAAGTATAGCCTAAAACAGTGGTCCCCAACCTTTTCATTTGGTGGGCACCAGACAAAGGACCGTGGCAGCGGTTGAACAGCCGCTGAAATGCCGCCAAATTTCTGTGGCATTTCGGGGTTGCTGCCTCTCGATGACATCACCACCAAAATGCCACAGAAATTCGGCAGCATTTTGGCGGATGCTCGACCGCCGGCCAGGACGCGGGCGCATTTAGATGCCCCCGTGGGCACCATGGCACCTGCAGGTACTGCATTGGGGACCCCTGGTCTAAAAGATGTAGAGTGTTGGATAGGGAAGAGTCATCCTTTTTTGTAGGTCCCCAGGATATATGATTTTAAAATCCATTTCTTCATCTGCCATAAAAAAAAATAGATGCAAAAGTGTTGGTGTCCTGAATAAGGATAGACTTTTAAAAAAAATACACTGTGAATTTTCTGAAGTATTTGTCAGTTATCATAAATATCTCAGCATCTACAGATACTAACAAATAGATAGCCTGCAGGGATGAGGGAGAGAGAGAGCTTGCCCACTTCTTGGAAGCCTGTTTGAATGGCTATCACTGAGAGAGGTAAAAAATAACAAGATTAGGTGATGTGACCCCCTCCCCAACTCTTTTATAAGTCTATGAGATCTAGGATGTACACATGTGCAGTGGTTACAGATGCACTTCACTCTCATGTTCACATAATACAGTTTAATTGGGATCTTGGCCACTGACAATGCAGCTCAGAAAGAAGAAAGACAAACAACAACAAAAACCCACAAAGGACACACACAATTAGTACACAGGAAACAAAATAACGGTTCAAACATGTGACAGGATGTCCCTGATGTAAATGGACAAAATGGAGCCACTAGCGTTGGGTCTGAATTTGACCTGTGCCCATATTTCTAATGTAAATTGGTTAGATAATTTATCAATACATTTAATAAATGGGAATCCTATCATCTAAATCTGTCATAAAATATCGTACAAGCAAATCACTTTTAGTGAGATGTTGATTTTAAAAATGATTAAAATTTTAAATGGCACGAATGGCCATATGTAAAGCCATATTCTGCAGGGATGTGAGCAGGTATGAGGAGTTCAGCTCTTAGCAACTCACAGGGTCAAGTCTTAATAAAACATGATCACTTACTTGTTTACTAGCCACAAGTTATACCCATTCATTTGCGGAAGAAGTCACAAAATGTTTTCAAGGCTTTTGAAATGACAAGGAGTTTATCAGGTCAGAGATATGCATGAAAATATTATGTGTAGCTGCTTGTTAATAATGAAAACTCAGCTAAACCAGACATGTCCCTTGGGGAAATGTTCTTCCACTTTATTCAGGAAAAGCCAGCCTAGGTGAACTTAATTGACTTAGGGCTCAGTCCTGCAAGGTGCTGTGTGATGCTTGAGAGATGCTGAATACCCTCAATTCTCATGGGCTTCTTTCGGTATTGCTACCACTCAGTATCTCTCAAGAGGTACTCAGCACTCACAGGATAAGGCCCTAAGAAAACTGCATCCAAATACCATCTACACTAAATGTAAAACAACATTTATAAATAGTCAGTTCTAGCACTTGTAGCAGCATGGAAGCGATGAATCTCACAGCTGGCAGTCTCACAGGCTTTTATAGTTCACCATGGCAATACTACTCAGAGTAATAGATAATTGTAATGACTTGTCTGAGGACACAGACAGGACCACCCAAAGAGTCAACGTGCCATGCCATTTAAGATAAAATAGCCCTATTATCATTAGAGGATTATGCAGACAATGTTCCATCTCTGAGCAAGATAAGGTTGAAGAAGGCAGTTTATAGCCACATATAAGGCTCTCAAGTTCTGCAGCCTGAAATCTTTATCATAACCTGGGTACTTGCCATTATCACTCAGTTGCCGGGAAGGCATACAGCAACTAAAATTTGCCACATTAGTGTAAATTTGGGTTAAACCAGATCCCTTACTAAGTACTTTTTGACTGTGTGATGGAAATACCACTTATGTGCTCAAATTATCGCGTTATATTGTAGACCCAAAGTGGGGAAGTTGTGCTTGATGTGTGAGAGGACCACACCCATCCCAGTGAGTAAAAACCATGTTGCTGAAAACTACTGACTTTAATGATTTTGTGTAGACCTTATTGGAACTAGACAGGCAGATTGAGGCAGTAAAAGGAAAACTCTTCACAACCAGAAATTCAAATTAGCAGCCAAGACAGAGATAATTCCCCAAGCTCTAAACAGCTCAGCTACCTGAGACTTTGTTTCCATCATAATATCTGCAAAGAAACCCTTCTTACCTTCCAGCAACTTTGGGTGCTGCAAGTGGTCAGATTATACATGAGTCATAGTAGCATGATACATCTTGGCTATGTGGTCTCTGTGCTTAATCCTGTGCTATATTGTGGGAAGTGATGACCAATTAGTAGTTTGCAACATTGTTGGTTTCACATAATGTGACTTAGTGAGCTGCTTCTGCTTTAACCTAAAATGTGGGAAGAATGCTATTATACTATAGGCCGGGGTCGGCAACCTCTGGCACGCAGCTCGCCAGGGTAAGCACCCTCGTGGGCCAGCCCAGATTGTTTACCTGCCACATCTGCAGGTTCAGCTGATCGCTGCTCTCACTGGCTGCGGTTCACCACTTCAGGCCAATGAAGGCTGCTGGAAGCGGCGGGGGCTGAGGGATGTGCTGGCCACCCTTACTTCAGCCCTGTTATAACCTATTCCCAGATTTTGACCTTAGCGTCCAAAATATGGGGGTTAGCATGAAAACCTCCAAGCTTAGTTACCAGCTTGGACTTGGTAAAGCTGCCATCACCCAAAAATTAGAGTGTTTTGGGGCACTCTGGTCCCCCCAAAAACCTTCCCTGGGGACCCCAAGACCCAAATTCCTTGAGTCTCACAACAAAGGGGAATAAACCATTTCCCTTCCCTTCTCCCTTCCAGGTCTTCCCTCCCTGGGTTCCTGGAGAGATACACAGAAGCAAGCTCCGTGAATCTAAACAGAGGGATTCCACCCTCTCTATTTCCAGTCCTGGAAAACACAAGCACCGAGAGAGAGCCAAGCCCCTCCCCCCCATCCTTCACCTAGAGGGAATGCAAAGTCAGGCTAGTAAATCTAACACACACAGATTTCCCCCTGACTTCTTCCTCCCACCAGTTCCCTGGTGAGCTACAGACTCAATTCCCTGGAGTTCCCCACCAAAGAAAAACTCCAACAGGTCTTAAAAAGAAAGCTTTATATAAAAAGAAAGAAAAAATACATAAAAATGGTCTCTCTGTATTAAGGTGACAAATACAGGGTCAATTGCTTAAAAGAAATATGAATAAACAGCTTTATTCAAAACGAATACAATTCAAAACACTCCAGCAACTACACACATGTAAATACAAAAGAAAAAAAAACAATCCCTTTTGTTTTATGATCTTTGTACTCACAACTTGGAAACAGAAGATTAGAAAGCAGGAGACAGAAAAATCCTCTCATAGCCGAGAGAGTACAGGCACAAGACAAGAACAAAGGACTCACACACAACTTCCCTTCACCCAGATTTGAAAAAGGCTTGTTTCCTGATTGGTCCTCTGGTCAGGTGTTTCAGGTTACTCCTTTCCAGGTAAAAGAATATTAACCCTTAGCTATCTGTTTATAACACGCCCCCCAAATTGCAGACAGTGGGGAAGCTCACTGGCGGCAATTTCCTCCTAGAACTTTAAAATAAACAGATTAATACAACACATGCACCTTTACATATACCACTAAGCATATAACTAACAGACTTTTACATTTTAAGAACACTTTTTAACTACTGGATTTTGGGAAACTCTCACGGGAGAGTGCATCAGCTACTTTGTTAGAAGCTCCTGAAATGTGCTGAATTGGAAAATCAAAATTTTGGAGAGCTAAACTCCAACGAAGAAGTTTTTTGTTGTTCCCCTTGGCAGTATGAAGCCACTTTAGTGCAGCATGGTCAGTTTGTAGTTGGAACCGCCGTCCCCAAACATATGGGCGTAGCTTTTCCAGGGCGTACACAATGGCATAGCATTCCTTTTCACTGACTGACCAGTGACTTTCCCTCTCAGACAGTTTCTTGCTGAGAAACACGACAGGATGGAAGTTGTGATCCGTTGCTTCCTGCATGAGAACTGCTCCTATACCACACTTAGATGCATTCGTGGTTACTAGGAATGGCTTGTCAAAGTCCGGGGCCCTGAGCACAGGGTTAGACATGAGTGTCAAAAGGCCTTTACCCAACTTAAGGCAACGCTCATCAGTCCACTTAACTGCATTTGGCTGGGTCTTTTTGGTCAGGTCGGTCAGTGGGGCAGCGATTTGGCTGTAGTGTGGTACAAATCACCTGTAGTACCCGGCCAAGGATAAGAAGGCTTGGACCCGTTTCTTTGACTTTGGGACAGGCCACTTTTGGATAGCATACACCTTGGCCTATAGGGGGTTTATGGTTCCTCGACCCACCTGGTGCCCCAGGTAAGTTACTCTGTTTTGGCCTATTTGACACTTTTTGGCCTTAACAGTTAGTCCGGCCTGCCTGATGCGCTCAAAGACCTTTTCCAGGTGTAGGTGTTCGGGCCAGGAGTCTGAAATAATGGCCACATCATCGAGGTAGGCAACTCCATATTCTTCCAGTCCTGCTAGTAGACCATCTACCGGCCTCTGGAAGGTGGCGGGTGCATTTCGAAGGCCGAAAGGAAGGACATTAAATTCATACACCCCCGCATGGGTGACGAATGCTGACCTCTCCTTGGCAGGTTCATCTAGCGGTACTTGCCAGTACCCCTTGGTTAAGTCTATTGTAGAGATGAACTGGGCACATCCCAGCTTCTCCAATAGCTCATCGGTGTGTGGCATTGGATAGTTGTCCGGACGAGTTACCGCATTTAGCTTACAGTAGTCCATGCAAAAGCGTATTTCCCCATCTGGTTTGGGTACCTGAACCACTGGAGATGCCCATGCACTGGTAGATGAGCGGATTATACCCATCTGTAGCATGTTCTGGATCTCCTGTTTTATAGCAGCTTGGGCATGAGGAGACACCCGGTAGGGTGGGGTTCTAATGGGGTGAACATTATCTGTGTCAATGGAGTGGTATGCCCGTTTAGTCTGTCCTGGGGTGGCTGAGAACAATGGGGAAAAGCTAGTGCACAGCTCCTTGACTTGTCGCCGCTGCAGACGTTTCAGGGTGGTTGAGAGGTTCACCTCTTCCACGCCACCGTCTTTTTTCCCTTCGTAGTAGACACCGTCAGGCCACTCAGCATCATCTCCCTGGACTGTAAACTGACAAACCTGTAAGTCTCATGAATAGAAAGGCTTGAGAGAATTAACATGGTACACTCTGGGCTTTAGTGAGGAATTTGGAAATGCTATGAGGTAGTTCACAGTTCTCAGGCGCTTTTGGACCGTGAATGGCCCTTCCCATGATGCTTCCATGTTATGGGCCTGTTGCGCCTTCAAGATCATAACCTGGTCTCCTACCTTGAAGGAACGTTCTCTGGTATGTTTATAATACCAGGCCTTTTGCTCTTTCTGAGCATCCTTTAGGTTCTTTTTAGCAAGGGCTAAGGAATGTTGGAGGGTGCTTTGTAGGTTGCTTACAAAGTCCAGAATGTTAGTTCCTGGAGAAGGCGTAAACCCCTCCCATTGCTGCTTCGCCAACTGTAATGGCCCCTTAACCTCGTGACCATACACAAGTTCAAACGGTGAAAACCCTAAACTGGGATGTGGTACAGCCCTGTAGGCAAACAGCAACTGCTGCAACACTAGGTCCCAATTATTGGAGTGTTCGTTGATGAATTTACGTATCATGGCCCCCAAAGTTGCATTCCATATCTCGCTTGTGCTCTGCGTCTTTGATTTCTTCTTTGGCCTCCATTTTTGTCTTGGTAGGCATGGTTCCTGTTTTCTTGTGTTGGGGTGCCCTCCGGTGTTTGTCTGAACTGCAGGTTCTCTGTTGCCTCCTGGGGTCTGCCTAGCAACAGTGCCTTTTCCCTTTCTTTCTCTAGCTAATCTTTTAAATGTAAAGTAAACCAGAAAAACCACTTCATTTGCATGTGTATTGCTGGATACTGACTCTCAATGGGAGTGCTATTGTCACAAAAGACCCTTAATAGTTCCTTAATGGTTCCTTGCTTAATATGCAAGCCACAACTGCCATAGAGAGCAGAGAAAAAAAAATTCTCTCTGGTTCCTTTTAAAACCAAACCGTTCCTCTCTGCTTAAAAGCCCCTAGCAGAGAAAAGAAAAATATAATATTCCTACTGGCTTCTGGATTCTATCTTTCCCACAAACGCTGTCACCATGTCATAACCTATTCCCAGATTTTGACCTTAGCGTCCAAAATATGGGGGTTAGCATGAAAACCTCCAAGCTTAGTTACCAGCTTGGACTTGGTAAAGCTGCCATCACCCAAAAATTAGAGTGTTTTGGGGCACTCTGGTCCCCCCAAAAACCTTCCCTGGGGACCCCAAGACCCAAATTCCTTGAGTCTCACAACAAAGGGGAATAAACCATTTCCCTTCCCTTCTCCCTTCCAGGTCTTCCCTCCCTGGGTTCCTGGAGAGATACACAGAAGCAAGCTCCGTGAATCTAAACAGAGGGATTCCACCCTCTCTATTTCCAGTCCTGGAAAACACAAGCACCGAGAGAGAGCCAAGCCCCTCCCCCCCATCCTTCACCTAGAGGGAATGCAAAGTCAGGCTAGTAAATCTAACACACACAGATTTCCCCCTGACTTCTTCCTCCCACCAATTCCCTGGTGAGCTACAGACTCAATTCCCTGGAGTTCCCCACCAAAGAAAAACTCCAACAGGTCTTAAAAAGAAAGCTTTATATAAAAAGAAAGAAAAAAATACATAAAAATGGTCTCTCTGTATTAAGGTGACAAATACAGGGTCAATTGCTTAAAAGAAATATGAATAAACAGCCTTAATCAAAAAGAATACAATTCAAAACACTCCAGCAACTACACACACGTAAATACAAAAGAAAAAAAACATTAACCCCTATTATTTTATGATCTTTGTACTCACAACTTGGAAACAGAAGATTAGAAAGCAGGAGACAGAAAAATCCTCTCATAGCCGAGAGAGTACAGGCACAAGACAAGAACAAAGGACACACACACAACTTCCCTCCACCCAGATTTGAAAAAGGCTTGTTTCCTGATTGTCCTCTGGTCAGGTGTTTCAGGTTACTCCTTTCCAGGTAAAAGAACATTAACCCTTAGCTTTCTGTTTATGACAAGCCCCCACTGGCCTGGAGCGGCAAACAGCAGCCAGTGGGAGCTGCAATCGGCTGAACCTGTGGACGTGGCAGGTAAACAAACTGGCCCGTCCCATCAGGGTGCTTACCCTGGAGAGCCAGAGGTTGCTGACTCCACTATAGACAAATGACGCACAATTTTCAGCAACACATCTGAAATGAGACATTGAAGATTAGTTATATTTGTCATCATAATACATTAATAGTGTCATAACAGCAGACTTTAGCATTAGGAGAATATACTATCCATGGTGAAACTTTAAGAAAAGGTCTACTTCCATATTGGATGTTCAGCTTGTTTAGGAAAGTGATTTATCTCCTAGCTCACAGAAAAGGATGGCCAGTTAGTAAATTGTTGTATTCTCATAGTTGGCAGGTACTCAAATCTTTAGTTTAATCAAATAAATAGATGCATTAATATACTGTACATAACATGATATGTGATTGGTTGATAGAAAAACAAAAGAGGCATAGTAAGAAATAAAAGTAAAGAGTGAGAACATTTAAACCCTCAAACAATCAGAGAGGTTGACCTTGGTCTATGGCACATATTGTTATTAATCTCTTATAGCGTTTCAAAAGTGTACATAATTCTAGAGTATTATGACAGTGTCACACAAAAAGCAGGCCTGTACTGTAATGGAAAAGGGAGAACAGAACAAAACAAAGAGGATGGAACATACATATAGTAGAATAAGCCTAGGAAACCTTAATATTTTCCATTGAAGAGATTAGCTTTAGTAATTTATTGACTGTAGAGAGGAAGAGAACTTGTCTCTGTTAGGGGAATGGCAATTCCAGAAATATGGGATGTCTTGGAAAAAGGTACGTACAGGAGTGAGTGAAAGAGACAACAGAGGCTACAAGGTGACGTATATAGAGATAATTGTCCAGATTCTTAGTTACTATAAATCCCTATCCCATTATATCAGTGTATTTATTTGCACATCCAATTGCAGCTTTTTAATCTCTTCATTTTTAAATTGTACTGTATGCATACACAAATGAATGCATTCCCCAAACAGAGGAAATTATTTCCTAGATCAACTCTCACACAGATCCCTCTCTGATTCTGAGATAAGTGTTTTTTCTTAGTCAGTTATGCTGAAAATGTGGAGTAAAAATCACAGATAGAAGATATAAAGTGTTTTGAATCAAGGAGTAGTACATATAGTTTGATTGAGTAACAATATATCCAGTAGTTTGGAAAAAAATATCCACTGTAACTCCAATTAAAGAAGAGGAACATATCTCCGGAAGAGGTCATGCTGTTTCGGTCTGCATTTCCTGTGATAAGTAGGAGGCCATCTTGGAGGAATGTCAGAGGACCTCGTGAGCATCAGTCAAAGCATCTCTAGATGTCTTACCCACTTTCCAGAGGCACTGATGCATTACACAGTTAATTATTTTCATTTTCCCGCAGCTACACACACAGATAACATAATGGTAAAGTGCAATTTAATACAGTGGTACAGTTTCTAAATTAATTTCTAGTTACCAGAGACTTTATGTGTATCCACTGTTGCCCTTGCACATGATAAAAAGGAACGCAGAGATATTAAACTCTTTCACAACAGGAACAAGCAAGCTGATGGTAATGTTGCAGTGGCTTACATTGTAGGTGTCTTATACATCTGTGGAAGCCAGAGACTATTTTTATTAGATACAGAAAGAGTCTGGATGTAACCTATTGACAGCACTCATTTGGAAAGCAAAGTGCTTATGCAATACTCAACACAAAGGTGTAGTCATCCAAAGAGATAAGGATGTTAAACTAGGGGATGCTCTACACTAGAAATGTACTTTGATATTGCTACACCTCTCAAGGGTGTGAAAAATCCACATGCCTAAGAGACATAGCTGTACTATTCTAACCCCCAGTATAGACTGAGCTAGCCTGAATTCTTCCATCAACCTAGCTACAGCCTCTTGGGGAAGTGGATTAACTACCCTGATGGAAGAATCTCTTTAGTTGGTATAAATAGTGTCTATACTGAAGCACTACAGTGGAGCAGCTGCACTGAAGCATCTGTACTGCTATAGGGTTTTATGTGTAGATATACTCTAAAGATCAATAATAAACAATTGCTAGTCCCCTTATTATGTTTCACAGCATTATGGGTTATATTTTCAGCCAACGTAAATTGGAGTAGCTCCATTAACTGCAGTTGAACAATTCCTATTCATGCCACCTAAAAACCTGGTCCATGAATCTTTCCTTTTTGTTATAACTGTTTGGATTATTGTAATATACAATATTGTATTGTAGAAAAGAAATGCAATCATTGGTACTGTCTGCTGAAGTGATTACCTGTATATTTCTGAAGTTACAATGAAAGTGATAAATGTGGTCAGCAAAAAGTCTTTTGAGTTTAATTAATTATTGGTAAAAGAACACGTGATACAAATTTGCAGTCTATTTTAGGTATGATAGAATATATGTTGTTTCATTCCATCCTCCCTAGAGGAACATATTAATTTCCTTTTAAACTCCACTTCTACTGCAGCTGTTTGTCACAGATTTTTTCATTTTACATCTGAGTACATGACACTAGGTGAAATGGGATAGTTTTCGTGCTCAGTTTGTGGTTCACAGGGTTTAGAGATGTTTTATAATGTAGATTTTTTTTAAGAATTCACAAACTATTTCACAATATATTGACGAGAATTGAACCTTGGAGGATGATTACTTTTTCTACTAATGTTTCTACTAGAGGAAAAACTAACAGGGGGATATATAAAAACATACATTTTTATATATATAAAATGTATGTTTAAAGCCCAATATTTCTCTATATATGAACTTAAAAGTAGCTGTTTTCCCAAATATTTCTTCCACTAAACATATTAGCTAGAGAATCTGTGGAAAGATGACACAGAAAGATGCATGAATGATGCTGAAGTGAGTCCATTTAAACAATTTGAACTAAGATAGATGGAGAAATAGTTGTTGTGAGCAGTTATATTAGAGGAGAATAAAAATAGAAGTTTAGAATGATGGTGCATCTTAACACTAATTACTACATAAGCATCCTTTAGGCTGAGATACAGAGTTTTACATTCAACATCCGGGGTATCAAACCAAACCAAATCCACCATATCACAAAATCATTCTCATAGCATTCCCTAGGTGTAATAAGTTTAATGATATATGAATACAATTAATACTAGGAATGGCACATTTTCAAGGATGTGTCATGAATGTGGTTTGGATTGACATAATCCCCAAGAGATAAAAGAAGATAAAACAACCTCCTTTGAGATTCAATATTCATAGAGACTATACCATTAATGCTTGTTGCTGACTCTTTATACTAAGGCTATGTCTACATTGGTGCACATAGTTACTTCACTATGTATACACTCACCCATATTTCCAATACACACGATGAGTGTCTATATATTCTGTGCTGGACAGGGGTATCCCATTTTGTACATCCAAATATCTACATCCACATTGCCACTGTTCATAGATTCCCAGGCTGGAAAAGATCATTGTGATCATGTAGTCTGAGCTAGTGTATAAAACTTCCCCAAAATAATTTCCTAGAGCATAGCTTATAGAAGAAAAATCCAACCTTGATTTAATAATTGTCAGTGATGGAGAATCCATCCTAACCCCTGGTAAATTGTTCCATTGTTAATTACCGTCTCGTTAAAAATATGTTTTATTTCTGTCTGAATTTGTCTAGCTTCAACTTCCAGCTATTGTATCATGTTGTTATACAACATTAGCACTTACTATTTCAGGGGCATTATCCAAGGGTTCTGTGTTTCATGGAAAGACACTCTAGGAACCACTTTGCTGTGTGTTGTTGTTACTGTCCTCTGCCTTCACATTTGCTGAGAGCAGCTCCTGCTTAGAACTCCTTTCTGCTGTGCTGAGTGGAAGACATGGAGCAATTGATGATGCTGTAGTTCTTCTCCTGCTCCTTATTGTAGGACAAATATTTTTGCAGTGCAGTTGGTGATTGGCAAGATACTGGATGGAATTTGGGCATAATTTTCAGACATGTCAAAGACATCTGACCTTGAGAGTGAATGAAAATTTATTCAGCTCTCATGGTACAGATATGGTGAATGCTAGTATAGTCATGGTGAGTCTATGGGTGGACTATCACTTCTGGTCAGGAGAACCAGCATGATGCGATGGGCTCATATAGTTTTGAAAACCTGGAGAGACCCACTGTGACTTCAGAACTTCTGAATGTGGAAACAGACCTTAATGAAGCAGTGTGAGGAGTGTGCACCAGAATACTTGATTCAGGGAGCCATACTGTGTACAAAAGAGGGTGTCTATTGCCCTGTGGAAGCCAGCAGCACCACCATCTGTCTATTGAAAATCTCTCTGGGGTTGGAATGTCCACTCTTAGGGTCATGGTTATGTAGTTTTGTGAGGCAATTAACACTGTGGTGGTGACCATAAGAAAAGTTCCAGAAATAATAACTGAATTTCAGAGAATGTGGTTTCCAACCTGTGCAGGGGCCAGTGAAGGCATCCATATCCCAATACTTATCCCACCAAAAGTGGTGAATAAGTATATAAGTCAATAAAGTTACTATGCACTCATTCTGCAAGGCTTAGTGGACCTCAGTGGCAGATTTATGAATACCAACATGTTGAGGAGACTGGGACTGTACCTGAAGAGGGAAATGTAGAAGAGATACTGTCTCCTCCTGAGCACCCCCTTTTTTCTGAATGTGGCTCTGCTGTGTCTTGCTTTAGTTTCCTCCCTCAATGATGTCATGTAAACAGCCCAGAGAAGCCAAACACTTTACTTTATAGTAGTCTATCTCCCTCTAATAAAGCCTTCTGAAAACAGCTTCTGTGCAATGGTTTAAAGACTCTCTCCGCAGAGCCCAGAGAACACTTGGAAGTCCCAAAACAAATTTTTCTAGGTTTTAGCAGCAGCTCCTTCTGCTGTAAGCTCTCAGGCTTTTCTGCCTCCTGCTAAGCTTTTCAGCCTCTCCACTGCCTGTTCAGGAGCTATCCGAGGCCTCCCTGCCTGCAGAGCTTTGCCTAGTTCAGGATTCCCAGGAACTTCCATCCTTTGGATCTTCCTTTCTCCTCAGGAATCTATCTCTTACTGAGAGTGTTAACCTTTTATCATGCCCAGGTGCTTCCCTGCTTAATTAACTCACCAAATAACTGAGAGGCAATTATCTACTCCCATGGAATTGGAATTGCCTCATTCCCCCTTGCAGAGCCTGTCATAAATAGATTGGGTCCTATAGGTAGCTTCAGAGGGCTAGCTACTGTCTGACAAGGAAGAAGGGACTTTGTTCCCCAGGAGCAATATGATTGTCTATGGCATCTGTGTCCACTGTTGATGTATATCTGCTCCTAACTTGGCTTATGAAACCATATCCCAACAGAATTGACCCTGGAAAAAAGGAATCCAATTATAAACTCAGTTGCTGCAGAATAGTCACAGAGAGCATGTCTGATAGGCTGTTCTCAGAGAAGTTGTGGAGGATGGTGTACTCTGACCACACATTGATCAACACCTGACTATGGTCAGTGGGTTGATGGCTGCTCTTGGAGCAGGGATCCATGTTCACCTGCATTTATCTGTAAAGAGTGCAGTGGGAAGTTGTTCTGATATGGTTAGTGCAACTTACTACTACTAGTGAAATTGGGGACAGGGACAGGGACCTTTTTATTTTGGGTAAGGGAGGAAAGAAAAGGGATCAGTGGATTGTGAGAATTGGGGTTGATGACTATTAAAATGCAAGACCTGGTATACTCCCATTATCCTTTCTGCACTACACACTGGCATGGGTACGGGGCACGTACTTACACCCTTCAAGCATGCCAGCTTACTGTCCCTCTGCTCGCCTTCAGATATGTTTCTGAGTTTAGATGTGAACAATAAGGGGGTTGTAGAATAGCCATGCTCATGCACATGTATACAGTTGCTAGGGCAGATGTAGCCACAGGCATCAACAAATGTCACAGTTGATTTGTATCATGCATCTTGCTCTTTTACTACACCAAATACAAATCTCCATATGAAAATGCAAAAGAATTTAGCAAGTACAATATTCTTATCTCCTGTTTACAGTAAAGTTTTACAAAACTATAGGCTATGATGTACAAAACCAAAACCAATATATATGTAAGCCTGAATCAAATATAAAATGGTATTTTAAAAAAGCACATTGTCTTCATAGCAGGTCAATAATATTTTTGTGGATAAGCAGTATTATGCATGCCAAAATTCTCATTTTAAAGAAAAAACAGACTGTCCATTGTTAACAAAGTAAATAACTTCATTTGGTACCATCATCATAAACTGCTCGTCTCTTGCTGCATCTAAATCTGCATTTCAAGACTGGGAAGATGCCAAGTCTAAAAGATCACCCTATAATCAATTCAACAAACTATATCTGCACAAAAAATATACATGAATGTGCATTGTCACTTTGGGCAACAATAGACCTGGCCACTTGATAATCTATTTGTATCAATAGACATCTCATATTTATCTCTGCACTACAGCATCTTTGAATTGTGTGATTATTCTTTACTGGGTTGGTACTAGCAATGTTTGTGATAAAGAGTGACTGTCAAATAGTGATCCTACTGCTCTGCAAGCAAATATTCTGGCCAGTGCTCTATAGTCCACCTAGGCCCAGTACCTGTGAATGCTACTCATGAGGCAGGCCCATGGCTGCACAGATGCTATGTGGCCACCTAACCCTATCAGTTCCCTGGCTGTGATGTCCAGGATTTTGTCCAGACATGGTTGTTTATGATGTAGCAGCCATTTCAATGAAGTGTGAGATCGGGGAAAGTGGCCTCTCTCCTGATATTCCTTTGTGAGGTCATAGTCTCTGTTGTTGACTTAAGTCAGAGAGACACTGAAGAGAGAGATGATCTGAGCAGGCCACTGATGGTAAGGCTTTTTGTTCTGTGTTTGCACAATGCCTGCTCTCTGACTACTGCTCCTAGGTGCTATGGTAATACAAATAAATAATAACAATAAAACTTAGATAGGCAGGGCTGTGGGGTCTTCAGCAGGGTGGTTGTAAAAACAGTACATACACCACACAGAGCTAGCCATGGGATCACTCCCAATATTCAGAGTTTGGCTATGTGGAAGTAATAAGCTAAAGCATCCTTAAAGACCTGAGTCTGTTACTGTTAGAATGTAAATGATAAATAAAACAACACCATAAAATAATTAATACTAATGATGATAACACATGATATTAACTAATGAAAATTGTTTACATTTTAATCAAATCCAATCATCATTGGTGCCGTCTCATAATCATTTTATAAGTGTCATAATTTGAGATCAAGAGTCCCGTTGGTAAACTTCCTCAATCTCCAAAATAAGAACATTTATCTATTTTTAATGTATTTCAAAGTTGTAAAAATGCCTCTGTGAGCCAGTAGAAACATATTTTGAATATTAATGTTGAAGCTAAACTACTAATATGTATTTCCATATATGATACGTGACACTTCCATGTACACTGCTGTATGCTATTTCCAGATAACACAGCTACATCATGATACTTTAACAATCAGTTTATTTTATGATAATAGGTTAAACTTAATTCTACATATTTAGTTAGCCTGGAAAATATATAATGCCTATTTTGTGTGCTCCAGACAAAACTAATTGTGTTATGTTAATGTTGTGGATCAAGTCTTTGTTTTCTAGTTTAGATTAGAAAAAATATCCTGAGTAGGCTAATAAAATTCAGATGTCAAGGTTTTATTGTCAGAAGCAGTAGTGTTCCGAATAGAAATGACTCATTACTATGAAATAGTTTAATATCCATAAATGTATTGGATAGAGAATTGAAGGGGTAAAAATATAATTGCTCAAGTCCCTTTATAGACTCATAGACTCTAGGACTGGAAGGGACCTCGAGAGGTCATCGAGTCCAGTCCCCTGCCCTCATGGCAGGACCAAATACTTTCTAGACCATCCCTAATAGACATTTATCTAACCTACATGTAAACTTGCTTTGATGATCACATAAGGACCACTGACATGGATTATTTCACACATGCCCTGGGATATCAGAACAGACATATCACTGCTTGGCTGTGACTATAAGCCATTATTTCCAATGAAAATTGAAATAAGGGCTTGTTACATCATGACCCCATTGTAAGAATCATGATGGGTGTTAAATTCATACCCTGTATCGTGAAGCCATTAAAATCTTTTTAGAAGTCTAAAAATACATCAGTTCTGATCAAAGTTCCTTCTAATTTTTTTCACCCATATGAAATTTATTATGTGCACCAATATTGAGATAATATGCAGATATGTGCCACCAGTAGAAACAAAAAAACCCCTAGATATAATATATATTTTTTAAACAGTTATAATAGCTCTCTTAACTGTTTTACTTGCTTACTTTTCATGAATTACAAGAGACTTAGACACAAAGTTTTACTTTTGGACAAAAATGTTATACAATCCTAACCATGGGTAGAAATGTCCTTGCAATTATTTGTGAGGCTTAGTTTTTTTAATTAATTGTTCCTTTATAGTAAATCACACGAAAGTGAAATATATATCTCATCAGCACCTTTGTTGCCTCTAAGGTGCATGCCTGCAGGACCACACATGAAGCCATCAGGGGCATGCAGCAGCTGCACAGGGCGTGCAGAGCTCTGGGGGGATAGATGTTCCCCTCCATAGGGATAATTACTCCACTCAGGACAAGTTTGGCATTTAAGAATTCACTACTCAAAGAATTAAATTTAAGCATAAGAGAGAAATAAAAATTATGGAATGAATAGACCAGTCAAAAAAATAAAATAGAACTTTGAAAGACTAAAATTACATAAAATATAAATGCATTGCAGGAAGTATCAAGAAATAACAATAACACAAGTATATGTTGGGAGGTGAGTGTGAAAGACTATATGTGTGTGAGACAGGGTGTGTGTGTTTGAAAGAGAGAGTGAGAGAGAGGTCTCTCCCCTCTGCAACCCTGGGGACAGAGGCATCTCTCCCATCCCCACTGCAGCCCTGGGGATGGGGATAGGGCCAGGGCCGGGGGAGAGAGGCATCTCTCTCATCCTCGCCGCAGCCCTAGCCGGAGGACAGACGTGTCTCTGTCATTCCTGCAATATCCCTGGCTGGAGCTGGGGCTGAGAGAGCAGCACCTCTCCCATCCCTGCTGTAGCCAGCCCTGGCCAGAGCTGGGAACAGGAGAGGGGAATATCTATCCCCCCACAGCTCTGCACATCCTGTGCAGCTGCTGCATGCCCCTGATGGCCTCATGTGTGGTCCTGCAGGCATGCACCTTAGAGGGAACAAAGGTGCTGATGAGATATATATTTCACTTTCATGTGATTTACTATAAAGAAACAATTAATTAAAAAAACTAAGCCTCACAAATAATTGCAAGGACATTTCTACCCATGGTTGGGATTGTATAACTTTTTTGTCCAAAAGTAAAACTTTGTGTCTAAGTCTCTTGTAATTCATGAAAAGTAAAACAGTTAAGAGAGCTATTATGCTATATGGTTATTAGTTCCTTGGTTATTATCAACTCTGACTTTGAGATGCTTGAGCAGTCCTGTAGTGCTAAATCCCTTTGATATTTCAAAAGCACACCTTCAATACTTGCTTTCTCCCTCTGGCTGCCTCTTCTCCTTTGGCTCCTGGGAGCCCTCTTCTCTTCAACCCTGCTGTCCACTGGCATGCTTCTTCTTCTGGCCTGAGTGCTTGCACAAGTAGTTCTCTCTCCCTCACTACTGTGCCACTGCACATCCTCCTAGCTTCATGCTTCTAGTACTTTCATAGAATTTCACAGAGTTTGAGCCTACAGGGAACCATCTATGATTCTATAATTCTATGATCTGACCTCCTGTATATTACAAACTGTTAAATTTAATCCAGATACCCCGATGATGAAGCAAGTGACTTTAGTTAGACCAAAGCATTTCAGCTCTCAGGAGACTAAACTGTTGTTTGCCACTTGCAGGAGAGAACAAGGTGCCACCAATGCCGAAGACTTCTGCAATGGCAGGGAATTGATTAGGATAGATATACCCAGATAATCTTAGCAGGTGATCCACGCTGCACAAGAAGGACACAAAAACAAACTCAGGCCCCAGACAAACTGATCTGGGTAAAAATTCCTTCCTGACCCCAAATCTGGTGATCAGTTTGACCCTGACCATGTGAGCAAGACACACAGACGGGCATCTAAGAAAGCACATCAGATCCCCAATCTATTCCTTTTGGTGTCCATCTCTAATTGTGACCAATCCATGATGCTTCAGATGAAGACAAAACAAATACCTCACCTGGCTGTCCCCAGCCACTTCTCTCATCTCATTCTTCTGCCCAACCAGCAGAATGTCCTGTTACTGCTGTTTTCTCACACAGTAGTCTTTGCTCCCCAGTCCTCATGTGAATCTTTCCCAGGGTTCCAGCTAACACCCCCCTCTTCCCTGCACTTATCCTACTCCTGTTCCAGAACTTTTGCCCACCCAGATCTCCTTTTAGCCCTTCGCCTCTCTCTGAATTGCCAAACATCCAATGGATTTCTCTTCTTCCATGTCGATCCCTTTCCTCCACCCCCTTTTCATCAGCTTTACATCGCTGTTGTCAATCTGCTGCGGAAGCTTATGCCCTCCTCCTATTTCAGTTCATCAGCCCTTTTCATTCCTTTGACAGGCCCCATTCTCCTCTTCAATTCTCCTCTTCAATTGCTACCAATTTTAAACATTCCTCAGCAACACATAGTATTCAGAATGAGCACATTAAACTAAACTCTTTTTCATCAAATGCTTCCTTTAATTCCCATTTAAAATATTTTTCAACTACTGTATTCTTAATCAGTATTTAGTGATGCTTCTTTTCCTGTCAGGGGCTGATCTATGAGAGAGAAGAGATGTTGTGGATAATACCATTAAATGGGACTATGCTACTGCTCTGGCCCACCTGTTCCATATTAACAGTCTTGATGGGGCCTAATGGAAAATAGGTGTTATCTATAAGGCCAGCAGGAAGGTGCAAAGAGAGGGAGCCCTGAATTTGGAATTTAAGAGATATGTAAGACTATCCATTTTTGGGGCTCAGACCCTCATCATTGGCATTAATTATTGTCACTCATCCTTTTTGCCATCCAAGAGGTGCCCCAAGCATCATCAGGATTCCCCCAATTCCATGGGAGACAATCATGCATGGTCCTGGATCTTCTCTGCGAGTAGCAAAGCCTCCGAAAACTAGTGTGGTACAATATATGATCCATTTGAGGAAGAATTTGGAAACACTGGGGGCTTTTCCAAAAGAAAACCTGCTGAAGTCCCAGCAGAACCAGGAAAGGGCTTAAAACTTAGGGGCCAGAATGTGAGAATTTGGATCTAGGTATAGGGTTTTGTTGTTACTACAGACAACAGAATCAAAGCTACTGGCCAGGTGGCAAGGTCCATTTGAAGTATTAAGGTCCATTTGAGGAAGGTGGAAATGCTCAGTTATGAAATTTGCCATCCAAGGAAGAGAAAAGAAATGCAAATCTATTGCATGAACGTGCTAAAGTCCTGGGTGAGACTAAGAAGGCCTCCTCATAGCACTGGCTCTGCCCAAACTCAAGCTTGCCCCACAGGCACCCGTAGGCCTTGATACTGGCTAAATATACATGGGAGAAGAATTTCATCCTTAAGAAAAACTACAGTTATGACAGCTGATGGAGGCCTTTCTCTCAGTATTTTCAGTGCTGCCATGATGCACCTGTCCTACCATCACGTGAACTGGGAAAAAGAGTCTGAGGGAGCCTACAATACCTGCCACACAAGATATTGGAAACAGTCCACCAAGAACTTCAGGCCACGTTAAACTTAGGGGTGGTTGAGGAGTTTCATAGTGAGTTGTGGAGCCCAGTCATATTTGTACTGAAGGCCAACAGGTCAACCTGATACTGCATCCATCTCTGGAGAGTAAACACACTATGGAAATTTGATGTGTACTCTATGCTTAGGGTAGATGAGCTTTTAGACTTGCTTAGAGTGCCAATTATATCCACTCTTGACCTAAAAAAGGATAACTGGCAGACACATTTGACAACTGAAGAATGAGAGAAGACTGGCTTCTTTACAGTATTTGGTCTTTGTAAATTTAAAGCTATGACCTTCACAGAGTAGCAGCCACCTTTCAGTGCCTGATGGACCATGTACTTTGACCACACAGGAGGTATGCCATGGCATAATTGGACAATATTGTCATTTATAGTTATGACTGGAACAGTCAACCAAGACACTTCATGGCAACACTGCAATCCCTCAGAAAGGAAGGACTGATGGCCAACCCAGCCAAGTGCAAACTGGCCACCTGCGAGGTGACTTACCTTGTCTATAGGGTAGGGGGTAAGCATTTGGGCCACTAATTAATAAGGTACAAGCCTTGGAGCAGTGCCCCATACCAAACACAAAAACCAGGTGTGTTGTTTCATAGGCATCACTGGATACTCAGTCACTTTGTACTGGGTTTTGCTATCATTAAAGCCCCCAGTGAACCTGATAAAAGACATAAGCCCTAAGAAAATTCTTGGTCCGAAGCCTGTGGCAGGGCCTTTAAGACACTGAAAGAACAGAAGAGCCAAGAACCAGTGCTTTCATACTCAGACTTCGCCCTTTCCTCGTAGGCCTGGTCTACACTACAAAATTAAATCGACATATGCTGTGTTAGGTCGAGTTAATAAGGTATGTTTCTACACAACTGAGTCCCTTCGGCTGACCAAAGTGCTTATAAAGTCAAGTTCTGTACTCCACCTCCATGAAAGTCATAGGTCTTCAGTTGATATCCACATGTTGACATAGTGATAGCATAGACACTGTGCTGTGTAATTTGAGTGAATTGGCCTCCAGGAGGAGCTCTGCTGTGACCGATCTGGAGAGCATTTTAAACTCCACTGCACTTCAGCCAGGTACACAGGAAACAGCCGCCAACTTGTTGAAGCCCTGGGAAAATTTGAATTTTCTTTTCCTGTTTGATTGGCATGAAGAGAAAGTCAGCACAGCTGGCCATGGATGCCCAAGACCGCTTACATGCTCCAGAATGGAGCAGACAGGAGGTAGTGGATCTTATTGCTGTGTGGGGATACGAGGCTGGGCAGACAGAGCTCTGAACCAGCAGAAGAAATGTTAACATCCATGCCAAAATCATGCAGGGCACTGGGGAGAAGTGCTACACCAGGGACACACAGCAGTGCTGCGTGAAAATAAAGGCATTTCAGCAAACGAACCAGAAGACAAGGGAGGCGAGAAGTCACTCTGATTCTGAGCCACAGACATGCCACTTCTATAGGGAACTGCATGCAATTCTTGGCAGCGACCTCACCACTAACCCAAAATGCTCCATGAATACTTCCCAGGAGCCCTGGGCGACTTTGGTCAACCATGAGGACATTCTGGAGGACAATGTGTGGCAGGAAAGTGGAGGATCCATTCTGCCCGACAGTCAAGAGCTTTTTATAACTCTGGAACCCATCCCCCCACAGGACCAATTGTCAGTGGAGTGTGATGCCGGGGAAGGCACCTTGGGTGAGTACAAATTTTGAAACTCTAGGGGTTATATGCTATTATTTTAAAGGTTAAATCTGAATTTAAAAATTGGGATAATAGTTATTGACGGACACTCCAGCTACACAAAGGGTGCTCTCCAAAAAGAGAGTGCTCTCCATGGGCTGAGAATTCTCCCTTGAGATCTCCACCATCAACATCATGATACAACACTTTCCTGAGCCACTCCAGTATTAACTCTCCTGGCATCATTGTGGCACACAGCATTACAGCATAAAGACCAGGTCTGTACCAGACGCTTGCAGTGTCTGCTCCCTTTCAACCTCTGCTACCCTCAGGAGAGTTATATTGCATGTGGTCACCTAAGGAAAATGAGGGAAGCTTTAAATGCTATCCCTTAAACCACAAGCAATTTGATAAGTAATCCGACCATTTTGTGAATTCTGGGTCACACAACCATACTTCCTCGATGTGCCCTGGTTGTGGTTGGAAGGGATCACTGTGTATTTCAGCCAGCATTTGAAAAAGGGGAGGGAGATGCATCCTGTTCATCTCCCTTCCACCCCAACCTGGTGCCTTCTTTGTAACAATCAAACTATTTGCGGGGCTTTATGCTGATGCCTGTCCTCAAACACCATCCATGTTGCTAGGGGAAAGTGGGTTTTGCTGAGGCTGCAACCATTCATCCCAAAGATGTCTTAACAAAAGCTGCAGCATAAGACCTCTCACCCATGCCTTGTGGCCTTACTCATCATTGCTGGAGCAGCAAACTGACTCTTGCAGCAACCAGTGGTTCTGCTTACACTGTGGCTTGCAGGGAAGTGCATTGAGGGCTGATTCTTTTATTAAAAGATTTAACCTTGCACCAGAAACAATATATGCACTGTCAATGCTACCCTTGTGCTTTGTATTCTTTCAGCTGAGACCTTGTCCATCAGCACATCCTCCATACCAGGACAGAAAGTTTCCCAGATTAGAAGGCGGAAAAAAAAGACTCAGGAGGACATGTTCAATGAGTTAATGCAGGGTTTCTCAAACAGGGGTCACCACTTGTATAGGGAAAGCCCCTGGCAGGCCAGGCTGGTGTGTTTACCTGCCCCGTCCGCAGGTCCAGCTGATCGCGGCTCCCACTGGCTGCGGATCACTGCTCCAGGCCAATGGGAGCTTCCAGTGGGAGCTGTGATCAGCCAGACCTTCAGACAGGGTAGGTAAACACACCGGCCAGGCCCACCAGGGGCTTTCCCTACACAAGCAGTGACCCCTCTTTGAGAAACCCTGAGTTAATGCATGCGTCCGAGAGTGACAAGATGGAGTTCAATGCATGGACGATTGTACTGTTGGAAAGGCTGCACAATGACCATGAGGACAGCAGAGCATGAGGGAACATGAGCATGACACTCAGAAAGAGATGGTGCGGATTATTAGGGAGCAAACAGACATGTTGAGGCATTTTGTTGAGGTTCAAGAAAGGCAGCTGGACGCTAGAGTCCCACTGCAACCTATGCTGAACCTGCTGCCATAGTCGTCAAGGTTCACATCCTCTTCTCCCAGATGTTCTAGGATGCAGGGGTGGGGGCAGGGTGAAAGTAACTTACAGGACTTACCGGTGCTGCTGGAGTCCTAGGGGGGTGTGGCCTCATCCAGAAGAGGCTGGGCCTCTTAAGATTTAAATCAACCAGGGGCTCCCAGCTGCAGAGGTGGCTGGGAGCCCCCTAGGGCTCAGGGGCAAATGAAAGGGCCCGGGGCTCCGGGAGCTGCAGAAAACCCCAAGCTTTGCTGGGCTGGGGCCGGGATTTAAAGGGCTCTGAGCTGCCCACAGTGGCGGGGAGCTCTGAGCCCTTTAAATCCCAGCCCCAGCCCAGCCGCCTGAGCCACGGATGGGATTTAAAGGGCTTTGGGCAGCCTGCAGCCATAGGCAGCTCAGAGCCCTTTAAATCCCCGCTGCAGAAGCCAGTGCGGTCCGGCACGGTGTACTGGCTCTTGCCGGTACACCATACCGGACTGGACCAGCTTACTTTCACCTCTGGGTGGGGGGAGAATTTTAGTATCTTTCTCACATGCAACTGCGGGGGAGGATAAAAGGACCAGAAGGTGCCCCTTCCCACACATTTGGTTGTTATTGCAGTGCTATTGTAAGCAAGCTTTCTTTGTTTCTCCCCCACTCAGTGTTATCAGCTATCTTGCCCCAGCTCTTCTTACTTTTCTTTGCTGTCTCTCTGTGTTTGTTAGCATAATAAAAATTAATGGATTGAGGAGAAAAGGCTTTTTATTCATTCAGCACACTATGAATGAATATGGTTGGTGGGGGTGTAGTTTACAGGGGAATACATGCAATAAAGCGGACAGCTTGGTAAGGAACAGCACACATAGGTGTCACATTACTGTGGGTCATTATGAAACTAGTTTTCAAAGTCTCACATAGATGCAAAGCACATCAATGTGCTCTCCTGTTGCCCTGGTGTCTGGCTGCTCAAAATTGGTTGCCAGGCGATCTGCCTCAGCCCCCTATCCTGCCAGAAACTTTTCTCCCATGGTTTCAGAAATATTAAGGAGCACACAGTGAGATGTTTTGCAGTCTATATGGTTTCATAAAAATTTAATAAGTGACTATAATGTAACTGGAATATGCTTCATGCAAAAGGTCTCTTGTAAGCTATCATTACAAAGCTTATAACCTACTTAGTGTAATCATCCTATTTGTTTCAGAGTAGTAGCCATATTAGTCTGTATCCACAAAAAGAATAGGAGTACTTGTGGCACTTTAGAGACTAACAAATTCATTGTAGCATAAGCTTTCGTGGGCTACAGCTCACTTCTGGTCCTTACGTCCGATGAAGTGAGCTGTAACCCATGAAAGCTTATGCTACAATAAATGTGTTAGTCTCTAAGGTGCCACAAGTACTCCCATCCTATTTGTATAAATGTACTACTCTTGTATCTGAACCTAAAAATTTGAAATATAACTCTGAGGGCCTATTGTAATTATATAAAGTGTGGGCCATTGATAGTGGTTTGGAATCTTGATGACCCCGGTTAACTAGGACCATTGTCTGCAAATGGCTGTGTTTTACCTGTAAGTCTTTTTGTATATGTGTGTACTGGCAAGTGGGTAATAATGAAGTCTTGCAGTGACATGTGATCCTGTCGCCTGAAATGGAATCCATTTTTAACTTTTCCATTGAGAAGGATGGGGTGAGAACTCAGAGAGGGACAAAAGGATTCCCGCCTTATGCAAAGGGTATATAAAGGGGTAGAAGAGAACAAATGGAGTGAGGAGCCATCATGAAGAATCCCCTAGCTACCACCTAAGCTGGAACAAGAGCTGTACCAGAGGAAAGAATTGTGCCTAGGCCTGGAAGGTGTCCAGTCTGAGGAAAAAACTGACTGAAGCCTCTCCGAGGGTGAGATTATCTGCATTCAGTTTGATTAGACATAGATTTGCGCATTTTATTTTATTTTGCTTGGTGACTTACTTTGTTCTGTCTCTTACTACTTAGAATCACTTAAATCCTACTTTCTGTATTTAATAAAATCACTTTTTACTTAATTAACTCAGAGTATATATTAATACCTGGGGGAGCAAACAACTGTGCATATCTCTCTATCAGTGTTATGGAGGGCAAACAATTTATGAGTTTACCCTGCATAAGCTTTATACAGGGTAAAATGGATTTATTTGGGTTTAGATCCCATTGGGAGTTGGGCATCTGAGTCCTAAAGACAAGTACACTTCTGTGAGCTGTTTTAGGTAAACCTGCAGCTTTGGGGCAAGTAATTCAGACCCTGGGTCTTTGTTGGAGCAGATGGGAGTGTCTAGCTCACAAGACAGGGTGCTGGGCTCCTGAGCTGGCAGGGAAGACAAGAGCAGAGGTAGTCTTGGCTCATCAGTTGGCAGCTCCCAAGGGGTTTCTGTGATCCAACCTGTCACACACAGCACACAGCAACAACAATAGGGATATTGCTTTCACTGAGGTCTAACCTAGTAAGCAAGCTATGCCAGTGGGCTTGTAAATGTCCAAAGACACATTCCACCACCATTCTGTACTTGCTCAGCCTATGATTGAACCAGTCCTTACTGCTGTCCAGGCTGCCTGTGTATGGCTTCATTAGCCATGGGAGCAAGGGGTATGCTGGGTCTCCCAGGATCACAATTGGCATTTCAATATCACCAATTGTTATTCTGAAGTCTGGAAATAAAGTTCCTGCTTGCAGCTTTCTGAACAGACTGGAGTTCCTAAAGATGCGCGCGTCATGCACCTTTCCGGACCATCCCACAGTGATGTGACGACATGGCCCATGTGATTCTTCAGCACTTGCAATGCCATTAAGAAGTTACTCCTTTTGGTTTATGTACTCTTTGGCAAGGTCGTCTGCTGCCAAGATACGGATGTCCATTCCATCTATCGCCCCACTGCAGTTAGGGAACCCCATCATAGTAAAATCATCCATGATGTCCTGCACGTTTCCCAGAGTCACTACCCTTTTTAGTAGAAGTCTACTGATTGACCCGGCAACTTGGATCACAGGAGACCCCACGGTAAATTTACCCACTACAAACTGATTCTCCACTAACTTCCAGCATGCTGCTTGCATGGCATCACAGTGTTCTGCAAGGTGGCTCCTGCTTCAGCTGAGCAAATACTGCAGGATAAGGCGCAAAGTGTTTGTAATGTTCACAACAAAACTGTACAGCTGAGTGGGGTCCATGCTTGCTTTCACGACTTCCACACAGGTAACCAAAACTTAGGAAAAAGAGTGCAAAAAAGGCTTAGATTATTTGCAGTTGATTTCAGGGAGGGAGGAAGGGAGGTAAGTGCAACATGAGAGCCTAATGCGATGTTACCATAATGATCCGCGCAAATGTTTTGGTCCCATGTGGCGTTTCAAGCCCAACTCAACATTCCACTTGTCTCCTTGCATTGTGGGATAGCTACCCACAGTGCAGCACTCCATGAGTTGATGCAAGCCCTGCTGGCGAGGATGTACTCTGCCGACACAATGTGCATAATGGAGTCATGCAGAAATGACTTGCTTAAATAGGAGGCTCAATGTCGACTTACATAACATCGACTTAATTTTGTAGCGTAGACATACCCTTAGTGACACACCACACTTCCCTCCATTGGCTCAACTAAATGAAGGATACCAACCCCTCACTGATGATGTATAGTTTTCAAGTACTTCACTAAGCAGGAAGGGACCATAAAAATGCAGATTTTTCCACAAGCTGGGGGAGAACAAGAATCACAGGTAGGTCCCCCAACAGTGACTTTCAGGGGGAAGACGTGTGGTGGGATGTACAAACCCCACACTAAGACTGAAGGGGTCAAACAACAAATCTGAGCCCAGATGACCACACTCAGCTGCACCGATAGAGCATGCTCTCGGTCAGGGATCTGCAATCTTTGGCATGTGGCTCGCCAGAGTAAGCACCCTGATGGGCCGGGCTGGTTTTTTTACTTCCCATGTCTGCAGGTTCGGCCAATCGCGGTTCCCACTGGCTGTGGTTCACTGCTTCAGGCCAATGGGGGCTGTGGGAAATGGTGCGGGCCAAGGGATGTTCTGTAGTTTTGCTACTTATACGAATATTGCAGAGGAGATTAACTATTCAAAACCTGAGCTGTTTGCAGATAAATACATTGGTGTTACAGTTTTCTGTTCAGAAATGCAGTTGAAATCAAAATGCTTTGCAAAATATTGTAAATTTCACAGAAATTTTGTTTTGGAAGAAAAAAGTTTCAGAAATGTCAAAATATTCACTTTTGATATTGTTAGAATGAAACATTTCAATTCTTCTTTGCAGAACTGCTTTCATTTTTTATTTTTTATTATATATTATAAACTATACAATTTTTAAAGCTGAAACAAGTGCAGCAATTTCATAAAAACAGTTTTGGTTGTTCCAAAATGATTTTGTTCCAAAATTTTCTTTTGTAGAGATATAATGGAATCTCATTCTGAATTGCAACAAGGGCAAATTTTGAAATTTCAAAATCTTGAATGAAATTTCCATTCTCCTCAACCTCTACTCAAATACAATATGAATGAAATCTGACCAACAAGCTGATTGTATGAGGCAAAATTAATCACTGATGCTTATCTGCTGTACTTGGTAGAGTCACAACTTTGCCTCCAAGCTTTCTAATCCACTTTGGGCCAGAATCTTAGTTGGTATAAACCAATGTAGCTTACAGTGTCATCAATGGAGATGCTCCAATTTACACCACATGAGAAGCTGGCCCATGGACTCCACTTCTTCAGGAAGAGATTATACCCATGGCTACTTCTGGAATGAATTCAGTCATATATGCACTCAAACCACCATGTGGAAGTTCCACAGAAAACAACATTATACCTGCATAGCAACAGAACGTTTTCTTTAGTGAATAGAGACCCAAGAACTATAGTTAAGACCTCAGTTAATTAAGCATTAATCTCTTCATTTTCTGTGTGCATACTTAATTACAAAACTAGTTTAAGTAATTTATCATTTATGGAATAAAAAATAAAGCTGCTTAATCATAGTTTAATCAAATAAGCAATTCATCAATTAAATCAGCATATCACACCTACTCCACAGTGCTCTACTGAGGAATCAAAAATTTGCAATTCAGACTGAAATAGCAATGCCTACGCTGATAACTGGGAGTCAAACTTTAATATCCATCTGTATGTTGTGACAACCATTTTACAGCTAAAGTGACAAGTCTCTTCAAATACCATTAACATACTATTTTCTTTTTGAAAAAGTTAACCATCCAAATAATTTTTGTTCTATAGTCCTTTACTTATGTTTTAGTTTCTCATTCTGGCTCTAAACAAAGTAACCATCTGCCTTTACAAACAGTATAAACATCCAATTTCTTGCCATAGAGGTCAAAGCAGGCACTATTATCAAAGCTATAGAATCAATGGTAACTACCCACAAAAGATTTTTAGATGCTCAGAGATTAGGAAGAGTGGCCAGTCACTTTTTTCAAATCTTTGATGTCTGTACTCACACTTTCTGGTGCCAACTGTATATGGTTCTACCTCTGAGAAAGACTCTTTAGCCAGGCATAAAGTGTGGTTATTTATTCAACTACTATGACACAGTATCCATACCCAATGCATAAAAAGTTAATAGAAAGAAAGTATTCCCACCACACATGTTCAGTATTACTAGGGATCCTACATAAACTAAAAACAGAGACCTTGAAAATACTACAAATCTGCCTTTATTAAACCTTGAGCCTAATCCAATGATTTTTTCTGTGCACAAACACTGTGCCCCTTCTGGAACTTATCTCATGCTGTCCCATAGAAATCCATTTAGGCTATGTGTAATGATTGGTTGAATATACTCCATGTGCTCAATAAAATTAGCAGAAGTCATTTTGACTTATTTTCTCCATGAGATTGCAGACTGTCTCAGAAAAACCCCAATGCTGCCAAAGCACTAGTGTATCTAATATCTTTCCAAGGTCACGTAGCCTGGGATTTACCTAGCAATCATTTACAAGGGCATAATGAGTCTGTCTCTCACATAGATCCCAGCAAGTCAGCTTCAGGAGCAGAAATTGGCTCTGTGCTGCTCCGTGCTATAGTGTGAGAGGGAGGGTCACTTATTCTCACTTGGATGGGAGGGTAATACCCCAATTTTCAGTTTCCCATGAAGGCACCAGAAAGGAGAGTAAATCTGTCCTCTACCAAAGATGCCAGAGGGGGATACCAGGTTGTTAGCTCTCCCCGTAAGAAGACACGGGAGAGGAGGAGGGGGTGTGATGTTGTAAAAGGCATTCATCCCAGATCTTGCCAATGGGTAGAGAGATTGTGCAGAGACAGAAGGCCTTGCACGTGTGGATAATTCAGAAAAGCATACCAAGTTGTACATGCTTATCTGAAGTGAATTCATCTTCTAATTGTAGTTTTGTTCTGGTGATGCTAACTTAATACATGGTATCATAAGTAGTACCTAATTCATGTAGGAACCATACTATATGTATGATTATATGTATGTATATTATACGTTTAATAATATATAGATACCATATTGAATGTTTCCTATGATGACTGAATGCTCCCAATTCCTTTTGAACTCAAAGCAAGTTGGACTGCTTACCCTAAGTACTCCTCCCTCTATCTTACAGAATCAGGCTTTTAGGTTGGCTGTGTAAAAGTTAAACAGGGTGACAGAATGATATATTTTTTTCTTCATAATGTAAAAAGAAGGCCTGAAAATGGTTTCGGGTTGTGGAGTTTTTTGTTTCTTTTCTGTGAGTAATGAATAATTAATTAGTAAACAGTATCAGAGGGGTAGCCATGTTAGTCCGGATCTGTAAAAAGAGACAAAGAGTCCAGTGGTACTTTATAGACTAACGGACATATTGGAGCATAAGCTTTCATGGGTGAAGTGGGTATTCACCTATGAAAGCTCATGCTCCAATGATTCTGTTAGTCTATAGGGTGCCACAGGATTCTTCGTTGCTTTTTAGTAAACAGTGACATTACAAAAGCCAAAGGAGTGGAAGATGAGCAATTGAGAGGGGAAATGATTTTAAGTCAGACTTTTTAAAACTTAGTTTGTGTAAACAGCTGTTTAAATCAATGAATGATGTTTTGCAGATATAACTTAAAGTTCCATTTCCCTAATCCCTTCACTTAAGTTGGGAGAATTAACAACATACATCCTCAGACAGCCAACAAATTCTCTAACAAAGCCTGGGGAGATGAGCTGATGTTCCTGGCTCTTTTCAGTTCTCAAAACAAACAGAACAATCCCCAAGAGCAAGTACTCTGGCCACCACAGGGTATGTAAACTGTTATACCCAACTGTGTAGTTGGAGTTTGTGTTCATTGCAAGCTATGCCTGTCTGTGTGTTTTCAGGTTTTGTTCACTAATGATTTCGCTTTTTGTAACTTCTCTGAAAAAGAGAGAGGCAAATTTCCTCGTACCCTCTCACCCTATCTTGCTAGATCTACCCCTTCCACAGCTTACAATGTTAAAAAATTCACATATTTGTGGGGGAGGTATAGCTCAGTGGTTTGAACGTTAGCCTACTAAACCTAGGGTTGTGAATTCAATCTTTGAAGGGGCCACTTAGGGATCTGGGGCAAAATCAGTACTTGGTCCTGCTAGTGAAAGTAGAGGGCTGGATTAAATGACCTTTCAGGGTCCCTTCCAGTTCTATGAGATAGATATATCTCCATATATTATAATACAGAAAAGCCAAATTTTGATGGCATAAAACATAATGATTATTCTATAGGGAAAAATCAGCACTTTTGGATGCTTATAGCTTTCATACACAGTTACAAAGGGGCTTACTTTATTCTGATTAGGCTGGATGGATCACTCATATTTTACTTGGAATATTCATGCTATTAGCAGAATGGCAACCTGTAAACACACAGATGACTGAAGTGAAACAATCATTCAATACAATATAGTAAAAAAAAAAATGTGGTAATATGTCTGAATCCTGGGATATCCTCTGCAGAGCAGTTGGATACTCTTTGTTATATTACTAATACACTTTGATGTATTTTTATTGTGCATTTTTATTGTTTGCTTCCATTGCATGCAGTGATCCTATGATGCTTACTTTTCAATGTGGAAAAATCTTCAGGGCACGAATTGAGCTCCTCAGCCACTTAAAAACCCACCAGTGAATCCCCTTGGCAGACATCATCGTCACATTGAGGGATAGCGGAAGACTTTTCAACGTACTGAACAAAGCTGCTGTAACAAAGTTGAAGCAATAACAGAAGTTGCAGCAATGAAGCTGGATTGATTTATGCCTTGTTTGATAGAGTTTGAGAAACCTTATGTATTTTTTTTCAGTTTCTATATGCATTATATGTCTCAATTTCAGTAAGTTGAAAAAAAGTACACAAGTCTTAATGAGGGAAATGAAGGTGTGTCTACTTTTTATATAACTAACAAAAAAGGGTCAGGTTAAATAATAGTACCTGGGGGCCAGATCCACAAAGGGACTTATGTGTTTGTTTCAACAGAAGTTAGGAGCCTAAATACCTATGAGTATCTGGGTCTTAATGCTTTTTATTAAAGTTTAGTATGGTATAGATCAGGGATCAGAAACTTTTGGCATGTGGCCCATCAGGAAAATCTGCTGGTGGGCCGGGCCAGGCCAGTTTGTTTACCTGCAGCATCCACAAGTTTCACCGATCACAGCTGCCACTGTCCATGGTTCATCATTCCGGGCAAATGGAGGCTGCAGAAAGCGGCACAGTCCGAGGGACCCATTGGCCTGGAACGGTGAACCACAGCCAGTGGGAGCTGAGATCAGTCTAACCTGTGGATGCGGCAGGTAAACAAACCATCCGGCCTGCCAGTGGATTTCCCTGATAGGCCAAAGGTCACCAATCCCTGGTATAGATGCAGTTGTAGGGAGATGACACTGCACACACACATACCAGTCAAGAAGGGGGTAAAGAACTCCAGTGGTTCAAAATTAGTCCCAAACTACTGCACCTGTGGGACTTGTCAGGACCAAGATTGGGCATTTAAAAGGAAGGAACCCTGCCCAAATGGGGTGGCACCTTGAAATAAGCAGAAATGGAGCTTGGTGTTATGGACTGGGACTCTGGGTTATAAAAGAATGGCTTGAGGGTGCTACCTGCCTGAGCCTTCTGAGGAAGGAAGATGGTGTGCACTAAGCTGTGGTTTTAGCTGTGCAGGAGAGTAGGACCTGAGACTTCCTTTGAGAGTCTGAAAAACTAATTCCCCTTCCTTGAGTGAGACTCTGGGTGACATAGCCTCTTGTGCTCTGTGGACATATCTTCCTTTGGTTGTACTGTTTTCCACCAGCGGAAGGAAGTGGACTTGCTAACAGGTTCCCTGGATCCAGTCCACTGGATTTCAGTCACTCAGGGAATGATGCAAGAGTTGAGAGAGATGTTTGTTCTCACCCTAAGGGGGTGACTGAGCAACACAACCTGGCAGATGCCTAGATAGGAAAGTAGATTCTGACCTCAAACTGCCTGTATCAGATTTTCATGTATTTTAAGATGTTCTATTTAAAGTAAGCAAAATCATTACTCTGCTCTCCACATTTCATATACAAATAAGGAAATGTTAAATTTCTGAATTTTCTAAAAGAAGAGGGACGTAAACTGTAAAGAGATTGCACATGTGTAATAAATTATGCAAACAGTGTCAAATAAAGACTTTAAATAAACATTGATTTCAATGGAGCTGTACTTGCATACACTAACCTGAAATTAGACCCTATTTGCCTCTTTTGAAGCCTACAGCTAATATATTTACATTAAATTAAAATCACTAATACACTGGAATTGTTTGTGGCTAAAAGATGGAGATCTGCTATACCCTGCTTTCTTTCCAGAATATTGTATTATTTAGAGGTCTAGTCAGCTGTAATGACCTGCAGCTTTCCACACCACCGAATCTTTGAAAAGTCATAAATCTTAGCTCTGTTGCTTGTCCTCTTAGTCAACAGAAAGGTCAGACATCCCCTGGCAGTTATTTCCTTCTCTTAAGAAGGTCAGGGCTGCAAAGGCCCATAGATAAACATATTTTTGGTCATAAGACTTGCCCTTCATTTCCCCACTTTTTCTCTTGTTTCTGGAGGGATGTTGGACACCCCAATCCATCATCTCAGTAAAATTTCAAAAGTTAAGCAATTACTCCAGCAATAGATAGAATATAAAAGCTGGAATAATTGCCTTGAACTTCCACATTTGATCAGCTAAGCTCCATCCAACCAACATGCAAAACCAGTAAAGCACATTTTTGTTGTAGACTCTTTTTCAGCTTGAAAGAAAGCAAAATGACAGTGTTTGAAAGCTGCCATAACTTTAATAATGCTCCCAGCTGAATGTAAATAACTAGAGATAGGCTCAAGTCAGGAATATTTAGTTCTAGATCTAGGTTTCAACTATCCCGGTTCATGCTTGTCATCTGCAAGAGAAATGATCACATGCACTAGGCCAGTATATTACACTGTAAAAGCAGCAAAGAGTCCTGTGGCATCTTATAGACTAACAGATGAACTGGAGCATAAGCTTTCATGGGTAAATACCTACTTCGTTGGATGCATGTAGTGGAAATTTCCAGGGGCAGGTATATATATATGCAAGAAGGAAGCAGGCTAGAGATAATGAAGTTAGTTCAATCAGGGAGGATGAGGCCCTCTTCTAGCAGTTGAGGTGTGAAAACCAAGGGAGGAGAAAATACTTTTGTAGTTGGCTAGCCATTCACAGTCTTTGTTTAATCCTAAAGTGATTGTGTCAAATTTGCAGATGAACTGAAGCTCAGCAGTTTCTCTTTGAAGTCTGGCCCTGAAGTTTTTTTGCTGCAGGATGGCTACCTTTAAATCTGCTATTGTGTGTTCAGGGAGATTGAAGTGTTCTCCTACAGGTTTTTGTATATTGCCATTCCTAATATCTGATTTGTGTCCATTTATCCTTTTCCGTAGGCACTCTCCAGTTTGGCTGATGTACATAGCAGAGGGGCATTGCTGGCATATGATGGCATTACCTTGGTGGACGTGCAGGTGAATGAACCGGTGATGGTGTGATTTGATTAAGTCCTGTGATGGTGTTGCTGGTGTAGATATGTGGGCAGAGTGGGCATCGAGGTTTGTTGCATGGATTGGTTCCTGAGTTAGAGTTACTATGGTGCAGTGTGCAGTTACTGGTGAGAATATGCTTCAAGTTGACAGGTTGTCTGTGAGCAAGGATTGGCCTGCGACCTAAGACCTGTGAAAATGAGGGATCATTGTCCAGGATGGGTTGTAGATCCCTGATGATGCATTGGACTGTATGTGATGGTCAGTGGAGTTCTGTTGGTTTCTTTCTTGGGTTTGTCTTGCAGTAGAAGGCTTCTGGGTGCACATCTGGCTCTGTTGACCTGTTTTCTTATTTCCTTGTGCAGGTATTGTAGTTTTGAGAATGCTTCGTGAAGATTTAGTAGGTGTTGGTCTCTGTCTGAGGGGTTGGAGCAGATACGGTTGTACCTCCGTGCTTGGCTGTAGACAATGGATCATGTGGTGTGCCCGGGATGGAAGCTGGAGGCATGAAGGTAGGCATAGCAGTCGGTAGATTTTTGGTATAGGGTGGTGTTAATGTGACCATCACTTTTTTGCACCGTGGTGTCTAGGAAGTGGACCTCGATTGTAGATTGGTCCAGGCTGCCATTGTAATAAGTAGGTCTATATCCTTATTTTCATCCAGATCCAAATTCAGATTTTTTACTTATTCCAGTTCCACAAAACATGGATTCAGGACCATCTTTAGAAATGACATTAATAAGCAATAAAGTATTATGAAATGATTATTTAAATTTATGTAGGAACAATGCCTGAAGCTGACCATAACTCATGCAATGATGCCTTCCACCATCTTCTCCCACCTCAGTGAGGGTTAGGCTTTGAGTTGCTGAACTGCAAAGCTGGTTTTGTAAAGATGGTTTTATTTTTTTACAGGCTCAAATCTTTAGAAAGCGCTGTGTCTTACCTATAACAGATTTACTTGATATTTATGCCAGTGTATTGAACTGATTCTTAGAATAAGGAACAGGCATCTTATGAAATGCACTTTTCAGCACACAAAGAACATATGGTTGCCAAGATACTGTTGATCTGAACACTTCTGCAACTTACTTTTAATGCAGTAATGCATTTTCTTCAAGATGTTCAAACCTCATTGGAAATGACAAACATTGAAGCAGGCTGGAGAGAAATTACACTTTTAAAAGATTAAAACAATGAAATAATTTATTTTTAAGAATGGTCATACTGGGTCAGACCAATGGTACTTCTAGTCCAGTATTCTGTCTACAAAAAATAGCCAATGCCAGATGCTTCAGAGGGAATGAACAGAACAGAGCAATTACCAAGAGATCTATTCCCTGTTGTCCACTCCCATCTTCTAGCAGTTAGAAGCTTAGGTCACTCAGAGCATGAGTGATCATCTTGTCTAATAGGTCTATCAAATGTCCTCTATGAACTTATCTAATTCTTTTTTGAACCACAAAATTATTATAGTTTTCGACTCACAACATCCCCTGACAACAAGTTCCACAGATGGACTATGCATTATGTGAAGAAGTACTTCCTTTTCTTTCTTTTAAACCTGCTGCATATTAATTTTATTTGATGACCCCTGGTTCTTATGTTATGTGAAGGAGAAAAAAAAACACTTCCTTATTCTCTTTCTCCACACCAGTCAGGATTTTATAGACCTCTATCATATCCTCCCTGAGTTATCTCTTTTCTAAGCTGAAAAGTCCCAGTCTTTTTAACCTCTCCTCATATTCCATTCCTCTAATCAACTTGCTGCCATTCTCTGTACATTTTCCAATTCTAATATATCTATTTTGAGATGGGACAATCAGAACTGCACTATTAAAAATGTAGGTGTAACATGGATTTATACTGTGGCATTCTGAAGATTTCTGTCTTACTATCTATCCCTTTCCTAATGGTTGCTAAGATTCTGTTAACTGTTTTGACTGCCACTGCATATTGTGTGGATGTTTTCAGAGAACTATCCACAAAGGTTCCAAGATCTCTTCCTTAAGTGATGACAGCTAATTTAGACTCTGTCATTTTGTACGTATAGTTGGGATTATGTTTTTCCAATATGCCTTACTTTGCATTTATCAACATTAAATTTCATCTGCCGTTTTATTGCAGTCACCCAGTTTTGTGAGATCCCAAACTATAAGTCTTCGCAATCCTTTTTGGATTTAAATATCTTGAGTAATTCTGTATCATCTACAAATTTTGTCACCACACTGTTTACCCCTATTTCCACATCATTTATGAACATGTGGAACAGTACTGTCCCAGTACAAATCCCTGGAGGAGCACCAGTATTTACCTTTCTCTATTCTGAAAACTCTCCATTTATTCTTACCCTTTGTCTCCTATGTTTAAATCTGTTACTGATCCATGAAAGGATCTTCCCTCTTATCGCATGACTTCCTACTTTGCTTAAGAGCAGGGGTCGGCTAATTCTGACACGCAGCTCTCCAGGGTAAGCACCCTAGTGGGCCGAGCCAGTTTGTTTACCTGCTGCATTGGCAGGTTCAGCCAATCGCGGCTCCCACTGGCTGTGGTTTGCCATCCCAGGCCAATGGGGGTGACGGGAAGTGGCGTGGGCGAGGGATGTGCTGGCCGCGTCTTCCTGCCACCCCCTGTGGCCTGGGACAGCGAACCATGGCCAGTTGGAGCCGTGGTCAGCTGAACCTGCCTATGCGGCAGGTAAACAAACTGACTCAACCCACCAGGTTGCTTACCCTGGAAAGCCGCCTGCCAGAGGTTGCCGACCACTGGCTTAAGAACCTTTGGTGAGGGACATTGACAAAAGCTTTTTGGAAGTCCAAGTATACTATATCCACTGGATTATCCTTGTCCACATGTTTGTTGACTCCCTCAAAGAATTTAAATAGATTGGTGAGGCATGATTTCCATTTACATAAACCATGTTGACTATTCCTCAAGAAATTATGTTAATCTATGTGTTAGACTACTCTATTCTTTACTATAGTTTCAACCAGTGGTGCTGAAACACTTTTATAGTGGGGGTGCTGAAAGCCAGCCATCAAAACTGTAAACCATGTGTGTTCAAAAGCAATGTGAAAAGGCACAATTCCCACTCACACTACACAGGTGCACCACAGCTCTGGGATTCTCCAGATTCATGAAATAATCCTAGCTTTGTTCTGACAGTACCAGTAAACTTTTTACAGTGCAACCTGTGTGTGCAGTAGCACTTGCCACAACTCTAGTTCTTGTCCCTGTGGTTTCAACCCAACTTGCCTGATTCTAAAGTGAGACTTACTGGCCTGTAGTTTCTAGGATCGCCTCTGGAACCTCTTTAAAAAAGTGGAGTCACATGAGCTATCCTCCAGTCATGTAGTACAGAAGCTGATTTAAGTCTTCTTATTAGCAATATGACTCAGGGGGCACATGACTAGGATTCATCACCGAATTTAGTGATAGCTATATACCACAGTTAGCTCTTGGGTTAATAACATCTGGTCCTGGTGACTTATTATTGTTTAATTTATCAATTTGTTTCAAGACCTTGTCTAATGACACATCAATCTCAGACAGTTCCTGAGATTTGTTTGATAAAAAAAGAATAGCTCACATCTAGAAGCCTCCCTCACTTCCTCTGCAGTGAAGGTTTATGCAAAGAGTTAATTTAGCTTCTCTGGAATGGCCTTGTATTCCTTTAGTGCTCCTTTAGCACCCTGATCGTCCAGTGGCCCCACTAATTGTTTGTCAGGCTTCCAGCTTCTGATGTACTTAAAAAAAAATGCTGTTAATTTTTGTCTTTCGTTAGTGGCTCTTCAAATTCTTGGCCTGCCTAATTGTACTTTTATACTTGACTTGCTCGAGTTTATGCTCTTTTATGTTTTCCTCAGTAGGGTTTGACTTCCAAATTTTAAAGAATGATTTTTGCCTCTAACCACTTCTTTTACTCTTTTTTTAGCCATGGTGGCACTTTTTTTGGTCTTTTTATTATCTTTTTTTAATTTGGGGTATATATTTAATTTGAGTCTGTATTATGGTGTTTTTAAAAAAATTCCATGCTGCTTGCAAGGATTTCATTTTTGTGATTGTACCTTTTAAGTTCTGCTTGACTAGCTTCCTCATTTTGGGGTAGTTCCTCTTTCTGAATTTAAATGGGATTCTTTGGTATTTTCCCTCCCATAAGGATGTTACATTTAATTATGTTATGGTCCCTATTATCAAGCAGTTCAGCTATATTCACCTCTTGAATCAGGTCCTGTGCTCTATTTAGGACTATTTAGTTTGTTTATTTGCTGTGTCCTCAGGTTCAGCAGATCGCAGCTCCCACTGGCTGCAGTTCACCGTTTCAGGCCAATGGGGGCTGTGGGAAGCAGTGGCCAGCACATCCCTCGGTCCATGCCATTTCCCACAGTCCCCATCGGCCTGGAGTGGTGAACCATGGCCAGCGAGAGCTGCGATCGGCAGAACCTGCAGATGCAGCAGGTAAACAAACAGGTCTGGCCCACCAGGGGCTTACCCTGGCGAGCCGTGTGCCAAAGGTTGCGGATCCCTGGCATAACCACTCTGACAGTTAGGAAGTTTTTCCTAATGTCCATCCTAAACCTCCCTTGCTGCAATTTAAGCCCACTGCTTCTTGTCTGATCCTCAGAGGTTAATAAATACAGTTTTTCTCCCTCCTCATTGTAACAATCTTTTATGTACTTGAAAACTATTATCATGTCCACTCTCAGTCTTGTCTTCTCAAGATTAAGCAAACCCATTTTTTTTTCAATCTTCCCTCATAGGTCATGTTTTCTAGACTTAATCATTTTTGTTGTTCTTCTTTGAACTTTCTCCAATTTGTCCACATCTTTCCTGAAATGTGACACCCAGAACTGGGCACAAATTCCAGTTGAGGCCTAATCAGCATGGAGTAGAGCAGAAGAATTACTTCTTGTGTCTTGCTTACAATACTCCTGCTAATATATCCCAGAATGGTGTTTCCTTTTTTTTTTTTTTTGCAACAGCATTACACTGTTGACTTATATTTAGATAGTGATCCATTACGACCCCCAGATCCCTTTCTGCAGTTCTTCTTCTTAGGAAGTCATTTCTCATTTTATATGTGTGCAACTGATTGTTCCTTCCTAAGTGGAGTACTTTGCATTTGTACTTATTGAATTTCTTCCTATTTACTTCAGACTAATTCTCCAGTTTGTCCAGATCATTTTGAATTTGAATCCTGTCTTCCAAAGCACTTGCAACTCCTCGCTGCTTAGTGTCATCCACAAACTTTATAAATGTACTCTGTATGCCATTATCTAAATCATTGATAAAGATATTGAACAGAAATGGACCCAGAACTGATCCCTGAGGGGGGCTCATTCTTTATGCCCTTCCAGCATAACTCTGAACCACTGATAACTGCTCTTTGGAATGGTTTTCCAAACAGTTTTGCACCCACCTTATAGTAACTCCATCTAGGTTGTATTTTCCTAGTTTGTTTTTGAGAAGGTCATGAAAGACAACATCAAAAGCTTTACTAAAGTCAAGATATACCACATCTACCGCTTCCCCCCATCCACAAGGCTTGTTACCCTGTCAAAGAAAGATATCAGGTTGGTTTGACATGATCTGTTCTTAACCATTATTTATCACCTTATTATATTTTAAGAGTTTGCAGATTGAGTGGTTATTTGTTTGCTCCATTATCTTTCCGGGTACAGGTTGGCACTATATTTGCCCTTTTCCGGTCATCTGTAATATTTCTTGTCTTCCATGACTTTTCAAAGATAAATGCTAATGGCTTGGATATCTCCTCAGGCAGCTCCTTGAGTATTCTAGAATGCATTTCAGCAGGCCCAAGTGATTTGAGGACATCTAACTTGTCTAAGTAATTTTACCTTGTTCTTTCCCTATTTTAGAGTCTGATCCTATTTCATTTTCACTGGCATTCACTATTTTAGATGTCCAATCACCAACAACCTTCTTGGTGAAAACCAAAACAAAAAAGTCATGCTTAACCTTATTGTAACACCAGGCCTGCTTCTGCATGTCTGCCCTGGCCTCCATGCTTAGATGCAAAGCCAGCACGTGCACCGAGCTGTTTCCTGTTTTTGTCTTGCCAGTAAAGGCTGAGGGTTGACCATTCCAGTAAAAGGCTGAGGCTGAAGTTTGACCACTCTGTTGCAACTTTACAGATATTTTGCAAACAGCTTTCAGTAAAGGCTAAGGCTGAAGTTTGACCGCTCTGTTGCAACTTTACAGATACTTTACAGATATTTTGCAAACAGCTTGCAACAAAATATCCCCCGCTATTCGGGAAAACTCGGCGAAACCCTATCTATAGTTAATTTTACCTTATTTGGTAGACGAGAAGCCCCATATAGCTGTCAGCGATTTCTTCACTAGATCTTGGGGGGTAGGGGGGTGTCACTTTGGGTATATCTGTCCTGCCCACAGTTTGGCAGGCAGAGAGGAGAACGCACCTGAGTCACTTGCACCTCGAGTGCACCCGTAACCGAGCCTGATCACCTCGAAGCCTCTCTCAGCTCTCGTGTTTCAGTGGAGCTTACGCGTCTGCCGGCCGTAATGTTTTTGCATTGGTTTGTATTGTAAGTATGTTTTGTAATTAAATGTTTTTGGAAGTTAACAAGATTTTCTTTTTGGGTTAACTGTATATTGTGTCTTTCTTTGTATGAGTATATTGTGTGTTTCCTTGTATAAATAGAGTTGTTAGTCAATATTGTTTCTGTATCACTAATAAACCATTAAGGTAAAGCTATACGTCTCAGTGCCTGCACACTGTGCCACAACTGTTCCCCCTCTAAACATCCAAAAAAAACCCTTTATTGTTTGGTCACCTCTGCAACCTGGTAGATAACAGGTGTGCATCTGACTACTTGGGTCCTCGCATACTATTGGGTGACTAACAAACCTCTGCTATTTCCACGCTTTCTGTTATTTTCTTTACACTTATTAAGTAATGAGCCTCTGTCCTTGGTCTTCCTCTTGCTTCTAATTTATTCATAGAATATTTTCTTGTTTCCTTTTATGTCCCTAGCTAGTTTGATCTCATTTTGTGCCTTGGCTTTTCTAATTTTATCCTTATATACTTGTGTTATTTGTTTATATCCATCTTCTGTAATTTGACCAAGTTTCTACTTTTTGTAGGATTCTTCTTTTTTTTAATTGTAGATCATTGAAAATCTCCTGGTTAAGTCAGTGTGGTCTCTTGCCATACTTCCTATCTTTCCTATGCAGTGGGATATTTTGCTCTTCTGCCCTTAATAATGGCTCTTCAAAAACTGCCAAGTGTCTTCAATTGTTTTTCCCCTTAGACTTGTTTCCCATGGGATTTTACCTACCAACTCCCTGACTTTGCTAAAGTCTGCCCTCTTGAAATCCATTGTCTTTATTGTGCTGTTCTCCCTCTTACCATTCCTTAGAATCATGAACTCTAGCATTTCATGATCACTTTCACCCAAAGTTGCCTTCTACTTTCAAATTCTCAACCAGTTGTTCCCTATTTGTCAAAATCAAATCTAAAACAGCCTCCCCAAAATAGTTTTCTCCACCTTCTGAAATAAACAAAAAAATGTCTCCAATACATTCCAAGAACTTGTTGGATAATCTGTGCCCTGCTGTGTTTTTTTCTCAACAGACGTCTGGGCAGTTGGAGTCCCTCATCACCACCAAGTCCTCTGCTTTGGATGATTTTGTTAGTTGTATAAAGAAAACCCCTCATCTACCTCTTCTGCCTGGTTTGGTGGTCTGTAGTAGATCCCTACAGTGACATCACCCTTGGTTTTTACCCCTTTTATCCTTATCCAGAGACTTTCAACAAGCCCGTCTCTTATTTCTATCTCAACCTCAGTCCACGTGTATATATTTTTAATATATAAGGCAACACCTCCTCCCTCTTTTCCCTTCCTGTCCTTCCTGAGCAAGTTGTAAATGAAGAATTGCCTCTCCCCTTGTGGGTTCTAGAACTCTCTGCTTCATGAAGCAGTCATTAATAGTTTCTAAAACTTTATCTCTACATCCCATCCTGAGGTAACATGTACCCAGTCAATACAACGATAGTTGAAATCCCCCATCATTATTTAATTTTCTATTCTTATATCTACTCCAATTAACTGTGAATTTCAAAATCACCATCACCATCTTAATCAGCTGGTTGGTAGTATATTCCTACTGCTATACTCTTACTGTTCAAGCATAGAGATTCTATGGTACAGTTTGAGTCATTTAAATTTTTTATTAAATTTGATGCTGATTTCTTTCACATATAGTGCCCCTTCTGCATCAGCACAACCTACCCTGTTATTCCTATGTATTTTGTACACTAGTATTCCATTGATTATCATTGTTCCGCCAAGTTTCTGTAATACCTTTTATATCAATATCCTTATTCAATACCAGGTACTAACATTTGCCCATCTTAGTATCTAGATTTCTAGCATTTGTATATAAGCACATACGACTTTTTTCAGGTTTAGGTTCAGGTTTGCCATTATGTGATGTAATTGAATGGGACTCTCTTATTTGACTGTTTCTCTTCACTTCCTATCTGTACTTCTATCAACTTTTATCCTCTCCTTTTTACTAGGATACAGAGAATCCCTGTTAATAGAGCCTCCCCGCCAGGATGTCTCTGTCCGAGCCATGTGTTCGCCTGCATCTGTCAGCCTTACCTAGCCTTTAATTTAAAAATTTCTCTACAACCTTTTTTAATTTTACGTGCCAGCAATTGGTAATAGTGACCATAACATAATTAAATTTAACATCCATGTGGGAAGGAAAATACTAAAGAAGACCGCCGCAGTAGCATTTAACTTTTTGGTTTAGGTGAAGCCCATCTTTTCTGTTTGGGCTCCTCCTTTCCCAAAAGGTTCCCCAGTTCCTAATAAACATAAACCCGTCCCGTCACACTATTGTCTTATGCATGCGCTGAGACCCTGCAGTTCTGGCTAACTAGCACTGTGTGTGGAACTGGAAGCATTTCAGAAAATGCTACCATGCAGGTCCTGAACTTTAATCTTTTATCTAGAAGCCTAATTTGAGTAAGAGCTTAGTAGCATTTGCTAAGTAATAGTTGTAAGCACAGTTCCCTGAGGTAAGTACCACTGATCCTTTTGTGGCTTCCTTGAGGATACATCACTTAGGTCTCAGACATTTAGCCATCACTTCTTTTGGGGCAGGAACCTGCAATCCACACTCTCTAGACCAGGGACTTAACTGAAGACTTCTGCAACTCACTTTGATCATCTCATTACCTTTGACTTTAGTTATTACCTTCTATTATGTTCTCTCAGGGCAATTCCAAGGTTATTCAGTAACCAGCAGCCTTCATGAAGCAAAGTACTATATATTCAGAACAAAAACATTTAATAGAAACTATTAAATTAAAACTATAATCAGCTTACATGAAGATTTGGCTTTCTTGGTGTCAGGAGCGGTGCCAGGGTGTTTGGTGCCCTAGGCGGGGGTCCTTCCATGCTCCCGGTTGTTGGCGGCAATTCTGCGGGTGGGGGGGTCCTTCTGCAGCTCCTGGTCTTCAGGGCACTTTGGCGGCGGGTCCCGGAGTGAGTGAAGGACCCACCGCAGAATTGCTGCTGAAGACCCGGAGCGCAGAAGGACCCCCCGCCTCCGAATTGCCGCCAAGGGTGGCAAAATGCTGCCCCACCAAATCCTAGTGCCCTAGGCGACCACTTAGGTCGCCTAAATGGAAGTGCCGGCCCTGCCTGGTGTTACCCATCTTCCATGGAGACTCTGGAAAGTTCCAAAGGACTTCAGGTTCTGCACAGAGTGTCTTTCTTGATCATAGTCTTACATCTGTATGTAAGGGTTGTATGTTGGGGTGGTCACTTCATATGTTCTTTGTCTGCCAGGCCTTTTGAATCAAATATATCAATCAAACTAACATTCTATTTCCCTCAGGGAATAAAACATCAGACTTGTTACTTTCGTAAAAGTGTTGCATTAGGTACCCCTCAGTGCTTTTAGTTCCTGCATTGAGCCAGGAAAACAATTACTAGCCAGCCCATAAATGTACACATAAAGTTTATACAAGAGTCTTTGAATGTTCCATGTGTCCATCTGTAACAACTAAAGCTAATAATCTTTTAATATGCAGTGCTTCCAAAGCATTGTATCTATCATAGTGATGGCGATTGGAAATCATGTATATGTAGTGTTAGGAACTGGTATTCTAACTCAAGGTTAAAACTAGACTGCATATACAATAATAGAACTTCTATGTGCTGCTGGTAGCAACGCCTACTTTATCTATCCACACAAAATCCCCTTTCCAGCTTTGAGGAGAAAATCCTCTCTTGGCACCAGTTCTATATAGCTGTAGTTGGATTTCCCCAATTTCTTCTCCTCATGATTAGGGCCTTTATCAGATACTACAATATAAATAACAGTAATTTAACTGAGTCAGAAGATCTTGGTTGTTTTCTGGCTCTGTCACAGACTCCCAATGTGATGTTGACAGAGTTGCTTAATTTATTTTATGATGCTGGGTTTCATGTCTAGTCTTGGTGTGTGTATTAGAGCTAGTTGTATAAAGGGACACATTTTTCACTGAAAGGGACAAGGCTGTTCTGAGGTCAGTAGGAACTGAGAGCACTCAACACCTCCAGAAGTTGCTCAGCACTGTATGAGAATGAGTTCTTAAATTTACACTAAATGCCTGATCCTAAGCCCACTGAAGTCAGTGGAAAGACTGCCACTGACTTCACTGGGCTTTGGATCAGGCCCCTAAGCGTTAAAATAAATCTCATGTGCACAGAAATGACAGATGCTCCCACTGGGGAATCATGAAGGATGCATTTTTCCTTTTCCTACCCTTCTACACTTTCAAACTTTCCTGTATTTTAACTCTATTGTTACTTCTTAATTACCCTCAAACTTTTTTCTTAAATTGGTTGCACTCTGGACATAGTTGGCTGAGATAAACTCGTAACACTTTAATATAATATGCAGTTTACAAATACATTCGGAACGTTTAAAGGAAACAATATTTGTAGCTACATCCTTGAATATATTAGCACATGGCAGAATCTACATCAGTTTTACAGATGTTTCTCATAGGCAGTTTAATGAAAGTTTGTGATAAATCATATTATGAGAGAGAATACAGTAGCTATTGTTAAAACAATTTTATACCATTATATATGATTTTGATTCATCATAAAAGTATCAGTGTGTCATTTAACAGTGGAGGGTTTATGAACAGAACCTAAACCTAAAATAGCACAAAAATCTTTATTAAGAGCCAAATTCTTCCCTCCTTAACTCATAATGATTAAGGCATTATTCAGGAACTACACCTGAAATCAGTGGAAGTATTCAGTGTAAACAAAGACAGTAAAATGTGGCTTTATGTAGTCATTTTGAGCTAAATGTCTTTTTTTGTTTTTGTTTTTTCTGGTTTGGGGTTTTTGTTGCTATTTTGTGGTGTATATTTTTGCCTCATATTGAAATTTTGACTAGTGTATAATCTTCCATTGTCTCTCCCTACTTCAACACTAGCTATCACTGCAAAGCTTTCCATATAGTTAATTCTCTTTGAAAACCTCTCCACTTCCTATTACATTTTTTAGTTAGTTCAAGTTAATAATTTTGTTTATAGTTTGGGGCCCAATCCTGCTCCCATTGATGGCAGTTCTGGGCCTAATCCGGCTCTATTAATATTAATAAGAATGTATTTGCTGTTTACTTCACTTGAGAAAAAAAACAAAAAACGACCAACCAACCAAACAAAACATGCTGTATTAGACCTTGGCAGAGATCTCCTGTCTCTCTGAGCTGATAGACTCAAATTTTATTCAATGATTTGATCATGTTTCTTCCTTAACTAAATGTAAATGGTGTTATAGGTAACTAATGGTCACAGAGCAACCTTATCTGGGTTTTGAAACAAAGTTGTGTCTTCTTATTTGTTTCTCAGTTTCTTAGAATACTGATAGTAGGTTACAAAGTTCATTTTCTGCTATATGAAATAGAATACACAATTATTTTTTAATAGGGGAGGAAGGATTGTTCTCTCAATGGAAAAGTGTTTGCAAATATTTGATGCTTGTGCAATTTGGTGTATTGTAAAAGAAAAAAAAACTCTTTCTCTTCCAAAGTATTTTTTGTGAGCTCAAGGGAGAAATCACTTTTGAAAGGTATGATTAAGGCTACAATTATGTAACAGAGATCATGGAAGTTATGGAATCTATGACTTCCAGAGACCTCCATGACATTTTCTGCTTCAGCCTCAGGGCCACAGCTGGAACTGTCAGCCAGCAGGGGTCCCAGAGCTTTCAGCTGCTTCAGATGTCGGGCCCTGGGCAGTGGCCAGTTGCCATTCCCAGAGCTCTGAGCCATGGTAGGGAATAACTGTGGCTCTTCGTCACTAAGCCTGGATCTCCCAGACATGGCTGATGGTGGGCAGCCCCCAGAGTTCCCAGCTGCGGCGGGAGGCTCCCAGAACTCACAGTTGACACCGGCAGTGAGTAGCTTCTGGACCTCCAAGCTGCCACAGCTGGCAGACAGCCCCTGGAGCTCCAAATCGCTGTGCATGGCCCCTGCAGTTCCCAGCTGCCAGCACTGAAGCTCTGAGCCTCCGCACATGGGTGGTGTGGGGACCCTGCAGCTCTCAGCCTTTGTGAGCCACAGCAGCAGTGGGTGCTGAACCTCCCACTCCCCATTTTGTCACCATTAGTTTTAGTAAAAGTCATGGACAGGTCACAGACTTCTGTGAATTTCTGTTTATCATCCATGACTTGTCCATGACTTTTACTAAAAATAACTGTCACAAAATCTTAGCCTTAGGTATGATGTAGCAGTATCTTAAGAGTGAACTTCATCAAAAGCAGGGAAGTAATTTCATTCATCTCTTCAGTTTGGTTAGATTTCAAAAAGAGACTCCTGAGTACAGATGTGCAAATAAAACATTTGAAATTCTTGAGATGATCAAAAAATAAAAATAACTTATTTTGAGTTGAATGAAATCTTGTATTCAACCAACAATTTTTCTTTTCATTTTCAGGTTTTTTAATAAAATTGAGGTACAATTTGAAACAGAACATTGTTTTCATATTGATTTGAAACATTTTCTTGATAATGTGAAAGCAGCTCAGCTTTATTTTTATATTTCATTTCATTTCAGCTAAAACAATTTGCTGAATTCGACACAAACATATGAAATGTTTCAGTTGACCCAAATCAGCATTTTTCAGTGAAAAAAAATTGATAAAAACATTTCACTCAACTCAAACCTGAATACTGCATATAGGATGTCAGAGCCCAGCGATTTGGAATATGTGTCAGATAATTGAATAAGTCATAGACAATTATTTTTAAATAGAACTATAATATAAAGGGGAAGTGATCAACCTTTACTAAACTGGAAAGAACAGTAGCAATTGGCATACTTAGATGGCTGCTTAGCAAGGCTGAAGAAAGGGCATGATATTGTCTTTGTGCTAGATTGTTACTCAAATCACAAAACGAGGTAAAAGGAAATAAAAACACCCCCTCCCACCCCCAGGGCTGGCCCACAACATTTTGGCACCTGAGGTGGGGAGCTCAAATGATGACCCCATGCCCCCTTTCTTGGGCCAAAACTTTGAAACGTCTCAATTCTGCCTTCTTCCCGTTCTACTGCTCTCATGGTATTGCTCAGCTACCTACTCCAATAAAGGAGAACTAACAACTTAAAATGCCTTGTTCAAAAATTTTAAGTAACACTTAACTTTCAAACGCCTGAACAGCAAATGTAACTTTTCTTGTCTGCTAGTAAACACTGGCATTTTTATCTGTCTGAATAATCAAAGTGGTACTTTCCATGCCTTCTTGGTTCAAAGATTTGAACTACTTCCTGAAGGTTCCCAGTCTGGGCCAGCTCATGCTCTATTGAGATGGTTGAAAAGCCGACCAGCCTCTCCTGTGTCACTGTGGAGTGTAGATGTGTTTTTATTAACTTCAGCTAACTTGTCCACTAGCAACTGTTACAGGAAGTGTTTGAAGTATGTGCAGAGCAACAAAAGCATTTGGAAAGAGCATGGTCATCTTATTTATGCACCTATATTCCAGAACAGCCTTTGGAGTTGATCCTGCTGAAATGTATCATGAAAAGGCTTTCAGTTCATCACCTAAATCACTCGTATCAATATCACACATGTCATCATGTGTCAACACTGTCTCTAGTGCCCTGCATTGCTGGTGTAGGTCTTCTTCAGCTATAGTGAGGAGTTTTGGAATATCATACAACATCCCAAATATATTGCTGTGTTCATTGAGCTGCATGAAATGTTCTTCAACTGACTGTATTGCACAATCTAGCACCTGGTTAAAGAATTCAACTTTGAATTGTTGTTTGGGGTCTCTTATGGGATTATCCCATGCCTCATAATCAAAATGTCTTCTTTGTTGACTCTTGTATACTTGAATGGGTGGAAAAATAGCTTCAGTGTGAAGTTCCACTATCAACTTCTGTGCACTCTTCAGAATGTTTTGAAAACCTTCATCTGACCTGTAAGCCTGTGGGTATGACTTTGCTTTGTCCAGTTGTACAATTGCTCCAGATATATCAAAGTCAACACCTTGAAGTGTCTTGCTTACAACATTTATTTCAAACAGTATGTCATGTAACAACACTAAGCCACATAGAAATTTGAAGTTATGTATGTTTCTGGTGATTCCATTTTCCTCTGCCACTGTTCTCCCACAAACAGTTCCTGTCATAGCATTATCCTCCATAATGGCAACTATGGCATCATCTATCTTCCCAATTTGGTGTTTGACAGGCTTTATCACCTCCACTTGACTTTCCCATCATGTGGCACTTGGTGTCAGTGTCAGAGAGGATATTCACAGATGTTGCTTCAAAATTTGCCATCAATGAGTTGATGCAGAGAAAAATACATAAATGCTTTGAATTATATTAAAAAATTCAGCAGCTTCACTAAAAGCTGATGCTGCATCACTGACCACAAAGTTCAATGAAATGAGAACTGCATGCGACAAAAAAGCTCAATGGTTTAACTCTTGGATCCGTGTCTGCAGTCCTCTGTTCTTTCCTCTCATGTTGGCACCATTATCGTAGCCCTCATGTCAGCTATCACAATTTCCATATCTTCCAGCTTTTTAAGAAGCACATTTGTCATAATGGCAGAGAGAAAGGAGGGTCAGGGCAAAGCTGGGAGGCAAGATCAAACCAGTATCTTAGATGCCTATATACAAATGCAAGAAATATGGGTAATAAGCAGGAAGAACTGGAAGTGCTAATAAATAAATACAACTATAACATTGTTGGCATTACTGAAACTTGGTGGGATAATACATACGACTCGAATGTTGGTGTGGATGGGTATAGTTTGCTCAGGAAGGATAGACAGGGGAAAAAAGGAGGAGGTGTTTCCTTATATATTAAAAATGTACACACTTGGACTGAGGTGGAGATGGACGTAGGAGATGGGAGTGTTGAGAGTCTCTGGGTTAGGCTAAAAGGGGTAAAAAACACGGGTGGTGTCGTGCTGGGAGTCTACTACAGGCCACCTAATCAGGTGGAAGAGGTGGATGAGGCTTTTTTCAAACAACTAACAAAATCATCCAAAGCCCAAGATTTGGTGGTAATGGGGGACTTCAACTATCCAGATATATGTTGGGAAAATAACACCGCAGGGCACAGACTATCCAATAAGTTCCTGGACTGCATTGCAGACAACTTTTTATTTCAGAAAGTTGAAAAAGCTACTGGGGGGAAGCTGTTCTAGACTTGATTTTAACAAAGAGGGAGGAACTTGTTGAGAATTTGAAAGTAGAAGGAAGCTTGGGTGAAAGTGATCATGAAATAATAGAGTTTACAATTCTAAGGAAGGGTAGAAGGGAGTACAGCAAAATAGAGACAATGGATTTCAGGAAGGCGGATTTTGGTAAGCTCAGAGAGCTGATACATAAGGTCCCATGGGAATCAAGACTGAGGGGAAAAACAACTGAGGAGAGTTGGCAGTTTTTCAAAGGGACGCTATTAAGGGCCCAAAAGCAAACTATTCCGATGGTTGGGAAAGATAGAAAATGTGGCAAAAGACCACCTTGGCTTAACCACGAGATCTTGCGTGACCTACAAAATAAAAAGGTGTCATATAAAAAATTGAAACTAGGTCAGATTACAAAAGACGAATATAGGCAAATAACACAGGAATGCAGAGGCAAGATTAGAAAGGCAAAGGCACAAAATGAGCTCAAACTAGCTATGGGAATAAAGAGGAACAAGAAGACTTTTTATCAATACATTAGAAGCAAGAGGAAGACCAAGGACAGGGTAGGCCCACTGCTCAGTGAGGAGTGGGAAACAGTAACGGGATACTTGGAAATGGGAGAGATGCTTAATGACTTCTTTGTTTCAGTCTTCACTGAGAAGTCTGAAGGAATGTCTAATATAGTGAATGCTTACGGGAAGAGGGTAGGTTTAGAAGATAAAATAAAAAAAAGAGCAAGTAGAAAATCACTTAGAAAAGTTAGATGACTGCAAGTCACCAGGGCCTGATGAAATGCATCCTAGAATACTCAAGGAGTTAATAGAGGAGGTATCTGAGCCTCTAGCTATTATCTTTGGGAAATCATGGGAGACGGGGGAGATTCCAGAAGACTGGAAGGGGACAAATATAGTGCCCATATATAAAAAGGGAAATAAAAACAACCTAGGAAACTACAGACCAGTTAGTTTAACTTCTGTGCCAGGGAAGATAATGGAGCAGGTAATCAAAGAAATCATCTGCAAACATTTGGAAGGTGGTAAGGTGATAGGGAATAGCCAGCATGGATTTGTAAAGAACAAATCATGTCAAACTAATCTGATAGCATTCTTTGATAGGATAACGAGCCTTGTGGATAAGGGAGAAGCAGTGGATGTGATATACCTAGACTTTAGTAAGGCATTTGATACGATCTCGCATGATATTCTTATAGACAAACTAGGAAAGTACAAATTAGATGGGGCTACTATAAGGTGGGTGCGTAACTGGCTGGATAACCGTAGTCAGAGAGTAGTTATTAATGGCTCCCAATCCTGCTGGAAAGGTATAACAAGTGGGGTTCCGCAGGGGTCTGTTTTGGGACCGGCTCTGTTCAATATCTTCATCAACGATTTAGATGTTGGCATAGAAAGTACGCTTATTAAGTTTGTGGACGATACCAAACTGGGAAGGATTGCAACTGCTTTGGAGGACAGGGTCAAAATTAAAAATGATTTGAACAAATTGGAGAAATGGTCTGAGGTAAACAGGATGAAGTTCAATAAAGATAAATGCAAAGTGCTCCACTTAGGAAGGAACAATCAGTTTCACACATACAGAAAGGGAGGAGACTGTCTAGGAAGGAGTATGGCAGAAAGAGATCTAGGGGTCATAGTGGACCACAAGCTTAATATGAGTCAACAGTGTGATACTGTTGCAAAAAAAGCAAATGTGATTCTGGGATGCATTAACAGGTGTGTTGTAAACAAGACATGAGAAGTCATTCTTCCGCTTTACTCTGCGCTGGTTAGGCCTCAACTGGAGTATTGTGTCCAGTTCTGGGCACCACATTTCAAGAAAGATGTGGAGAAACTGGAGAGGGTCCAGAGAAGAGCAACGAGAATGATTAAAGGTCTTGAGAACATGACCTATTAAGAAAGGCTGAAGGAATTGGGTTTGTTTAGTTTGGAAAAGAGAAGACTGAGAGGGGACATGATAGCAGCTTTCAGGTATCTAAAAGGGTGTCATCAGGAGGAGGGAGAAAACTTGTTCACTTTAGCCTCCAATGGTAGAACAAGAAGCAATGGGCTTAAACTGCAGCAAGGGAGATTTAGGTTGGACATTAGGAAAAAGTTCCTAACTGTCAGGGTAGTTAAACACTGGAATAGATTGCCTAGGGAAGTTGTGGAATCTCAATCTCTGGAGATATTTAAGAGTAGGTTAGATAAATGTCTATTAGGGATGGTCTAGACAGTATTTGGTCCTGCCGTGAGGGCAGGGAACTGGACTCGATGACCTCTCGAGGTCCCTTCCAGTCCTAGACTCTATGAGTCTATGAGCCATACCAGCTCCTGTAGTATCATCAATGTCAATAAATTTTATAAAATGCTCTCTGGCAGTCACCATTGCAGGAACATTTTCACTAGGTTATGCTGTTGTTACAAAACACACTATTAAAGTCATTTGTTCCATATGGCTGATGTCAGGTGTGCACTCCAGATTAACAGAGCAATTTCTTGTTGATTTCAGATCTGACACAATCTTCTGTTTGACTTTTGTTGCCAGTAACTGTATGATTTCATTTTGAATTGTTTTTCAAGGTAGTGGGTGGTGACTCTTCTTAGATGATCCTGGAGTACAGCATCAAACTCAGCCATCAGGTCCCCAGTTTTAAGGAAGTTTCCATTGTTTGGCACATACCGCTGATCTGAAGTGCCATGCAGTGCTAGGTTTTGGGTAGGAAGCATTCTCACAATGGCAATGAGCCTTTTCAGAACATTTTTCCAGTAAAGAGACTCTGATGCAATCTTCTCTTGATGCTGATCATCTACAGTGGCCTTTAACCTTAGTCTCATCTCTCCCTATGGAATGCTCTCTGGTGATTTGCTGCCTTCTCATGGCATGCCACATTTCTAGCCAGATTTTTCCAGTCCTTTGTTCCTGTAGAACCCAATGTGGCTGGAACATTAGACTGGAAGAGTTTGCAACAAAACCAGTATACAGCATTCTGGATTTTTGAGTATATAAGCCATGGCCTCTCCACTTTGTCACCATTGGGGATTTCACATCAGTAATATGTTGGATGGAAACTTCTCTTTTCATTGTCTTTGGGGAACATGAAGTTTTTCACTTGCTGTGGCCCATGCAGTACAAGGAAGTCCCTCAGGCTACTGCTCAAGTGGGTCCCCAGTCCTGGATCATCTAGACTTAAGGAACTAAACTCAGCAGCAGCTGTTTCTTGCACCTCCGCCACACTCTTCTCTGATCTACAGTTTTCTTCAGGAATGTGCATGGTTACATCCATTCGAGATGGAGATATGGATCCTGCAGTAGCTGCCAGGTCACCTGCACTCTTACTAACTGCAAGATCAGGCATCTCCTCACCACTCACATCCTCACTGGGGCCGGAAGGCTCACCATGAACATTTGTGTCTATGTATCTCAGGAGAGCTCCTTTCTGCTTAGACAGAAAAGCTTCCTTTGCTTGCTTTCTTTTTCTGAATGCTGCCCCAGGGGGGCGTTTTCTCCTTTCACTCATGACTGCTGTTCTGTGCCAGCTGTAGTGGTTCTCAACACTGAATTGAAGGGGACAAATAAATGGGCTGGTAGCAGGGCCTGAGTGAGGGAAGATATCAGTGTCTCAAGGGCCTAACTGGCTCCTACTATTTCAGTTGACTGCCTATTCTCATCAAGTGGGTTCAGGGAAGCAGCAGGAAACAGGAAGCTCCCTGAGAAGCTGGTGTTAATCAGTCCAGGCTCCTGGGGGTGCTAGAGAGGTACATAAGAAGCTCCTCCTCCTCTCTCTCCCTGCAGCTCCTGCTGCTTTCTGTTATTCTCTCTTACCTTTTCTCCTGCCTGCGTGTTATATCTCTTGTGCCCTCCTTCCTCCAGCACAGCACTCCACCATCTCTGTGCATCTAGAGCAGAGAGAATGAATATGCACCAGCAGCAGACACAATTTTCTACACTCTGGGTCCTAGTGGTGCCCCCCCCTTCATAGTCTGGCACCCGAGGTGGCCTTCTCAGTTGGCCTCATGGTAAGGCCAGCCCTGCCTGCCCCCACCACCAATGCTCTTGCACCAGCTACACAGATTTTGGGTCTGGGAGTTCAGGAATAAGTGAGATACATACTCTCACCCTCTCCTGACCAGGTGGGCAGGGAATGGGCTAAAAATAGGTACAGTCTTCAATCCAGCCCACCCCTTTACTTGCTGGCCAGAATAGCTGAGTTACCATGCCGAAGGCAAAGGATAGTAATTTACTGTTGGTATAGGCCAACAGTAATTTACTGCCTTCTGTGAGAAAGTAGAATAAAAAAGAGACAGAGATGTTTGAGCTCCTGTAGCTGCTAAGGCTTCTTGTAGAGTAGTTTAGTTCATGCATCATTCCTTGCTTACATCTGTGCCTCAAATCAAAATCTACCCCTTTAAGAAGGAACAGGGATGAGAATGTTAATGCTGTGTATATCTGATTCTTAGACACATTGCCAAATCTGATAGTCTATGTTCCAGATAAAATAAAACAGGACTATTTTATCAAGAATGCCCTGATAATAGTCACATGCCAAAGGACATAGAGTTAACGGGTAGAAGAAAAAAGTAAATTATGTAATCTCTGAGCTATGCTCTACATATTGCAGATATTACTGTGAAAAGTGAACAGATCTGATGTGTCCTGAAAGACCTGAAAATATTCCTTGTTATAAACAAAAAATCTATGAATATGGGGCTGACAGGCAACTATTTTTTACAAAAATATGTCGAGATTTAGATAATGAGTTTAGACATGCAAAATGAAATTAATGGTGGAACATCTTGATCATAAGAGGTGATACCATGACATTTTTTAAGGTTTCCAAATACAGTCTACTGTGCATTATTCAGTCAATGACATAGGAGCTCATTGCATTTTGAAAATCGTTCAAAGGCTCAATCAAAACCTGACAAACAATAGACAAGCTGCTTCCTGCATCATGCGCAGATGAAAGAATGCTTTGCATGCTTTTGAGTGTGATGTAAGCATGACACTGCAGCATTTATTCTAGAAAGAGTACGTCTGTTGTGTTATCCTTGCTAGCTCTCTTGTTGCTGTTACTTTGGAGCTTGACAGCGGAGACAGCTGCATAGCAATCCTCTGCACTGTTTTTGCTATGCAAAGGGATGCAGTGAAATTTTCCATCAGCTCACCCTCCCATTGCTTATGATCTTACAGGGAACGCTCCCTCTGTGCTTCAGATTGAGACTGGTTTGGGGAAGACTTCAATCCTGAGGGTAAAAACCTATCCCCAGTGAAGTCATAGTAAAAATTCCCATTGAATTTAATCTCTAGGATTTTGCCTCTGGTATAATGGCTAGACTGTTGTGCTCTCAAATAGTGTCTATACAGTAAATGCACTTGCAGTAAAAAGGAAAAGCTATTTGGAATAAAGAATCTTCTACAGCTTGCAATATCTTCTGATGCTAAACTGTAAAATCATATTTTTATAGCATACAAACTTTTCAGTTTTCAATGAAATGAATGAATTTTATGTCATACATATTTTATAGTAGTTAGAAAATGAATTTAACTGCATCTTTAATTTTAATATGCATAGTGAAATGAGTGATAGACCATAAGAAAATTATACAGCATAAATATTTTTATAGTTCATAGTAAATGAATTTATACAACTATTCCATAATATAGGACTCTTAAAATCTTCTTTCTGTTTCTAAATTCAATTAAATACATAGAAAATACAATTGCTCAGTCGATGGGTGAGGATTTTCCAAGCTGAAGTGTGTGCCACAAAGTTTTCAACTTCTGCTACAAAATTTAATATAAACTACAATATAAGTGTAATATATTTATGAGATTGAGATTATGCAAAGCAATATGTTCTATGCTTGGTTTGTGTCTTCAGACACTAGACTTCAGTCAGTAGACAGAATACTAATTGGAACAGACACAATCACGAGCGGCGCGAGAGTTCTTGGCGCCCTAGGCACAGGGCCAGCTCGCCGGTCCCGCAGCTCCGTGGACCTCCCGCAGGTGTTCCTACGGACGGTCCGCTGGTTCCATGGCTCTGGTGGACCTGCCGCAGGCATCCCTGCGGATGGTCTGCTGATCCCTCAGCTCCGGTGGACCTGCCACATGCGTGCCTGCGGATGCTCCACCGGAGCCACGGGACCAGCGGACCGTCCACAGGCACTTCTGTGGGAGGTCTACCAGAGCAGTCTGCTGCCCTCCCAAATCCTGATGCCCTAGGCGACCGCCTAGGTCGCCTAAATGGAAGCGCTGGTCCTGAACACAATTAATTAGAAGTCCTATAAGAAGATCTTTAGACTGTATAGAACCAGATTTCCTACGGGTTGTCCCAATTTTTTAGTACAGTTTCTTGGCACTCTGACTAACTAAAGCCCAGTTCACCATTATTTGGGCCACTGCTTACAGGAACTAAATTTGGTTTAATATTTTAACTGCCCCTGGATCAGAAAGTTGTCAGTGCATTAAAAGAAACAAAACTGATTTAAATCTGATTTGATTTGCCCCTGAACACTGAGCCAGTAATTTCACACTGGACAGAGTGTTTTACCCTTTGACAACATCAGCCAATCCTGTTGGTTGCTTTTATTGTCCTAGTGGGGATGAGGTCTGTCAGAGGTGGATGTCCCTCAAAGGATTTATTCTGCATATTTCACCTGTCCAGATTCCCCACTCAGTGCCTTCTTCTATCTATAGCCCTATTCATATGTACAAACATTCAGTGCCTCATTCCCACTCTGTGCAGAATCCATACCCCATGGCCTCCAAGCCTACCCTTTATTCTTACAGCACAGAGTTTCTGCAAGCAAGAAACTGTCTCAAGTTAGCTGTTATCTGGGCTCTTTCTCTAGCAGGCATCAGAGCATGATCTGGTGCAGAGAAAGCAGTTGTATCTCTAGCTGCTTACTTCCTACTCTCCACAGATAAATGTATGTCTGACTTTTTTTGTGTCATTTGGTACTATTGATACTCCTGCCCCACCTCTAAGAAACTGCAGGGGTGAATGAATGTGTCTTGCAGTGGTAATTTTTCTCAGACTGAACACAAAAGGATATGTTGGGCAACTGTGTTTTCCACTGCTAAGCTCCCACTCTTGGAATTCCCAGGGCTATTTCCCCTCATATATATGAAGCTGTGGAGAGAGTTGTTGAAACATGGTCTGAAGTGCTGGCAGTACAAATGATACTGAGCTCTACCTCTCTTTAAAAGCACCATCTCCTGTCATTCTCAATGCCTTGCTAAAATCAACACTTGGATGAGTGGCTGCTGCCTAAAGCTGAAGCCAAGTAAAACTGAAAGGAGGCTGTTAGGAAGAGAGAAGTGTTTTGAAGAGTATGGTATGCCTAAAATCCCCCACTATTGAGTATACTTGTCCTCAAAATGGTCCCTTCCATAGGTTTCCAGACTTGGTGTCCTTTGGGACTCAATGTTATTGGTTGCCCAAATAACTCTGGCAGCAAAAATTCCCAACTGCTGTATTTTTAGATTAAACCTCTATCAGTGTCAATAAAATTGAGGAATACTCAATGGCATGTTGACCTATGAGAGATGTTCACATTATTTTTCAAATTGTGTAACTTAGAAGTAAGATTTCATGTGGTTCCAACTCTGTGAAGAGGATATTCCATCACAGTATAAGCTGCAAAATATATTATAATGATATTAAGAGTTGTCGAAAGCAAAGGAAAGAGAAGTACTTTCAGTGGTGACTTATTACAAGGTGAAACCGCAATAACATTCTCAATAATGCTGCATGCAACGAGGCCTCATTACCAAAGAAACTACCAGAGGGCAAAGAGTTCAGATTGCCAGAGGTCTGAACAGCATAAAATCTTTAATGAGGGTTACTGAAGTAATTTACACATTCTAAACTTTATGCTAAATCAATAGTGAATTACCTATCTTTTGCCTTATTTTTATGTCAGGCATGAAAAACTAAAAACATGCTAACTTGCAGCATCCCTTCTGACCAAATGTCAGAATATTTTTTAAAGTAAGCAATTTTATAGTAAACCATGTGCTTCACTAGATCCACTGACCTCTTTGGACTGCTAATCATGAAGGAGCAAAGGTCATACATTTCCATAAGGATGATGGCCTGAAAGTGTTTCCTGTTGGTAAATATACCTATTCCTTTGCTAAGGCAGATGACTCTGGTGACAGTCTCCCCAGGCAATAAGGAGACTTCCAGTGCTTTCTCCAATGATGTAATGCTTTGTTTTAAACATGCAAAATTAAAATGAAAGAAAAGAGCTGCTTTGTAGTATAGAAGGTATGTGTCCCAGGTAAATTACGCACAGCTTTCTCTAAAGTCTGAAGAAAGGCTAACCTACCAGATTTCAAATTTTCTGGGAATTTTGGTATCTCCCCACCCCAAAGCCTCACTGTCCCCCTTCCACATACACACTCAGGTCAGGTTTTGTGAGGTTTACAAATCTAGATCAGTCCTCTTTGGACCTCAACAATGTTCCCCCTATCTTTCTGCAGCTAAAATGACTCACATAGTGTATGGGTGCCATGGCTTACAAAAAAATTAGTACACAGGAGAAAATTCTGATCCTGCCTGGGGTTTTGAGAGGGAACAAGCCTTTTCACATTTAATTAAATTATGTGAAAAATAGGTTCTTAATAGAGCTAATATTGCCTCCAGATATGTTGTGTGTCTGTTGATCTGGTAAATAATTATAGAGCTAATATACTGTAGTTAAGACATAAAAATAGAAGGGTTCTCTTGGGTCATCAACTGCAGACCCCTGGTATTGCAGGTCACCTTATCATATAATCCATTCATAAATTATCAAGCTTCATATTATAACTAATTACGTTGTTGGTTCCACAAATACTGTTGGGAGGCTGTTCTAGAATGTTACTCTTCTGATAGTCAGAAATCTTTCAATTTCCAGTCTAAATTTGTTTATGGCCAATTTATACCCATTTGTTCTTTTGCTAATATTGTCCTACAGTTTAAATAGCTCTTCTCCCTTAGGATAGGTTTTTGTTGGCACTTTTTTAATGGTGGGGGGAAAGGGATAGGTTTGTGAAATATTACAAGGCTTCAAAATAAATACTAGCTGGATAAATTAAATTAAAATTTTTCTTTTTCCATAAAACTTTATCTTTGTTTGAGAGTCCATAACATTCCATTAAATATAATTTGAAAAGTAGCTAGCAAAACAGCTTGTAATATACAATAAAATTAAACTGTTTAAACTTGTCTACATATTTATTCATATTGATTAAAAGAAATCTGTATGTGGAACTAGCATTCCATTAATATAGCATTGCTGAGCTCATGGATATTCACAGCTAAGATACGTGTTACATAGTCACCTGACAAGTATTATATTGGCACTCTGAACAATAGTCAGAAAATACTTAACGCTAAATTATTTACAGAGTGTGAGAAAACAAATAAGGAAACAAAGTCTTGGGAAAGGAAAGGTCATTTAACTAGTGTAAAATTTTAACACAAGGAAAGAAAAGTGCTTGAAATAAGAAAAATAATACCAATATAAACAAAAATTAACTTATATTGAAAATAGGACCTATTACTTATTGGTTATAAATAGTTAAACAAAATCAACTTTCCCGTTTTCCTTGAAGCGTTTACCTTAAATAAAACTGAGTCGGCTACTCTGGAAGTGCGATGCATTCACACTGGTACTACACTGACGCAACTCTCACATGGAGACTTAGGGTGTGACTACACTATCCACCAGATCGGCGGGCAGTGATCGATCCAGCGCGAATCGATTTTATTACATTTAGTCTAGACGCAATAAATCGATCTCCAAGCACTCTCCCGTTGACTCCTGTACTTCAGCGCCATGAGAGGTGCAGGCAGAGTCGACAGGGGAGCAGCAGCAGTCGACTCACTGTGGTGAAGACACCATGGTAAGTCTATCTAAGTATGTCGACTTCAGCTATGTTATTCACGTAGCTGAAGGTGCATAACTTAGATCGATCCTCCCCTTGTGTATACTAGGGCTTACTTTGAGTGAGGACTGAGATAACTTTCATCAATAGATATTCTGAAAACCACTGATGTGAGATAATTTTGTGAGAACAATTGGCTCTTCCCATCAGCAGTAGGTGAATTTTGTTGGTGAAACTGTATAATACAATCAGACCCTCAGCCTTCTCAATATCCTTCTCCCCAAATCCTTCATACCAGAGAAAAAAATAACTACTTACACATTGTGCTAAGAGTTTCCCCTTGAGGAGACAGGGTGAGATTTATTTGGAATTGGTGAAGGAGAGCAGAAGGACAGAAACTAGATAGCCATTTTTGTTGTGTGAAGGTTTTCTTGGACAGTAACTCAGTCAGAGGTCAAGGACCTATTGCTGGAGTTCATGGGTGAGGTTCTGCAATGTGCAGGAGATCAGACTAGATGATCATGGCCCCTTCTGACCTTAAAATCTATGAGAAGATGCATTGCAGTAGGCAGTCAGAGTAAGGAGATTTGCAAAAATCACGGTATTAAGAAATAATCCCTTTGTCCTGACCAGCTAATGAGAGCCATCTGCCAATCCAAATACAAGGATTTGCATAACATACATATTTCTGAGATACAACCATGAATCAATATGCAAATCGGAGACACTATCAACCAGTTAGACTGCTAGGAGTAGCATAACTAAGAAATAGCTGTCTAGTAAAGAACTGTATAGCATCCCTGTGCTCTGGTTGGCTGGAACCATTCTATCTCAGTACATTTTAAAATAAAGAAACTTAACAAGCTGCTACTTTTATATAAATCTTTTATTCTGTCATTCATCTCCCTTTGATTTGTATTGCTTCTTCTGTAGGAATTTGCCATTTGTGAGAATTCCTGACAATACTCGGAGTGGGGGGTCAAATATTATCCCTTTTTTGAATGCTGGAGTACTTGGAACTACAGGGAGAAATTCTAAATCATGCCTTTGAACATCAACATCCTTTAGCTACAGATTATCTTGATAAAGGAAAAAAGTCTTTAGTTCTACTGTATGGGCTTAAGCAGATGTCTGGACTATTGCTTTCATTAGTCTTTCTTTTGCAGTCATTTTACAGAACAGTAATTGATTTCTGACATGTCTTTTCATTTTGCTTTATCACATTGAAACTCATTACTTTAGCTTTTAAAATGATTTCCTTTGCTTTCATTACTTATTACATGGTTCTTAAATGGGATTGTTGATAATATGGTGGTGATAAGATGATAAGCAATAGCACTTGGTGCCCTTTTTCACCTAATTTCTTATTATGCCTTCAGTACATTGACATCTGTTAAATGAAAAACACCTTGAAAGGCTCTAAATATTGTAAATAATGTAGCTGAAAGTATTATTAATATTTTTAAAAGCTCTATCCACTTTAAGTCACCTATGTAGACTCTACAAGCTTCAGCTAGATTGTCACTTTTCTACTATTCTTTTACAAAAAAACAAAACAACTTTATTATGAAAACTCATTTATGTTGAAAGCCAATTTACATTGATGGTCATTGATAACCCAGTTATAATCCAGGTTGTGTTCCAGCTTCAATTCTGGCTTGATTTTACAGCTGATTATGACTTTCTCCAACAAATTCCATTTCAACTGCACTCTTCCATTCTGTGTTTCATCTTAACTGATAGGTGAGCAACTGGAAACTTTAAGCAAACTCGGCTCAGATATTTTAAACACACACATAGTGCAAAAGTAAGCAAACTACTCTTTCCCATGCTCTAATCAGATATCTTTTTCTATGGGTAATTTATATAGAGCTAAAAGTGGAAATACCAACATTGACTTTTTGCTTGTTTTTAACATCACTGAAACGTAAGAAGTGAAATGAGTTTGAAGAAAATTGATTCTGTAGTTACAAGTATTTGAAATTTCACGCATGCAAGGAAAAAATTGTTGTTAGCTTTCCTACTTTCCTTTAACCTAGGGCTTTTCTACAATTACCATTACTGCAACTACCTCCTCTCTGGCATGTCTGATTTTCAATTCATTCTCATTGAGTCCATCCAAAATGAGGGTATTAAAGTTATCTTCCTCGCTATCAATCAGATCACATCATTCCCTTCTCTGAATTTAACTAGTGTCCTTCTTATCTAAAACTCTGAGTCCATTAAGGGTCATATCATTCTCTACAAACCCATCTTCCTTCTACAGTCATAAGATCTCACAAGCTAAACAAGATCATCTTGCATCACTGCTTGAATGGGAGACCTCTAAGAGAGGGATCCATGAAGAGACTTAGACATTGAGACAGTGCACCTCACAGTACTTAGAAAAATCACAGGAACAGTATTGTGATCCACAAAGCTTAAGTTAGGTGCCTACATTCCCTACACAATGAATGGGGAGAGATAGGTGCCCACACATGTGATCTGTAAAAGCTAGGTGGGGAGCTGCCTAAACTAGCCAATGGGAGGTGCTGATGAGAGGTGTGTATCCTAATCCCCACCTTTCTCTTAGAGATAAGTGACTCTCTGCTGCCCAGATTTAGCAGTCCATGAACAGGAACTAGATGCCTAAAGGTGTTTCTTGTGAGAATGAGTTAGGCACCTGCCTCTCTCCACACAAAATGGCCTGAGTATGTGGCGCTGGTGATGCCCACCTTGTAACTTTTAGCACAGTAATTAGAGTACTTGTCTGGGATGTGGAATACCCCTGTTCAAACCTTTTCTTCCTCTCTTATACAGAAGGGAATGGAACCAGATCTCCCACATCTCAGGCAATTGGGCTAAAAGTGATAATTAGTCTTGGCAGAATTTCATTATTTTAATGAATTTCAATGGATAATATCAGCATTTATTTTGGGGCACTTCTTATTAATTAAAATTTTTACAGTTGCAGAAAATTTTCAGGTATCAGACAATACTTATTAAATAAGAGTAGATGTTGGAATTCAGAAAGTTAAAGCTACCCAGATGGCTGCCCTGGTCCAGCTCCACTAACATAGCATTACAACACATTATATACATGTTAAAGTGAGATTCTAGTAAGTTCTTAAGGAGCATTTATCTGACTTTATTTCTCTGCACATTTTGATTATTATTGATGGAAATAATTTTTCATCAGTTTGTGTGCGTGCAGTGACATTGAAGTTTAACACTTACCAATTAAAAAAAATCAAAGCCTTCCAAGCCCAGTTATAAGGTGGACACCATCACTTCCTCCTCTTCCAGCCAGATTTTGAATGGGAACCACACAATCCAGTACACAGACGCTCAAAAGATCAGGTCTGGCAGCTGAAGGCCTATCTTTTCCCAGATTTGTGAATTGCTCTGAGGCTTAGGCAGGAGATGGGCATCTGGATGCCTAGAGGGAGAGAGCAGTGAAAAAGCTCAGAGGCAGAAACATAGGCATCTAGGAAACTTTTACTTGAAAACTTAGGTGTCGAGTGAGTTTAGGCAACTACAGAGTTCACTGGGAGTTTTATGAACATAACATAAGAACGGCTGTACCGGGTCAGACCAAAGGTCCATCTAGCCCAGTATTTGTCTACTGACAGTGGCCAATGCCAGATGCCTCAGAGGGAGTGAACCTAACAGGCAATAATCAAGTGATCACTCTCCTGCCATCCATCTCCATCCTCTGACAAACAGTGGCTAGGGACACCATTCCTTGCCCATCCTGGCTAACAGCCATTTATGGACTTCACCACCATGAATTTATCCAGTTCTCTTTTAAATGCTGTTATAGTCCTAGCCTTCACAACCTCCTCAGGTAAGGAATTCCATAAGTTGACTGTGCACTGTGTGAAGAAGAATTTCCTTTTATTTGTTTTAAACCTACTGCCTATTAATTTCATTTGATAACCCCTAGTTCTTGTATTATGGGAATAAGTAAATAAATTTCCTTATCCACTTTTTCCACACCACTCATGATTTTATATACCTCTATCATATCCCCCCTTAGTCTCCTCTTTTCCAAGCTGAAAAGTCCTAGCTTCTTTAATCTTTCCTCATATGGGACCCTCTCCAAGCCCCTAATCATTTTAGTTGCCCTTTTCTGAACCTTTTCTAGCACTAGAATCTCTTTTTTTTTTGAGGTGAGAAGACCACATCTGAACACCGTATTCAAGATGTGGGCGTACCATGGATTTTTATAAGGGCAATAATATCTTCTGTCTTATTCCTATCCCCTTTTTAATGATTCCTAACATCCCGATTGCTTTTTCGACCACCTCTGCAAACTGCATGGACATCTTCAGAGAACTGTCCACGATGACTCCAAGATCTTTTTCCTGACTCGGTGTAGCTAAATTAGCCCCCATCATATTGTATGTATAGTTGGGGTTATTTTTTCCAATGTGCATTACTTTACATTTATCTACTTTAAATTTCATTTGGCATTTTGTTGCCCAATCACTTAGTTTTGTGAGATCTTTTTGAAGTTCTTCACAGTCTGCTTTGGTCTTAACTATCTTGAGCAGTTTAGTATCATCTGCAAACTTTGCCACCTCACTGTTTACCCCTTTCTCCAGATCATTTATGAATAACTTGAATAAGATTGGTCCTAGGCCTGACCCTTGGGGAACACCACTAGTTACCCCTCTCCATTCTCAGAATTTACCATTAATTCCTACCCTTTGTTCCCTGTCTTTTAATCAGTTCTCAATCCATGAAAGGACTTTCCCTTTTATCCCATGACAGCTTAATTTATGTAAGAGCCTTTGGTGAGGGACCTTGTCAAAGGCTTTCTGGAAATCTAAGTACACTATGTCCGCAGGATCCCCCTTGTCCACATGTTTGTTGAACCCTTCAAAGAACTCTAATAGATTAGTAAGACATGATTTCCCTTTACAGAAACCATACTGACTATTGCTCAACAGTTTATGTTTTTCTATATGTATGACAATTTTATTCTTAACTTTTGTTTCGACTAATTTGCCAGGGTACCGACATTAGACTTACCAGTCTGTAATTGCTGAGATCACCTCTAGAGTCCTTTTTAAATATTGGCATTACATTAGCTAACTTCCAGTCACTGGGTACCGAAGCCGATTTAAAGGATAGGTTACAAATCTTAGTTAATAGTTCCACAACTTCACATTTGAGTTCTTTCAGAACTCTTGGGTGAATGCCATCGGGTCCCGGTGACTTGTTAATGTTGAGTTTATCAATTAATTCCAAAACCTCCTCTAGTGACACTTCAATCTGTGACAGTTCCTCAGATTTGTCACCTACAAAAGCCAGGTCAGGTTTGGGAATCTCCCTAACATCCTCAGCCGTGAAGACTGAAGCAAAGAGTCCATTTAGTTTTTCCACAATGACTATATCATCTTTAAGCGCTCCTCTTGTATCTCGATCATCAAGGGGCCCCACTGGTTGTTTATCAGGCTTCCTGCTTCTGACGTACTTAAAAACCATTTTGTTATTACCTTTGGAGTTTTTGGCTAGCTGTTCTTCAGACTTCTCGTTGGCTTTCTTATTATACTCTTGCACTTAATTTGGCAGTGTTTATGCTCCTCTCTATTTGCCTCACTAGGATTTGACTTCCACTTTTTAAAGGAAGTCTTTTTATCTCTCACTGCTTCTTTTACATGGTTGTTCAGCCACAGTGGCTCTTTTTTTAGTTCTTTTACTGTGTTTCTTAATTTGGGGTATACATTGAAGTTGGGCCTCTTTTATGGTGTCTTTAAAAAGTGCCCATGCAGCTTGCAGGGATTTCACTTTAGTCACTGTACCTTTTAACTTCTGTTTACCTAACTCCCTCATTTTTGTATAGTTCCCCCTTTTGAAATTAAATGCCACAGTGTTGGGCTGTTGAGATGTTCTTCCCACCACAGGGATGTTGAATGCTATCCTATGCTGCTTTTAATCCCTTCCTCACTGGTGTGGGGTGAACACCCTATCATAGTGGTGAAGCTTAATTAGTTAAATACTTCATTAGCTAATGTCTGTAAAGCACATTAGAAGCTTTTAAGAAGAATGGTGCTGTATTAATATGAAATATTACATGGGATGTCAACATGATTCAGCTCACACTTGTGCCAAAATAACCCATTCATAATAAATTCCACCAAATACTGCATAAATGAATATTGTAAATTAGCAGGAACAGCAGGATATGACTGAGAATGCTATGGAATTGTCACATGCTGACTGTACAGTATAGCTGGATACGTGTTTCTTTAACAGGCTTCAAATTGTTATTGGTATTCATGAAGGTTCACAGGCTCATCTTCCTGGCTTTTCTGACAATGGTATATTATTTTTAATGTTCAAAAGGAAAGCAACATTTAACAAACACACACACACACACAAAAATAGAAAAAAAAAGTGTCTATTGTCCCCAAAGGGACAGTTCTGGGATTTAGCTATGAAAGGTTATGTTAGCTATACAGACGATAAATCAAGTATATTTTGGTTTGATTTGGGTTTTGTTCATTTATCCTCTACTTTCTTTGTTCACTTAAAAATAAATGAGCTTCCAATTCCTTACTACTAGAAAATTCAAACTTTCAGTTTATTATAAAATCTTTATCAATTCAATAATCCTTCAAGAGGAAAAACAAACTATTTGAATTTTAAATGAAATGTAGATAAAGACATAAACGTTGCAAATGCATGAATATGACTAAAATGATCATGATGGTCCTGAAAATGTCCTGATTATAACTGGTCCTGATTATAAATGAAAGACTTATTGTATTAGTAATGAACCAGGACTGTATAAAACACTAACAATAACAACGCACCAAGCATACTGGGGGAGCTAAGAGAAGATATTCAACCTGGATTTTGAACCTTTCTATCAATATCACTAGTTCTATCCAGTGAAATGATTGTTGTGCAAAAGGAGACCCAAATAATTGAATAAGGTGATACTTTCCCTTACTTCTGCCATCTGTTGTCAAGCTTTTGTTACCTACCCCATTGCTGTTTGTTGAAGAAACTGGTAATTCCATAGGCTACAACAGTCAGTCCTGATTTATGCTGGAATGAGACCAAAATCAGCCCTGCATATTCTTTGTACACTCATCTCCACCATGCAGAAGTGCATGGATGATTTATGTGACCAAAATCAGAGCTCTTATTTGAAGGTAACCTGCAAAAGTTGGGGAGAAGGGACAGACACATTCATTTTCCCAACTGCTGGAAATATGGAGAAAGCAAAGCTCCAACCACATCTGCAGCTGAAAGGGAAGATAAACACGGGCTGCTGTTGAAAGGTAGGGACAACAAGACAACCAGGAGTTTGTTTCCCTCAGTGATCCATGTGCACTGTACCTTCCACCAATAAAATACAATCAAATGAGGGTAACATGCAGTTGGCTTGCCCCTTTTCCCCCAGCTCACATCACGGAAAGGGAACCCAGACAGCTGTCCACCATTACAGGGAACAATTAGCATCTGGTGGCACATAAATCATGTGGGTTCTCAGTTGTTTTGCATGGCGTTTCTTCCTCTACTATTGTTTGATGGGCAGTTAAAGTAGAGGTAATTAATAGTACAGGTAATTGATTTTTATCATTGGCATATGGTAGGAAAAGAAGTTACTGTTGCTGAGATGACTAAACTGTTCTTAAAATGTATCTTTTAAGTTTTGAAAACTTAGAAAGACACATGGGGCAGCTGAATGCTTCATTATGTAAATGTGTCTGTTCATATCTCACAAGATAAATAATGGATATCTCTCTAGCATGAAGTAAAATGGCAGGAGGGTTATATAGACTTAATTTCTACATAAAGTGCAGGATGAAAGGTGAGTAACTGACTAACTGGTAGACTGAAAGAGTGATTATGTTAATATTCATAATTGTGATTATGGGTGGTATGCAAACTGAATTGTAAAAATGACTGAAGATGAAATGTAAGTACATTTCTATTTTCTTGTATCAGAAACCATTTTAAAAGTAGATCTTAAAGGACTGGAAGTATGGCAAGAGAAAAGTGGATATAGATTATAAAAAAAATAGTTGATAGAAGTTCTTGCTCAGCAGAAAAGTCCGTTTGATTTATTCGTGAGAGCTATAAGGATTTCCCATCACTAGCTCATGTGGATTTGATGTGAGATTTTCTTTGTAAAATAGTTCAAAATATAAAGCTAAAAGCCAGAAGACGAAAATCTTAGAAGATAGTTGCTAAAGTCACAAAAAGTCACTAGTAGCGTTACTGTAGAAATGTGAATGTATTACGATCACCAAATTGTCAGTTCTACTAACAAAGTCAAAATGCGCTAAGATTCCTAATTTCAAAATGTAATTGTTTCAGAGTACTTCCACCATGAGGATATGAAATCAGCATTAATATTAAAAATAAAGAGCCATTTCAATAAAAAAAACACAGCAAACTGGTACTTAAGGAATTAGTAGAGAATTCAGGAACTAAATCCATTTGCATGGATCATTGTGACTTATTTACTCTTTACAAGCAGAAAAGGGGCAACCACATTGTTCATGTCCAAGAACTGTTAATATAAAAAAAAAAAAAACAATTGGAAGTTGTCTATCTGCTGCCAAGCAAAGGAAATCCTTACATTCATGTACCAAATGGTCTGGTAAAAATCTAATATATCTAATACAGGGATCAGCAACCTTTGGCACGCGGCCCGTCAGGGAAATCTGCTGATGGGCTGGGACAGTTTGTTTACCTGTAGTGTCTGCAGGCTCGGTCGATCGCAGCTCCCACTGGCTGTGGTTTGCCGTTTCAGGCCAATACGGGCTGCAGGAAGCGGCAGCTAGCACAGCTCTTGGCCCACGCTGCTTCCCGCAGCCCCCATTGGCCTGGAACATTGAACCACGGCCACTGGGAGTTGTGATCGACTGAACTTGCGGATGCTGCAGGTAAAAAAACCATTCTAGCCCAACAGTGGATTTCCCTGACAGTCCGTGTGCCAAAGATTGCTGATCCCTGATCTAATACAATAAAAGATAAGCTTTCCACATTAAAAATTCCCTGCAAACAAATAAATAATTAAATAATTGAGTTTGATAAAGTTCCTCTCAATTGGAAAACAAAAGAGTTAAATTATCATCTCCATTCCTAAATCAGGAGAAAACAAATTTTCCCAGACCTCATAAAAATCTAAGCAATCATAGTTTATAAATTATCTGATCATTTTAAACCCACCCTAAATTCAAAAGTAACTCATTTTCACAAGCTATAAGCAAATGGATGGATAAAACCACCCTGGCTTCTTATTACCATTGTTTGGTTTGTCCCTTACCGCTTTCTTATTCTCTCTTCTTTATCACCACACAATAGCTTGTGCTGGATCCCAATATCACCAAATAGTGAGGACCTGGGAACTGTCTTCACTGGGAATCATATACCTGGAATGAAACCTTGGCCCGCTGAAGTCAATGTAAGTTTTGCCATTGAAGTCAATAGGGCCAGGATTTCTTGACCCCTGCATAGTTTTTTGAGGTTAGTTTGGTGTGGTTTTTTTCTCTACTCTTTACATACACCCATGGGGATGCACGTCATCTGAAAGGCATTTGGGCTATCGTGCCCATCACCAGTCCACAGAATGAGCCAAGTGCATCAGGGGAAGCAGGTTGCACCACACATCCCCACCTGTTCACTGCTCCATTCAGATAAGAAATACACTTGCCTGAGACAAAACTTGCCCCAGAACTCCCCTTGCAAGTGGGAATGTCTCCACATCACCCCCAGTAAGGGTCCATGTCACAGTGCCATAATTTGGCCCTTTGAATATTAATGTTTTGTTCTTCATGCCTACACAATCTCTCCTTCCTGAACAAGTTCTGGCTGCTGCTGAGAGTAGGTGAGATAACTGAGAGTATGTTTAAACTGGCAGAGTGACAGCAATGGCAGCTACAGCGCCTCTCAGAGAGCCCTGAAGGGAAACCGATGTTGTGTGTTCACACTGTCAGCTGCCGGCACAATAGCATGATCACACTTGCGGCACTTGCAGTGGTTTTTGGAGCGATGCACTCTGGGCAGCTATCCCACAGAGCATCTCTTCCTCTTCTGCTGCTAAGAGTTGTGGGAAGGTGGAGAAGGTCATGGGGCATCCTGGGTCCTGTCCCAATGCCCTGTGATGCGCTGCTTCACATCCCAGCAATCCCTGTGCTTCTGTCTGCATTTGGCACCATCTTTCAATGGTTTGTGTACTGCGTGCTCTGCCTCTTCAGTCTGCAGGAATGAATCCTGAACTGTTGACCAGTATGCTGCTCACTCTGACTAATAGGTCGCAAGTGGCAGTGGAGTTATTTCTACAAAGGCAAGAGGAATGCAACATTGATCTCGTCATGCATAGTAGCTATGACACAAGATTGCTTTTGGGCTCAGGAAACAAACACTGAGTGGTGGGACCACATCATTATGCATGTCTGAGATGAGGAGCAGTGGCTGCAGAATTTTTGGATGAGGAGAGACACATTCATGGGACTGTGTGATGAGCTCGCCCTAGCCTTGTGGCACAAGGACATGAGAATGAGAGCTGCCCTCCCATTGTAGAAGCATGTGGTGATTGCATTGTGGAAGCTGGCTACTCCTACCGATCGGTCGCTAACCAGTTTTGGCCATTGGAGTTGTGTTGATGGAAGTGTGCAGGGCCATCCAGCTCCAAAAAACTGTGACTCTGGGCAACACGCATGACATTGTGGATGGCTTTGCATAAATGGGCTTCCCTAACTACGGAAGGGTGATAGATGGCACGTATATTCCAATTCTGGCATCAGATCACCTAGCCACTGAGTACATTAATTGGAAGGGGTATTTGTCAATGGTTTTTCAGGTGCTTGTGGATCACCACAGCCATTTCACAGACATTAAAGCAGGCTGGTCCAGAAAGGTGCATGACACACGTATCTTTTGGAACACTGGCCTGTTCAGGAAGCTACAAGCAAGGACTTTCTTCCTGGATCAGAAGATCATTGATGGGGAAGTTGAAATGTCCATTGTGATCCTGGGAGACCCTGCCTATCTTTTAATGCTGTGGCTTATGAAGCCATTGACAGGGTATCATGACAGTAGCAAGGAGCAGTTCAACAACAGGCTGAGCAAGTACAGAATGACTGGTGAGAGTTCTTTTTGCCATTTAAAGGCCCACTGACGCTGACTATATGGGAAGTGTGACTTGGCCGATGATGATATTCCTATGGTTATAGCCGAGTGCTGTATGCTCCATAATATTTGTGAAGGGAAGGGTGAAAGCTACACTCAGGGCTCGATTGCTGAGGGTCAGTGTCTGGAACCTGAATTTGAACAGCCAGAGACCAGGGCACAGCGTAGGGCTGTAAGGATCAGGGATGCCTTGAGACATAAATTTGAAGCTGAAAGCTACTAATATTTGTTGCTATGCTCGGGAGTGCAGTGCTTGTAATGCTAGGAGGTGATTGTGATTGATGCAGACCACCTTGCTTGGCTCAGCCCCCACCTTGCTTGGCTCTGGCCTTAGGCAGCTGCTCCCTACCTTGTGGCTCAGGTACAACACTTCTGCCACCCCCACCTTGCACATCCCAGCTTTTACAGTCAGCCCTGCATCCTGGAGGTGACTCAGCCCCCTCTTCACCTCCCAGGTATGGTTAATGGCACAAATATCACCAATGTATGCTAGGGTAAAATTCTCCTTCCCTCTCAGTAATTGATCCACCTGGTACTAGAAGGAGAGTGGAGCCTCCTTGAGGCCGAAAGGTAGGACCAGGGATTTGTACAGCCCCACAGGGTTGACAAAAACAGGTTTCAAACTGGCACCTGGATCCAAAGGCACCTGCCAGTAGCCTTTGGTGAGATCTCTAGTTATGAGGTATAGAAACCCCCACAACTTGTCTATGATCTCATCAAGCCTAGTATGGGCAGGCACCGGACATGGCGATGGCATTGAGCTTCCAATAGGCCACACAGAATTGGATCAACCCGTCTTTCCCAGGGACTAGCACCATGGGAGGGACCCCTGGCACTGGTGGATGGCTAGATCACCCCTAAAGCCAGCACATCTGTGACCTCTCCCTCCAGGGTCACGTTCCCGGTTATTCTGAATGGGGAACACCTGATAGAAGGGCCGTCTCCACCCTAGTGAGCCCAGGCTAGTTGGAAAACAGCTGTTGGTATGAATGCAGCATCTCTCTTATCTCTGCCTGCTGGGCAAGGGTTAGCTGGTCAGAGAGGAGACTAGATTCCAGTGAGGTGCTGGCTCCTGTCTCAGGGAAGAGACCCACCAGAGGATCTTCCCCCTTCTCCCACTGGCCACATACAGCCAATACCAGCCTCTCCGTGTCACACTTTGGCTCCATCATGTTGACCTGGTCCTGCTGGTGGCTGTGAGCCTGGTTTGGCAGTTCCACCACATTGTTCTCCTCGTTCAGCTGCTTGATGACCTTGAAGGGACCATCCAGGCAGCTTGCAGCTTATTCTTCCTCACCAAGACAAGAACCCTCATCTGGTTCCCAGCCTCATAGGCTGAGCGGTTGTACCAGACCTTCTGCCTCTCTTGGGCCCTGGCTACGTCCTCCCTGGCTGGACCCATGAGCTCAGCAAGCTTTTCCCGAAAAGTCAGTACATACTCCACCACTGATTCTCTGTCAGGGGAGGCCTTCCCCTCCCATTTGTCCCTCACCAAATCCAGGACCACCTTCTGAAAAGGCTCTTCTATGACAGGCAGGTTTTTTCAAGGCTGCTTTACTCTTGTCCTGGGTCTTTTGCACCTCTGGACAAGGTAGCTCTGGTTGGCAGCTGTAACACACTGGCTGTGGTTCTCCACACTCAGTTGGGGTCTCCCATTCTCCTGTGCTCAGCTTTGTCCCTGCTGTCCCAGAGAGGGCAGGCTGCAAGTCTGCTGCTTTTCTCACAACATTAGAGCCAGTGTAAGCCACCTCCCCCATGTGCAGGGGGTGGGAAGTATCTCTCTGTCTCACTCAGCTCCAGGGTTCTGGTTACAGACAGGCAGGTATCCTGAGCTTAGCAGCTCCTCCCTGCTGCCAGCCAGGTCATTTGCATTTCAACTGACCACTTCAGTCTCAGCCAGGTGATTCTCTGGGTTCAAATTCAAATCCTCGGCTTTTACAGGAGCAGGACCTGGATTCTGTCCCAAGAAGACACAGTCATTTCCCAACAGGAGGTAACAGCTGATATCTTGGAAAACTCCAACTACCAGCCAGCCCAACCCCTCCTGTGTCTGCACAGGGATCTGGGCATAGGCAGGGTGAGGGGCTTCAACAGTTCTCTCTGTCCCAGGATCTCGCCACCCCAGGAATGTCTCCCCATTGACCACCACTTTCTGCTCCCACTGGGGATCTGAGGGGCCTGAACTCAGAAGAGTCCATGCAGACATATATGCTGAGGCCAGGAGTGGGAACCAGTTTGCTGCCCTGCCCATCTGGCTAAACAGATCTATGGCCTTGGGTCCCAGGAAGGGGGTTAGACACCGGAGCCTTTCCAGAGGGTCAGCCTGATTCCAATTGCCAGCCTTCTCAAAGGCCAAGAGACAGGTATCTATATCTTCTCCCTCCTTAACCTGAGGCAAAAATTTAGTGTAGAGGTTCCCTGTGGAATTGGAACCCTGGGGTCCATCTCTAATCATCTCTGGAAGGGTCCTTCTGCCTCCCAGCTCAGCCATTGCCAGTTCATGCTGCCTCTGTCTCTCCTGCTGTTCTAGTTCATGACTTCCCTGTCTCTCACGGTCCTCTGACTCCTTCAGTCTCAGCTCCAATTCCATTCCTCTCAGATCCACTGATGGGGGAACCCAGTGGAGACCTCCTGCTGGTCAGGGACACGGGTTTCCAGAACACCCAACTGCTCTGAGCCTCTCTCGCAGTGCCAGCTGGGTCAGGAACCAGCTCCTTAGAGCAATTCTCCTCTTTCAACTGAGCAATCAGCTGTGCCTTACTGAGCTTTCCAATGTGCAGCTTCTCTCTCCCCACAGCTCTACAATGTCTTTCTTAAGGTGATGGTTATAGGCCATCTCCACGCTGTTCCCACGTGGTCATGGACTCACAGGCTTGTGCTCTCTCAGCTCCCCACAATCCATGGGAGGAACCCCTTCAGTGAGAAAGCCCTTCTCAGGGGTTCACTCTCTCTCGGGGTTAAGCCATAGACTCCTCCTCCTCCTGGAACCGCACCTCTCGGAGCCTCCAAAACACCTATCTCTCGCTAATCCCCCTTCATTTTACTGCTCCCCAGTCACTTACTGCAGGATGCTCTGTCCATAGGATGCAGTTTTTCCCATCTCTGCCACCAGGACTCTGGGGGAGCATGCCTCCTCTCTCTGAGCATACTGTCTCCAGGGCAAGAAGCTTACACAGCTTTGACGTTCCTGGTCTGACCTCAGAGCATTTAGCATCCCCTTCCACACCGTGTGCTTCCTGCAGTGAGTCTACTCAGGTAAGGCTCTTGGGGAAGCCAGAGGGCCCTTCACCCCAACTCCACAGTCAGACATGACTCTCAGCCAGCCGGTAAATTGAAGGTTTATTAGTCGACAGGAACACAGCATAGAACAGAGCTTCTTAGCACAGAAATCAGTGACTTTCAGCCAAGTCCATCCTGTGGGAAGGGGGACTGGCCCTCCCTATGCACCCCAAGCCATCTGAGAGTGACTCGCTTTCAGATGCCTGGCCCCTGACCTGCCTGTTGCTCCTCCTCCAGCCTTTGTCTTGCTGGCCTTTGTCTAACTTCCTGGACCAAGAGTCACCTGCTCACATCCCCCTCCTGGGTCTCAGGCTGTGAAGGTGACATAGCATCCATGCAGGCAGATGGAGCAGCCCCAGCAAAAATCACACTCCCTTATTCCCACCACCTAGACATTGGTGCAATACACAGGGAAACTGAGACACCCCACCCCCCATTCATGCAAAACAGTAAGTCTCACATACAATATAATAAGGGAAAATCCCCACTACGTCACACTGGGCTCCCAAGGTCATCTCTGTGAACTCAAAATGCAGCAGTATTGTTTGCAACACAGAACACTACTATTCACATACCTGTCACTACTAGCTAACCTCAGGCATGCACACATGAACCACAAGACCCCCACAATGGTGAGTAGCCGCAGGGGCAGGGTTAATCAGTGTTCCTGAACCCTACTGTACACTGGGCACGTGGCTCTTGGGGAAAGCCAGCACCCTGGAGGGGCCTGATAATCATTCCTGTCCCCACATTTTCCACAGGCTGCGTTCATTATGGAAGATATCTCGCTGCTGAGGATGAATCAAGGGAGGGTCTTCTCCAAGACTGCGGATTCTTCTCTGGGGCCCTTCTGTGGCTTGCCTGTGTGCTGCAACACCCCCAACACCCCACCCCCTAGTGATGGCATTAATGGGAAAAGAAACAAAGCAGCTCTACCAAAGAATCTACAGTGTCTCCACGAGAGGTTCCTGGAGATCTCTGAGGCAGATTCCCATGAAGTGAGGGAGTCATTCAACAGCCTGTTCCTCTGCTCAGACTAAGCATGTGGTGGTACGTGCATCATAAAGACATAAGCCTTCTTTCTGCAACCCTCCTGCCCCCAACAACTTCTTCAGAGATTCCCAAAATCAAATCCACTTACCAGGGGCCTTCTCTCCTATTTGTGCTTTGCCAAGATCCAACAGTTGTGACTGGCCTAGCCTCCTCCGGGGTAGAAAAGAACTCCTGGCTGCACGCATCTATGACCTCTGAGTCATCCTCTGCCTCTCGGTCCCCCTCCCGCTCCACATCCTCATCCAAGATTTCCTTCTCCTGGCTCAGTCCACTCTCAACTGGCATGCAAGCCATCAAAGTATCCAAAGTGGCCTTTGCAGTGGAGGTGGGGTTGCCACCGAGTATTGCGTCCAGCTCTTTGTAGGTCTGACAGCTTGTGGGTGCAGCACCGGAGCAGCCGTTTGCCTCCTGTGCCTTATGGTAGGCATTCCACAGTTCCTTCACTTTGACCCTGCACTGCAGTGTGTCCCTGTCAAGGCCCCTTTATGTCATGCATCGTGAAATCTGTCCATGGGTATCATAATTCCTACGGCTGGAGCTCAGCTGGTACTTGACAACCTCCTCTCCTGAAATGGTGATGACATCCAGCAGCTTCGCTTTGCTCCATGTGGGGGATTGCCTGTTACATGGAGCAGGCATGGCCATCTTGAACAATGCGCTGAGACCACCACAAGCATCACTAAGCAAACACGAAGTAGCTTGGCAGTGTGTACACCTTGGGAATTACAATGAAGAAAGCTGCCTTACTGCACAGAAACTTGCCAGTGTAAACAAGGCCTGAGAGACATACATCTTGATCTGGAAGTGTGACCCTAAACACTCCTATATTCACACCTTACAAGTCATTTGAAAACTAACAACTCACTGATCATTAATATTTGTGCATGATGTATGTGTATGGTTTGTATTAAAAGTTATGGTTATATGCTGGAATAAAGACTAAAATGTGTTTAAACTAGGGCTGTCAATTAATCACAGTTAACTCATGCAATTAACTCAAAAATTAAATGTGAATAAAAAATTATTCGTGATGAATCATACTGTTAAACAATAGAATACCAACTGAAATGTATTAAATATTTTTGAATGTTTTTTTCAGCTTTTTCAAATATATTTTCTATTATGACACAGAATACAAAATGTATACTGCTCACTTTATATTATTTTTATTACAAATATTTGCACTGTAAAAATGATAAAAGAAATAGTATTTTTCAATTCACCTCATACAACTACTGTAGTACAATCTCTGTTGTGAAAGTGTAACTTACAAATGTAGATTTTTTTTTTGTTACATAACTGCACTCAAATACAAAACAATGTAAAACTTTAGAGCGGGAATCGGCAACCTTTGGCATGCGGGACATGCTGGCTGCTACTTCCCACAGCCCTTATTGGCCTGTGCGGCGAACCGCAGCCAGCGGGAGCCACGATTGGCTGAACCTGTGAATGCGGCAGGTAAACAAACCGGCCCGGTCCACCACGGTGTATACCCTGGCGAGCCGCATGCCAAAGCTGATCCCTGCTTTAGAGCCTACAAGTCTACTCTGTCCTACTTCTTATTCAGCCAATTGCTAAGACAAACAAGTTTGTTTACATTTATGGGAGATACTGCTGCCAGCTTCGTATTTACAATGTCACCTAAAAGTGAGAACAGGCATTCGCATGGCACTTTCGTAGCCGGCGTTGCAAGATATTTATGTGCCAGATATGCCCTCGTGCTTCAGCCACCATTCTGGAGGACATGCTTTCATGTTGATGATGTTCACTAAAAAAATTGTGAGTTAATTAAATTTCTGAACTCCTTGGGGGAGAGTTGTGTGTCCCCTGCTCTGTTTTACCCACATTCTGCCATATATTTCAGGTTATAGCAGTCTCAGATGATAACCCCACCCATGTTGTTTGATTTACGAACACTGTCACTGCAGATAAGACAAAATGCAAAGAAGGTACCAATGCGATATTTCTAAGGATAAATACAGTGCTTGACCCAAGGTTTAAGAATCTAAAGTGCCATCCAAAATCTGAGAGGACGAGGTGTGGAGCATGCTTTCAGAAGTCTTAAAAAAAGCAACACTCCAGTGCAGAAACTACAGAACCTGAACCACAAAAAACAAAAACAAAATCTTCTGCTGGTGGCATCTGACTCAGATGATGAAAATGAACATGAATCGGTCTACTCTGCTTTGGATTGTTATTGAGTAGAACCAGTCATCAGCATGGATGCATATCCTCTGGAATGGTGGTTGAAGTATGAAAGGACATATAAATCTTTAGCGCATCTGGCACATAAATATCTTGTGACGCTGTTTACAGCAGTGCCATGGGAATGCCTGTTCTCAATTTCAGGTGACATTGTAAACAAGAAGCTGGCAGCATTATCTCCTGCAAATGTAACTGAATTTGTTTGTCTGAGTGATTGGTGGAGGTAGGACTGAGTGGACTTTTAGGCTCTAAAGTTTTACATTGTTTTATTTTCGAATGCAGTTATTTTTGTACATAATTCAACATTTGTAAGTTCAGTTTTCATGATAAAGAGATTGCACTACAATACTTACATTAGTTGAATAGACGTATACTTTCTTTTGTTTTTTGCAGTGCAAATATCTGTAAAAAATAATATAAAGTAAGCACTGTACACTTTGTAATCTGTGTTGTAATTGAAATTGACATATCTGAAAATGTAGAAAATGTCCAAAAATATTTGACTAAATGGTATTCTATGTTTAACAGTGCAATTAATCATGATTAATTTTTTTAATCGCTTGACAGCCCTAGTTTAAACCAGGCATACTGAGGGAGTTGGTAAATGAGTCTGTCCTAGATGAAGGAATATGCATTTTCTCCTCTGACCAACCCAGTTATTAGGCAGAGACAATGAAGATCTGTTTACATATTAAGTAAACAAAGTTATCAGGTTAAGTGAGTAGAAGAGACAGTTTCCAGCTGTGAAGAGAAACTTTTATCTGTGCTGTAAAGACAGGGCCTCTGACCTCAGGGACACAGGAACAGAGAGTAGATTCTATCTCTGCCACACTCTCAAATTTCTTCCTGCTGATGCCTGTTTTTTTCCAAATCTTTAAATGTTTGATTTGAAACCTTAATATTCTTTCAATGTAGCTTTAAAAAAATAGTAGTTCTTTTATATATACACATAACAGGTACATAAAATATATTGCCCCCCACAAAACTTACGTTAAAAGAATGCCAGAATTAACATTGCCCAGGCAACCTCAGTTTTGCCCCTTCTTCATCTCCATTAGGATAGTCACATTTTTCTGCACAGAAGACTCATGTCTAATTCAGTGCATAGATGTTTAGAGAACAAACAAGATTTGTATAGTTAATGAGACTGTTGTCTGACTCTTGTCTTGTTATCTGTAGAAATTTGAAAGTTGTTGAGTCAGGCAGGGGAATGCAGAAAGAATAATCGTGCATGAGCAACCTACAAGGACATTTCACAACTTTGGCAAACTGAGCTTTGCAACCTTCATAGTATTTTAACATCATTTTTAAATGATTTTATGTGTTTAAAAGAAAAATACATTGTTATGTTGTCACAGACTCTCTGGCCCTTTTAGTGGGAGTCAGATTCAGCCTCTTCCGTGATCAGCTACCCTCCCAGCTGATCCTAATTAGCAGGAGATTAGTGGGATTTACATAATGATTGGACACAGCTGAGAAAGTGAGAAGGCTGGGTGGACAGCACAAAAGGCTAAGAGACTACAGCTGGGTGGAGAGCAGCTCAAAATTGAGTTTGTACCCTGATAGGAGAGGGCAGCAGGGATAAAGGAGATTCCTGAAGCAGGCATGACAGAAGGTCTATCCACAGGCAGATGGCCTTGGATAAACTTAAGTTGAGGATCCAGACTAGGGGGAAGGACACCAGGGAAGAAGCACTGACAATTAGCTGCTTGAGAGGAGCTGGTCTTTCATGGATAAAGCCCTGACAGTGGTACCTTAACTGTTTCACTTTAGGCAGTGTCGGGAGTAAATCAGTGGAACATACCAGTAGCACTTTTGGCTGATGGAAGATTGATACAAGTAATTAAACTACTATTTATTAGATATAAGCACACACAAACATAAGCAATAGGTTTAGAACATCCCAAATAATTATCTAAAATCTGAAATGGTATTGAGTGATTAGCAGCAGGTCAGCAATGGACCGTAAGGTGTCAGGACAAAGTATCTCAGGGTAGCCGCAGAGAAGTGCTTCAAAGTACACACTATTACAGGGGTCGGCAACCTCTGGCATGCGACTTGCCAGGGTAAGCACCCTGGCGGGCTGGGACAGTTTGTTTACCTGCCGCATGGGCAGGTTTGGCTGACCGTGGCTCCCACTGGCTGTAGTTCACCGTTCCAGGCCAATGGGGGCAGTGGGAAGTGGTGCAGGCGAGAGATGTGCTGGCCCTGGCAAGCCACATGCTAGATTGCCAACCCCTGCTCTATTATATAGTCTTTTTATAACTAACTTTTACAAAACACATCCCTCATAGTGCTCTATTATATAGTCTTTTTATAACTAACTTCTACAAAACACATCCCTCATTGTGATCCTAACTGGGGCATCACCTCTCCTAACTTCAATAAACTACTTATCAACAAAGCTTTCCTAACAGTCTTAGTCATAATAAGTTTCTATATCAAAGGTGCCCAAACTCAAGGTTTCCATCCATTTATTTTTTCAGTCTCAAGCTGTTGACTCTTTTCTCCCTTCCTCCCATTCTGATTAGCAGAAACTGCAAACCTGCAGCTAGTTTTGCTCTTGCCTCCAGAGGCTTGTTCAAATTAACCCTTATCTATGTGACGTTCTATTTTATTAATTCATGGTGGCTGAATGCACACAATATGGTTGTAATTATTTTGATGAAAATCTGGGGTACACACACACACCTCAAATCTGAGGCAGCATCTGTAGTAGAGTGGGAATGACCTTTACGGAGCCTGGGAGTTTGGACACTGTCCACCTGGAGGAAATGAGAGTTACATGTGACCTGGTCACAGAACTGAGTCATGGGAACAGGCCGCGGGCAGCTCTAGGCACCATCAAAGCAAGCAGCTGCTTGGGGCAGCCCATTTGCAGGGGTGCCAGCTAGTACCAATCAAGCCCGGGAGCTGAGAACCAACAGGGAGCCCTAGGAGCTGTAGTTCCTTGGTTAGCTCCCTGCCTATAGAATCAGCCCTGGAGCAGGGAAAGAACTATATTTCCCAGCATTCCCTTGGCCACTACCAACAGGAAAGCGGGGGAAGGGAGTATGGTAGCTGAAACGTGATGCTGCAGCTTGAGCTCACTGCTAGAGCAGGGTGGCACTGTGAATGGGGAACAAGTGTGCTCAAGGAGTAGAAGGCTTTGGCCCAGATATCCCCTTTAGAAGACATCCCCAGACTGGCTTAGGGATACTGGTGTGACCTCACCTTGCAGCCCCCAAAGAAGGAATTGAGTGGACTAAATGGACAGTGCCCCTCTCTGGCTGAAGCCTAGCAAGGGAGGTAGGCGGATCCCACTAGAATTTAAAATGAAAAGTAAGGGAGGGGAGGCTCTACTGGACCTGGGCAGCTTTAGATACAGTACCAGGCACACAGGAAGATTTCCACTTCTGAGCCATGGAAGCAGAAATTGACTTTTCCTTTCCAGATTTAGCTAATATTCAGAAAGGGAATCTAGCACCTGTCTTCCAGATTTGAACACCTCAAAATTCAGGAGTGCTCAAGCTCAGTGTGGGCAGCTCTTACTTCATTTCTCCCAAATCAAATATACTGATCCACTGTAATTTGCTGTGGAAAAAGCTGGATAAAATTGAGCAAGAAATGCTTCCCAGTGGTTCTTAGGATTGGAATTGCTATTTTCAACAGCCATTGCCTTTTTTGTTTTGTTTTGTTTTTAGTTGTTTCAAAGGAAGACAGTGATATTGCATTGGCAAAGTCCCCATAAAAACAAAGAGTGGAACAAAATAATAATAAAGGCACCTTGACTTTTCCTTATTTTTGGAGGACAGTCTTATAATATGCATCCAGATATCTTCCAATCACACAAGCTGAAAATTGTTCCACTTTACTGCAGTTCTGTAACCATATGGGAATCAATCCTGTCTGTATTCTGTGCACATCCAAAATTCCTGCTGAATGACCCACCCTGGGAGCAAGTCACCAGTGACCCAGGCAGAGGGAGGGTGCAGTTGGGGGAGAGGGGGAAGAGCCCAGGACTAGGGCGGCAGAGGGTGCGGGTGGAGGGGGCAGAGCCCAGGGTTGGGGTGGCAGGGGGTGGGAAGGACACTGGTGGGGGGGAGTGGGGTGCCCAGAGCTGGTAGCACAGAGTGTGTGTGAGCCCAGGTCTGGGGTGCCAGGGGGTGAGGATGGAGGGGAGAGCCCAGGGCTGTGGCAGCAGGGGGATGCAGGAAGGGGGAGGCCCAGAGCTGGGGCAGCAGAGTGTGCAGGTGGGGGAGGGAGAGCCTAGGGCTGGGGCAGCAGGGACGTGCGGGGGGGAGCCCAAGCCTGGGTTGGGGGCAGCCAAATTTTATTTTGCTTGGGGCAGCAAAAAACTAAGAGCTGGCCCTGGAAGAGGCAGACTATTGCTGAGCCAGAGCAGCTGGCAGCTGGGGTCATTAGAAGAGGAGAGCCTGTAAAGCCATATCACACCATAAGGGGTGAGCCAGCAGTGACTCACCCTTTCTCATATGTGTTTTGTCTGTTCCACTCCAGCGGTTGTTACAGGTAGCTTCTTCAAAACACTGCATGCAGATTTAGCGGAGCAGAGGAACACGCTCAGTGCAGAAGAAGATTTGGCAATTTTAGCAGCTAACCCCTACCAAGTCCCACTGAGCACAATACATACTGTCATTTTTGACAGGTTACTACTTGGCCAAATCTGACTGGATTTTCATAGAGAGAAAAAGGTGCCTTTCTGACCTACCTCCCTGACAAATGTCAAGCTCCTGCAGCAAACCATGGAGGCTTAGGCAGGAAGAGAAAAGTTGGAAAATTCCTCACTGCCCCAATGTCAATGTAGGTCTCGATCTGCCATGTACAATCAGATCCAAATACTATACATCCTTTCAAGATCTATGAATGGCAAATACTATAGAAAAGCAAACTAATTACATTAAATCCTTTATAACAGATCATTACAAAGTCAAGGTGCATAGTTACAAATACCCTGACTGCCACTGACATCCGTTGGGATTAACCACATAACTGGCTTTTTCAGATCATAACTAATAGCTGATCAATACTTATTTTTAATAATATTTTTGATTGATTACAGAATAAAAGTTGCCAGGTAAATGCTCGCTACCCAGAGCACTTTCATTAGGCAATTACCTGAGAGAGAGAGAGAGCGAGAGCTTCAAGATCCTACAGGTTTGACACCAATCTGATTTCCAAGAAGCTTGACTCTCCCATCTCCAGGTATCTGATATTGCTTATTATAACCAGGTGTACATTGACCCTTAAGAGACTTGTATCTAGCGATCATGTGACAGTCATTATGTGACAGCCAGACTAAATAAAGAGTTGAGGATGAAGGGGAAAGACTAAGGAGATGGCAGACCTCAAGTATTGCTTTTCACAATAAGGGCTTGTGAAGCAGCTAGCAAGGGTTGTAGGCAGAGAAGAAAATGAAGAGACCTGGTGGTGGGCAGGGTTAGAGAAAGTCCCCTGATGAGGGGGTGCTGCGAGAGAAGGATGAGGCTTTACTGATAGACTGGTGGTGAGAGATTGTAGGCAGCTATCTTTGTTTATGGATGGGAGGCCTGGACTTCCAGTGAGGGTCTGAGAAAGTTCTTCTGCTTCAACAGGGTGAGACTGTTCAGAGAGGGAGAAGAAGTTACTGTTTCTGTTTAGACTCTTTTGTTGCCCTCCAGGATAGAGCCAAGCTACTCTGCCTGTTTTCCAGCTCCAGAGGAAAACAAAGACGGTGCTGGAAAGATAAGACGCTATTACAGTTATGCACTGGTAATTGCAAGAAGAATTAGGTCAAACTCGGCAATAGTGTAAGCAGGGGCAGCAATATAGACTACAATGCAGTTACACCCATTTACATCAGATTAATATGGCCTATTCTATTTTATTTTTGTAATTTGCTTGTTTTTCAAATTATTGTGGGCACCATAAAGAGCCCTGTGGAGAGACAGAGCACAGCAGCACAACTTTGATATACTGCCAGCAGCAAACAAATGCCATGTGCATGCCAAGCGGTGTTAGAAGCCAAGTTCAGATAAAATAGGAATGAATAGAATGGATAACACTACTCTGACTGATTGATTCTGTTCAACCACCAGCCAATAACTCTGAATCCATGCTCCCTGCACAAGCAAAGGTTGAAAGTGTAGGTTCCTGCTGTTTCTCATCCCAGTGGTTTTCTTTCTGTTGAAGCAACAATGGCAATGAATAAATGAGTGGTACACAAAACCGTCTTTCTTTATTAACTTGTTTCCTTGTTTGAGGATGGACCACTTCAGAAGCTGCTTGTCCAGTCCTTAGATTCTCCTGGCAGATCTTAAACTAAGTTGGGATTCCTTTTTATTCTAGTGAACTAAATTATATCCCACTTCATACACTATTCATATTCAGATTCTGCTTGGTGCTTCGTCTAAAATGAGTTGTCTTGCAATAGATAGCAGTCCATGTAACAAATGTCACCATGAAATTTGGCACCCTTATTGACATTCTTCACACAGGGCAGGGACTGAATGGTCCCTTACCACAGAGTAAGGCACAGCTCGAATATGGTCTCCAGATAAAGGATTTCAATTTCCTCTCTTGTCAATAAAGGACTTTGCATTGGCACTAACAGCCTGAAGTCAATGGGAGACTTTCGCTTATACATGGCAAAACTGAACAATGGATAGAGGCAGTTGATTGACAGTAATATCTCCATGTTTTATGATGTACCTAGCACACTGTTGGGGTGTTTCAAAAATAATATATTAAATGCTTCATTAATTTTTTGTGCCTTGACAATGTCAAAAAGAGAAGATGGATGTGAAAGAGGTAGAGAGGGATATCCCTAAAGCAATAATTGTTTAGTACAAAACATAACAATGCATCCTGCTGTTTCTGCTGCTGACTGAGATTCATCTTGATGTAGCATGATCTCGAAATGAAATAACAGTGACAGACTGTGAAAAGCTTTCAGTCATATATATCAGGATAACAATTAAAAGGAAATATGTATTTAATATATACATGGGTGCATAGTTATGCCTGCTTAAAATTGGCTGGGCTACAGGACATAATGGTATTCTGAGAGCTTTTTTTTTTTTTTAAAGGAGGTACAAGATGAGAAAGTACATCCACTGGTGTACATGTAGTTATGACAATTATGCATGCGGATAGTTAACAATGCCAACATAGTTATGCATGTATGTAGCTGTTTGCATGTGCAAATGCATTAACTGTATTACCACTTGTAGTACTTTTTACATATGGACTTGTTCTACCTTCTGAAAAGCTAGATTTCTATCTTTCTCATTTCCTAGTTTAATGTTACTCTTTCATTCTCTCTGACTTCTTCCTTCCAGGGGTGATACTATATTATGTAAAGCTGTATGTCTGAACTCAGAGAGATGTTCTGTTGTGCATACAATAAAGAGACATAATAAAAGTTAACGCACAGTTCAAGTAGTATTGTTTGAGTCCTGCAGTTTTACAGTAATACCAATGAGCAAAAAAAAATAGTGTATCTGTGAGAATTTGTAGTACAGTACTCTAGCACTTTAAGACGTACATTTTAAAAACCAAATGCTGTCGTCTTAATCACAATTATGAGCAGAATGGCCATAATGAAATAAGCATGGCGGTGGGAAGCGTTGCGGGCCGAAGGATGTGCTGGCCGCAGCTTCCCACCACCCCCATTGGCCTGGGACAGCGAACCACGGTCAGTGGGAGCCGCAATCAGCTGAACCTGCCGACGTGGCAGGTAAACAAACTGGCCTGGCCCACCAAGGTGTTTACCCTGGTGAGCCGCATGCCAGAGGTTGCCGACCCCTGTACTACTGTTTAGTGAGTAATAGCCTCATTAGAGAGAACACATGAGTTTCTAAGGGTATGTCTCCTGCACACTTAAACTGAGTTCTGACTAAGATTTATCCCCAAGCTCCCCTTCAGTCCACACACAATTCAGTCTGACCCTGGTAAGTAAGCACTCAGGAGCTGGGTCCTAGAACCCTGCTAGAGGTCAGAGCCTGAGTCCAGCTGTAACTCTTGTCCAAGCCCTGTTATTTTGTAGTGTGTGGACAGCTCAAGCGACAGACTCAAATCAGAAGGTCTGTGTAGTTCAGTATGGATGCATTAGCATGGGTGTGAGACCCAGGTCCAGAAACTGTAAACCCAGGTGCACAATGCAATCTGGACACCCAAGGTTGGGCATTGAAACACCATGTACACAAGCCCAGGTCCCTCAGATCCAGATTTACAATGCACTGTAGATATGGCCTAAGAAGTTGTTTCTTTTAAAAGTTTTGTATTCATTGTTAGGTTGTGGAATCCTTGTCACTGGAAGTTTTATAAGAACAGGTTAGACAACACCTTTCAGAGATAGTCTAGATATGCTTAATCCTGCCTCAGTGCAAGGGAATGTAATAAATGATCTCTTGAGGCCCCTTTCTGCCCTACATCTCTATTTCTGTCACAGTCCTCATGCTGAAATGGCTGCGTTCATGGCCTCTCATATGGTTTCACTCTGGGGCTTGTACTCATGATTATATTCTGCATAGTCCTTGAGGTTCAGATGTTGAACACACTCATTAATATAATATTGACTTTATCTGGGTAATTACTAGAAATCACTTTGGTGTCTGAGCTTTTACAAGGGAGGGAGGGGAAGTTGTTTGTCTTGTTAAAGCTAATGATATTTCTCCATTACAACCCTTTGGATTATGCCTGTTATTTCATCCCTTTGCAGCACAGCTAACCATTGTAATCAATATTTCATGAAGCTCGCTATTCCTTGATAGACAGCGTTTCATATTTCTTCCAGCTGACATGCACTACTTCGAAAGAATCCAATGAACCTAGAGGGGTGTTTGGCAAATACTCCTATAGCCCTGTTGCCAGCAACTTCATTTAACACTTTCCAGAAGAGGTCTTTGATAGCCTAAGAGCTATTTGCATGTTACTTTTCCAGTCTCGAAGGTTAGTTTTTGCATACTTCTTTCAGCCACAAGCTTAAATTTAATCATGCTTCAAATAATCCTACAGTGACTTTTGTGCAGGTGCAGCAGTCTGTTTGCAGAATTGGGGTTATAGATTTTCATATGGTTTCTACTCATAAAAAGACTGATAGTGCTGGAGGATAGATGGCAAATGTATTTTTATGTGTCTTCCCCTACCCTCATAATTTCTCAGAGAGAGCAGGCTCCATCCTTCCTTAAGGTTTTGAACCTGAATGCACATCTGTTGAAGTCAAAGGCAACTCTCCTGTCGGCTCCAGTAGGTGCAGGATAGAGCCCTTTGGCTTTTGTTGCTGTTGCTTTTAGGATACACTTTTGGCTTTAATTTTTCTTCCCTGCTTACTATGGAGAGTACAATAATATTTTCTTTCAGATATGTGCCTTATTTACAGGATACTTTTATGGTGGTCATTAAATCTTAATTCCTCTATCAAATGAAAATTCTTTTGAATGGAGCAAAAGGCACCTATGTTGACTAGCAACTAAATCCCTGACCAATTTTGTGTTAGTCAACCCTTCACATAAATTGCATATTTATACTCCTAAAGAGAAGTGTTAGCAATCTGAATAGTATATGGTGCTGCCACGTTCTCTCATAATTATACTACTTGGATTCTGAATGATGCTTTACTAATTCATTTAAATCCCTCATTTAGACTGCTTCCTATATTTTTTTTTACACCTTGAAAGTTAATTGGTAAACCTGAATCAGATGCGTAATTACAGAACATCACACTTATGCAAAGGATTAAATACACAAATCACAACACCTATTTGCGGTGGATTGATAAAACATGCTATCTTTGTTCACAGTTTGAGACTAAGATAAAAAGCTGTAAAATGAACAGCATTACTTACACTTGGATGTAATGGCAAATAGGTGAAGTTTAATGTTGGCATGTAACTTGCTGGAACTAACAGGCATCTGGCAGAGAATATGAATCACCTGCTTAGCCCATAACTTTCAGGTGGACTCTTTGTTCTAAGCAAATCTTATAGTATGTCCACACTACCTATTTGCAGTTACTTGTCTCTCCAAAGCTGGTCAGAAAATTTCTTCGCTGAACTCTAATTTACCATAATAATTTGCATCTGTGTGAGAAAAATGAGGTATGACTGTGGAACAAAAATCAACCTGGCCAGTACAGTAATTTACAAAGGAGCTAAATATATAAACAAGACATTGCATGGATGAGAGACTAGAATTCAAAATTCAATAGGATGAGACTAGGAAGATTTTAGGAAAATAAGATTTTGTTTACAGCAACTATCAACCTGAGATGGGGCAGAACTGAGGATATGATTGATATGATAAATAATTGCTTTCTGACTCATTGTAGCAGAAACTGTACCAAGAAAGGTCTAGATCTAGTCCCAGCCTGCCTCTGAAGTAGTGTTCCAAAAATAAATTAAAACGCAAAGGTGTCATTGAAGGTCAGTGGATCATGAGATAATGAATTTAATATGTTTTTAAGTATCTAAATGTCTGGGTGAGAAAACAAAACAATAAAATTATGACCTTGAATTGATCAACTACAGAGAGTAAAAAATGAAGACAACATATGCAATATCCTGCTCTCATTGCCCCTCCTGACACAGTATTACACTGTATTATTCCTTGCACTGTTTGACAAGACTACATAATGGACTGATTCCACTTCTAAAGATAATGCATTAGAGAGGGATGCAGCAATAAACATCTGATTCATGGTGGACATTGTAGCAAAGGTGTATTAAACTGTTTGAGTGTCTGAAAATTGCTGCTTTTAGTTTCTTCCATAAAGGGACAAACAAAACCTGTTAAAAAACACAAGATACTCAGAGATTTTACAGGAAACATTTAGTTTAGGCTACTTCAGTTATGAAATCCATCTCCTTATTATGGCAGCATGTGACCTATGCATTGCTTGAGTCCCATTTAATGCCCTGATTCAGGGGTAAACTTCACCCTCAGTGAACGCTAATACTTAGAGATGAACTCAAACCACAGAGGCCGGAGCTGACATCAAATATTGGGGATTTTCTGATGGGGAACCAACTGAGACATATGATACTAATATTGAGTGACATATTTATATATATATTTAAATGAAGGTGCTAGGATTCATCCTAAGAAAAGAGACAAGATGGAGGCAGAGGAGTATGTGTGTATGTGCATGTGTTTGTGTGCACATGTATGCACGTGCAGCCACTTCATGCTTCTTTTGAAGTATGCATAATTTTTAGAAGCTTTTATGCTCCTTTCTGTTATATGGGTAAAAGGCAAACCACACTGTGTGAGAAATCCTGGAAGGGGATAAATCCTTCTTCTTCTTCTTCTTTTTTTTTTTCTTAAGGTCGTGATCAAGAAAACATTGATGCACAAAAATAATTTTACCCTGGCTTATGAAAAGGTAAAGAAGCAATGTCTTTCTTGCATCTCTTCACTTGCACCAGTGCCAACTTGAGTCTCTTCCTTGGTTTTTAGGTTTCTTTCCCGTGTGTACCTGTTGCAGCTGTTCCTGACACTTTAGTGAGGGGAGAGATGGTTGGTGCCCTATCTGACCAAACTCATGGGTAGGAGGTCTGGTTTCAGAAACTGATGTCACTTTCTTCTTCTTGGAGGTTGAGGGTTTCTCATACCTGTGTAACCATCTGTGTAAAGTTATCAGAATAACAGTTATCTTTAAACAAGATTTATCAATAGCAAAACAGTTTTTGCATAACATACCTATATTTACCCTCCCAAAATTTAAGCTACACAGGCATTCTCATCTTAGCTATACAGAAATGAACATCTTACATCTCTGGACACAGCAACAGGAGGGTGTGCCAGAGCTAATCAGGGAGATGTTTTCCAGAAAAAAATCACCTTATTCCTCACCCAACCTGCTAATATACCAGGCAAAAATCTTTGCCCCTTAAAAGGACTGTTGTGGAGTTTCCTTCACATTTTTGTGTTTAAGATCTAGTGAAAACACAAGTTGCTCTAGTTTGATTTTAAATTGGATTAAAAACAGACTCAGTGAAATTGATGCAACGTTGTGTGGGCAATCTTATATTGGTTTAAATCTGGTTATATCTATTTAGATTGCACCTGTACATTTCCATATGCAAGTTAAACTACTACAAGCCAGGTTTAGACCACTAGCAGCATCCCCCCATGACACTGCACTGATTTAACTGAAGTGGTTTAAAACTACATCTTTAGTTACCGACAGTTCGTGTGTAGGCCAGGCCCAAATCCAGTATTCCACAGGCCCCTTCAATCTTCACTTCCTTAGACACCACTCACATGTGAAAGATAATTTGTGCATTCATTGTTCTTGGTATTACATGTTAGATCATGCTCTCATGCTGGATGTATCCCGTTTCTAGCTTGGGCTTGGTTTATACAGCCTGCAAACTGGTCTAACTATTTTGTTTGAGTGTGCGGGCATTTTTTTTTTTTGGCTTTTGGGTTTTTTTAACCCAAAGAATTATAATATTACAACACTTAGCATGGATGCAGTTATACTGGGATAAAAGTGCCTTATACCCCTATAACTCCATCCACCCACAGGGATTATAGGGCTCTACTTGAACCACTAAAGTTAAAACGCTAACTTTGGTGTACACAGAGGCCCTTATCTAATCACAAAGGTAGCCTGGATTTGCCCATTGTGCAAAAATCTCTCTTGTCTCATTTAAAGTATAGATTTCAAACATATGGCTCCTGATAAGGACTCGTGAAAGTGTTTAAGGACTGTTTGTCTGTATTCCCAAATCTACT